>NC_044038.1:77107654-77840506 GCF_901765095.1 Microcaecilia unicolor | reverse complement strand
AATGCTTGGTGCCAGCTATGTCAAGAGTGTTCCAAATAGTTGTGTATGTTGTTACAGAATAATGGGTCAGCGCATCCAGCTTGGGTACCAGCATTTACACCGGATTTCAGCAGGTGTAAGTCTGGCGCTCAAAAGGGTGCGGGAATTGGCACCAAGTGTGATGCTAGAAAGGGCACGTGTCCTTTATAGAATCGTGCTTAGCTCTGATCTTTTCCGTCACCCATTGTTGAGCACCAATTATAGAATCTGGCCCTTTGCGCGTAAATGCAAGGGGAGTTCAAGGGGAGGGGCCCGGGTGGGTCTGACATTTATGTGTGTAGCTTATAGAATACTATAAATTCTAGGGCCCTTTTACTAAGGTGCGTAGGTGCCTACGCATGTACAATGCACGTCAAATTAGAACTAACTCCCGGGGGGGGGGGGGGGGGGGGGGGGGTCACGTGATGGTTCTAGCCTGAGCGGACGTCTGTTGGCTCGGCTCCTCTCCCCTTCCTAACACGCTGTGAGGAATTACTGATTCTTCCTCAATTGTGACCGGACTGACTGATAAATCGAGAGTGCAGCATGGCAACGGGCACTCGTGGAGGCGGAGGAAGTCGAGGAATGCCGGTAAAACAAGCGCGAAAGGGTCGAGACAAACCAACCATGGCTGCAAAAAAGATGGCGTCACCGACCTCTGCGCCGACAACCCCCGCGGTGGCAATGGGCCTTCAAGAAGACACAGTACATGTCTCGATGCGGAATCTCTCCCAGCTCCTAGATGATAAATTAGCTAAGTTACATGAAGGAGTAGAGGAGATCAAAGACAGTGTGGCGGGACACACTGTTAGGATCCAGCATGCAGAGGAACGCATCTCAGCCCAAGAAGACCTGTTAACTGCGGCGGAATCGAGAATAAGAGCACTGGAAGCCCAGGTCCACACGTTAACTGACAGAGTGGAAGACCAGGATAACAGGGGCCGCCGGAATAACCTCCGTATCATCGGGGTACCCGAAAGTGTGCTGGAAGGTGAGCTACGAGAGTTAGTTGAGAGCTGGCTTCCAAAAACCCCATCCAAAAACCCTGGGGCTGCCCGTGGAGATCGGGCGGGTGTAAGTGGAACAGGTACACAGAATTGGCGCACGCAGAGAAGACGCTGGCAAGCCGAGACCGGTGATTGCACGATATCTCAACTATGCTATCAAGGCAAAGATTTTAGAACTGTTTAAGCGCCAGCGGGCGATTGAACACAAAGGTGCCCGGCTCCTGCTCTTCCAAGACTTCTCTGTAAGAGTAACCGAGCAAAGAAAGCTTCTTGCACCGTTTTGCTCACAGCTGTTTTCAAAGGGCATCAAATTTGCGTTTCAATATCCAGCGCGGGTTCGGATTACACACTAGAACCGCACAGTTACGCTGACCAAAGCAGAGGACCTAAAGGCGTTTTTGGAGAAGATACCGCAGGGGCAATGATCGCTGCTGTGACCTTGTCCATTTCATAGCAGTTTTCTTTTTTCTTTGTGGAGACTGTGATAGAAGGTGGTTTGTGCAACAGAGCTTCCAGAGGGTAAGGTAGTACCAAATCTTTTGAAGTGATTTGGACGGAAAAACTGCTGATGAGATAATTGTGAGGCAGAGAAGGGCAATATGGCTGCCGACAAATGAGCGGGAAACCCTCAGCGGATACAAGATGCGCTATGTTTATGGCGAGAGCTCTGAGAGGACTGTTACACAGATAAGAGTTTTAAAACAGTTTTTTTAACATGTTTAGTGATCTATAAGACCTAGCATAGTCTGCATTGCCTAGAAAACATCAGGCCAGTATTAGGGCTCTGCCTTAGATTAAGAATGTTGAAATTCATGTTACAGTTCATGTTCTTACGTTCAAATGTTAAGAAGAAAGGAAGGATTGGTTTTATACATGTGTATATAACAGCAACTGGGTGTGCGTGGGGGGGGGAGGAGCTTGGGTTCTGGGAATTCTTTCAGGGAGTGAGGGGTTAACTAGGGTGTGGAGTGGAGGGGCGTGAATGTGGAGAGGCGGCTGGGGAGGAATGAAAGGGGGAGTGACTGACGGGAGGCAGAGAAGGGCGGGGCAGGAGGGAGGGAGGGCAAGGAAGGATGGGAAGGGTGAACTGGTGCTGATATGGAAGATTACTGTGTTGTTAGCAATGAGACAGGTGGGGGGGGGACACCGAACATGGTTGTTGCCTTTAAGGATCCCCTTGGAGTGGTTTAGCTGGGACGCTGCTCAGGGGAGATGTTACCAGAGTCAACGTGTCATTAGAATGAACAGGAGGGCGGATGACTAATTTACGTGTAGCCACACTGAATGTGGATGGCATACACTCGCCTGTTAAGAGATCCAAGCTGAAACTGGATGTCCTGTTACTACAGGAGACCCACCTTTCGCAATTGGAACACCTCAAGCTAAAACAAGGGTGGGTAAGGGAGGTGGTGTCCGCCTCGTTTAATAGCAGACAGAGGGGGGTAGCCGTGTTGAGCCATAAGGGTTTAGAGTATACCAGACACAACCTTATTCAGGATCCCGAAGGAAGGTTTGTTATCTGGGTGGGAATTGTGCAAGGTAGCAGGGTAGCTTTATGCTCAGTGTATGCCCCAAATGTCTACTCGCATAAATTTTTTTCTTCCCTCCTGGCAGCGCTAGTCCCGGTAAGCGATTACCAATTAGTGGTGGGAGGGGACTTCAATATCACAGCGGACCCTCTGGTGGATTGCAACCCCCCCAAGAAGAGGCCTAAAGACATAGAGGGGAAAGGAGTGGGGTTATTACAGCATGAATTGGGGCTAGTGGATGTATGGAGAGCCCTACACTCGGACAAAAGAGACTTTACTTTTTACTCCCATGTACACAAGGTTAGGGCACGGCTAGATTATATTCTGATATCGCCTTCCCTATTCTCGAAGACTCGCAAGGCGGCCATTGACGAGAACACGGTTGCAGACCATAGTATGGTTTGGATGGATATAGGTAGTTTAAGGGGCAAAAGGGAAGCAGGCTGGCGAATGAACCCCACACTTTACTTAGACCCAGAATTCAAATCCTTCTTAATAGAAGAGTTGCAGCATTATTTGGAAGATAACAACCCACAAGATACAGGCCCAGTAGTGTTCTGGGAAGCAGGGAAAGCTGTCATGAGGGGCAAAATTATAGAATATACAGTACAAGTGAGGAAAAAACAGGATGGAGAGCTTCTTGCTATGATGAAGCAATTACAAGACACTAGGGTGGCATTGCTAAGGGATGGCAAGGGGGCAAAGGAGAAATTTCAAGATTTGAAGAATAGTATAAATGCCATCTTACATCAGAGGCCCCTGAGAGATATTCAAATATACAAATACAAACTGCACAGATGGGGCAACAAGGCGGGGAGACTTCTAGCGAGTTTAGTTCGAAATAGACCCGCGAAGCAAATGATAACGCGAGTAAAAACAGGAGCGGGGATAATGTGTGAAACGGAAAGGGAAATTCAGGCAGCATTCGTAGATTTTTACAGAACATTGTATGACTCGGGACATTGTGATGCAGGGCACCACACCAATTTTTTTAAAGGCCTTCGTCTCCCATCGTTGACCCCAGAGCAGCTGGAAGCATTGAATGCGCCCATTAAGGGGGAAGAGATTCAAAAAGTGATCAAGAACCTTAAACTGGCGAAGGCGCCCGGACCGGATGGATTGGGTCCTGAATATTATAAGATACTAGCGGGCTCATTTTCAAAGCACTTAGCCTCCCAAAGTTCCATAGGTTTCTATGGAATTTTGGAAGACTAAGTGCTTTGAAAATATGCCTCCATGGGTTCATATGATAGGCCCATTCAGTGAGATGGGACAATCTCTATTCACACCGGGACAGGATGTGGGGGACCTCACTCACGCCTCTATAGTAGTACTTCCAAAACCCGGGAGAGACAAAGAACAGTTGGGTTCATACAGACCGATCTCTTTGCTAAACCAAGACATCAAAATGTTCACCAGCATTCTGGCCTCCAGATTGGGAAAGGTTATTCCATCTCTGGTCCATGGAGACCAAACTGGATTCATCCCAGTCAGATACGCTTCCACAAATATTCTGCGGGCTCTAAGCGCGTTGCAAGCAAGGTGGGGTAAGTCGGGAGATGAAATCATTGCAAGCCTAGACGCAGAGAAGGTGTTCGATAAGATCCTATGGGACCACCTGTTTTGGATCCTTCCACAATTTGGTATATTTGGGGAATTTTTGATGGGTGTGCGAGCGTTGTACAGCAAACCCACAGCTCAAATATTAATAAATGGAGAATTATCGAGTAAATTTGCTTTAGAGAGGGGAACGCGACAGGGATGTCCTCTGTCCCCGATGTTGTATTAGCGCTTGAGCCATTGGCATGCAAGATTCGTCAGTTGGCGGAGCTACAGGGGATTCGAGTAGGAAAGCAGGAATACAAAGTTAATCTCTTTGCTGACGACATGCTGATATTCTTGGGTCAGGCATCGTGGGGGCTTCCCCAACTTAACGAGTTAATTCAACACTTCGGGATGTTCTCCGGCCTCAAGATCAACTTTGAAAAGTCAGAGGCTTTGGCATTATCCTCCAATTGTGAGTGCAGACAAATGCCGAATTTTCCCCTGTCCTGGGCGACAGGACCCCTAAAATATTTAGGAGTATATTTGCACTTGAACCCTTCCGTGCTATTCAAGAAAAATGTTAGTGACAAGCTGGAATCAATTCGGGGGCTATGTGCTAAATGGAGGGACTATCCCATTTCCTTCTTGGGCAGAGTGGCACTCGTAAGGATGGTGCTGTTCCTGAAGGTACTGTACCCAATGCAGATGATGCCAATATGGGTAAAAAGTATCAGATTCAAGATGGCGATCTAGCAGGACGTGCGATTAAGACGCTCCCGAGGTTTACTTTGAAAAGTACCTTTTTCTACAGGAATAATGCCGATAAGGAAAGGGAAGCCGAGGGGACCACCCCTCCCGAAGCAGATCCCTTCCTTGCCTGGGCAGCAGTCTCTATCAGCATTTTTGGTTTCCACTCCAACTGCGGGTGTTTCTATTAGCGGGGAAAGGAAGAGCCCTGCTCAGGAGAGCTGGGACCGTTGACCCCGACGCCTCCGCATGCACCCGGAAGCGCTGTTCCGACCGCCGAATGTAGAGCGGAGTCGAAGGAGTGGTGCGCTCCCGGGGTAATTGCGACGCCCGATACACTCTTAGGGCTGGCTCAGGGAACCCAGCGAATGCCCGGAACTACAGAGGGGGAAACCGTGGAGGAACCGCCTTTAACAACTACACAAGAAGAAATTACTTCTTGTGCTCTGGCGATGCAGCCCCTGGTTAAACCCCAAGAGGTTTCACTGGAGACGATATGGACGGCTTTGGAATCTCTTCACAAGGTTTGTACCTCATTTATTACAGTCTCCCTGAATAATGCAACGCAGATAAACTCTTTAAAAATTCAAACTGAAGGGCTGTTGAGAAAGCAAACTGACTTGGAAGGACAAATAGGAAAAATTTCTCAACATCAAGCCTTAACCTCAGGGGATCGAATATTAATCCATAGGAAACTAGAGAATCTTGAAAATCAATCAAGAAACCTGAATGTAAGACTGCTAAATTTTCCGAAGTCTAAATTTGTCACTCCCAAGGATATGTTTGCAAAATTCTTGAAAGAGGTATTCAAATACCCAGAGCAATCTTTACCCCCACTACAAAAAATTCATTACCTGGAAATAAAAACTTCCCCACAACAGGATATTTCTAAAGTTAATTCACCTGAGAAGCTGGATTTAACTAATCTATTGGAGCAATCAATGGACAATACAGAGACTAGAGCAACCTTGATAGTAACATTTGTTTTCCTACAAGATAAAGAATCTTTAATGAGACTTTACTTTAAAAACATTCATCCGGTTTTTAAAGGAAGCAAGGTCTCTATATTTCCAGATATTGCAAGATGGACGCAACAGAGACGAAAGAAATTCCTGGACATGAAACAGGAATCTCTTGCTACTGGGGCGGTTTTCCAGCTACGATTTCCGTGTAAATGCATGTTGATATTCAAGGAGGAAAAATATATATTCTTTGAACCTGAACAATTGCGGTCCTTCCTTGATAAGAAGAAGAACCAGGCTTTAATCCAAACGTTGAATCCCGAGAATATTTAGGAACCGCTGCTAGTACTCCTTTAACCTACTTATTGTTTTGCTAACTTCCTTTGGCCTATAAACCATCTTGAATCTCCCATACTTATTAGTGGACTATAATTCCATTTCTCAAGGTTAATATTATTGTAATAATGATTTCTTAAGTGTTTCACTTTGATGATTGAAATGGATGTATCACTCAAAGAGAAGTATCTTTGTTTAAATATGAAATTAATAAAGAGATTTAAATACAAAAAAAAAAAAGTAAAGATGAAAGATTATTCAGGGGCATGATTTCCTCCTTTATATGGAGCAATCGCAGGGCGCGGATAGGCTACAATAAGCTGGTAAGGGATAGGAGCGAAGGAGGGGTAAAACTACCTGATCTTCAGCTATATAATGTGGCATCAATTTTAAGATGGCTTCATGAAATACACATGGGGGAACGGGTGTTCGCACCAATAGACCTCTGGGAATATGAAGCGGAGCCGCTTCCGATCTTCTCGGCCCTACACAGTACTGGACTCAAAACCCCACTGTCCTTGCTCTTGCGGCCGCTAAAGACTGCATGACAATGGTGACAAGGGAGAGTAGGGGGGGCGGAAGGAGCATCTCCATTTATGGAGATCCGGAATAATCCTGGGTTTCCAGCGGGGCAGGGCAACGCCTCTGTGTTCCAAAAATGGGAACACGGGGGATGTCGCTATATAGGTCAGTTAGGCGAAATAGGAGAAGGACCTTTGAGAGGTGTCAGGCTAAGTGGATGTTGCCACAACAATCCTTTTTCTCGCACTTACAGTTAAAGCACTACGTGCAATCTTTGAGGGGTAAGGATGGGAAGTATTCGCTCTTCAATAGGCTAGACCTTAGCTTCATACACCTCCCCATGGAACAGAATCGACTGTCACATTGGTACAGAACAGGTCTGGTTTGGAGACCGTCGACGCTCTTTGCTCAATTGACACAACAATGGAGTTCTCTTATGGGAAAGGTGATATCAGAGAAAATGCTCGCTAGGTGCTTTTATATGGCTTTTAAAATCACCCCAAATGAGGACTCCATATGTTACACTTAGTAAAGGCAAACAGCTGGGTCTTTGGGACTCAGATACCTGTGACAAATGTCAGAGGGGTAAGGGAACTATAGTCACCATTTTTTAGAGTGTTGGGTACTGCGGGACTTTTGGAAGGGAGTCTTGGGGAAGTTGGAAGGGGTTCTCAGACCCAGGTAGAATGGACATATGATATCCTACTGTTAGGCTCAGATGCTGAACTGATAGAACAGGGGCTATTTGAGCATCAATGTAAATTTGCCCTTCTGGCCTTAGTGTTAGCAAAAAGAGTAATACTACAGTGTTGGATTGATAAAAGCCCGCCCCTCCTTAGCCAAATGGCAGGCAGGCATGACACAGATGGCGGATTGGGAAAGAGGGGACCTACAGTTAACTTGCAAGAAAGACAATTTATACACAGGAATGTGGAGACAGTGGAAGTCCACATAGGTGGCTCATCTGAGAGAACCTCCAATGTCTCGGAAGTCAGTGTTTAAACACAACATGAGCCATAAAGGATTCTGTACCAGTTCAGGAGAGGGGAAGGGAAGGGGAGGGGGGAAGGGGGGAGGTTTGATAAGGGGAACATAGGGGTATATACGGGATATAAGATAAAAACAGTGGGGACACAACAAGTATGTGAGCAGGAGACGTGGTTGTAAACTTTGGCAAGTTAAGGAAGTTAAGGGGCAACTTGCTAGCCAACGATGTGTGTGAATACATAAGACTGAATGTATATTGTATTGTACAATCACAGCAAGCATTATGGGTTTGTGATTCCTAATCTTGCTTCTGGATTCTTTGCTCTCTGTAATGTGTGTTTCTCCACTTAATAAAAATATTTAAAAAAAAAAAAAAAAAAAAAAGAACTACCGCCCGGCTACCGCATGCCCCGGGTGGTAATTCTAATCTTTATGCGCGTCCAATATACGCGTCAGAAAATATTTTTTCTTTTCTACCGCGTGGCACTATCTGGGTGGTAATCAGCAATGTATGTACGCTGATGATTACTACCCGGTTAACACGCGAAACCTTACCGCTAAGTCAATGGGTGGCGGTAAGGTCGTAGGCCCAAAATGGACGCGCGCCAATTTTTATTTTTCCACATGTACATTTTCGGCCAAAAAAAGGCTTTTTTTGCAGGTGCGCTGAAAATGGACCTGCGCGCGTCCAATACACGCTTCTTCACCAGCGCAGGCCATTTTTCGGGAATGCCTTAGTAAATGGACCCCTCTGTGCATTATGTGCATATTTAGGCCCACTTATACTAGCCGTAGACCTGGCATAAGTGGGTACACCTAAATGTAGGCACGTTGATGCCAACTTATAAGTGTTGTTATAGAATAGGCTCACAACCCGTGTTCACTGGGTACCAAAATTGTGGTGCCCAGTTATAGAATTGCCCCCATAGAACTAAATTCTATAAATAGCGCCCAAAAAAAGGACTAAGCAGTATTCTTTAAATAGCGCTCAAAGTTAGGCACTGTTTATAGAATAGTGCTAAGCGCCGGGAACCGCAACTACATAGACTTGTCCTACCTAGCCCAAGACAGGCCTATTATGAAGTCACAAGAAGAAGTGCTTTTTATTTTTTGGCACTATTTCTGTGGAATAACCTTCCCTTGCATATAAGAGCTGAGCCTTCGTTAAAGAATTTTAAGGTAGCCCTGAAAACCCATCTTTTCTCTAATATTTAGGGCCCTATTTCCTGTGCTAGAGTCGTGCTAGCGTTTTTAGCAAGCACTAGGCATTAGCACACACTAACCATGTAGATGCCCATAATATTCCTATAGGTGTCTACACGGTTAGCGCACGCTAATTTTTAGCATGCCTAAAAACGCTAGTGCAGCTTAGTAAACAGGGCCTTTAGTGTGTTTCTGTATTTGTGGTTTTGTGAACCTGAGGAGTTTACAGTAGTTATGCAGCTAATTTTAAACTGTTCTTGGTGTGACTGTTTCTTTCCTATATACAGTGGTGGAAATAAGTATTTGATCCCTTGCTGATTTTGTAAGTTTGCCCACTGACAAAGACATGAGCAGCCCATAATTGAAGGGTAGGTTATTGGTAACAGTGAGAGATAGCACATCACAAATTAAATCCGGAAAATCACATTGTGGAAAGTATATGAATTTATTTGCATTCTGCAGAGGGAAATAAGTATTTAATCCCTCTGGCAAACAAGACCTAATACTTGGTGGCAAAACCCTTGTTGGCAAGCACAGCGGTCAGACGTCTTCTGTAGTTGATGATGAGGTTTGCACACATGTCAGGAGGAATTTTGGTCCACTCCTCTTTGCAGATCATCTCTAAATCATTAAGAGTTCTGGGCTGTCGCTTGGCAACTCGCAGCTTCAGCTCCCTCCATAAGTTTTCAATGGGATTAAGGTCTGGTGACTGGCTAGGCCACTCCATGACCCTAATGTGCTTCTTCCTGAGCCACTCCTTTGTTGCCTTGGCTGTATGTTTTGGGTCATTGTCGTGCTGGAAGACCCAGCCACGACCCATTTTTAAGGCCCTGGCGGAGGGAAGGAGGTTGTCACTCAGAATTGTACGGTACATGGCCCCATCCATTCTCCCATTGATGCGGTGAAGTAGTCCTGTGCCCTTAGCAGAGAAACACCCCCAAAACATAACATTTCCACCTCCATGCTTGACAGTGGGGACGGTGTTCTTTGGGTCATAGGCAGCATTTCTCTTCCTCCAAACACGGCGAGTTGAGTTCATGCCAAAGAGCTCAATTTTTGTCTCATCTGACCACAGCACCTTCTCCCAATCACTCTCGGCATCATCCAGGTGTTCACTGGCAAACTTCAGACGGGCCGTCACATGTGCCTTCCGGAGCAGGGGGACCTTGCGGGCACTGCAGGATTGCAATCCGTTATGTCGTAATGTGTTACCAATGGTTTTCGTGGTGACAGTGGTCCCAGCTGCCTTGAGATCATTGACAAGTTCCCCCCTTGTAGTTGTAGGCTGATTTCTAACCTTCCTCATGATCAAGGATACCCCACGAGGTGAGATTTTGCGTGGAGCCCCAGATCTTTGTCGATTGACAGTCATTTTGTACTTCTTCCATTTTCTTACTATGGCACAACAGTTGTCTCCTTCTCGCCCAGCGTCTTACTGATGGTTTTGTAGCCCATTCCAGCCTTGTGCAGGTGTATGATCTTGTCCCTGACATCCTTAGACAGCTCCTTGCTCTTGGCCATTTTGTAGAGGTTAGAGTCTGACTGATTCACTGAGTCTGTGGACAGGTGTCTTTCATACAGGTGACCATTGCCGACAGCTGTCTGTCATGCAGGTAACGAGTTGATTTGGAGCATCTACCTGGTCTGTAGGGGCCAGATCTCTTACTGGTTGGTGGGGGATCAAATACTTATTTCCCTCTGCAGAATGCAAATAAATTCATATACTTTCCACAATGTGATTTTCCGGATTTAATTTGTGATGTGCTATCTCTCACTGTTACCAATAACCTACCCTTCAATTATGGGCTGCTCATGTCTTTGTCAGTGGGCAAACTTACAAAATCAGCAAGGGATCAAATACTTATTTCCACCACTGTATATTTTTGGTGTTCTTTTCCTTTTTCTTGTGTTTTCAATTATTTTGTAAATCGCTTGGATTTATTTGCTAAAAAAGGCGATTCATCAAGTCTGAATAAAGATAAACATTTAGATGTGACCATTTACACCAGTGAAGCCTTGATGTAAATTAGGCGTGGATCCCCCTTATTCTATAACAATGTGCCTAAATTGCAGGAACGCCCCTGATTCGCTCATGAATCTCCCAAGACTGACCGTGCCCCCTTTTTTGATCCGTGCATAAAAGTTATGCGCAGATCCCAGGCATGTAAATTTATGGGTGTGAATTTTAATTAATACTAATTTGCACCGATAATCGATATGGCCCAATTATAAGCACTATTTGGTTCATTATTCAATTAAATTGCGATCACATAAATTGGGCACACACCCAAATTTGTGCACACTGTTTAAAGCGCTGTTTATAGAATTCAGGGGATAGTGTAGTTGGATTTTCAGAAGATAAAACCCCTCATGAGAGACTCCTCAGGAAATTAAAATGTCATGGGATAGAAAGCAATGCCCTATTGTGGAATGCAAACTGGATAAAAGACAGGATAGAGAGAGTAGGACCAAATGGCTCTTTTTACAATTTGAAGAGGATCAACAGTGGAGTCTCCCAAGGGGTCTGTATTGGGACCTATGCAGTTCCACATATTAATAAATGTCCCGAAGAAAGGAGCAATGAGTGAGGTGATGAATTTGCAGATGACACAATATTTTTCAAAGTCATAAAAACAGCAACGGATTATGATGAACTGCAGACAGATGTTGTGAGACTAGAAAACTGGGCATCTAATTGGCAGATGAAATTTTACTTCGGATAAGAGCCAAATAATTCACATAGGAAAAAGTTATCGCAAAAAATAAAGTGCTGAATTAGGAGTTATCGCCCATGAAAAAGATCTTTGAGTCGTTGCAAAAACATATATTGAAATTTTCAGCCCAATGTGATGTGGCTGCAATAAAAGCAACAGAAGGTTAGGGATTACCTGAAAAGAAATGGAGAACTGCTCCCTTATGAGGAAAGACTTAAGAGGTTAGAGCTCTTCAGATTGGAAAAGAAACGGCTGAGGGGGGATATGATTGTTTGAGGTCTACAAAATCCTGAGTGGTGTGGAGCGGGTGGATGTGAATCAATTTTTCACTCATTCAAAAAGTACAAAGACCAGGGGACACTCATGAAATTACATGGAATACTTTAAAATAAACAGGAGGAAACATTTTTTTCATTCAAAGAATAGTTAAGATCTAGAACTCATTGCCGGAGGATGTGGTAATGGCGGTTAGTGTATCTGGGTTAAAAAAAGGTTTGGACATGTTCATTGAGGAAAAGTCCATAGTCTTTTATTGAGATAGACATGGGGAAAGCCACTACTTGCCCTGAGATTGGTAGCCTGGAATGATTGGGTTTCTGCAGGTATGTATGACCTGGATTGGCCACTGCTGGAAGCAAGATACAGAGCTAGATGGATCATTGGTCTGACCCAGTATGGCTATTCTTATGTTCTTATGTCATTTTGCCTTTGTCCTATGCTCTTATTGCAAATGTACCTTGAATGTTGTGTGCAGCAACTACAAAAGGTTCAGAGAAGGGTGATAAAGGGGATAGAACATCTCCCTTAGAAAGGCTAAACAGGTTAGAGCTATTCGGTTTGGAGAAAAGACAACTGAGATGAGATATGATAGAAGTTTATCAAATCATGAGTGGAATAGAATGATTAAATGGGGAACAGTTTGTTTAACCTTTCAAATTACTCAAAAACAAGAGGACACCCCATTAAACGCTAGGATGCTAGTTAGTGAAGCCATTTACTGGTCTTTCTCATGCTTTAAATTGTTCACTATACTGGATGCTGGCTTAAATGTGCTGAGGTTTTACTTTTTCACATTCTTCAAGAGTCCAGTTTTACTTCAACTTCTAACCCTTGCTTATCCCATACTTGACAGCCCTTGGTGCTATTTCTGCTTGTTCTTATATGTGCACTTTGACCTTCTCTTGTACTATTGGAAGGTGAGGTTCAGATAAGTTCCTGGAGGAAAAGTTCATTAAAAATTATTATCAGGTAGACTTGAGCGAGCTATTGCTCAAACCTAGAAATGAGCTTTAAGACACTGTTTTTTGGGGATCTGCCTGGTAATTGTGTCCAGGACTGGCCAGTGTCAGACACAGGATGCAGGGCTCTTGGTCTGGTCTGATTCAGTATGGTTTATGAGCTTCTTATCAATGGTTCCAAAGTAAACCGAAAGACAGGTTGAATGGAAGAAAGGAAACATGAAAACACTGCATAAAAAAGTGAGTGGAGAGAAGAGATGGCTGAGATAAGAACCAGAAAGGAAGAAGGAGGAGAAACAAGAGGACGAATGAAAGGATATGGGATGAGAGAATGGAGAAAGAATAAGAGATAGAACATATGAGAAGTAGAAAAGAGCAAGGGAGGGTTTTAGAGAAAAATGGGTCAGGGAGTCCAGGTTACCTAGCCCTCTTCATATCCTTGCCCTGAGAGTTTAGCGAATTAATAAATGTAAAATAAATAAAATAAATAAATAAAGAAGTCTGGAATGTAAAAGCCTCCTCCAATTACAGTGCATCGATCTCACTGCAGTATACTTAATTGGAATCTGGAGCAAGATGGATCATTCTCCGCTGCCGCAGCATCAGCTTAGCATCAGCTTGCCCTGGCCTCTGCATACAGAAGAGGTGGAAGAGAGGGAGGAGGCGAAGAGCAAGAAAGAAAGAAAGAAAGAAAGAAAGAGGGGAAACAAACAAAGAGAGGGTTTCTGAGAGAAAGAGAGAAATATTCACAGCAAAGGGGCAGAGAGAGAGAGAGAGGCACAAATGCAGGCTAAGAGACATAGAGACAGATACAGGGAGAGACATACAGTGTGTGGGGCAGCAATGGAGAAAGAGCAAGACATACATAAAGGGTAAGAGACAGAGAGAGACATACAGAGTGAGGAGCAGCAAGGGAGAAAGAGGAAGGCGTACATGCAGGGTAAGAGACATAGAGAGACAGACATTCAGACATATACAGTATGAAGGGCAGCAAGTGAGAAAGAGAGCAAGACCTATATGCAGGGTATGAGAGAGAGAGAGAGAGATACTTGCAGGATAAGCTCCAGAGTGGATTTCGAGAGAGAGACAGATGAAGACATACTATACATACTCAGGAGCAGAGAAGGACCTCAGGAAAGGTAGGAAAGGGTAAAGCAACTTTTTTTTTTTTATTGCCAGCTCCATAGATCTTCATTGGCAGCTAGCCACAGCTTTTTTTTCCCATTTTTGTTTCCTCTCCCTGACCCCTTTTTAACCCAGCCACTACCCTAACAATACTTAGCAGCAGGCCACAGATAACAGCTCCCCTTAGACTCCCTTCCTCTGTGTCCTAAATGCCAAGCAGCAGGCACACATGTCTGCGACCCCTTCCCTGTACTGGTGGGAACCTAAGCTGGACTGCATACCAGTCACACAGCCCTTATCCATATTCTCATTTCCTTCTCAACCCATCCTGGGAAGCAAGAACTGAATCTGACTGTCCTAAATAAGCTCTAAAAAAACAGTCTGTGCTGTTGGGTCAGACTGAAAAAGAAAGAGAGAGAAACATAATCTGACCAAGGATAATATGGGCCAAAACCAGAACCTGGCAGTTAACCTCATTATTGTCCTGCCTGTACCCCGGTAATTTGTTTTTTTACAGTTATTACAGTTATGATGTCTTTGTTTCTCTCATTTAAACCACTTTGGAGTTATTTTTAAAAGTCTCACATATGCTTAAGTGTAAGAAAAGTCCTTATATACTGCCCCAGAACAGTTTACACTGAAAATAAAATAATTATATTACATGGCTTTTACATATGTGCATAGTGGCATTTACCTGGGTGAAAACCCTACCCATGTAAGCAGTTGTTCTAGAAAACTGTGATTTACATACATAAAACCTCAGTACCTGCAGTTTAAAAGGGGTATGTTGTGGACCTGCTGTGGGTAGACCAGAAACATTCTCAGGGGAACGAGAAACATAAAAACAAAGAAACATGATGGCAGATAAAGGCCATATGACCCGTCCAGTCTGCCCATCCTCTGTAACCCCTAATTCTCCAGTTCTAAGCGATCCCACATGCTTATTCCCATGCCTTTTAAAATTCTGGAACAGTCCTTGACTCCACCACCTCCACCGGGAGGCCATTCCATGCCTTCACCACCCTTTCTGTGAAATAATACTTCCTTAGGTTACTCCTAAGCCTATTCTCGCTTATCTTTGTCATATGCCCCCTCATTCCAGAGCTCTCCTTCATTTGAAAAAGGCTCTCTTCCTGTACATAAATGCCCTTGAGATATTTTAAACGTCTCTATCATGTCTCCTTCTCCTTCATCTCTTCCAGCGTATACATGTTGAGGTTCATAAGCCTGGCCCTATAATTTTTGCATTCAAGACCGCTAATGAGGCATCTTTCTCCTGGATTGTCTCTTTGAACCAGAAAGAGAGAGGTCATCAACAGCAGCAGAGTGGCAGAGGCCCATATTCCAGCACTATAAATATAACTCTCAAGGTAATTGGCAAAAGAACACTCTCAAAAGAACACAACTATAACTCTGTGAGGTATATTCGTATTGTTTGAAAGGGTAACGGAAAAAGCCTCTAATTCAAGCCCAGCCTTCAACCCAATAGTTATAGTTTTATTTATTATTATTTTATTTATTATTATTATTTATTGCATTTGTATCCCACATTTTCCCACCTATTTGCGGGCTCAGTGTGGCTTACAATACATTGTGTAGGATGGAGATATCGTGTTACAGTACAATTATGGGTTACATTGTGAGGAGTTATGGGAAGACAAAGTCAAGTCAAAATCGTTAGGGCGTGGAAACCATGTGATGTTACAATGGAGAAAAGATAAGGCGATAGAACAATTTCAGGAGAACAATGGTATAACATTTTATCTGTGGGTGGAGGTTGAAGTGTGGTGAAGATACGGGTTAAGAGAAATTCAGAAGGGAGTGTGTTGATGCACTTCTATTGGTATGTATGGATTTCATATGTTTTGATCCTTGCTATAAATTTTCTCGAAGAGATGAGTCTTCAATTGTTTGCGGAAGTCGGTTAATTCGTGGATCATGTTCAGGTTGCGTGGTAGTGTATTCCAGAACTGCGTGCTCATATAGGAGAAGGTTGATGCATGCAATACTTTGTATTTTATGCCTTTGCAATTAGGGAAGTGGAGATTGAGGAAAGTTCTGGATGATCTTTTAGCGTTTCTGGGTGGCAGGTCTATTAAGTCAGACATGTATGCAGGGGCTTCACCGTGGATGATTTTGTGGACCAAGGTGCATACCTTAAAGGTGATACGTTCTGTGAGTGGGAGCCAGTGTAGTTTCTCACGCAGGAGTTTTGCGCTTTCGTATTTTGGTTTTCCGAAAATGAGTCTGGCTGCTGTATTCTGGGCTGTTTGAAGTTTCCTCAGTATTTGTTCTTTGCAGCCTGCGTATAGTGAGCTGCAATAGTCCAGGTGGCTGAGTACGAGTGATTGCACTAGGCTGCGGAATACGGACCTTGAAAAGAATGTTTTTATTCTTTTCAGTTTCCACATGGAGTAAAACATCTTTTTGGTTGTGTTGTTTGCGTGAGTCTCCAGTGTTAGGTGGCGGTCAATAGTGACTCCAAGGATTTTTAAAGTATCAGAGATTGGTAGATTTAGTTTAGGTGTGTTGATAGCGGTAAAGTTATTCATGTTGTATTGGGAGGTAAGTACGAGGCATTGAGTTTTTTCTGCGTTCAGTTTTAGTCGGAATGCATCTGCCCAGGTATTCATGATGTATAGACTTTGGTTGATTTCATTGGAGATTTCATTAATGTCTTGTTTGAAAGGAATATATATCGTTACATCATCTGCATATATGTAAGGGTTGAGGTTGTGATTTGATAGAAGTTTTGCCAAGGGGATCATCATTAGGTTGAAGATGGTTGGCGAGAGGGGGGATCCCTGCGGTACTCCACATTCAGGTGTCCATACGGTGGACGTAGTTGAATTTGATGTGACTTGGTATGAGCGCAAGGTTAGGAACCCCTTGAACCAGTTTAGGACATTACTACTATTTAGCATTTCTATAGCGCTACAAGGCATACGCAGCGCTGCACAAACATAGAAGAAAGACAGTCCCTGCTCAAAGAGCTTACAATCTAATATCCAATGCCAAAATATTCAAGTATGTGTAGTAGGATTTCGTGGTCAACCATATCAAAGGCACTTGACATGTCAAATTGTAAGAGGAGTATATTGGTGCCGGTAGCAATCATTTGTTTGAATTTGGTCATTAGGGTAATTAGTACTGTTTCTGTGCTGTGATTTGACCGGAATCCTGATTGGGCATCATGCAGTATTGAGAACTTGTTGAGATAATTTGTGAGTTGTTTGGTTACCATTCCTTCAGTTATTTTGGTTATTAGTGGTATGGATGCTACTGGTCTGTAGTTAGTTATTTCGCTGGCATTTTTCTTTGTGTCTTTGGGTATTGGGGTGAGTAGAACTTTTCCTTTTTCCTTTGGGAAGAGTCCGTTTTGTAGCATGAAATTCACGTGGTTCGTTAGGTCTGTTATGAATTGTTTAGGAGCTGCTTTCATGAGGTTGTTTGGGCATATATCTAATTTGCAATGGGATTTGTCGAATCTTTTAAGCGTCTTAGAGATGAGGTCTTCTGACAGTAATTCAGATTCGGCCCAGATCCTGTCTGCTGGGTATATTCCGTCTTCTGGGTCTAGACAGTTTAGGAGTGTGGCGTATACAATAGGGCTGGTGGGAATTTTATTTCGTAGTTGTATGATTTTCTCCTTGAAGTGTTTTGCGAGGTCGTCGATCCCTGGTATGTCTTTGCTGTTGTTTGTAACTGGTGTGGTGTCTAGCAGATTATTTACAAGGTAGAAGAGTTTGTGTGTGTCATTGTAGTTTGGTCCGCAATGTTTTGTAGTGTAGTCTTTTAGTCTGTTTTATGGTGTATTTGTATTTCCTCCAAAGTGATTTCCAGGCATTCATTGTGTGTTCATCTTTCTTTTTGTTCCATGCGCGTTCTAGTTTTCTGACTTGTGTTTTGAGTTTTTTCAGCTCTTCGGTGAACCATGGTTGTGATTTTTTCCTACGTGATGTTCTGGTTTGGACTGGGGCAATTGTATCCAATGTTGTTTTACATATGTCATCCCATTCTTGGAGGAATTGAATGGTGTCAGTATTTGTTGACCATTCGTTTTGGTAGATCTGTTGCCAGAATGTTATGGGGTCTATTTTTCTTCTCGTGGTGTATGTTGTTCGTTCATGTTTGTTGATTGCGTTTTTGTGTATTTTTCGCCAGTGGAGGGAGACATGTGCTTTATGGTGGTCTGTCCAAAGTGTGGGTGTCCATCTTTACAGACGTAAGTAGGAGAGTTGAGTCTGAGTCGAATTTGTGTGTAATGATGTCTAGCGCGTGTCCCTTTGTGTGTGTTGGTTGAGTGTTAGGTGCGTGTAGATCCCAGAGTTTTAAGAATTCTTTGCATTCTTGTGTGCCTGTTGAGGTATCGTCTTCGAGGTGTAGGTTAATATCTCCTATTATGAGGATGTTTGAAGCAGAGACACATGTGTTTGAGATGAAGTCCATGAGTTGCGTTTGGGAGTCTTTCCATTTACCTGGTGGTCTATAGAATAGGATTGTGCTGAGGTGTCCTTGTAGGTTCGGATGAGTGATTCTTATCGAGGCTATTTCGAGTTGTGGTGAGGTGGATTCGCCAGTGGTTGTGATGGTGAACTCGGATTTGTAAATTATGGCTATTCCGCCACCTCTTTTTCCAGTTCTTGTCCAGTGGGTTATTTTGTAGTCTGGTGGGCATGTCTCTTTGATGGCAGGGTCTGTAGGGCTGTGGAACCATGTTTCCGTGATGAATAGAAGGTCTAGATTCTCAGTGGTGATCCAGTCTAGTATGTCTGTTGAGTTGCTTACTGCTGATCTCGCGTTGATGTATCCTAATCGGATTGAGTGGTATGGTTCAGTAGGGAGGTTGGATGTGTTTATTTTTATTAATTTATTAATTTATTTATAGCATTTATATCCCACAATATTCCCACCCATGGGCAGGCTCAATGTGGCGTACAACAGTCTATAAAAACATACAACAATTCAGCAAACAAACAATCAATGTCGTAAGAGAGAAAGGGAAATAGCTAAGGAGGGAAAAGAAGAAAGAGTAGTGGTGAGCAATACGTCGCTACGACAGTTGGAATTCAGAAGGAAGAGATGCCAGTCGGGTTTGAAGTAGGAAGTTTGTTCGTGAGTGATTACTTCTGGTTACTCACGCCTTGATACAGCACTTCTCTAGCGAAACTATGGCCAGAGTCGGCGTGCTGAACCAATGACTCACACATTTCCCTGCACTTGCACTTGAAAGCTAAGTTTGGATTTAATTCTTTCATGTTTTATTTGGATCCCTCATATACTCTGTGGAGATAGCATTTATGTATATCAAAGGGTTTTTTGCCTACGACGAAAAATATACCCAGCATTTACATACACAAAAACTCCACCCTTGTTATTAATCTATAACTATTGGGTTGGAGGCTGGGCTTGAATCAGAGGCTTTTTCCCTTACCCTTTCAAACAATACGAACGCACCTCACAGAGTTACAGTTGTTGTGTTCTTTTGCCAATTACCTTGAGAGTTATATTTATATGACTGGATTTGGTGCTCTCTACCCTTTCATTGGTGATATATGACCATATTCCAGCACTGCCATGTCCTCCTCCCCCCTCCCCCCGTGACAGGAAATCATGTATCAGAGGGGGACTGAGATGTGGCAGCATCCATGCATAGGCCTGTGGTTAAAGATCCCACACCAGCGCTAAATCTACTTGTCCTTTCAGCCCTGTAAATGGTAGAGTACCAGCAACAGTTCAGGCTTAGCAGCAAGAAGGAAAGAGGGGGAGACTGTTGGACACGAATGGGGGGAATAGGGAAGGGTAGATGCTGGATTATGGGGGTAGGAAGGGAAATGGGAGATGCTGGATTGTGTGGGGGAGGGGGTAGAAAGGGAAAGGAGAGATACTGGATTATGGGGGTAGGAAGGGGAGATGCTGGATTATTGGAGGGAGTAGGAAGGGGAAGGGGAGATGCTGGACTTTGGGGGTTAGGAAGGGATAAAGAGATGCTGTATTATGGGGGGCTGGTAAGACCTTGAGCCCCCTTGCGGTTGGGTGGCAGGGCATACGTCTGAAATTTCATAGGGTGTTGTATACCCTTCTGCTGGCCATGGCTGGAGGGCTATAGTACAGTGTACCAATATTTTGAATACAGGTTAATACCATTCTATAATTAACACTGGTTACATGCAGCCTTAATTAGAAGTTGAAGCTAAAGAACTCCTAACAATTGAATTCAAAATGCTTCAAGCTGTCCTCTTCTCTGGAGGATTGTTCAGTAATTTACTTGAGACCAGCGAAGCAGGAAAGTGGGATATGCCAAACTGGATGTTCACAACTCAAATGCCTGAAATGCTCCACTGTTCTTCTGATAATTACTTAACATGATAGTTGATAGTCAGTAGCTGTAAATTAGGTTAATCTCAAGAGCAGAGTGCTTGTTATGTCTCTTGTGAGATAATGCAGAATGTACTGTCTGAATCCACTTTCATCTTAGATAGTGCTTTCATTGGGAATCACTATGGTTCAGTGTTGTGGATGCTTCAATCTTTCCTTTGGCTTAATGACATGCATGAATGAGGTTTGTGGCTACTCATGTGGCCACAAACTTTTCTTTGATGTCTTAGAATCTCCATTAACACACTTGATGTGCCCTTCTTTAAAAAATGACATTCCTGCATCCTTGAATTGACACAAATCTGATGTGCGATTTCCATCACAGCAGAAGCACAATGGCTGGGAGTTTGCTCCTGTGTTTTCTAGGTTTTGAGCAGTTTTAATTAGCAGTCATTAAAACTTTGGTGGAATGTCCATTGACAAGGTTGAACAGATTTGGTGTGGCATGCTGTGATGAGGCTTTGTGGCTTCAGCTGCAATGGCCTTTCTCAGGCAATTCCAAGCCTTAGGTCCAGTATTAGGAAAGAGGTGTCATTGTAGAGCTTAATTACAGACTTCAGTACAAATCTCACTAATTAGAAGTGTGTCACACTCATTTGAAGGCTCTCCCACTCTCTGAGCCCCTTTTCTTACTCATTAGGAGTGTGTAACATAGTTTACGTCCCAACGAATTTATTCCTTTGGAAATTTGACTCATTTTGACTCCAATTTATCCAAAGAAAAGCAAATATTTTATGCTGCTTTTTATTTGTAAAGAAATGTGACACTTAAATCCAGGGCTTTTTTTGAGGGGGTACTTGTGGGTACTGAGTATCATCACCTTTTCCGTTATCTGCTAAAATTGATCCATGGACCCCAAGTTTTTTTTTTGTTTCAATCATTTTTATTCAAAACTTAAGAAGAAAAGTTAACATCATCATGTATGAATGTCTGATATTTTCCCCCCATGTGGCTAAACTAACACATAGTACTTCTACCCAACAAATAGAACTTAACCTTCCCTCCCATTCCCTTCCCCTCCCACCCCCATCCCCTTTGTTTCCCTTGCTATGGCATCAAATGAACATAATAACGCAGGGTACAGGGCAATATCTAGAAGTTTAACAGTCTACTCCTGGCAGGACCCCAAGTTTTAATGAAAGAGCTCAGGCTGTACACACCAACTCTGCCTTGTCATAGGTTCTGTGACTGGTTGCAGGGGTACTGCCTATTGTGGAATAGGTCCCTCAGTGATCACCCCAACCTTGAAGGTTGGCCTAGCATTTGAGTACCGGCACCTTTTTTGCTAGAAAAGACACACTGCTTAAATCTTTCTAGGTTTATACTCTAGATGCACCATCTGAAAAATCTTCAGGCACACTCTGGGGTGGTAAGTATCACTTGTTGGAAAGATCCATCATTATTATCTCTGCAAGTGGCATAGATGAGAAATGTGTTTGTCATCAGATTTATCTGTGTACAGGAACCCCATGGGTTCATCACTAAAATTTATATTATTAGTACAGAGACTGTATGTCAGAACTTCCTAGACCAGTCCTGGTAACCCCACAGCCATTCATATCTCATGTATAGTCTTTATGGATATCCTGAATACCATGTCACTTCACACAGGATCTCTTTCAAGATCCTATCCCTAGTACATAAGATACAACAATACTCAGGTCAGGGATGGACTGACAATAGTTGGAGCTCCTAGGCAGTAAAGATCATTGGGGGGGGGGGGGGGGGGGGGGGGGGGGGGGGGCACTCCCGCTGCCACCCCTCCTACACCACCGCAGTTTCCACCTCCCTCCCACACACTACAGACCCCTGCAGGCGGGTCCTAGCTTGAAAAACCCTAGCAGTCTAGTGGCTTCTTTGGGGGCAGGAAGAATCTCTCTCTTTCCTGCTTGCTGTTTGCTACTGTGCCCAGGGCTGGCACTGCCGTGTTTTCAAAATGGCTGCTGAGACTTCCCATGGTACTCTTGTGGGTCTCAGCAGCCATTTTTAAAACACTGTGGCACCAAGCACAAAAGAATGGGATTCTTTCCTGACTGTGCAGAGGCCACTAGACCACCATGGCCATTCAAGGTAGGACCGCTGGGGAGGGCCTGTAGTATGCGTCGGTGGCAGGCAACTGGGAAGAGCCTCTGGGCCTGCCTGGTTGCCCAACTGGCAGTCTGCCCCTGATTCAGGTATACCTACTCATACCCTATTAGGAACTAACAATCAAGTACTGGAATTCATTGGCAGTCATTATTTATTTTATTTATTTAGATTTTGCTCACACCTTTTTCAGTAGTAGCTCAAGATGAGTTATATTCAGTCACTTGATATTTCCCTGTCCCTGGAGGGCTCACAATCGAATTTTGTACCTGAGGTAATGGAGGGTTAAGTGACTTGCCCAAGATTACAAGGATCAACAATGGGATTTGAATCAGCCACCTCTGGATGTCAAGCCCAATGCTTTAACCACTAGGCCACTCCTCCTCTTCAGGAGCTACATACACATCTGGCGAATGGTCTTTTCTATAGAATACTAGCTTAGCGCATATCTTCCTGACGCCTAACTTTGGGTGCCATTTAAGAATTCCCCCTTAAGTGAACATCTGGTTTGCTTGATGGTTACAGCTCTGCAAGGCCTCTGTTTGCTGCTTGCACAGACAGACACAAGAGAAAAGTTCCTCCTGTAGAATGCAGATGAAAGAGGCAGTATTCCCAGCTATACTACACCTTGCGCCTTTTCAGATTAAATATATAGCAGAGATGAGAGCTAGAGGAAAATGCAAATTTCAAAGCCAAACAGATGCAGACAGAAGCTAGGCCTACAGCCGTCTTCAGTTCCAAGAGGGAGATTTTTGCCCAGTTCTGAATTTCTGATACAGTATGGGATCTGCTGCACTGACGTCCATGGGTAGAATCAGGGCTGCCAATACACTGGCAGGGCAGCCAAGGGGGCCGACCCACTCAGTGGGAGATGTAGGGCCTGCCCCTAGCCCAGCACACCCTGCCCATTGCTCCACTCACAACTCTGCCCATCCTGGCCCATTGCTCCATCCCAGCACAGCTGATTCATGGCCAGCAGCAAAAGGAATGGTCTCCCTGTCCAGCGGCAGCAGGAAACGCCTTCATAAAACATCATCTCCTTCTGCTGTGGGATCAGCGGAGCATCAGGGCCGTTGAGAGGCACAGCCAGGGGCAGGAATGGACTGCCAGGTGCCCCCCCCCCCCCACCCCTTTCTGTCCGTAAGTCCCACTCCCTCACTCTGTCCTCTCCTGCGTGCCGGGAAGAGTCGGGACCCGGATGATTACATTAACATGATATTGCGTTAATGTAATCATCTGGGTCTGGGTGACACGCAGGAGCAGTAGGGGGCAGACCCGGAAGCAGCACATAGAAGTTTGCCGGCGCTGGGCTCCCTTGGAGGCCGGGCCCGGAGAATTTTGCCCTCCCCTGCCCCCTCTCTCGGTGGCCCTGGGGCAGCATGGTTCTTTATTTTTTTAATTTTTAACAAGAAGCTTTATTGGGTGAAACCACAAGTACAATTCAAAACTGTACAGTCACTTATCATACAGGTTCCTCTCACATTAATTTCCATAATACATAAAGACTCCTAGTGTAATTTCCATAAAAAGCAAAAACATTTTCTTGTCACATTTAAACCTTTTATAACCCCCCAGTAACCCCAAAGAACTCCCCCCCCCCTCCCTTCACATTCTCCATGTCTCATCCCAAAAGATGACTCCAAGATCCATATCTATGATAACGATGTGTTTACTGGTGCCAAAATCTGTTCCCATTTTTGCTAGGGTTTTACGCTCCTTAGCCATTAGTTTTCCATATTACTTATATACCACACCAAATTGTACCATCGCCGTATTGGGGGACATCCATTCTGTTTCCACATTCGTGCTATCAGCAATCTAGCTGCATTGATGCAGTGTTTTGCCAGCTGGCTCCCCTGGCTAGTGAGCCCCATGATTGGTCTATTAAATAAAAACACTGCAGGGGTCCCATGGTATGTTACCCTCCACCCATCTATTCAACCTGCCTCGACCGATTTCCAAAATGCTTGTACTTTTCTACAGGACCACCAAATGTGTCCCATTGTGCCAATCTGTCCACAGCCTCTCCAGCATAATTTCGATGCCCCAGGGTACATATGATGTAGCCTTGCCGGGGTGAGATACCAGCGATATATTACTTTTGTACAATTTTCTTGGATATTGACTGCTCGAGAGCTGTGAACTGAGGCCCGCTCCATCTGTTGCCACATTTCAGGGGTATATGTCACTCCCAATTCGCTTTCCCCACTTATCCCGGTGTCTACAACTAATCCCTAGGGAGTCCCTCAAATGGCTGTATAACTTAGAGATCAAACCCTTGGATTTTTCAGTTTCCACACATAGTTGCTCTAAAAAAGTAACTTCCCCACATAACTTACGCTTCAAACCTGCTGTCTGAAGGAAATGAATAATCTGATTATATGCATATTGGTCTTGCTGAGGTAAGTCATATTCACTAGCCAACTCCCCAAATGTAATGAAGCGCTCATCTTTCATTAACTGCCCCCACCAAATCAATCTAGTTTCCGCCATTTAATAAAAGGAGACAGTGTGCTCCAGGAGGGAATGCTGCATTGTAGCTATAGGTGTTAGTCGTGATTCATAGAATCCTTTCATTCTCTCTATTGTCCCAACAGAAAAGGTGTATTGAAGATTGGATTTAAGGGTTGAGGTAAATATCGATATCTAGGTGCCAGCCAAAGTAATTGTCCCAACCTTAGTGGGCTCGTATCATATACTGCTCTATCTGAATCCAAAGCTTATGTTCTGATTCATGGAACCATTCTACTGCAGCTTTCGCTGGGCAGCTCTGTGATATAGCCCCAAATGTGGTACCCCCAGTCCACCCTTACTTTTCCTAGCTGCATATAACGGGACCTAGGGAGACGAGCCCTATGACCCTGCCATATAAAGTGTTCTATTCTGGTTTGGAGCAAATGAAGCATACGATTATTAATTGGAAGCGGTATAGACTGAAATAAATATAGCAGACGTGGGAGAATATTCATCTTCACAGTTGCCACTCTCCCAAACCACGAGAGATGCAAGGGATCCCATCTATCTAGATCTCTCCTAATTTCCTTAATTAAGGGCAAATAGTTGGCTGTACTCATGTCATTCAATTTACTGGTAAGTATCACCCCCAAATACAGTAATCCTGCTTGACCCAAGTCAACGGATATGTCTGACAGCAGGTCTGATAGTCTCTCTCCTCCATCCCCACTGCCATGGCTTCAGTCTTTGTATAATAATTTTAAATCCTGATACTTGGCTATAATCTCAATCTCCGTAAATACTGCTGGTAGAGATGTTAAGGGTGAGATTAAGGTCAACAGAATGTCATCTGCAAAAAGAGCAATTTTTGACTCCCCTCTCCCCGCCTTCAGCCCTTGGACACCCGGGTTGGATCTGATATTATGAGTAAAGGTTCCAGTACTAGAGCAAATAATAAGGGGAGAGTGGGCAACCCTGACGAGTTCCTCGAGATAACTCAAAAAAGGGGAAGAGTTTACAATTAATCTTAACACAGGCCCTAGGTGCAGTGTATAATTCTTGCACCAACCCTCTAAACATAGGTCCAAACCCAAACTTTTGTAAGACCGAGTGCAGAAAGGACCAATGCACCCGGTCAAAGGCCTTCTCAGCGTCTATACTTAGCAAACAGCATGGGGACTTTTGCTGCTGCGCCAAGTACATGACGTCCATCGTCCTTCTCATATTATCAGAGGCTTGTCCTGCCCATTATAAAGCCTACCTGATCAGAGTGTATTAGGGTCGGTAAATACCACCAACCTAGTGGCCATTACTTTAGCCAGGATTCGTAACATCAACATTTAGTATAGAAATCGGGCGGTACGAAGCACATTCAGTTATCTCCTTATTGGGTTTGGGAATAACTGCTATCCATGCATCCTTCATGGTTGGAGGCAAATTCCCTCCTTCCCTAACAAATTCAAAAACCTCTGTCAATATAGGCGCAAGATATGGGGCAAATGTCTTGTAATATTCTCCAGTATATCCATCCACCCCCGGAGATTTGCCTGTCTGCAGTGTCTTGATAGCTTTAAGGACTCCTTAACCTCTATCGGAGCTTCAATGTGCTCCGTGCTCCGGGAGCAGGACTGGAAGATTTAATTCCTCTAGATATGCTTGGATAGCAGTATTTTGTATAGAGGAATCTTTAGTATATAATTCAGCATAAAATTCCCTAAATCGCTCCCCAATAGCCTGAGATGTGGAAAGAGTTGTGCCCCTTTTATCTTTAACTCGGAATATGTTCCTGTCCCATCCTAAGTTTACGTAAACGTAGGGCCAGTTGACTGGTTAATTTTATTTCTTCCATTGTACGCATGGAGACGGAGCTTCTCATTAATAAACTCAAGGTCTCTAAAAAGCAGCTCATCTAATTGGAGCCTCGCTTCCTGAAGAGATCTATATATCCTAGGTGAACCTGTTTTGCTTAGAATAATCTCAAATTCTTCAATCTTACCCCCTCCAGTATCTCTTTAGCGATTCCCGTTGCCTCTTAAGGCGACCCCGCACTTTCATAAAGTGGCCACGGGATACCGCTTTCAAAGCGTCCCAGACAATAGCAATGGAAGGGCCTGAATTCCAGATTAAAATGTAAATATTCTTTAAGCATCTTCACATAATCTGCACAGATGTGTTCATCTTTTAGCATAGTGTTGTTAAAGGCCACCTTTTATGTCCATCAGCTATCCCAGAGAGGGACAATAATACCTCACAGGGTGCATGATCTGAAATAGTAATATTTCAATCTGTGTATCTTTCACTTGTCCCCCCATAATTTATCTAGAAAAAGAAATCTATACGGGATATGAGGCATGTACTGAAGAGTAGAATGAGTAATCCCTATCCAATGGATGCCCATCCTCCATGTATCAAAGAAGACCCATTTCTTCCACCCATGTAGCCATCTGACCCGCCAGTGTTTCTACTCCGTTCGGGATACAGGTCCCGATCGATCTAAGTTCGGGTCCATGGTAACATTAAAATCACTCCCAATATGAGTTGACTCCTACCATAGGTCTATATTTCCTCTTAACGTTTTAAAAAGGAGGTTTGGTTTGCATTCGGCCCATATATAGATCCCAAGTATATTCCTTAGCTTCCAGCATTCCCAATAAGAAGGTACCGCCCTGCTGGGTCTCTCTTAATTGTCTGACTTGTATTGGTATACTACATGAAAAAAGTAAAGCCACCTCCTCGCTTCTTACTATTGGTAATATCAGAGGCAAAATAGATTTGAATATGGAGGTAGGTGAAACAAATGTTCATGTGCTCGTTTCAAATGTGTTTCTGTAACATTACCACCTGTGGATGCAATCTGGCGTAATTCTGATATATCACCTGTCCTTTTTCTCGGAGAGTTTAAACCCTTAACATTCCAGGTTATTACTTTTTAGATCTGGTAGCATCTAACTTCCTTAATTAGAGACTGCATATACCAGCACCTATAGTAGAATCTTTCCCCATTTACAGACATAGAAGAAGATTAAGAACCCCTCCCACCCACCCTCCCCAACCCCAGCCCCCACAATGTATTCCATGTTGAAGTGTAGAAAACAGAAAAAAACTCTTCCACACTCACCCACATGAAGCTCCCAACAAGGTCAACAGCCTCTCACACCGCCCGATTCCCTAACCTCCTTCATCCCTGAAATACGACCTCTTCAGTTCAATACAAGTGCACCTTTCTTTTCACTTCTCTGGGTGCTCTCTTATCATGAATAACAAAATCTTAGTCGTTGTCCCATTCAAGTCACAGAATCGTGGTGTCGTCTTACGCAGCTTCTTTGCTTTATTGAAGACTTGTTTCCATTGATGAACTTTATCCCGCGCCTTGCTGGCCGCTGTTGTCTCCTCCGCTTCCAGTTCCATTAGGCCTGCTACTTGAAGAAGTTGTTTCGCATCTGCCTACAGTGCGTGCCTCGATATGATTTGCCTGCTATAACACAAGCAGAGGGCAAATGGGAAGGCCCATCGATATTTGATATTATGTTTATTCAAAGTGTCCAGTATTGGTTTCATCTCTCTACGCCATTGCAATGTATTTGCTGACAGGTCTTGATATACTGTTATCAAGTCTCATTATACATCAGTTCTTTCTTCTGGCGTGCCAAAGCAAGTAATTGCTCTTTTTCAGTGAATTTCCAAAACCGAACAATAATGTCTCTTGGTCTGTTATTTTGCGAATTACCCATCGCTCTATGGGCCCTCTCGACCTCTGGTAAAGGCGTATCTGGCTGTGCCGCTAGAAGCTGTCCACAACCTCTTGCACTATTTTCAAGACCCTCTTCCTGGCTCCCTCCTTCTGGCACCCCACGAAATCGCAGATTTTACGTCTACTGCGATTTTTCAATGTCATCTATCTTATATTGTAGGTCCGATATCTGCGTTGTTAGTTCCTTCCTCACGTAGGTGCATTTGTTGTACTACTTCCACGTGCTCATCCATCCGCACTTCTAGATCTTCTATACGGTACATACTTCTTTAAGTTCACCTCGTAAATTATCAATGCGCTCTACTATGTCCGCTTTCATATGCGCTAAATCTTTTTTTCAAATCCATAAGCAAACGAGCAGAATGTGAGTTCCTCACACTGCCTGTTCTTCTTCCGATCTTTCCGACTCAAATCTGAGGCCTCTTCGAGGTGTGGTGAGACATGGCGCGAGGGCGTTTTAGATGTACGCTGGCTACTGCGCATCGCGCTTTTCGCCTCTGAGTTCTTTAACTTTTGTGCCATTCTACCTTCCAACCTTTCAACGAGGTTCGATCAGCGGAATGAGTCAAAATGCGTCGTAGTTACTGCTATAGTTCGCTATTTTAGCTGGATTACTCGGGAGCCACAAAATCAGGCTTCCAGTCGAGGACAGTGACGTCACCGAAGTCCAGCATGGTCTTTTAAAGGCGTTTCCTGCTGGACAGGAAGGCCAATCAGTGGGAGATCCCGGCTTCTCTTTGGGCGTGTGGAAGATGACCCGCGAAAGCGGGAGTCTTCCACTGGAAGCGGGAGACTTGACAGAACTGCTCTGGGATGTGAATTTAAAACCAGGACAGGCCTGAAGGTCTCCTTTCTGGAACTGTGTAATTTGGCAGCTCTGCTAACAGGGTGGTTGGAGGAGGAAGGGTATATACACTCTGTGTAAAAAGGTGTATCTTCAAAGCTGTCCCTTATCTCCTCTCCACCTGTACACCTCCTCCTGAGATCCAAGGCTCAGCCTCAGGCTTAGGTTTCTCATTATGTGGTGTGTAAACAATTTAAGATTTTGATATTGATTTACAAATCCTTATGTAAAGAAGGTCCTTTAGCACTACCATATCATTATAGATTTATAGACCTTCCACCAATTATGATCAATGAGTAAAGGGTTAATAAGATACCAACATTCTGCAAAGTCCAATATACAATTCTCGTGCTAGATTTTACAGTAGCAGGGCCTAACTTGTATAAGTCTCTTCTTCAGAAGCTAAGGTCAATTTCATTAATGTTAGCCTTTCAGAGAAGTTTTTAAGCAGGTCTTTTGTGGCTAAGAGAATGATCAGCAGGTTCTGATTTGTTTAGAGTAAAGATACTTAAAGGGGAGCTGTAAGTCTTACAAATTGATTTTATTCTTTTGATTTGATTGTATTGTGTATGTTTTTGTAACCAGCTTAATAAATAAATAGATGTGCAACAGAGTTTAAAAGGTTATGGGGAGCAAAGAGAGGGAAGCGGTGATAGAAGTGGAAGAGGCAGAAGGAGGGTCAGGGAATGATATCAATATATGTATCAGCGGTCATGCAATATAGGGGTTGATATTCAAAGTGATTTAACTAGGCAGGAGAGCCTCCAGTCTTGTTAAATCGCTTGTGCCTGCTTAAGTTCATGCTTCCTTCTGCTTCTATTACTCGTTTGACCTCTGCCTGTAAGAAATTGTTTAGTACTGTTTTCCCATTTACGTGGAATTCTTTATCGATGATTTGAGAGCAATTATTTTAAATTTAGAAAATTGTTGCAAACTTGGAGCTTCTTTTACAAAGCCGCAGTAGTGATTCCTGCGCGGCAAATACAACAAAGTCCATAGGAACTGAATGGGCTTCGTTGCATTTGCCATTCAAGAAATCACTTCCGCAGCTTTGTAAAGGAGCCTCTGGCTATTAAGAAATATCTTAGTTCATCAATTGTTATTAGAATTTTATATTGTGAATTGTGTTTTTTTCCACTGAATTGGTGGCCTTTGTGAATCTGTAAACCGTACAGAGCTCATGGTTGAGGCTTTGTATAAGATTTCTGTTTAAAATTAAGCGAACAGTGCCGCTGAATATCAGCACTAGCTGCCCCTTCACTGTCTGGTTAGTGCAGGACTGGTCTTAACCAATTAGCAAAAATATTCAGTCCACTAACCAGTTAAGTAAGTGGATAAAGGTAGAACAGCAAAAAGGCTGCTCTGACTTTATCCACTGAGCTAACCAGGTACCAGGTCTGAATATTGGCAATGCCCAGTTAACTTTAAGCGACCACACATACCTGGATATTCAATGCCGGAGCCCAGACATGACCAACGTTGACTATCTGGGCTTAGTTCTGCTTAAAAAACCACCGACCACTGTGGGCTGAATATTATCCCTGTAGTTTCCCTGAGTCTGAATGAAACAAAGGAAGAGAGAGGAGAGAGAGAGCTGCCAGGAAGGGAATATGGCAATATTTGGGGGGGGGGGGGGGGGGGAGAGGGAATGAGATAAGAAAAATAAAAAAGCCAGGGAGGTAAGCCCATCAGAGGAAGGGTAGGAAAGGAGGGTTAATGGCTCTTGCAAGACATGGGGAAAAGAGTGGGAAGAGGGAATGGTAAAGCAAGTTGGAGGCAGACTAGAAACAGTTGAACCCGTAACAGAGAAATGAAGGAAAAGAAGCAGGGAAGGGGAGAAGGGAAGTTTCACCTGGGTGGAGATCTCCTTTGTCCCAGGGATCCCGACTGGTCCTGACTCCAGTCTAGTTAATACTGGATATTGGGTAGATTTCACTAATTCAATTCTCAGGTGATGTCAGGTTGGGAGGAATTGGAGGCACTTTGCAGCACAGGCTTGGAACTGAAAATGATCTTGACAGACTGGAAAACACAAACGGGACGAGATTCAAGTAGACATGTAAGATTAGGAAAGTAGAATGAAATGCACAAATATAAATATGGAATGAGTGGTGAGGCAGTACCAGCGCAGCATAGGATCTGGAAGTTCCTGCAGACCACACAGTGAGCGTGCGTCAGCAGTGAAACAGTGCAGCAGGAGTTACAGCATGTAAGACAAGGGAACCAATCTCCCTCCTGCTGAGCATTACTGAGGCCATTGTTGGCGCACTAGTGGGTCTCTGAGCCCATTTCCAGAAGAGTGTGCAAAATCTGAGACAGTCCAAAGGACAACAGTGAGGAAAAGATAAATGAGAAAAGACCAAAGGGAGGACACAATAGCAGTACTGAAATGCATCAAGAGAGAGTGAATCATTTGTTCCCCATTTGCATCGAGGGTCGCACAAGAAGCAATGGGCAGTGGACATTAGGAAGAACTTTATAATCATGAATGTGGTCCAGAAACTGCAACGAATTATTTAAGGGGAGAGTGTAGAGCTTTTAAAGACCAGGCTAGACACACATCTGTCACACGGTTCTGATACAGAAAACTCTACTAGGAGGCAGAGGAATAGATTAGATGCACTTCTGAGTTTCCGTCCCGCTCTGTCTGATGCCAGCTTTGTTAAGATTTGGTTCCTCCCCCACCCCTTTCCTATTGTAGCCATGGTGTATCCTATTAAGTATTGGTGCCCGCCTGTTCCTTTTCTTTAGTTTTGAGCTCTTCTGATTTTCTTTGAGCTTGGCTGTGTTCCTCTGGTGATGAATGAGGTAATGTACTTAGCCTTAGCATAGAGCAGAAGGGTGGGGATGGGCTGTGGCTGCTTGTTGGGGATGGGGACAAGGGGAGGGGGGGGGGGGTGGAAGTTGAGGGAAATGAGTCAGTGGAGGAGAGAGGGGCCCATTCCTGGTTGTATTCATTCACTTAACCTTCAACTTCCTTCACTAAGCCAGCTGAAAGCATGACCTTTGGCCTGTGGAACAATAGCACACCTCCTGCACCTCCAGGCTGTTGACCAAGGTCATAGATCTCTTCTGTCCACTAATATCTGTGGATTAACTCCTGGCAGTCTGGCCGCCTTTGCATGCAGTAGTTATGGTGAATTCTTAGGCTTGCACAAGGTATTGTCTGAAAACTGTAAAAAGTGATGCACTTCTTTAAACCCACAGGACAGGCAGAGAAAAGTTATTGGATTTTTGATGCCTACAGTGCTTCCTCTTCCTTCAAGAAAAGCAGGGCCTACTCTAGGCTACTTACCCGGCTCTCTGTGTAAAGATGGACGTTGGCGCCCCCCCTCCCCCCCCCATAGTGTCCCCTCCTTTGTTGGTGTAGTAGTAGCTCCAAAGCAAAATTTCTCCTTTCTTTTATTCAGCATTCCCTTCTTTCTCTCCTCCACCCTTTGCCCAGCACCATTATCTCATCTCAGTCCCCACTCTTTTCCTGTGCCACATGATATGGAAAGACAAGAGGAGCATCAGTGTGATGTCCCACCTCGTGCATGGTGCCCTGTTTGACCAGCCTGTTTGAACACGCCAAAGTCAGCCCTAAGTTCATAGGTGTAGTGCAGGAAAAACCAAGACTACCTGGTCACCTTGCTGCCTACCTATCTATGACTAGGACTGAATACCACTGCTCTAAAAGGAAATAGATCAAGGGAGTAAATGGCTACCACTTAGGGTCATTGCTGGATAAAACAGTGTTTAGGCAAGGGTTGCTTCGGTGTTCCCCTTATAACACAAAGCATAGGTGTGAGCTCTTCAGGTCAGTGCATTGGCACCCCTAATATTGAGCAAACTCCTTCACAGTGTACCCATTGTGAGGGGTAATTTGTTTTGAGATTAGCACCCCCCATCATTTTGAAAGTTGACTCATTTTACATGAAGCCTGTATATATGCTTTGTAGACTCACAAACTAGCTTAGAAGGGCAGCAGCTCAGCTTGGCAATTTAAGCAGTTGCCCTGCTTGCCTGTACCTAGGTTTGCCAGCCAAATCCAGATTTTTCCCAATGGGGTTCATCTGGTCCTGGGTTTACCCCGCTGCATGCAGGGACAAAGCCACTAAGAAAAGCAAGACTACAAATCCCTGCATGCAGTGGGGGTAAACCCAGGACTGGATTACCATGTCAGGCAAATCTAGATCCAGTTGGCAACCTTGTTCTGTCCCAATCAACTCAAAGACAGCACAGATTCTGCTGGTTGGTCTGCTTTAGTTCAAAAACATGTAGCACAAGTCCAAGAATTCACTGTACTAAGAGCCTAAGGCCTGGACAATGAGTTTAGAACTATGAATGCACAAAAACAGAGATACACAGACCAAAAAGGCAGAAAGAAGGGTTCAGTCTGGGTGCATATGTCAGAGATTCTATGTTACATGGCAAGCCATCCTGGATTTCTGACAGCCCTATCCTAATGCATTATGGGACCTGCCACACTGCTTTCACTGGGTAGAATCAGGGACTAAAAATACCACATTGCACTGGGGTGTAAGTTTAAAACCAGGTCTGGCCAAAAAAAAAAAAATCCCCTCCTGGGACTGTGTAACCTAGCAGCCCTAATGAGTGAGTGAGAAGGCAGTGGATGGAGGGGGATTAGATGACAACAACAGAGTGAGGGAATAACTTGAGGCAAGTAGTTGACCTATGAGGATATAACTGTTTGTGTTCATTTTTAAGCTAGCCACCAAGAAGAGGGAGTTAATGGATGTAGAGGACAGAGTGGGCTAACAGTGAGAGGGAGGGGAGATGGGCGGGAAATGGGGCAATTAGAGGGAGTCTGAATGTTTCAGCATGGCACATGTCTGTCACTGGCCTCCTGACCTGCAGGTTTGCTCTTTCCTTCTCTCTGGTATATCTGTTTGTGTTTGTGTCTGTACTTGGGGGAGGTGCTAGGACATGAAGGTGTCTTTCACTGTCTCGCTTCTCTCTCTCTCTCTCTCTCTCTCTTCCTTTGTATGTGCCTCTCAGCCTCTTTCTATTTCTCCCTTTTTGCCTCTCTCCAGCTCTCTTCTTACTGCAAGATGCCTTTCAACTTTCTCTTTTTTTTTTTCATCCTGCTCCCCTCTCTGCTGCAACCAGGCCTGCAAAATTAAAAAAAAAAAAAAAAGGCGCAAACTTATAAAGCCAGTAAATCCATGGACAATCATGGAAGGACGCAGAGGGGTGGGAGAGAGGGAATCCCCTCCCAGCTCTTGATGCCTCTGCTTCCCTCCCCTGTGTAGCCTCAGCTGCAGCCAAGGAGAGAGGCCAGCCAGCAAGATGACAAACCTAGGGGAAAAAGGACCTTATGATTTTAATGTTTTTATTCTTTTGTTATTGCTTTTTTTCTTAAGGACATTTTGGGATATCAGGGATATACTTTGCCCCTTTTGTTTGTTGTGGGAAAAATCATTTTTTTTTTTCAAAATTTTGTTTGGTTTTTCTGTTGACGGAGATTAGGATGGTACTTCATGACTAAGGTGTCTCGTTACCTTTCAATGGACAAAAAAATCACTTTCAAAAGGATGCTTCAGAAGCGGCAGGATCGGACACAACAGCTCGTGTCCTCTGTGGAATTCTCTCCCTCTACATGCGTAAGAGTACGTACAATGACTTTTTGTTTAAATATTATTTTTTAACGGTTTGTAAGGAGGAGGAGTGCGATTGGGAGAGAACATTGGAGTCTCCTCTTATAAATTCTTATACAGCAGTATCAGAATGAGGGATACTGATGGGTGCTACTGTATATAGTCTAGGCGGCATAAGAAGTATTGATCGGTGTTATTATAGTGGATTGATTATATAATGGTACAATGAGAAGTATAATGGGTAACTCAGGTACAGTGAAGATATTAATAAATGGTATCACACAAGCTGAGTTACCTGGAGTGGCTCGTGGGGTCTCGGCTCAATTATCCCTTGTTGTGCCACTGCAGTGGGCATCGGTTGACTATATGCTTTAAGATGAAAGGAAAATAATTTATTTCTAAAGCCGAGTCTTACGCTTACAAAGCTTACATTCTTGTGCTTTTAGAGCGAACTTGGGCTCCTCTCTTTGGTTCAGTCTTATAGGACAACAGTAAAGGTTCAAATTAATAATGACTGAAAGCATTAGAAAGCGTTCGAGTCGGGGTCTTCTTGGGTGAGTGGTAGCTGTGCTAGCCCTGTCTCTGGGAGATTTCTTATTAGTCGTAAGCAGACCTTCAACATCTAGAGACTGTGATCCCAAAAGCTCATGTACATCAACTATATTTGGACAGTTCTTATATTGATCTGATAACATCTAAAAATCTGCAAGTGCAGTCTTTCTGGTGGCCTGTATGGTACGAAACTCTGCACTAACAAGGGAGTTAAGGTGTACTGTAATAAACGCTTAGCAAAAAGCGCGAATAGACAGGTTGTTAATAAAATCCTACTTAGGTGTTTAAGAAACATGCTTTTCTACTCAGCAGAAGACTCAGGGCTCAAGTGCAGGCCGGGATTGACAAGAGAAGCAAGCCGTCCACCCAACCACCCTCTATCCCCAGGGTCAAAGAGCAAGGCTAAGCTGTCTGCTGCCATAGCAACAGGGCCTAGCTGTCAGGGGCAGCCCTTTTCTTGCAGGCCTCAGGAGAGCCTGGGTTTTAATTACCCCGTCTCCTTCATGGTCATTAACCCCCTGATGGGGGTACTGGGCTAGAGTTTTCAGCCTTGTGTACCTGGAGTGTCAGGGAATCTTCAGGGCATTGGGAGGGGCTGAGGCATAATAAGAATGTGGAGGAACATAGATTTATGTGAGGGAGTCTGATTAGGACAGATGAAACTGGTGGAACCATAAGGGCGTAGAAAGCCAGAGATGAAGGAAAAGAGGGGCAACAAACTTGTAGAAAGATGAGCATGAAACATTTGTGGGTAAAATAGGAGCTTTAGTTTTATAACAGGAAGATTTCAGGTATGAATGGATGGAAAAATGGTAAGAAAAACAAACCATATAGGAACTCCTCGAATTCTTTCTTCTTCAGTTATTTGTGGATTTTGCAGAATGGCAAATTTGTCCAATAAAAAAAGGTATCATCTTATTTTCTTTTCCATGTTTTATTTTGTTTGATTTCTATTGATAACCTTTAAGAGTGGACTAACACGGCTACCACACTTCTTTGCTCAGAATGGGGAAAAACTCTATCAGTCGTCCAACTTTCATATTATTGTCCCATTAAAGCTTAAGTGATAAATTATTTGCTATGAATTTGTAAATTTTCCACACCACAGGTACAGTTTTAGTTTTAAAACAGAGGGCACTGATTATTTGAAAAACCTGGGTTGCTGCGCTCCTTTGTACTTGCAGCTCAGTTGGCTCCAGCACTGGGATCTGGTGCCACACGTCTTCATGCGCAACTACCCAAGGATTTTTCTCTTATTTTATATCATCTCTTAACTTACTCATGTCAGTGCAGCGACAGTTCTTAACTGGTGGCTATGCAAAAAAGGCCCCAACTGAAGCACCTTCCCCTAAATCTCCAGCCTTCTGGGGAACAGAAGAACTGAGCGGAGAATTAGAGTCTGGTCCCTCCGCATGGCAATGTTGCCATTGAGAACCAGGGTCGCTGTTATTTAACTTTTGGCACATGTGTGAGCACACAGCTTTATATTCCTGGTTGTGATAATTATGTTTTTGCTTGTCATTTTTAGCTGATAATATTTCATGGAGAAATATAGCATACATAAATATAAATAGAGAGACAGAAAGAAAGGGAGCATCCTATTAAAAGGCAGAGATTAGCATATGTATGTTCTTACATATGTTCTAATGAGCCTCTTTTGGGGGTAAGATGATACCCAGCAATAGTTCTGCCTGTCCAGTTGGAGGTGCACTTTCTGGTATGTTATGGCCAGGGAAGGCATCTGAATATGCTGGGAGACCTGTAGGGTGTTTCAGATTTACACTAGTATTAAAACCTTAATCTGGTAACTGAGGGGCTCACACATAGGGTTGAATGTTTTTTTAATGACTTTTATCACCCCCATAAAAAGAGACAGCAAGGATGCGGCAAGAATAATGTGAGGTTCGTTGGCAGAAATGTGTGTATGTATTGGGGGAAGGGGAAGAGCTACTCAGTATTGGAACAGCAGGGGAGTGCTGCATTAAGTCAGAAATGAGGTGCACTGGCAGAGTGTGTCAGATCTGGAATAGCAGGGGATGCTGCAGGCCAGGAGTGAGGTGTAGGGTGCTGAGGGATCTACTGAATTAACAGGAGGTGCATTAGCAGAGCTGTTTGTGGGGGTGGGTGGTCTCAGGACTGGAATAAGGGGTTACAGCAGGGAAGGAATGTTGCTACTAAGTATTACTCTATACTCCGATAGGGGCCAGTTGTGAGCTCATGCATCTGCTGGCTGGTTAAAGCCAGTTGACTAGCACTTAGAATTGTGGTTAGCTCAGGATTCCTTAAAGTGAAGCCTTAAATCTATTTCCTAGTTGATGAGCTCATTATTTGCTTGCCTGTTTCTAGTGTTCAGACCATGAGGTTTAATAGGACAGGACATGGCATGATGCCAAAAAGTTGAAGCCGGTTTCCCACCCAGAGCTCCCATATTGGTATACCCAAAACAAATCACTCAAAACTCCCCAAACCCCTCCCCCAACTACCCTCCTAACAGAAAGAATGCAAAAACCAAGGTGTGATAAAACAATATTAACTTCACAAATTTGCTGTTGTTTTTTAGTAGCGTCCATGAATGTTTTGAGCCACTCAATATGGCGGCAAGTTTCATCCCCATAGGCTCATGCCATCTCCTGTAGTATTAAAACTCCTTGGTTCAGACACTGAAGCAGTGATTCATCAGCAGGTGATGAAGTATTCCACATTATCAGGGATAGCAGAGGATCTAAAGACGTAGCTTTCACTATTATTTCCAAACTCTAAAAGTTGTAGAGAGAACAGAACTGATGGCAAGTTTGATATCAGCTCTGTGTCAATTACAAATTTTTTGTCCTTGAAGCCATTCTTTTGTATTGCTTAGCTTGTGATTCCCTCTGAGCCCCTGGACAGTAGTGGCTGACAGGGTTAACCAATAATAGGACCTTGGAATGCTCTCAGGCATGTAGTTTGGGTAGTAGTAGGTTGCCTCGCATAAGTAGCAAGCTGGCTTAGCTACAGCATCCAACTAGGGACAAAATGATACAAAAGGATCCCCTACGGGTAGGCAGGCTTGTGTGGCTAACAACTGGGTGACCACTTAGCACAGTGGCCAGTGTCGAGGAGCAGGAAGGGTCAGGGCTGAGAGGAAGAAATAAGTTCAGCCAGTGCCAGAAACCCTGAAGCTCTGCCTTAGCCACTTTTTTTGGATGCCTAATCTTTTCTGTCCTTAATGTTTTATTTTAAATCCTTCTGTAACAAAAATTTATTCAATCCTGAACTTTACATTGTAAACCGTTTCATTTGGTGGGATCGGAGAGATGCTATATCAAGTACATCAATCAAGCAATCAGTCAGTTGGCTTGGCCAAGGCAGTCCCTTGTGGGACTGGGGCGCTGGGAAATTACCCTGCTTCCCCCTGCCAACCCAAACCAGACCTGGGAAAGGATAAAGGCAGTTAATAAATCCCAATAAATCAATAAAGACCATATCTACAGAAGACTAAGCAGTAGCGGCTAGGCAGAATGGGGGAGTGAAATGGTCTTTTTCTGCCAGTGTTAGGTGTGTGTGTGATATCATTTGTGATAGTGTAGCCAGTATGGACCAATCAGATTCAGTGGACATGTGCGTGATGTAGTTTGTGACTGTGTTATTCCCAGTGGTAGATTGCAGCAGGATTCCAGCCCAGAGGATGTTCTTTTTTTTCCCAATACTAACCCATCTCTTTTTCTCACTTCGCCTCACCAACACCAGTGACCTGAAGAATTCCTATAGCCCAGCCTGCGCACAAAAATATAACCTAAGCATGGGGCCTCTGAGCTGCTGCAGGGTTCAAGATTGTTCTCATGCCCTCCTTGTGCATGGTAATAATAAACCTAGTTTGTGCTGAAGGATGGGGTGGGAACACCAGCAGAGCCTTGGTCCCTGCAACAGGCCCATTCTTAGATTTACTTTTGTCTTCCTCTTTGTTACTTTGGTGGTAGAGCAGTTTTCATGTATATGCTGCTCGTGCAACCCGTCTCTGACTCCCAGCAGCACTTGGCTCACTGGGATAAATGGCATTTAAAAATTATGCAGTCAATATTCAGGTACCCTGTTCAGCAATGTTTTTTTAGATGTCAGCTGTGGCAGTTAAAAATATCCGTATAATCAGCACCAGTGGCCAGTGCTGAATATCTGATAGGCGATGAGTTTCTGGAACCTATCCAGATAGTATTCAATTAGTGCCTTCTGAATATCCTGATCAGCAGCACTTATTTGGATAGTAGGTGTTTCTTATCCAGATAAGTGCTTTTGAATATTGACCTGTATGTGTTTATTTATGCCCCATTTCTCAACCAACTGAGGCAGTTCACAGTCCAGCTCATTTTCGAAAGTGATCGCCGGACATCTTCTGACACAAATTGGTATAATCAAAAGCCGATTTTGGCCGGCGCCAACTGCTTTCCGTGCAGAGCCGGTGAAACACCAAGGGGGTGTGTCGGTAGGGTAGTGAAGGCAGGACAGGGGCGTGCTCACGAGATGGCTGGCTTCGCACCGATAATGGGGAAAAAAAAGCCAGGCTTGATGAGCATTTCACCGGCTTTACTTGGTCCCTTTTTTTCACGACCAAGCTTCAAAAAGGAGCCCCAACTAACCAATGACCACCGGAAAGAATCAGGGATCACCTCCCCTTACTCCCCCAGTGGTCACCAACCCCCACCCAAAAAAAAAAACCTTTTTTGCCAGCCTCTATGCCAGCCTCAAATGTCATACCCAGCTCCTGATAGCAGTATGCAAGTCCCTGGAGCAGGTTTTAGTGGGTGCAGTGTACTTCAGACAGGCGGACCCAGGCCCATCCCCCCCCCCCCCCACCTGTTAGACTTGTGGTGGTAAATGGGAGCCCTCCAAAACCCACCCAAAACTCACTGTACCCACATGTAGGTGCCCCCCGTCACCCCTTAGGGCTATGGTAATGGTGTAGAGTTGTGGGGAGTGGGTTTGGGGGGGGATTTGGGGGGCTAAACAACCAAGGGAAGGGAGCTATGCACCTGGGAGCTATTTTTAATTTTTTTTTAATTTTTAGAAGTGCCCCCCAGGGTGCCTGGTTGGTGTCCTGGCATGTGAGGGAGACTGTGCACTACAAATGCTGGCTCATCCCACGACCAAATGCATTGGATTTGGCCGGGTTTGAGATCATCGGCATTATTTTCCATTATGGCCGAAAACCGATGCCGACCATCTCAAACCCGGCGAGCTCTGACATTTGGCAGGGCCCAACCGTATTAGCGAAGAAAAAGATGGCCGGCCATCTTTTTCGAAAATATGGTTGGCTCCGCCCACTTACAGCACCGGCCTCGGAGATGGCCGCCCATAGAGATGGCTGGCGCCATTCGATTATGCCCCTCAGTGTCACCTAGTAATAATCTTATTAAAATTACTTTCTCCTGGTGCAAATTCCAGATCTTTAGACATGAAATAGCCCCTGCCAGCCTCTTCGGGATGGCCCACAAAATATAAAAGCTTTTGGGCTCATTTTCAAAACAGAAAAACATTTTAAAAAATGACACAAAGCAGCAGATTGACTTTTTTTCCCCAAAAAGATGTCCAAATCTCTGTTTTTGAAATTCATTTTTAAGAGGTGAAAGTGACAGCACATACGAGGCTGTATGACAGCTGCAGATATAATGGCCATTTCTCTTAGAGCAGCAAGCAGATCACTAGAGTAGCCTAGTGATCAGTGGAGTAGATTGCAGAGAAGGGGAGCCAGGCCCTTATCCCATTCTAACTGGTACACTTGTGGTGGAAAGTGTGAACACCCCAAGAACCACAAAATACCTACTGAATCCAAATATAGGTGACACATTCTAGCATAAGGGCTATTGTAGTGGTGTACATTTGGATACAGTACATTTTTAGCTATTCCTGGAGGGCTCCATACAATATAAGGGGGTTATGATGTGATGTATGTCTGGGACCTTTTATGTGATGTTTCCTGCAAGTGCTCCCTAGGCTGCCCCACTGCTCTGCTGGGATGTCGGTGTGGCATGAGACTGCTCTGCTTTCAGACATCCCAGTTGCTTGTTTTTGCGCGTTTTTCCCTTGGATGTTTTTTTGTTTGAAAATGGCCCTTAAAGAAAGATGCAGTGAACACAAAACCATTTAAAATAGAGCGATTTTCAAACCAAAAAGATAGATGTCGTTCTAGTTTGAAAATTGGCACTGGTTTTGTGGATGTTTTTTTAAAACATCCAAAATCAGATTTGTCATATCAAAAATGCCCCTCTTTGAAAAGCTTGAATTAATAACATACAAATAATTAAATTGAGATTTATTAATTTGGTATGGGCAGTAGGTATATTGAGCTCTATAAACTATAAACTATAAGAAAAAGAGTTTAGCCTTTGCAAGCCTTTTTCACACTGGGTGTTCCTAATTCATTTTAATTTAGCATATCCCAACACGTGTTTGTGGATTTGTGCAGCCCGAGAGTTTGGCTTTACAGACCGTTTCCTGCATTGTCAATAAAGGTTTTCCAAAGTGCTTTCAGGAGAGAAAGAGAGAACAGACAAAGCCTGATTGCTGAAGGCTTTTTTTCCCATTCTGGGACTCTGACACAGAAGGTTGTGGGCAATATTGTGCAGGGGAAGATGGATGGAATTGCATTGGCTCACAATTATATGGAGAATTTGGTTTAAAACCTTGGGTCTTAATCTGTAAATCCTTAAAAGATTACAATCCTGTTCACATTGCTACCTCTTTAAAAAAATCTATCAACCAGCAAGAGCTTTTGTATTCAGTGGACAAAGGTGTTCTTGATGTGCCGCTTTTGTGATACAAAAGATTAGATTAATATCGTACATGGTTATGGGTCCGATTCTGTGGAACGCGTTGTCACTTCAATAATACTCTGTATGATACTTGCTTTCCTTTAGAAAGCAGTTAAAAACAAATCAATTCGAGTAAGCATTCTCTTAGATAGAATAGGGTTGTTTCTGATTATAATTATATGATGGGGTTTATGATAGTGTATAATTTTCATTGTAGTTCATTATTTTGTATTGTTTGTTTAGCTGCTGTTTTCATATATTCTATTTCGATTTAATTTTGATCTTGTATTTCTGTCTCTGTGTACTTAATATTGCTTTTATTCATTATTGTTGTTTTTTGTTTGTTGCTCGGATTGGTAGATGATTCAGGATATAAGATTCTTAAATACAGTATTGTACCTTGTTATAGCTGCACTCTGTGCAACTTACCAGCTGGCGTCCCCTGCCTCACCTGCTTCATAACCATCAGTGAGAGAAGATGGTGGACTGGGAGCAATTTTTGCACTCCTACATCTGTGTACTTTGTGTGGCTGCACCACTCGCAAAGCCCTTGGTAAGCCACAGGGTGGATAGGAGCAGACAGAATGAAGTGTGATTTGAGGAGTGGGCTAGTACCTGACTATTAAGATTCAATGCAAAAAAGTGCAGAATTGTGCATTTGGGGTGCAGAAATCTGAGGGAACTTCACACAGTTTTTTTTTGGGGGGGGGGGGAGTGAGAAAATGGTGTTGTCTATAAGTGTATTTTCCTTGTTTATTGGGGGAAGGACAGGGACAGTGGCACCATATTAAGGTTGAGGAGAGGGAAACCATTTCAGCACTGGCACCTGGAGCATTTGGCGGAGGGGGGGAGGCATTGCCCACAAACTATGCCTAACATGTTAACTAGATATCCCAGCTCTATATCTATTAGTGCAGGTACCTGATACTGGGTTATGCCAGTATTCTATAATTGAACTGAGGCGCCTAGGTTCCATTATAGAGCAGATTCCTATCGTTCACCCTTGGGATGCCTAAATAGTCCAATATGCTATTTGGGCTGGGGACTGGGTCAGCAAGGGCCAAATAGACAATATACAAAGAGGACTAGAAACAGGAAGCACACCCATCCAATGAGGAAACACAAGGGATAGTGATACAGCTCCTCCTACAGACAGGGAGGCTTATGCCCAGTACTGGTCAATCTAGGCCGCCTGCTGACCTTGATGGTATTCTGTTTGTGTGATTGAGGTGAGGCATTCTGCTAGCATTTAGTTTCTGTGTAGACAGGGATCTGATAGCAATATAGCTTCTTAAGCAATTGTATTGGTATTTTAGGGTGTATTGGAATGTTTGCATGCTGTCTCTATTTCCATACCGAGATTTTGCTGTTTGAGTTTTTGGAGTAGTGCTTTTAGGTACGGCAAGTTTGCTATATGTGAATGTCTTTTTTTGTTAGGGTTTTATGTTACTTTACAAAGTATCTGGTAATGGAAGGCATTTGTGTCGTTACTAAGGTAACAGAATTTGAATTTTTTTTTCTTATGGTGCATAGTATGGTTAATGAGAGATGTGGCAGGGAGTTGGTGGAGGGAGAGAGAGGTGCTGTTGCTGAGCAGGAGTTGAGAAGGTGGACAAGGAGTAGAGGGAGAGAAAGAGAGGAATGCAGGGCAAGCAGCGAGGAGGAGAGTAAATAGGATGCAGTGTGAGGTGTGGAATGAAGGAAAACATGAGGGATGCACGGAAAGGAGCAGAGGGAAGAGAGAGAAAGATGCTAAGCAAAAGGAGGAGTGAACTTTGATGAAGCTGCTGCCACCCTAGGGACAGTCATGCCTATGCAGCTGAAGGAGGTATTGCTGTGCTGAGCGTTGCTGATGAGTCAATGGATGGGGGAGTATAATTATAGATATCTGTCCCAGGTGCAGGTAAAGCTGGTTCCTGCACTGTGATGATCTCAGAGTAGTGAAACAGTGTGATAAGACAATGCACAGAACCACAGGCATGTTAGGATGTGTAGAGAAAAACAAAACTAGCAGAAAAAGAGATAATATGCTTCTGTATTTATTTTATTTTATTATATTTTTGAAAGTTGGAACAGAATGACAGACATAAAGACAATGCTCCAAAATAGTGTCTTTGTCATTCTGTTCCAATGTTCAAAAAGAAAATAAGAATAATAAAATACTGCATCAATGCAGGCTATTGGTAAGGCCTCACCTAGAATATTGATTCCCGTTCTGTGGATGATACCTCCAAATGGATAAAGATAGGGTAGAGGTGAGACAGGAGAAGCCTATCAAAATGATGCAGGGTCTGCTTAAGGCCCTACATGTGATTATCGTATAGAAGACAGGTGATGGGGGGATATGATAGAAACATTCAGATACTTCACAGGTATTTAGTAACGCACAAGAAGCAAACGTTTTTCAGAAGAAAGAATGCTCTAGAACCAGTGCTTTTTTTGTAGAAAAAAAGGTGCCGGTACTCATTGTGGGCGGAGTCACCACATATGACTCCACCCCTATTATAGCCACACCCACATTAGCCACACCCCTTGTACCAGCCATAGCACATATAAACAGACATCATTGAAAATATACTAGTATGAGTGAAAAAACAACGTGATTTGTTTTCATTATAAATAATTTCTGTAAGTTGTTACAGCTCCAGTATACCCAGTGCAAAATAGACAACAGATGTAAATTCTCAAATTGGACATACTCCAACACTAAAATGACAATAAAATGATTTTTTCTACCTTGTTGTCTGGTGATTTTGTTTTTCTATCCATATTGGTCTTAGTCTCCGATTCTGCTGCTCTCTATTTGTTCTCTTAACTCTGTTTCTAGGGCTTCCTTTTCATTTATTTCTTTACTTTCCGCCTTTCTTCTTCATTTCTTGCCCTACATCCGTAAGTAAAAGCTGGGTCCTCCGCAGACTTGACTGTCCAGTGGATCCAGCTTCTGCCTATTTTCTACACCCATGTGCAGTTTTTCTCCTCTCTTCCTTTTCCCTCATCTCATCTCCTTCCTCACTCTTCCTCGCCTCCATCCATGTCCAGCATTTCTTCTCTCTCCTTTCCCTCTCCTCCATCCACCCATGTCTAGCAGCCCTCCTCTTCCCTGCCCTCCCCTCCATCCCTCCATGTCCAGCGACCCTCCTGCCCCCCTGCCATCCACCTATGTCCAGCAACCCCCCTGTCTCCCCTGCCATCCACCCATGTCCAGCGACCCTCCTGTACCCCCTGCCATCCACCCATGTCCAGCGACCCCCCGTTCTCCCTGCCATCCACCCATGTCCAGCCATTCTCCTCACTCCCCTGCCCTCCCCTCTCCTATGTCCAGTGATTCTCCTCCCTCCCATCTCCCATGTCCAGTGATTCTCCTCCCTCCCCTCTCCCATGGCCAGCGATTCTCCTCCCTCCCCTCTCCCATGGCCAGCGATTCTCCTCCCTCCCCTGCCCCTCCCCTCTCCCATGTCCAGCGATTCTCCTCCCTCCCCTGCCTTCCCTCTCCCATGTCCAGCGATTCTCCTCCCTCCCCTGCCTTCCCTCTCCCATGTCCAGTGATTCTCCTCCCCCCCTGCCATCCACCAATATCCAGTGATTCTCCTCCCTCCCCTCTCCCATGTCCAGCGATTCTCCTCCCTCCCCTCTCCCATGTCCAGTGATTCTCCTCCCTTCCCTGCCATCCCCTCTCCCATGTCCAGCAACCCCCCCGTCCCCCTTCCATCCACTCATGTCCATCGATTCTCCTCCCTCCCCTGCCCTCCCCTCTCCAGCAATTCTCCTCCCTCCCCTGCCCTCCCCTCGCCAGCGATTCTCCTCCCTTCCCTCTCCCATGTCAAACTCCCTTCCACTCACTGTCTCTAACCAAGTTGCAGCGGCGAACTGGTGGGCGGCGCTAGTCAAGGCATCTAGCTCCTCCATCGTCCTTCGCTTCCCTGCCTTCTCAGCGTGCATCCCGCCCACCCTCGCCGAAAGGAAATGACGTCATTTCCTTTCGGCGGAGGGGTGGCGGGACACACGCTGAGAAGGCAGGGAAGCGAAGGATCTTGATGCCTTGACTAGCGCCGCCCACCAGTCGCCGCTGCGACTTGGTTAGAGACAGTGAGTGGAAGGGAGTTTGACATGGGAGAGGGGAGGGAGGAGAATCGCTGGAGAGGGGAGGGAGGAGAATTGCTAGCGAGGCAAGGGGAGGGCAGGGGAAGGAGGAGAATCGCTGGAGAGGGGAGGGCAGGAGAGGGAGGAGAATCGCTGGATGGACCTGTGAAAAAAGGTGCCGGTACGCCGTACCGTTGCGTACCGGCACAAAAAAGCACTGTCTAGAACAAGAGAGCAGTATGAAGGAGGTAGACACAGGAGCAGCATCAGTATTTTTCCCCTTGGAAAATGTGGTGGATACATGGAGCGGCCTCTTGGGGAGGTAGTGAAGACAAAAACAGTGGCAGAATTTAATGGTAGATCAAACAATTTAAAACAAAAACAGGGAATTCCTAATAATTTTAACTGCGTGCTGAGTTGGTTAAAATAGAGGGTCCGACATTCAGCCAGCAGCGGTCAGCCATTTTAATGCAGTGACCACTGTGAGCAGAATTTGACCTGAATATTCAGTGCCAGGCCTAACCTGGGCATCAGCATTTATCTGGGTCTTGCTTGGCCACCAGAATTATCAAATATTCAGTTCTGGGCAAGTTAAGACTGCAATGTGTTTGGTTCTACTTGCCTGGTAGTTATCCGGCCACTGGCACAGAATATGTATGGGTGAATAACTTCCGAGTCCACCCTTACTCCACCCTTGGACCGCCATGGCACTAACTGTGCAACAGTCTCTGGTTAACAACCACTGAATATCTACTCTGGAGCTGGTCAGCATGATTTAACCAGACAAGAACATCTCCAGCCTGCTTAAATCATGTTTAATATTGATCCCAGAATAGTCGGGCCAGCTCAATGGTGTGTGAAGAGACCTAGATTTGATTCCCAGTTTTGGTGCTTAACTTTCCAAGGAGACTTGCTTGATGGAGTGCAAATCCCTGTCACTATGCAAAGGTGACTCCTAGTGACTGGATTTGAGGCCTATCATCATTGCAGGGTTCTAGGAGGAACCATATTCCGTGGTCCCCATACCAGAACTGTCACTGCAATAATTGGGCAAAGTGATTTGGGAGGAGATAAATATAAAATAGGAATGAAACCCCTGAGTAGTTGTGGATTAAAGCTCATTGCATAAGATCCTGGTGCTGGTTCTACCTGAGCTAGAGTCCCAAAGAAGCAGGAAGGCATTGCTAGGCCAGAGCTTCTCAGACTTGTTCTGGTGACCCTACAGTTGGATGGAGAGGTTAGGTCTAGGGCAAGGCCAAGCCAGGCAGAAACCAGGTAGTAGCAGGAGCCAAACATGGATCACGAATCAGGCATAGAACAGGAACACAGGTAGAGCAGGTACCAACTGTGGAGCAAGAATCAGATGTGATATAGGAACCAAAGCTAAAACAGAATCAAACATGAAGTAAGTTAAAAAAGAACTTGCACTGAAGCAGCAAAAGGAGCTGGGATGGTGGTAGATGCATGATAGGCCCACAAAAACTGTTGGTAGATGCATGATAGGCCCACAAAACTGTTGAACTAGCAGAGATGTGTCTGGCTGGACTTTCTTATACACTGCCATTGATTAAAACATTCTTCTTGGTCCAGTGGGATTCCTGGCAAGTGCTTTCAGGATAACTACAGGAGATAAAATGCATATGATGCTCTCCAGTGTCTGATAACTTCTTTCATTCACATTCATTGTGGATATTCTGTAAATAAATTCACTAGGACTGGTTTGGAAAGCACATGCTAGGTCAATAATGACTAAACAAAATACAGATATAAAAATAATAAAATAGTTTGTTTTTCTGTAATTTGCCTTCATGTGTGGTGAAGGGGTATTGAGTAAAAGAGAGTCAGGTGAGAGACTGTGGTAGCTGTCAGCAGCACTGACTTTACCACTTACAGCCTAGTAGTGAAGGATAGAGGAGGGATTTTTCCTTCATTTTGCAGAATATTCCCTCTACAGGGCTGCTTCTGCCATCGTGCTATACACACGCTCACTGTCTGGAAGGAAAATATATGTCCACCAGAGGAAAGAATGTGTTAGAATGAGAGGTCACAGTGAGAAACTCCAATAGGGTAGACTCGGGAGCACCATCAAAATATTTCCTCACAGAAAAAAGTGGTGGATGGTGGGATCTCCTGGTGGGAGGTAATGGAGGTAGAGACAGAGACAGAATTCAAGAAATGCTGGGTTTAGCATACAGTAAGCCTAGTTATGAAGAACTCAGAGGAAACAGGCCAAATATTGACTGATGTCCCTGACTAGGGTTACCATATTTTGTCCCCCAAAAAGGAGGACACATGCCCCGCCCCCTTTGACGCCCTTGCTCCGCCCCGTCACTCCCCTCCCCATCACCCCCTCCCCTTACCGTACTACTGCCCTGGTGGTCTAGTGACCTCTTCGGGGCAGGAAAGTGTGGGACTTCAACTCTCGGCGGCCATTTGATCGGCGCCGAGATCACGAACAGGAAGGATGCATGCAGGGCAGCGCTCTGGGCAGGAAAGAGGGGGCTCTTTCCTGCCCGAAGGCGGAAGAGGTCACTAGATCACTAGGGCAGTAGTAAGTAAGGGGAAGGGAGGCTAGCAATCTGCCTGTTTGTCCGGTTGCCCGGACATGTCCTCAAAAAGAGTTCATGTCCGGGTAAATCCGACATATAGTAACCCTATCCATGACACTGCAGCAGGAGTGAAACTGGACACACTGCATAGGCCTGACAGCTCTTACCTGCCATCACAGTCTGTTTCATCTCTCTTTCAGTCTAAATATTTTCATATATGTATGTGTGTTTCTCCGAGGACAAGCAGGCTGCTTGTTCTCACGACTGGGTGACGTCCGCGGCAGCCCCCACCAACCGGAAAAGGCTTCGCGGGACGGTCGGACACGCAGGGCACGCCCACTGCGCATGCGCGGCCGTCTTCCCGCCCGTGCGCGACCGCTCCAGTTCCTTTTTTTTTTCCGCGTCTGGAGAGAGTCGTGCTTTGCCGCTCTCTCTGCTTTCAGCCGCCGGAAAGTCGATCGCGTTTACGCGGATCGTTGTTTTTTCTATTTAATTTTTGTTACCGCCGGTTTCCTTTTCTTTTTCAAAAAAAAAAAAAAAAAAAAAACCTGAGCGTGTGGAGCACGCGCTCCCCTTTTTCCCTCGTTTCCAGCGGGGACGCCGCGTTGCGGCCTAGTGGCCGCACGGTCGTTTTCTTTTTTCGAGGTGTGATTTTCGCCACCATCGACGACTTTGACTTCGCCGACGCGATTTTTCCGTCGATGTCCTCGAAGGTCCCGAGTGGATTTAAAAAGGTGTGGTCGCTGCGGCCGGCCGATCTCGCAGACCGACACCCACGCTTGGTGCCTCCAGTGCCTCGGCCGGAGCACAATATCAAGTCGTGTTCCCTGTGTCTCGGTCTCCGGAAACGGACTCAAGTTGCGAGGCAAGTTCTGCGGGACCGTCTTTTTGGAACTTGCGCCGGCCCCATCGACGTCGACCTCGACGGCATCGGTATCGACGCCCGGTCCTTCGGTACCGGTATCGATGCCCGAGACATCGCACACCGATGGCATCGACCCCAGGAGACAGGTCCCGTCGGCCCGCCGGTCCGCCGGCGAGGGTGGAGGTGAGCGGCCCGCGTGGGCAGTCGGCCCCGGTCACTCCCTCAGCCCGTGGTCCACGGGACCGAACCCTGTCTGACCCGGCTCCTTGAGACCGAGGGGGATCGTCCTCCTCCTCCTCCATACCTCCCGGCGCCGGTGACGCGCATCGAAAGAAGGACAAGAAGCGTCGTCACCCGGTCGCCTTCGGTGCTCCGGACATCGGAGAGGAGGCGACGCCGAAGCGTCATCGCCGAGAGGAGAGGTCCCCGTCGGTTGTGGAGGTACCGACGCGTCAGGGTTCCGGCACCTCGGTGCGTCTCCTGGCCCCCATCAGCTTCTGGCACCGACACCCCTACCGGCCCCACCGCCTTCCCTCGCAGCGGGCCTGGACGAGTGCCTCAGAGCCATCCTTCCGGGATCCTGGAAGGGCTGATGCGCCAGGCTGTGCCGGCGCCGGGGGTGCTTGCGCCCTCGGCGCCGATGTCTGTGGCGCCGGCGAGCTCTAGCCCGGCGCCGGGGCCGTCGACACCGCCGCCGCTTGCGGCGCCGGTCTCGACCGCCACGCAGGTGGAGTCCCCGTCGACGTCGATGGAGGGAGCTCCGTCCCCGCCGACGCGGGAGTCCACCGCTCGACGACACCGAGACCTCGGTGCCTCGACGTCGAGCCGGGCCCGGTTCAGGACTCAGCTACATGAGCTTATGTCCGATACCGAGGATGAGGCCTCGTGGGGGGAAGAGGAGGACCCTAGATATTTCTCCTCAGAGGAGTCTACGGGCCTTCCCTCGGACCCCACGCCTTCACCGGAGAGGAAGCTCTCACCTCCTGAGAGTCTCTCCTTTGCCTCCTTTGTGCGGGATATGTCTATTAGCATTCCCTTTCCCGTGGTCTCTGTGGAAGAGCCGAGGGCCGAGATGCTCGAGGTCCTCGACTATCCATCACCACCTAGAGAGTCCTCCACGGTGCCGCTGCACAATGTCCTCAAGGAGACACTGCTTCAGAACTGGGTGCGACCGTTAACTAACCCCACCATTCCCAAGAAAGCAGAGTCCAGTACAGGATCCACTCTGACCCAGAGTTAATGCGGCCCCAACTGCCCCATGACTCGGCGGTCGTGGATTCTGCTCTCAAGAGGGCACGGAGTTCGAGGGGATACCGCCTCGGCGCCCCCGGGGCGGGAGGCCTCGCACTCTGGACTCGTTTGGGAGGAAGGCCTACCAATCCTCCATGCTCGTGACCCGCATCCAGTCATACCTGCTCTATATGAGCATCCACATGCGGACTAATGTGCAACAACTGGCGGACCTGGTCGATAAGCTCCCGCCGGAGCAGTCCAGGCCTTATCAGGAGGTGGTCAGGCAGCTGAAGGCGTGCAGAAAGTTCCTGTCCAGGGGTATCTATGACACCTGTGACGTGGCATCTCGTGCTGCGGCCCAAGGTATAGTGATGCGCAGGCTCTCATGGCTGCGTGCCTCTGACCTGGACAACCGCACCCAGCAGAGACTGGCCGACGTCCCTTGCCGGGGGGATAACATTTTGGTGAGAAGGTCGAGCAGATGGTGGACCAACTGCATCAGCGGGAAACCGCTCTCGACAAGCTCTCCCCACCGGCGCCTTCAGCATCCACCTCAGCAGGTGGAACGTTTTTCCCGGCCCGGCAGGCTGCACCCTATTCTTTTGCAAAGCGTAGGTACAACCAGCCGGCCCGAAGGCCTCGTCAGGCACAGGGACAGCCCCAGCGCGCTCGTTCCCGTCAACAGCGTGCGCCTAAGCAGCCCCTGCGCCTCCACAGCAAAAGCCGGGGACGGGCTTTTGACTGGATCCATGGGAACATAGCTGCCCTCAAAGTGTCCGTACCGGACGATCTGCCGGTCGGGGGGAGGTTAAGTTTTTTTCACCAAAGGTGGCCTCTCATAACCTCCGACCAGTGGGTTCTCCAAATAGTGCGGTGCGGATACGCCCTGAATTTGGCCTCCCTGCCACCAAATTGTCTTCCGGGAGCTCAATCCTTCAGCTCCCATCACAAGCAGGTACTTGCAGAGGAACTCTCCGCCCTTCTCAGCGCCAATGCGGTCGAGCCCGTACCACCCGGGCAGGAAGGGCAGGGATTCTATTCCAGGTACTTCCTTGTGGAAAAGAAAACAGGGGGGATGCGTCCCATCCTAGACCTGAGAGGCCTGAACAAATTCCTGGTCAAAGAAAAGTTCAGGATGCTTTCCTTGGGCACCCTTCTGCCAATGATTCAGAAAAACGATTGGCTATGTTCCCTGGATTTAAAGGACGCATATACTCACATACCGATACTGCCAGCTCACAGACAGTATCTCAGATTCCGCCTGGGCGCACGGCACTTTCAGTATTGTGTGCTGCCCTTTGGGCTCGCCTCTGCCCCACGAGTGTTTACCAAGTGCCTCGTGGTGGTGGCGGCCTACCTACGCAAGCTGGAGTGCACGTGTTCCCATATCTCGACGATTGGCTGGTCAAGAACACCTCGGAGGCGGGAGCCCTCCGGTCTATGCAGTGCACTACTCGACTCCTGGAGGCTGTTGGGGTTTGTGATAAATTATCCAAAGTCCCATCTCCAGCCAACGCAGTCTCTGGAATTCATAGGAGCTCTGCTGAATACTCAGACGGCTCAGGCCTTCCTTCCCGAAGCGAGGGGCCAACAACCTCCTGTCCCTGGCTTCGCAGACCAGAGCGTCTCAGCAGGTCACAGCTCGGCAGATGTTGAGACTTCTGGGTCATATGGCCTCCACAGTTCATGTGACTCCCATGGCTCGTCTTCACATGAGATCTGCTCAATGGACCCTAGCTTCCCAGTGGTTCCAAGCCAACCGGGAATCTAGAAGATGTCATCCGCCTCTCCAACGCAGTTGCCGCACTTCACTGCTCTGGGGGACCATCCGGACCAATTTGAACCCTGGGACGCCCATTCCAATTCCACAGCCCACGAAAGTGCTGACGACGGATGCATCTCGCCTGGGGTGGGGAGCTCATGTCGATGGGCTTCACACCCAGGGTCTGTGGTCCCTCCAGGAAAAGGATCTGCAGATCAACCTCCTGGAGCTCCGAGCGATCTGGAACCACTGAAGGCTTCAGAGATCAGCTGTCCTGCCAAATTATCCAAATTCGGACAGACAATCAGGTTGCAATGTATTACGTCAACAAGCAGGGGGGCACCGGATCTCGCCCCCTGTGTCAGGAAGCCGTCGGGATGTGGAATTGGGCCTGCCGGTTCGGCATGCTTCTCCAAGCCACATACCTGGCAGGCGTAAACAACAGTCTGGCCGACAGACCTGAGCAGAGTCATGCAAACCGCACGAGTGTCCGCTCCATTCCAGAGTGGTACGCAAGATCGTCCGAGAGTGGGCACCCCCTCGGTGGACCTTTTCGCCTCTCAGACCAACCACAAGCTGCCTCTGTTTCTGTTCCAGACTTCAGGCAACAAACGGCAGGCTAGCGTCGGATGCCTTTCTCCTCCATTGGGGGACCGGCCTCCTGTATGCTTATCCTCCCATACCTTTGGTGGGGAAGACCTTACTGAAGCTCAAGCAAGACCGCGGCAACCATGAATTCTGGTAGCGCCCTTTTGGCCCCCGTCAGATCTGGTTCCCCTTCTCTGGCGTTGTCCTCCGAAGAACCGTGGAGATTGGAGTGTTTTCCCGACTCTCATCTCGCAGAACGACGGAGCGTTGCTGCACCCCAACCTTCACCCTGGCTCTCACGGCCTGGATGTTGAGGGCGTAGACTTCGCTGCGTTGGGTCTGTCTGAGGGTGTCTCCCGGGTCTTGCTTGCCTCTAGGAAGGATTCCACTAAAAAGAGTTACTTTTTTCAAGTGGAGGAGGTTTGTCGTGTGGTGTGAGAGCCAGGCCCTAGAACCTCGTTCTTGCCCTGCACAGAACCTGCTTGAATACCTTCCTGCACTTATCAGAGTCTGGCCTCAAGACCAACTCAGTAAGGAATCACCTTAGTGCGATTAGTGCTTACCATTATCGTGTGGAAGGTAAAGCCATCTCTGGAGAGCCTTTAGTCGTTCGATTCATGAGAGGCTTGCTTTTGTCATAAGCCCCCTATCAAGCCTCCTACAGTGTCATGGGATCTCAACGTCGTCCTCACCCAGCTGATGAGACCTCCTTTTGAGCCACTGAATACCTGCCATCTGAAGTACTTGACCTGGAAGGTCATTTTCTTGGTGGCAGTTACTTCAGCTCGTAGGGTCAGTGAGCTTCAGGCCCTGGTAGCTCACGCTCCATATACCAAATTTCATCACACAGAGTAGTGCTCCGCACCACACCAAAGTTCCTGCCGAGGTGGTGTCGGAGTTCCATCTTAACCAGTCAATTGTCTTGCCAGACCAATTCTTCCCCAAGCCGCATACCCGCCCTGCTGAACGTCAGTTGCACACATTGGACTGCAAGAGAGCATTGGCCTTCTACTTGGAGCGGACACAGCCCCACAGACAGTCCGCCCAATTGTTTGTTTCTTTCGACCCTAACAGGCTAGGGGTCGCTGTCGGGAACGCACCATCTCCAATTGGCTAGCAGATTGCATTTCCTTCACTTATGCCCAGGCTGGGCTGGCTCTTGAGGGTCATGTCACGGCTCATTAGTGTTAGAGCCATGGCAGCGTCAGTGGCCCACTTGAAGTCAGCCACTATTGAAGAGATTTGCAAGGCTGCGACGTGGGTCATCTGTCCACACATTCACATCACATTACTGCCTCCAGCAGGATACCCGACGCGACAGTCGGTTCGGGCAGTCGGTGCTGCAGAATCTGTTTGGGTGTAAATCCAACTCCACCCTCCAGGACCCGAATTTATTCTGGTCAGGCTGCACTCTCAGTTAGTTGTTCTTCGTAGGTCAATTTCTGTTATACCCTCGCCGTTGCGAGGTTCCATTGACCTGGGTTCTTGTTTTGAGTGAGCCTGAAGCTAGGGATACCCCCAGTCGTGAGAACAAGCAGCCTGCTTGTCCTCGGAGAAAGTGAATGATACATACCTGTAGCAGGTGTCTCCGAGGACAGCAGCTGATTGTTCTCACCTACCCTCCCTCCTCCCCTTGGAGTTGTGTTTCATTTTTATTGCTTGTCATTCAACTGGCGGAGCGGTCGCGCACCGGCGGGAAGACGGCCGCGCATCGCGGTGGGCGTGCCCTGCGTGCCGACCGGCCCGCGAAGCCCTTTCCGGTTGGTGGGGGCTGCCGCGGACGTCACCCAGTCGTGAGAACAATCAGCCTGCTGTCCTCGGAGAACACCTGCTACAGGTATGTATCATTCACTGTATCTATCTATATACTGAAGACAGAATAACACAATATTTGCTCTGGAACACAATGTTTGTTAACACAAATAGATTATAACAAAAAGATATGTATGTCTGTGGGGATACCACAGGGAGGATGTATGTGTTTTATGATAACAGTGATTGTATTACTCTTGTCATGAATAAGATATTATTTTAGGGGCTCATTTCAAAGCACTTAGACTTACAAAGTTCCATAGATTTCTATGCAACTTTGTAAGTCTAAGTGTATTGAAAATGTGCTGTAAACTATGGTGGGCGTCTACAGTTTTAAATAAATTAATCTATTATATCATCTGCAAAGCTTTAGTAGAGGACGTGGCTTTTCAGCCCACAAAGCTTTTAATAATAGAACGCCAGTGCTTAACTTAATCCATATACTCAGCGCCAGTTAGAAACACTCATGTATGCAGTAACCATTGACACACCAGTAACCATCCGCTGAGCTTAGGCCTGCTATTAAGGAGGCCTACATTAGATAATTATCCATTGAGAGGCTGGATATCACTACTAATGGATAATTTGTGGTGCTGCCATCACACTACATTACTTAATATGCCACTAGTACCCCGTATGGGTTCAATGCGGCTAACAAAGAAAGAAAGCAGGCAAACCCTGTGAAATAACAAAGCAAATTCATGATATAATCAAATTCAAAAATATAACAAATCTTGTTAACCTACAGACCAAGCCTCACCGTAAAATAGAGCAAGTGGTTAGAGTGGTGGACTTTGGTCCTGGGGAACTGGGTTTGATTCCACTGCAGGCACAAGGCAGCGCCTTGTGACTCTGGGCAGTCAATTAACCATCCATTGCCCAGGTACCAATAAGTACCTGTAGCTAATATGTAAGCCGCATTGGAGCCTGCTATGAGTGGGAAAGCGCGGGGTACAAATGTAATAAAAAAAAAAGAAGAAAAATTTTTTACAAGTTTTGAGTTCTCCTTAAGGGCCTCTTTATTCAAGCCACACTACGGTTCCGTTCAAAGTGAATGGCTTTGTCGGTCATTACCTCACCAAGAGCCGCTATTGTGGCTTGATAAAAGAGGCCCTAAAAAAAGAGAATAGAATTCTAAAGCAATGGTGCTTGATAAAAAAGACTACTTGAAAAACCAGTTTTATTATTTATTCACTAGGAGTGGGGAAAATATATTTGACAGCTATCTCAAAGAGCCTCTATGCCTATTAGTCTCTGTATCCAATTTAAACAAATTTGACTGGAGCATTCCCATTGAAATATCTTAAAAGTCAATAGTACACACCTTAAAATGGACGCTTGCCTCTCTGGCAGCCAGTGGAGGTCACGCAGTAAGGGAGAAACTCTGTCACTTTGTGTGCTGAAAAAAATCAGGCAAGCTGCAGCTACTGTTTGAATCTTTTCAAAAAGATTTCTGACAACCTGCATAAATACTATACAGTATCAACGGTTGACAAGAATTAAGCTTTGAAGAATACCTAAATATATACATCTCCCCCATCCAGCCACAAATATATATAATTTTGAAATTTCTACAGAAAGGGGAGATATGCATTGGTCATCTAATGGGTAATACATAACTCTTTTGATGTTAAGGCATACATGTAACCTCCAGTACCAGATCTGTCAAGTCTCCTCCACTTTCAGTGGAGACTCTGCTTTTGCAGGTCATCTCTCGCACGCCTGCAGAGAAGCCGGGATCTCCCACCGAGTGGCTTCCCCATCCAGCGGTAAGCAGGAAACGCCTTCATAAAGCACCATCTTATGTGTCTCTGTCCCATGGCAGCAGGAGATGAAGTTTTATGAAGGCTTTCCCTCCTGCTGCTGGAGTGGGAGACCATTCCTTTCCTGCTGGGTGCAAATCAGCTGTACTGGGGCACACCAATGGGTTGGGATGGGTGCAGCAATGGGCGGAGTTGTGAGCGTAGCTGGGCGTAGCAATGAGCAGGGTGGGACGGAGCGTGTTGGGTGGGTGGAGTTGTGGGCATAGCTGGGTGGAGCAATGGGTGGGCGGAGCTGGGACAGAGTGGAGTAGGCTGGGCAGGCCCTTTATTTCTCACTGTGTGGGTCGGCCCACTTGGCAGCTCTTCAGCACTATCACTATGAATATAATGATATATCTCTCTAACTTATTAAAATCAGTCCAAACATTTTCATTTAACAACTAGGGAGGTTGATATTCAGCCAGCGACACTGAGTTTTGCTGACCACTGCCGGCGTTATGCCCAGAATTCAGTGTCGGGCCATATCCGGGCTTCAGCATTGAATTTCCGGCTACAACATTGCTGGGTTAAGTGTGATATTCAGCACTTAACTGTCTATGGGGCACTGCACAAAGATAGGACTGACTTTATAGCAGTCCTATTTATGCTGTGACCTTGGCCAGTTATGTGCTGAATGTTGGCACTCTGCCCCGGAACACCCCCAAATATCTGGTTTTGATTTAAGCACTAACATCATTTTCAGTGACAGTACCTAGTTAAATGCCCCTGAAAATGACCTGTTAGTGCCAAACCAGGAGCCTTTTCTAGCTTCTTAAATTGCTTTAACTATCAGCCTCTACATTTTTTAACAAGTGGGGAAAGCACAGAGCATGGAATTCTTTCAAACTTCTCTATATGTAAATGCATGTGTATGTTTTTTTTTTTGGGGGGGGGGGGGTGGTTGGAGTGTGTGTGTACTGTACATGTTTTTGTCTGTATGTATGTGTAAGAGGGAAAGGTTTGAAGGGTGCAAGTCTCTAATCACAATGTTATCGTGAACTGGTATATGTATACTGTTGCTGTTCAACCGCTTCTCTCATAGAAGTGTACAGCAGCATTTTTTGAGAGGAGTCATTTAGCTTCTGCCTCCCACCAAATGCAGAAACTTCACTTCTACAACACAGAATCTTCTTCTTGGACAGAAAGATCATGTAACCACACATTTGAAGTGACGTCACAGTGACATTATTGACCTGGACCTTCCACAGCTCAGAAAACTCTACAAAAAGTCTTCTGCGCATGTCTCTATATTCCCGCCACACTGTATCTACTGAAATAACTGTACACGCCCTCTTTCTTGTCTGTTTTCTTTTTATCCGCGGTTGACTGAAGACCTGCAGAGCCTTCTCGTCCATTCAGAGTTATTCATATATTAATTATTCCTTTATTTCTTTTGTTTATTTTTGGCTAATTTAAGCCATAATTTATTAATTTAATTTTGCCAAGTTAACTTTTCCCATGTCGACCCATAAACTGAGTTTCAAAGTTTGGAATTCCTGTGTTCGAAGATCTCCATAATGGACCCACATACTAGATGTCTTCGCTGTCTTGGACAGCATCACATATCAGAAAAGTTTTCAGATTGTAAGAACATGTCTCCCAAAACAATTGAAATTCGGACACTGAGATAAAAAGTTATGAGCAGTCTAAAACGCTTCTGGATCATTCTTCAAATCCAGCTAAAAAGAACCCTCTCATAGTAGACTCACCTCCCAACATGTTGAGACTTCTACACCTAAGGATTCAGTGACTGATGTGACCGACCCTATTAACCCTCCTGCATTGTGCCCGGGGGGGGGGGGGGGGGGTGGTTCAGGATCAGTCCAGCATGACATTGCAGACTGCTGATGTCCAGGCTCTGGAATCTCAAACAGCAGGATACCAGCCCTTGGGTTAACAACAGTGGAGGGCAGACTCATGATTCTTGAAGCTGTATTCTGTGCCAGAGCGGTGCAAGCAGCTATCATCATAAGTAATAAGTTTGCCATACTGGGACAGAACAAAGGTCCATCAAGCCCAGCATCCTGTTTCTAACAGTGGCCAATCCAGGTCACAAATACCAGGCAAGATCCCAAAAAAGTACTAAAATATTTTATGCTGCTTATCCCAGAAATAAACAGTGGATTTTCCCCAAGTCCATTCCTTTAGGAAGCCATCCAAGCCTTTTTAAAACCCCTCTAAGCTAACCGCCTTTACCACATTCTCTGTCACGAATTCCAGAGTTTAATTACACGTTGAGTGAAGAAAACTTTTCTCTGATTTGTTTAAATTTACTACTTTGTATCTTCATTGAATGCCTCCTAGTCCATAGTATTTTTGGAAAGAGTAAGCAGAAGCTTCACGTTTACCCTTTCCACACCACTCATTATTTATAGACCTCTATCATATCTCCACTCAGACCGTCTTAAAGCTGAAGAGCCTTAGCTGCTTTAACCTTTCTCATAGGGAAGTCGCCCTTCTCTGCACCTTTTCTAATTCCACTATATCTTTTTTTTAGATGTGTTGACCAGAATTGAACACAGTAGTCGAGGTGTGATCACATCATGGAGCGATACAAAGGCATAATAACGTCCTAATTTTTGTTTTCCATTCCTTTCCTAATATCACCTAGCCACCGCAGCACACTGAGAAAAAGGTTTCAAACGTATCATCAACGATGACACCTAGAATCCATTCTTGGTTGGTGATTCCTACTGTGGAACCTTGCATTACGTAGCTATAATTGGGTTCCTCTTTCCCACATGCATCACTTTGCACTTTCTCACATTAAAACGTCATCTGCCATGGCCAGTCTCCCAGTCTCGTGAGGTCTTCTTGTAATTTTTCACAATCCTCTTGTGATTAAACAACTTTGAATAACTTTGTGTCGTCAGCAAATTTAATTACCTCACTAGTTACTCCCATATCTAGATCATTTATAAATATGGTTAAAAGCAGCGGTCCCAGCACAGACCCCTGGGGAACCCCACTAACTACCCTTCTCCGTTGAGAATACTGAACATTTAACCCTGCTCTCTGTTTCTATCTTTTAAACCAGTTTTTAATCCAAAATAGGACACTACCTCCCTATCCCATGAGTTCTCCAATTTCCTCTGACTCTTTCAAGAGGTACTTTGACAAATGCCTTTTGAAAATCCAGATGCACAAGATTAACCGCTCACCTTTATCCACATGTTTGTTCACCCCTTCCAAGAAATGTAATAGATTGGTGAGGCATGATTTCCCTTCACTAAATCCATGTTGGCTTTGTCTCATTAATCCATGCTTTTGAATATGCTCTGTAATTTTGTTCTTTATAATAGTCTCTACCATTTTGCTCAGCACCAACGTCAGGCTCGCCGTTCTATAATTTCCCGGATCTCCTCTGGAACCTTTTTTAAAAATCCGCATTACATTGGCCACTCTCCAATCTTCCAGTACCACACTCGATTTTATAGGTAAATTACATATTACTAACAATAGTTCTGGAAGTTCAGTTTCAATTCTATCAGTACTCTGGGATGGATACCATCCGGATCCAGGAGATTTGCTACTCTTCAATTTGTAGAACGTCCCATTACATCCTCCAGGTTTATAGAGATTTCATTCAGTTTCTCCGACTCGTCAGCTTTAAATACCATTTCTGGCAGCAGTATCTCTCCTAGGTGAAGACCGAGGCAAAGAATTCATTTAATCTGTCTGCTATGGCTTACTCTTCCCTGATTGCGCCTTTTACCCCTTGGTCATCTAGCAGTCCAATCGAGTCTTTTGCCAGCTTCCTGTTTTTAATATACCTAAAAAAAATGTTTACATTGAGACATGCAGTGAGTGCTTCCTCATTCACATCATCAAGCTTCCAAAGTAGTCTAGGAGTTGCTCCCATTCTGGCCATTGGCGTCGGTATTGCTTCCGATTGCTCTTGATGCCGACATCATGGGAGAGCAGCATTATGTAGAACATATTCTAGGGTGACTTGTTCCATTAGATCTGGGAGGTCATCAAGATCTGACTGCCATTCATCACCTCTGTCATTGCACTTGGGATCCAGGATATAACAAAAGAGAGGAAACAAAGTACAAACTAAAGTCCAAACAAAAAAAACAGCACCACGGGCCTTTAAAAATGGAAACACAGTTCTTTAATGAATGAGCCTTGACAAAAAGACCCGACACGGGCCGTGTTTCGGGTGACTAGCACCTGCGTCCAGGGGTCACAGTGATGACGTGGGAAAACTTGGGGAATAACTCGAATATATTCCTCTACAATATATTATTCCTTACCCACGTCTGATATAGTAAAAGCTACAAAGCACCAAGGCACTTTCACTTTCTGTATCCAAACGTAGGGCTATCATGACGGATGCATGGTTTCTAAAGATTGTGCAGTGGGGATATTGTCTCAAGTAAAAGCAATTACCACTAGTCACATGACCGTCTCGGGCAGAACTTCAGTTCCACACTTGCAGATTCTACAATTGGAAGTGACAAGACTTCTATCAGTTCAAGCAATCAAAGTGGTTCTACTGACCAACCAGAAGGTTTTATTCAAGGTATTTCCTTATACCAAGAAACAGGAAGCTTACTAAGCAATTCTGGACCTCGAGGGCTCAACCATGTCATCAAAAAGGAAAAAGTTTTGCATGAACACATTAGCCACCATTCTGCTTTTCTGCAGAAAGGAGATTGGATGACGTCCCTGGATTTACAAGATGCTATCTTCATATTCAAATTCACAGAACATTGAGAAAATGTCTTCGATCTGTAGTCAATGGAGAAATATTACCAATACAAAGTTCTGCTGTTCAGTCTGACTTCAGCCCTTCGAGTATTCACAAATGTATAGTGACAGTGTGGTATCTTCATCAAACGGGATGGATCATAATCCCATTTAGATGACTGGTTAATAGTGGGAGTGGGACCAACACAGTATTCAGCCCTTCAAGCATTGCAAAAGACAGTCCACCTTCTCAAAAACCCTAGGTTTCATTATAAATTACACAAAGTCTCATTTGCATCCTGTCCAACCCATTGGAGTACATAGGAGCTCAGATTATGACACCCTTGGCTATATTAAAACTAGCAAAAGCAAGGATTCAGACTATTATGAACACTAGTATTAAAGATACAACATGTTCAGACTATGACAGCACGTTTTCTCCTAACCTTATAGGCTACATGGCTGCGACTGTGCACTTACTACCCTTAGTCAGACGCACATGTGGCCATTGCAGTGGTTTCTGAGAGATTAATGGTCCCAGTACAATCAACCATTGCCTACAACATAGTATTCCTCATCGCATCAAGCGCATTCTACGTGGTGGACAGTGCAGGTCAGTCTCTCTACAGGTTCATTGTTCCAGCCTCCAACACTGACAGTCCATTTGACGACGAATGCCAGTGGTGTCACCAAAAAATTCACGTACAAATGGACATTCAAGTCGCAATGTATTATGTGAACAGGAAGCAAAGTATCTCATCACCTCTGCAAATTTGCTATGCGGATATGGGTGCTAGTGTTTTTTTTCGGAGTTCCACAATTACAGCTTCGTAAATTCCAGGAAAGCTGCACACACTGCTGGACTCACTAAGCAAGAAATTGCAACCACATGATGATCCATCAAGACCACAATTATTCACTCAGTTTTCAGACGATGGGGTCAACCCTCTGTGGATCTTTTTGCATCCCCAAAATATATGAATGCCTCAGATACTGTTCAAAGTGGCCCAGTCAGAGCAGAGTAGCATCAGACACATTCTTTGTGTGATGGACTCAGGCCTATCCTCTGATCCATCTAATAGCAAAGACGTTGCAACAAGCCAGAAGAGACCTCAGCAACCTGCTTATAATCGAACGAGAAAAACGCCCAAGTTCCGACTAAATCGGGAGATGGACGTTTATCTCACAAAAACAAATAAAGCGGTATAATCGAAAGCCGATTTTTGGACGTTTTCAACTGCACTCCGTCGCGGATGCGGACAAATTTGATGGGGGCGTGTCAGGTGTGGCGAAGGCGGAAACTGGGGCGTGGTTATCTGCCGAACAAAGATGGGCGCATTTCACCGATAAATGGAAAAAAGTATGCGTTTTTAGCTAGAATTTAGGACACTTTCCTGGATCCTGTTTTTCACGAATAAGGCCCCAAAAAGTGCCCTAAAATGACCAGATGACCACTGGAGGGAAATCGGGGATGACCTCCCCTGACTCCCCCAGTGGTCACTAACCCTCTCCCACCACAAAAAAATGATGTTTCACAACTTTTTATTTTCACCCTCAAATGTCTACCCAGCTCCCTGCAGCAGTATGCAGCTCACTGGAGGAGTTGTTAGGGGGTGCTGTGGACTTCAGGCAGGTGGACCCAGGCCCATCCCCCTACCTGTTACAATTGTGCTGCTTAATGCTTATTAGTCGTCCAACCCCCCCCAAACCCACTGTACCCACTTGTAGGTGCCCCCCTTCACCCCTTAGGGCTATAGTAATGGTGTAGACTTGTGGGCAGTGGGTTTTGAGGGGGATTTATGGGGGCTCAACACACAAGGGAGGGTGCTATGCACCTGGGAGCTCTTTTACCTGTTTTTTTTGGTTTTGTAAAAGTGCCCCCTAGGGTGCCGGTTGATGTCCCTGGCCATGTGAGGGGGACCAGTGCACTACGAATCCTGGCCCCTCCCATGAATAAATGTCTTGGATTTATTCGTTTTTGAGCTGGGCGCTTTCCATTTTCCATTATCGCTGAAAAACAAAACGCCCAGCTCACACATTGTTGAATAAAACATGGGCGTCCTATTTTTTCCCAAAATACGGTTCGGTCCACCCCTTACACGGACCCGTTCTCGGAGATAAACGCCCATGGAGATAGGCGTTTTCGTTCAATTATGCCCCTCCAAGTCTAATTCTCATCGCTCCATATGGCCACGTCAACTATGGTTCCTGATCTTGCTCTTAGTGGCAACAAAGCAAACCAATATTCCTCCAAAGATACAGATCTCATCACTCAAAACCAAGAACAACTATTGCATCCGAATCTGTACACTCTGTTATGTACAGCCTGTCTTCCAGACCATCTCAGCTATTTATTTCACCGAGAGTTACTACTCACCCTCGACCAGTCAGCTTGGGAGTCGTCAACTATGTGGCTACATGATCTTTCTGTCCAGGGAGAAAAAAAGTGTTGCTTACCTATAACAGTAGTCTCCTTGGCCAGCCTCTTCTATCCACACAGACCCACTCTCCCACCTGGAGTTGACGTCAGCTTAGGGACTAAGTGACAAGAAAGAGTGTGTGTACAGTTATTTCAGTAGATACAGTATAGTGGGAATATAGGGACAAGTGCAGAAGACTTTTTCTAGAGTTCTTGTGTGTTGGAAAGGCCCAGGCCAGTAACATCAGTTCTGTTCATGGAGAGCTACCGTTACAGGCAAGCAACTCTGTTTTCAGATCACCCTCCCTTCAGTGACCTGAAGATGTCTTCCAATGCTCCAGCCCCACTGCCTTCCCATTGGCTGGATCCTACCCACAATCTCCATGGCTAGGGATGTCTTCCAGTGCTCTGCCCCCCACTATGTCCCATTGGCTGGATTCTACCCTCAGTCTCTGAGACTAGAGCTGCCTTCCAGTGCTCCATCCCTACTGCCTTCCCGTGGTTGGATCCTAACTACAGTCTGTGCTGCTAGTTATTCAGGAAGTAGAGGGCGACTCGCTCAGATAGGGGAGAAGAAATGAGAGGAATTAGAGAACTGCACATAGAGGGTTTAAAACTGTGAAAAATGTCCAAGCATATTACCCACTAGTAAAACATACCCGTTTCTTTGCGTTAATGAAACGGGCGCTAGCACGGTTTCCTTCCGAACGTCCCCCCTTCCTCCTACTCACCCCTTTCGGACGTTCTGATGGCACTGCCCGCCATTGTTGCGGACCTCGGCACACCCACCTTCAATCTGCTGCGTCGTTTGTTGTGAAGCCACTGACGCCATTGCTCCGCCCTCGACCACCACCACGAAGGCTTTCGAAACCGGAAGGAAGTGCCCGGAGGACCTGACAGTGATGTCAGTGTCCTCAGAAAGTTGAGGGTGAGTTTTATTATAGGATCCTTCTACTGGGTATAAATGTAAAATTCTGCTGACTTCTGAAAAAAGCCAGATAGTAGAAATGTAACCTCAGAATCAGTTGAACTTTCTGTAAGAGCATACTTGAACCATCCTATATAAATAACATTGTAATAATCTAGAGTTTGGATGAGCAATCTGAATTTTTACTACCAAAAAAATTTACGATAGTTCTAAATTTTTTAAATAAATAAAAATATTTACGAACCAAAATTTGAATGTGGTGAGAAAAAGTTAACAGACTATCTTGCTTATAATCGAAAGAGAAAAACGCCTATACTGCGACCCAAATCGGGAGAATTGGCGTCTTCTCCCGTGAGCGCCCAAATCGGTATAATTGAAAGCCGATTTTGGGCGTTTCCAACTGCAATTCCGTTGCGGAAATGGGTAAAGTTGACAGGGACGTGTCGGAGGTGTGGTGAAGGCGGAACTGGGGCGTGGTTATCGGCCGAGGAGAGATGTGCGTCTTTAGCTGATAATCGAAAAAAAGAGGCTTTTTTTACCGCGATTTTGGGTCACTTTTTTGGACCCTTTTTTTTCACGAACAAGTCCCCAAAAAGTGCCCCAACTGACCAGATGACCCCTGGAGGGAATCGGGGATGCCCTCCCCGGACTCCCCCAGTGGCCACTAACCCCCCTCCCACCAAAAAAAAAAAACACTTTAAAAACTTTTTTTCCAGCCTCTATGCCAGCCTCAAATGCCGTACCCACCTCCATGACAGCAGAATTGTGTTCTATCCTGTGACAGCCTTTCCCTGGTTCTGATGTGGCTCTCGGGTGAGTGTGACACCTTTTCTGTTATGCGCACTGCAGAGTCACATCAGCAATTCATTGTGGTGGGTGTAGGGTATTGGGCTCCGTGATTCCACTAGCTTGTGTTAAATGCTCACGATGTTGGTAGTTGGTAGGCTCTACTCCCATGGTGCTTTCCCTCTGCTTACTGGGTCAGAGTGTGCCCTGTTGTGTTTCCGGTAGTCTATGAGGTAGTGGCCATTTTTGTAAGCCAGTTTTAGATCCCTTTCACGTTACAGAACTTAGTTCTTACCTTGAATGTGGCTGAAGAGGGCATTGTACAGCATTCTGCCAGCTCTGACCTACTGCTCATCTCAGTACCAGGGAGACTCATTGCCAGTGGGGCACAACCTCTGATCTGCAGTTAACTGTGAGTAAGCGTGCTTATTCCAATAAAGGACGTTTTCGTAGAGATTAGTCTTCAGGTGTCAACTAGTGTGCCAATGTTATATAGCAGCAACAAGTCCTAGAGGCCTGCGTGTATGCAGGTCCCTGAAGCACTTTTAGTGGGTACCGCAGTGCACTTCAGCCAGGTGGACCCAGGCCCATCCCCCCCACCTGTAACACTTGTGCTGGTAAATGGGAGGTCTCCAAAACCCACTGTACCCACATGTAGGTGCCCCCTTCATCCCTAAGAGCTATGGTAGTGTTGTACATTTGTGGGTAGTGGGTTTTGGGGGAGGGGGGTTGGGGGCTCAGCACCCTGTTAAGGGAGCTATGCATGTGGGAACTTTTTCTTGAAGTCCACCGCACTGACCTCTAGGGTGCCCAGTTGGTGTCCTGGCATATCAGGGGGGCCAGTGTACTACGAATCCTGGCCCCTCCCATGACCAAATGGCTCGGATTAGGACGTTTTTGAGCTGGGCGTTTTTAGTTTTCATTATCGCTAAAAAAAACAAATGCCCAGCTGAAAAACTTCCATTTTTTCAAAAATACGGTCTGTACCGCCTCTTCATGTACCTGTTTTCGGACATAGACGCCCATGGAGATAGGCGTTCGCGTTCGATTGTGCCCCTCTATGTATTTCAACACCTAAGTGTCCTGTGATTTGGCCCATTTTCAGATCTTTTGTATCTGTCACGAAACGCCTAGCCACCCTCCTCAGACTATTCCCACCTGTCCAATTCCCACTTAAGGGGGACAATTCCCTCCTAGGACTTTTCCTCCCTGGCCATCTCCCACCCTCCGTAGCTTTTTTCACCGTATTTTCTTCTTTTTCTTTTCACGTGTTGTATCGGATCTTTTTTTTTTTGTCTGAACTCCCATAAGTACTGGTATTGAGTTGTGTGTGACGTGGCATCGCGGAATAAGTAAACCTCTTTCAGATGCTGAGAGGTTCGGGCGATGGTGAAGCTGGAAGGTTTGTGTAAATTCGGGTGTGAATTGGTGTGTTTTGGGGAGTTGAAAAAGTTGTGGAATGAACTGGGAGTGGGCAAAAAGGGAATAGTTTGTTTTGTAGGTGAATCAGGTTGGCAAGGGTAATTTTCTAGGATGGGGAGGGAACAGCCTAGAACAGAAAATACTATGCACCGGCGAGGTGGTGGTGGTGGGGAGTTGTATTCTAGACCCCAGTAGTGCAAAGTGAATATTGGGACTGAAGATCATGTTGCAATTTTGCAAATCTCAGGTGGTCTATCAACATGACGGGTTGCCACTGGGCCAGTGTTGGCAAGTGAAATAAGCTATTTGGTGGGTGCGTAATCTGGTGGGAGTGGGTGGTAGGTGGTTTGTTCTTAATATTTTTGGTATGGTGTGTTGTGTTAAAGGTAAGGTTTGGGGTGTGTGGTGGGGCATTGCCCCCCCCCCCCCAAATGATCTGGAAGGGGAAAGGGAAGGAGATAAATTTTAGACTGTGATGCTTCATGATTGTTAAGGGTGGAAATTGCTTAGGTGGTAATTGTCCTAATGTGTTTTGCATTTTTTTGGTTATGGGTGGGAAGTGACCACCCTGATGTGGTGGGAAATTGGTCCAGTGGGAATTGTCCAGATGGGAATTGGTGGATGGGAACTGTCAAGTGGGAACTGACCTAGAACAATCACAACAGAGACAGGGGAAAAGGGGGTTAGGAAAAAGGGAAAAAAGGGGAAAGGCAGGACACGGCATGGTGATATTGACCTAAAGCTTCGCCATGTTCATTCACCTGAAAAAGCTTGTTTCTAATGGAGTGTTTTCAATGCACACATCTACAGAATAGTGCTTATGTGAAATTTTGACCTTTATGATGTATGTGCACGTGGAGGGGCATAATCGAACGTCGCCGGCGAAATAGATCGCCGGCGATCTATTTTGGCAGTGGCGCAACAGCTGGCCGGAACCGTATTATCGAAAAAGATGGCCAGCCATCTTTTTTTCCGATAATACAGTTTAGCCTGGCCAAATGCCAGAGTTCGCCGGGTTTGTTTTTCAGCGATAATGGAAAAAAATGCCGGCGCTCTTAAACCCGGCAAAATCCAAGGCATTTGGTCGTGGGAGGAGCCAACATTTGTAATGCACTGGTCCCCCTCACATGCCAGGGCACCCTAGGGGGCACTTCTAAAAATGTTTAAAAAATACAAAAAAAGCTCCCAGGTGCATAGCTCCCTTACCTTGGGTGCTGAGCCCCCCAAATCCCCCCCAAACCCACTCCCCACACCTCTACTCCATTACCATAGCCCTTATGGGTGAAGGGGGCACTTACATGTGGGTACAGTGGGTGTTGGGGGGGGGGGGTTGGAGGGCTCAACACTTAGCACCACAAGTGTAACAGGTAGGGGGGGGGGGGATGGACCTGGGTCTGCCTGCCTGAAGTGCACTGCACCCATTAAAAACTGCTCCAGGGACTTGCATACTGCTGTCAGGGACCTGGGTATAACATTTGAGGCTGGCATACAGGCTGGCAAAAAAATGCTTCCATATCATCAAGCTGATCAATCCATAGACTGGTGGGTTGTGTCCATCTACCAGCAGGTGGAGATAGAGAGCAAACTTTTGCCTCCCTATATGTGGTCATGTGCTGCCGGAAACTCCTCAGTATGTTCTCTATCTCAGCAGGTGGTGGTCACACACAGCAGCAGCTCTGGCTAGGCCTCCAAGCCTAATTTTTAGGTTTTGTTGAGTGCCTGGGGTTGAGGGCTCTTTTGAGCAAGTGCAAACCTGGTGGTGCCAGGTCCCTCCTTTTCTCCCCCCTCCCGCTGGCTCCGTTAAAAAAAAAAAAAAAAAAAAAAAAAAATTTTGAACGTCCTTAAAGGCGTTTATTTCGACGTTTATTTAAGCGTCTATTGCAGCTACTCACTGGGACACCAGGTCGTTACAGCTCGGAGCGGACAGCAGGTAATTTTTACCTTTTTATAGCGGGCAGGGGTTCCCCGATTCTTCTCCTCGTGGCATATGGCGTCGGAGGGCGAGGGCGCAAAGGGTCGCTCCCCGGATCGCTGGAGCGCTTCTAGAGGGGATGCGGGGGTCTTCAAGCCTGATTCGCCCTTGTTGGGTGACAGTTTCGTGACCGATGTATGTCCCGGTCCTTCCTCCGGCGTGGCGGTTTTTCCCGCCATAAACGCCCATCCCCCGCTCCTCGCCTCCGCCATCTTGGCCGGCCACGCGACTCGGACGGCTTCTTCTTGGGCCGCCCTTGAGGTTGGAGACATTAATGCCATGAACGCCCTTAATTTGGGCGACGGCACAAAAGCGGCTAAAGTTAAGAGCCGTTCTTCCGCGCAGGCTCCTTCGCGGAGTGTCGCGCCGGACGCCATCTTGGATGCGCAGCATGTCTCTCCCCCGCTCTTGCAAGCGCCGGTTGAGGGTGCGTCTAGGGCTGTTGCCCAGGCTGCGGAAGTGCACAGTCTGGGGGGTTTCTCCCCCGAGTTTGTTTTGCTGCTGCATCAGGCCTTCCTCATGCACAACGCTGCCCCTGCTCCCTCGTCTGGTAAAGAGGTTGAGGTTCCCAGAGGTAAACGCCCTCGGGTTGATTCCCAGGCCTTGGAGGAATTTGTCTCCTCCGATGTAGATGAGGGCAGCGTGTCTGAGGTCTCCCAACGGTCCTTTGCGGATTCCTTGGAGGAGACGGATCCCCGCTCAGTTGGAGCGGATGACCCCTCTGCAGCGCGGCTTTTTAGCCCAGAGGATTTGCCCAACCTGTTGCTACAGGCCATGGACACTTTGAAGATTTCCTCTCCGGAGGACGTCTCTCCCTCAGCCCCTGTTGGCTCTGCCATTATGCTGGGGACGAAGCGCCCGCCTAGAACCTTCCACGTGCATGAGGCTATGCACACCTTAATTTCGGCTCAATGGGATGTCCCAGAAGCGAGCCTTAAAGTGGCTAGGGCTATGTCCCGCCTCTATCCTTTGGCTATGAGCGAACGTGAGGCCTATCTGTGGCCTACCGTGGATTCTTTAATCACTGCGGTGACTAAGAAAACGGCGTTGCCGGTGGAAGGTGGCACGGCCCTAAAGGACGCCCAAGACAGAAGATTGGAGGCGGCCTTAAGGTCGTCCTACGAGGCTACTGCTTTAAATTTGCAGGCCTCAGTTTGCGGTTCCTATGTGGCCAGGGCGTGCCTGACTATGGTGCGGCGGGCTTCCCCCTCGGATTCTTCCTTGAGGGATGATTGGCCGGCCCTGGAATCGGGCTTGGCCTATTTGGCAGACTTGCTGTATGATGTCTTGAGAGCCTCAGCTAAAGGCATGGCTCAGACAATCTCTGCGCGGCGGTGGCTTTGGCTGAAGCATTGGTCTGCTGACCACGCCTCTAAATCCCGCCTGGCTAGATTGCCTTTTAAAGGCAAGCTGCTCTTTGGGGTCGAGCTGGACAAAATCGTGACCGATCTCGGCACGTCTAAGGGCAAGAAGTTACCAGAGGTCAGGGCTCAAGCTAGTGCTCGCCCCGGTACCTCCAGAGGACGGTTTCAGGAAGCCCGTCGGTACCGCCCGGGCAGGTCGGGCTCTTCTGCCTCCTCTTCCTTTAAGAGGACCTTCTCCCCCAAGCAGCGTTCCTTTCGCAGAGACCGCCGTCCCGGAGGTGCTCCCTCCGGTCCTCCCCCAGGGTCTCGTACCCAATGACGGGGTCTTGGTCCACGCCCCAGTGCAGATTGGAGGACGGCTGTCCTCGTTTCTGGGCGAGTGGACCACAATAACTTCAGACGCTTGGGTGCTGGAAGTCATCAGAGACGGCTACAAGCTAGAGTTCTGCCGACCCTTAAGAGACGGGTTTGTACTCTCTCCCTGCAAGTCTCCGGTCCAAGCTGTGGCAGTGCAGCAGACCTTGGACAATCTCATCCGCCTGGGGGCGGTCGTTCCGGTGCCAGAAAATCAGCTTGGCAAGGGACGTTACTCCATTTACTTTGTGGTACCAAAGAAAGGAGGTTCTGTCCGGCCTATCCTCGACCTCAAGGGGGTCAATCGGGCCTTGAAAGTTCGGCACTTTCGCATGGAGACTCTCCGCTCTGTTATAGCGGCAGTGAAGGCAGGGGAGTACCTGGCATCCTTGGACATCAAGGAAGCGTACTTGCATATTCCCATCTGGCCTCCTCATCAACGCTTCCTGCGTTTTGCAGTCCTGGGCCGACACTTCCAGTTCAGAGCCCTCCCGTTCGGGTTGGCTACTGCTCCGCGGACCTTCTCCAAAGTAATGGTGGTCATCGCGGCCTTCCTGAGGAAGGAAGGAGTACAAGTCCATCCTTATCTGGACGACTGGTTGATCCGAGCCCCTCTTATGCAGAGTGCGGCAAAGCTGTGAACCGGGTGGTTGCTCTTTTGAGCTCCCTGGGATGGATCATCAACTGGGAGAAAAGCCAGCTGCGCCCCACTCAGTCCCTGGAGTATCTGGGAGTTCGATTCGACACCCAAGTGGGCAGAGTGTTCCTGCCAGACAATCGGATTGTCAAGCTTCAGGCTCAGGTGAACCAGTTCCTAGTAGCCTCTCCTCTTCGGGCTTGGGACTATGTGCACCTCTTGGGCTCTATGACGGCCACGATGGAAGTAGTGCCCTGGGCCAGGGCTCATATGAGACCACTTCAACACTCTCTGCTGCAGCGCTGGACTCCGGTGTCGGAGGATTATGCTGTGCGCCTTCCCTTGGGCCCAGCAGTGCGCAAGGCGCTGAGCTGGTGGACGCAGATGGACAAGTTGTCTGCAGGAATGCCTCTGGTGACCCCAGAGTGGATTGTCGTCACGACGGACGCTTCCTTGTCGGGCTGGGGAGCCCACTGCTTGGGAAGGACAGCGCAGGGACTCTGGTCTCCTGCAGAGGCAAAGTGGTCTATCAACCTCCTGGAACTCAGAGCCATTCGGTTGGCGCTTTGGAGTTCATCCCGGTACTGGCGTTGAAACCGGTACGGGTTCTGTCGGACAATGCCACGGCTGTGGCCTATGTCAACCGCCAGGGAGGTACCAAGAGCGCCCCTCTAGCCAAGGAGGCTATGAATCTATGCCAGTGGGCGGAAGCGAACCTGGAGCAGCTTTCAGCGGCCCACATTGCCGGAGTCATGAATGTCAAGGCGGACTTTCTCAGTCGCCATACCTTGGAGCCCGGAGAGTGGCAGCTATCTGCTCAGGCGTTCTTGGACATCACGAAGTGCTGGGGCCAGCCGAGCCTAGATCTGATGGCGTCATCGGCCAATTGCCAAGTGCCGCGCTTCTTCAGCAGAGGACGGGACCCTCGATCCCTGGGAGTAGATGCTCTTCTCCAACAGTGGCCGACACAAGAGCTTCTCTATGTGTTCCCGCCCTGGCCCATGTTGGGCAGGGTGCTAGACCGGGTGGCAAAGCATCCCGGCAGGGTAATCCTGGTGGGTCCGGATTGGCCCAGACGTCCCTGGTATGCGGACTTGATCAGGCTCTCAGTCGACGATCCTCTGCGACTGCCAGTGGAGCAGGGCCTGTTGCATCAGGGTCCCGTGGTGATGGAGGATCCCTCCCCCTTTGGTCTTACGGCCTGGCTATTGAGCGGCAGCGTCTGAGGAAGAAGGGCTTCTCAGACAAGGTCATCGCCACTATGCTGAGAGCGAGGAAGCGCTCTACTTCTACTGCTTACGCCAGGGTTTGGCGTATCTTTGCAGCGTGGTGTGAAGCAGGCTCACTTTCTCCCTTCACTGCTCCAATTTCTTCAGTGTTGGCGTTCCTGCAAGAAGGTCTAGAGAAAGGCCTGTCGCTCAGTTCCCTTAAAGTCCAGGTAGCGGCTCTGGCTTGCTTCAGGGGCCGCCTGAAGGGTGTTTCCCTGGCTTCGCAGCCAGATGTGGTGCGCTTTCTCAAGGGAGTTAATCACCTGCGCCCTCCTCTGCACTCAGTGGTGCCTGCGTGGAATCTCAACCTGGTGCTAAGAGCATTGCAGAAGCCGCCTTTTGAACCCTTGTCGAGGGCATCTCTGAAAGACCTCACGTTGAAAGCAGTCTTTTTGGTGGCTATCACTTCAGCCAGAAGAGTTTCCGAGCTCCAGGCGCTCTCTTGTCGAGAGCCTTTTCTGCAGTTCACTGAGGCAGGAGTGACTATTCGCACAGTGCCTTCCTTCCTGCCCAAGATTGTTTCTCGATTCCATGTGAATCAGCAGCTCTGTCTCCCTTCCTTTCGTAGGGAGGACTACCCAGAGGAGTACTCTGCTCTTAAATATCTGGATGTGAGACGAGTCATCATCAGATACTTGGAAGTGACCAATGATTTCCGGAAGTCAGATCATCTGTTTGTCCTGTGTGCAGGTCCTCGTAAGGGTCTGCAGGCTGCTAAGCCTACAGTGGCAAGATGGGTCAAGGAAGCCATTGCAGCGGCTTATGTGGCCGCGGGGAAGGTGCCGCCTATCCAGCTGAAGGCTCACTCCACAAGAGCTCAGGCGGCCTCGATGGCAGAGGCCGGATCCGTCTCCCTGGAAGAGGTATGCAAGGCGGCAACTTGGGCTTCGGCTCATACATTCTCCAAGCATTACCGTTTGACTGTGGCTGCACGGGCGGAGGCCCGGTTTGGAGCTTCAGTGTTGAGGTCAGGGATTTCAATGTCCCGCCCTGGGTGAGTACTGCTTCGGTACATCCCACCAGTCTATGGATTGATCAGCTTGATGATATGGAAGGTAAATTATGTATAATCATACCTGATAATTTTCTTTCCATTAATCATAGCTGATCAATCCATAGCCCCTCCCAGATATCTGTACTGTTTTTATTCTGGTTGCATTTCAGGTTCAAGTTTAGTCTTCAGTTACTTCAGAAAGACTTCGTGTTCAAGTTTTTTCACTTGGATTCTTCAAGAGTTAAGACGAGTTTGTGTTACAGTGAGCTGCTGCATTCCTCTCCCCTCCGTTTTACGGGGCTGGATTGAGACTTAAAATTCTGCCGGCACTCCCTCCCGCTTTGTGCGGCTGTAGGGCAGCTTTGTACCCTTCCCGCTTCGGCGGTGTTAGGGTCAGTCAGCTCCTCCCGCGGTTGCGGTTGCAGGATAAGCCAGATCCCCCCGCATCGGCGGGTGTGGTGTCCCTCCCCCGCTCCGCGGGGATGAGCTGGACGGATTCCCCTCCCCCACTTGTGTGGGGATGAGCTGGGTTAATTCCCCTCCCCGTTTCAGCGGTGGTGAGCTGGGCAGAGTGTCCCTTCGTGGGTGTAATTCTCTAAGTGCTGAGTCCTGCGGATGGAGCTTTGATATCGACATACTGAGGAGTTTCCGGCAGCACATGACCACATATAGGGAGGCAAAAGTTTGCTCTCTATCTCCACCTGCTGGTAGATGGACACAACCCACCAGTCTATGGATTGATCAGCTATGATTAATGGAAAGAAAATTATCAGGTATGATTATACATAATTTTACCTTTATTTTTATTTTTTTCGTGTGGGAGGGGGTTGGTGACCACTGGGGGACTACGGGGAGGTCATCCCCCATTCCCTCCAGTGGTCATGTGGTCAGTTGGGGCACCTTTTTGAGGCTTGGTCGTGAAAATAAAAGGACCAAGTAAAGCCAGCGAAATACTGCTTAGCGCCGCTTTTTTTTCCCATTATCCGCGAAAGCCGGCCATCTGGTAGCCACGCCCATGCCCGCTCATGTCCCGCCTTCACTTCATCGGTGACATGCCCCTTTGAACTTTCGCCGGCGAGGCGACGGGAAAGCGGCGATGCTGTCAAAAATGCAGCTTTCAATTATACCGATTTCGCCGCTTTTCTGAGATCGCCGGTCATCTCCCGATTTATGTCGGAAGATGGCCGGCGATCACTTTCGAAAATGAGCTGGATAGTCACACATATATGCCATTATTCTAAACATCTATGCACATAATCTATCCCCTCCCCTCCTTGTAGCCCCTTGGCTTGTTGCTGAATGTTTTGAGTAGAGCACTTTAATCCTTAGCCATGTTACTGAGATGGGGAAAGCCACTGTTGTTCAATAATGGATCTTCTTGTATTTAAAAGTGGGGAAAAGGACCTCAGCGAACCTTTTCCCTACTTTTAAATAAGAACACAAGAAGATATATTGTTGGACAGTAGTGGCTTTCAGACAAGACTCAGATGTGATCAGAATCAGTCTTTGGACCTCGGTTTGGCTATAAAGTGCATCCTCTTGAAGATTTGTAGGCTACTGCTGGGACATTTACAGTCAATTGGAATGGACTGGTAACACCCAAGAGGGAAAAAGTGACTATGTCGCTTTGAAGACGAATTTGTTGTTTCAACTTTAATTGCCATTTCAGCTCAAATAGAAGGTTTCATGATATCTTCTTCAATGAGATAACTACATTGAGGACTTTTTAGGATACAAACTGAAGAATAAGAGTTATGTTCTATGTTTGTCTGTAGTATCATAATCTTAGTCCATTACAAACATTAGTACTGAGTAAATTGTGTTAATGATATCTGAAGACATGTCATTGTGTATCTCAGCTAGTTAGTCAATATTTATATCTTAGGTTAGTTTTATTAATAAAGAGTATCATTTATATATTATTTGGAATGTGTTTGATTTTGATTTTTTGAGAGAAATATTGTGAAATCATTGTTACTAAGAAAGCCCATTATTGATTAATAGTATAAGAACACAAGAAGATCTGTTGTTGAAAATTAAAAATAACGATTATCTAAAGCAATAGAACTTGTTCGTAACTTGAACCCTTTTGAAGTTGGTTGATATAATTGATCCAAGTGCATCTCATGTCTGTGTTGTATTGAAAGCCACTGCAGTCTCTGGGATTGGTAGCATGGAATGTTGCTACTAATTGGGTTTCTGCCAGGTTGTGATTGCTTGAACAGAGTTGGGCAGGAGGCCCTCATAAAAATACAGTCAAAGGAAGGGGAAAGTGAAACAAATCTCCTTATTAACTAGGCACTTAGTCCTGTTTCTTCACAGTGCAGCAAAATAAAGAATTAAGTCTTTCTTAGGTTCAGAGACAACCTTTATAAAAACTTGTAAACTACTGGCTCTAATCCCACAGTACGTACACATATACATATCCACTTACCAGGTTTTGCCACACAGGCCGGCCTCCCACCAGACTTCATGAGCAGTGTCCTTAGGAAGCTTAAAGCTTAACCTACCTTGTATCAGGTTGGGTAGCTTCTACACACTATGCTGTGGAGACCCACACTCCAGGTCGGCAACTCTCCTCCAGGGCCTCTCTGGTGGAAACCTCTGTATCGGGACCTCCCTGAACTGCTGTGGCCAGGGCTGCCAAGAGGGGGGGGGGGGGGGGGGGCAAAATTCCCCAGGCCTGGCCTCCAAGGGGAGCCCGGTACCAGGTCCTGGGGTCTGTCTCTATCCTCCTCCTATCAGGAATCAGTCTCGGTACCCTGGAGCAGGTGAGACATAGGCTGCAGTGCCCGACCTCCCTTGGAGGCTGGGAAGGAGCAGATGCACCAACGTAGGGGGCGGGGCCCCTCACGTCAGTGCGTCAGCTCCTCCCAGCCTCAAAGGGGGGCCTGGTTGTGGGATCTCTCATGGCAGCAGCGGCTGTATTCCAGGTTAGGCTCAGTGGCTGTATCCTAACTGGGGGTGGGGGGTCAGGCTGTGTCATGATGGGGGGGGGGGGCAGCAGCTGCGTCCCGAGTGGGAAGGGGTGGCGGCTGCGTCCCAAGTCGGGGGGGGGGGGGGGGGGGCTCCGGCAGCGGCCTTGCCTTGGGCCCAGCTCTGACTCTCGGTGGCCCTGGCTCTGGCTCAGGGAATTTAATGCTGTCCTGGCCTGAGCCCTGCCCCTCTGACTCAGGCTCAGCTTCAGCCTTGGCAGACTAGCTCCATCTATTGCAAGGTGAGGGAGTGTTCTTTCCTATACCATCCACTCCCTCACAAAGGTACTTTTGACCTGGATTGGCCACTGTTGGAAGCAGGATACTGGGCTAGATGGACCATTAGTTTGATCCAGTATGGTTATTCTTAAGTACCATTAATACAGTATATGAGTTCTATATTTCTTCCCTTCCTGTGCAACTAAGAATCCTCTGGCCTCATGCCATGTATTCTGGAAGGAGGCAATTCTGTAAGTGGTCTCCTCCTTCTAGATATCCCAATGCCGTGCTTATAGCCTATTCTATAACAGCACCTGGGTGTCCAGATTCCATTGTAGAATACTAGAGTATTCCAGGATTGGCGCGCCTTATATTTACATTTCCATGGTTATGCCAGCCATAGACCTGGTGTAACTGCAGGCACCTAAATGCATTGAGCCTGCTTTTAGTGGGAAAGTGCAGGATACAAATATAATAAATAAATAAATAAATAAGGATGCGTGTAACTTGTATGTGGTAGCACCACCCATGCCCCTCCCATGTGAAGGCCCCCTTGTATTTACATGCTGTGCCACTTACATACACCCTAACAGAATAATGCTTCAAAGCTTTCCTGACACTTCAGTGAGTGAGCATACACTTCTCCATGGATGTGGCTTATAAATGTGGGTACCCAGTTACATAATTGGCCTTATACTGTTTCAGCCTCCAAAAGGGCAATGTGGGTACCATCTTTTCCATGAAAAATATTTCCTAACATTGCTCTGATGCTCTTCTCAGAGTCTCATCTCATATCTCATAAGACATAAGGAGTATAAATCAGCTTTCAAGGCCCTCTCCCAGCATTGCCCATTATGAGTCCACCCATAGCTTTCTATTTTGAGGGGCATAATTGAATGGGGGCGCCCATCTATAAGGGCGGCCATCTCTAATGACAGTCCCGTTAAGCGGTGTACCCGACTGTATTATCGAAGCAAGATGGCCGGCAATCTTTTGTTTTGATAATATGGTCAGGGCTGGCCAAATCTCAACATTTGGGCCGCCCTTAGAGATCGCCAGCATTAGAGATGGCCACCATTGGTTTTCGCAGATAATGGCAACTAATGGCGGCCATCTCAAAAACGGCCAAATCCAAGCCATTTGGTTGTGGGAGGAGCCAGCATTTGTAGTGCACTGGTTCCCCTCACATGCCAGGACACCAACCGGGCACCCTAGGGGGCACTGCAGTGGACTTCACAAATTGATCCCAGGTGCATAGCTCCCTTACCTTGGGTGCTGAGCCCCCCAAAACCCACTACCCACAACTGTACAACACTACCATTGCCCTTAAAGGGTAATGGGGGGCACCTAGATGTGGGTACAGTGGGTTTTGGAGGGCTCCCATTTACCACCACAAGTGTAACAGGTAGGGAGGGGATGGGCCTGGGTCCGCCTGCCTGAAGTGCACTGCAGTACCCACTAAAAGCTGCTCCAGGGACCTGCATAGTGCTGTGATGGAGCTGGGCATGACATTTGAGGCTGGCATAGAGGCTGGCAAAAAAATGTTTGTTAATGTTTTTTTTTTGGGTGGGAGGGGGTTGGTGACCACTGAGGGAGTAAGGGGAGGTGATCCCTCATTCCCTCCGGTGGTCATCTGGTCAGTTCGGGCACCTTTTTGAGGCATGGTCATGAACAAAAAAGGACCAAGTATAGTTGGCCAAATGCTCATCAGGGCCGGCCTTCTATTTTCCATTATCGGCAGAGGCCGGCCATCTCTTAACCACGCCCCGTCCCACCTTCGGTACACTGCCGACATGCTCCCTTGAACTTTGGCCGGTCCTGCGACGGAAAGCAGTTGAAGCCGGCCAAAATCGTCATTCGATTATACCGATTTGGCCGGCCTTAGGAGAAGGCCAGCCATCTCCCGATTTGTGTCGGAAGATGGCCGCCCTTCTCCTTTGAAAATAAGCAGGTTTGTTACCCCTTCAGAAAATGGAAGAAGGAAACGTCTGAAAATAACAAGAAGCAGCATAAGGAGTGTCAAAGCAAATGCAAGGCGCAGATAAAGAAGGCCAAGAGGGATTACGAAAAAAAGATAGCATTAGAGGCAAAAAAACATAGTAAAAATTTTTTCGGTATATTAAAAGCAGGAAGCCGGCAAAAGAATTGGTTGGGCCGCTGGATGACGAAGGGGTAAAAGGGGTGATCAAGGAAGACAAAGACGTTGCAGAGAGATTGAATGAATTCTTTGCTTCGGTCTTCACCGAGGAAGATTTGGGTGGGATACCGGTGTCAGAAATGGTATTTCAAGCGGACGAGTCGGAGAAACTTACTGACTTCACGGTAAACCTGGAAGACGTAAAGGGGCAGTTCAGCAAACTGAAGAGTAGCAAATCTCCTGGACCGGATGGTATTCATCCTAGAGTACTGATAGAACTGAAAAATGAGCTTGCGGAGCTACTGTTAGTGATATGCAATTTATCCTTAAAATCGAGTGTGGTACTGGAAGATTGGAGGGTGGCCAATGTAACGCCGAGTTTTAAAAAAGGTTCCAGGGGAGATCCGGGAAATTATAGACCGGTGAGTCTGACGTCGGTGCCGTGGAAAATGGTAGAGGCTATTATTAAAAACAAAATTACAGAGCACATCCAAGGGCATGGATTACTGAGACCAAGTCATCACGGCTTTTGTGTGGGGAAATCTTGCCTGACCAATTTACTTCAGTTCTTTGAAGGTGTAAACAAACATGTGGACAAAGGGGAGCCGGTCGATATTGTGTATCTGGATTTTCAAAAGGCGTTTGACAAGGTACCTCATGAAAGGCTACAGAGGAAATTGGAGGGTCATGGGATAGGAAGAAATGTCCTATTGTGGATTAAAAACTGGTTGAAGGATAGGAAACAGAGAGTGGGGTTAAATGGGCAGTATTCACAATGGAGAAGGGTAGTTGGTGGGGTTCCTCAGGGGTCTGTGCTAGGACCACTGCTTATAAATGATTTAGAGATGGGAGTAACTAGCAAGGTAATTAAATTTGCTGATGACACAAAGTTATTCAAAGTCGTTAACTCGCGACAGGATTGTGAAAAATTACAGAAGGACCTTACGAGACTGGGAGACTGGGCGGCTAAATGGCAGTTGACGTTTAATGTGAGCAAGTGCAAGGTGATGCATGTGGGGAAAAAGAACCCAAATTATAGCTACATCATGCAAGGTTCCACGTTAGGAGTTACGGACCAAGAAAGGGATCTGGGTGTTGTCGTCGATAATACACTGAAACCTTCTGCTCAGTGTGCTGCTGCGGGTAGGAAAGCGAATAGAATGTTGGGTATTATTAGGAAAGGTATGGAAAACAGGTGTGAGGATGTTATAATGCCGTTGTATCGCTCTATGGTGCGACCGCACCTTGAGTATTGTGTTCAATTCTGGTCGCTGCATTTCAAGAAAGATATAGTGAAATTGGAAAAGGTGCAGCGAAGGGCAACTAAAATGATAGCGAGGATGGGACAACTTCCCTATGAAGAAAGACTAAGGAGGCTAGGGCTTTTCAGCTTGGAGAAGAGACGGCTGAGGGGAGACATGATAGAGGCATATAAAATAATGAGTGGAGTGGAACAGGTGGATGTGAAGCGTCTGTTCACGCTTTCCAAAAATACTAGGACTAGGGGGCATGCAATGAAACTACAGTATAGTAAATTTAAAGCAAATCGGAGAAAATATTTCTTCACCCAACGCATAATTAAACTCTGGAATTCGTTGCCGGAGAACGTGGTGAAGGCAGTTAGTGGCAGAGTTTAAAAAGGGGTTAGACGGTTTCCTAAAGGACAAGTCCATAAACCACTACTAAATGGACTTGGGAAAAATCCACAATTCCAGGAATAACATGTATAGAATGTTTGTACGTTTGGGAAGCTTGCCAGGTGCCCTTGGCCTGGATTGGCTGCTGTCGTGGACAGGATGCTGGGTTCGATGGACCCTTGGTCGTTTCCCAGTGTGGTATTACTTATGTACTTATGTACCCCAAAACTCTGGAATGATCCTCCATCCTGATATCCTCCACCCTGTTTAAAAGTTTGTTAAAACTTTTTTTCCAACATATCTTTGGCATTCTACCAGAGAACTGTCGCCCTGGAGTCTGATAAGAATCTTTCCTTTTTCGCTGTTTGTCATTTTTTAATCATTTACTATATTTTCTGTCTTATTATTATGATGGCATTCCTTTCTTCTATTTGAAGGTTGCTATTTTTATAGAATTGCAAACTGATTTGATTCTCCTGCTGGAAATTGCAGTATATCAAATATTTTAATAAACATAAACATCTACATTTTGTAATTCTGTCTAATGGTGCATAAGAATAGAAGAATAGCTACACTGGGTCAGACCAATGGTCCGTATAGCACAGTATCCTATTTCCAGCAGTGGCCAATCCAGGCCACAAGTACCTGGTAGAAACCCAATTAGTAGCACCATTCCATGCTACCAATCCCAGGGTAAGCAGTGGCTTTCCCTATATCAATCTAAATAACAGACCGTTTTTAAACCCAGATACGCTAACTGCCGTTACCACATCCTCTGGCAACAAGTTGCAAAGCATAACTATTCTTTGAGTGAAAAAATATTTCCTCCTGTTTGTTTTAAAAGTATTTCCATGCAGTTTCATTGAGTGTACCCTGGTCTTTGTACTTTTTGAATGAGTAGAAAATCGATTCACCTCCACCAGTTCCACACTACTCAGGATTTTGTAGACCTCAATCACATTCTTTGTATAGTATTATTTTTAACCAGTGTCTGCTCCAAAGGTTATTGCAATCAAGTTGAAGGAGTCCTCATCTCAGTGAAATGATTCTGCTCATTTTGTAGGAGATATAAAGCCCAGAGATTATGCTATTCCCCTGAAGCAGGCAATTTTGTTTGCTGAAACACAGTGACAACTGTGGCAACAGGATGTTATTGATTTCCCTGAGTTTTTTTTTCACATATGGCCAACTAATGGGCACTGCAATAATGTTAAGATCAAACAGCGTATCACCTGTCAATGTAGAGAAATGTTCAATCTATGAATTATTGTTTCCAACCAAATGAACGTAGTAAAGATTTATACAGAAGGGGTAGAGAAAGTCTGTCTGTCTGAGGACAAAATAATTATATGACAATTTAATGGAATGGGATGAAACTCAGTGAAAGGGAAAATCCCTTAAAACAACACTGTGACAGAACAATGTGTTTTAAACCTGTAAAATTGCCTGTATTAATTCTTGAAGTGCATTTCTCTAGTTTGGCCAGAAGGTAGTACATGTTTTAGGTTAAAGCTGTTATAGAAAAGTGCATGCCTTCTTTTAGTTTCACTTAGGGGGTCTTTTACTAAAGATTAACGTGAGTTATCTGCAGCAGGGCCCATTTTATTCCCGGCTGCAGATAACTTAAGCTAACCTTTAGTAAAAGACCCCCTTAGTGAAGAAGTGAATCTACAGTACTGTGAGCAGTATAAAACTTGTTGACTGGGCTCTGATTGGCCTGGAGTTTGAAATTACCCAAAAGTTGTTGCTGGTTGTTGCTTCAGCCTTAGCTCGGAAGAAAAGAGAGACAGATCTCTTTGCTGAGGCTCGGTGAATTATACATCCTGATCTTCCCAGGTACTGTTTAGGCAGTATACAAATGTTTGGTTAGTGTTATAATTGATCCATATTTCAGTTACCTGTTATTGTTTGCTAATTCCACTATTTTGTTCCACTGTTCATTTTAAGACAGTAAACAATTTTATTTGTTGACTCTACTGTCTGGGCTGATAAAGAATCCTGGTGATTCGTGTGTTGGGTCTGTGAGTGCTTTCTGGGAACTGTGGGACCACTGGGAGTGTGGTCCCAGAAACCTAGAAATGACTGGGGATAATTGGAGAGAGGGAGGTGGTTGTGACCTAGTCAGTAGGAGGAGGGTGCTAGTGTAGAGCACAAGTGGCAAGTGCAGGCAGACCTGAGCTGTGCTGGGGATAGACCCAGGGAATTGTCCCTGTGGGAAATGGTGAGTGGGAACTGTCCCGGTGGCAACTCTCCGGATATCGATTGCTCCACCTCCTTTCCTATCAAATCGATGTAGTTCCTTTCCTTACTGTTTTTGTTTTCAATATTTAATTTGTATACTGCTCAATTTTGGAAGACAGCTTGGGCTGTGTAGCAAGTTTTAATAAACATAGCCCATGAAAGATACAACTCTGTGTTCAGTGGGCAGGTGGAAGAGGGGCTGTGCTTTCTCTGGGGTGTAGGGATAGAAAGGTGAATGCTCCCCTTGGGTTGAGAGGGGTTGGAGTGTGTTGGACAGACTGGATGGGTTATGCAAGTCTTTAGCTGCTGTCATTTCCTATGTTACTGTGCTATATTTGACAGAGGGGTGTACATATAGGCAGAGTCTAGGTCTATATCTCTGGCATTTAGGTGCAAGCACTTACACTAGCTGTATGGCTGGCATCACAGCAGTGGCATTCCCCATCTCAGTAACATGGCTAAGGATTAAAGTGTCCTACTCAAAAAATTCAGCACTAGTAGTCTATGAAGGAAAGTAAGCGCCCTCGGGGTGCCTAAATATAGACATACTTATAGAATTACCTCCTAGAATTCCTAGGAAAAATGCAGGCAGTCTGGAGCTGGGTCTTCTTGCATTCTGTGAAGGGAAGATAAAATAGAGACACTCTAGCTGAAATGCAGGCACTCACTTAACCAGGTCTGTCTGGCAAGGATGTAGGGGACCTGGCAATGGCAGCTAGATGGAATTAAACCAGTAACTGTGTGTGTTTGGTAGACTGCAAAAAAAGTAGTAACCAGGGCTGGAAAATGCTGGGCACCTGGTTCCTGGTGCTATCCTGAGGCTAACGAGCTGCTGCTGGCCTGGGAAGACACATGGGGGCCAATTCTATAAAGGGCACTAAATGTTAGGCACGAATAATCTGTACGGCATCTTGGCACCCAGATTCCATTATAGATTAGAATCTAAGTTGGCATTTGCACGCCAACATTTAGGTGCTTTCACTCATGCCATGTAAAAAGCAGGTGGAAATGTTGGCACTTGTACGTGCAACTCATAGTATTGTAGAAGTTTTGTGCTTTAAGGGATCCTTTTACTAAGGCACACTAGGAAGTGGCTGGCGCTGTGATCAGCGCGTGGGTTTGCCGCATGCTCTGGCCACTTTTTAGCAGGGCTGAAAAATGGCTGTGGTCCGGGTTTTTTAAAATGGCCACGCGCTAAGTTTCCCCGTTAGCGCATGGCTGCTACCGCCAGGAGCCTTTACCACCACCTATTTAGGAGGCAGTAAGGGCTCCCGTGCTACTCTCTGCCCCTAGACATGCCTCCCATGGCAAAAAATATTTTTACTGTGGGAGTGGTGCACGCTACTGGCCAAACTATTGCGAGATGCCTCAGCGCATCCCGTGGTACTACCCTTTTATGTTAGGCCTACCACACCTTGGTAACAGGGCCCCTAAGTGTGTGATCTGCCCATGGTCCACCCACATCCATGCCCCCTTTCAGTTATGTATTAAAACACTTTGGTGCTACCATATAGAATATCACTGCTGTTTACCCTCGTTTTGGTGCTTAACTTACATTTGAGTGCCAAAAGTTACACACTGACTTGGTGCCTAAGTTGTGACTTGCTATGTAGAATTATGGAGACGGTGTAGCTGGGGAAAGGTAAGAGAGAGAAGATGGAGGAAGAACAAAGGAAAAACCAAAAACCAAGAAAACAAATCAGCAAAATAACTCTTAAATTAGAAAAGAGTTAAAATAAGAAAGAAAATTTAAGCCAAACAAAAAAAGTATTCAAACAAAAATATGAAAAAGTTAACATTCAATTGAATGATAATGGGAACAGAACTGCTCTCCCAGATTAAAGTAAAGTTCTGCGCTTGCATGATCCTTCCTGCATAAAGCGGTCTTCTCAGTCCTGCAGTCTTGCTTTTATTGTTCAGCCACACATAAAACAAAGCTCTGCTGATACTTTTTAAAATCTTCCAATCAAACTACTTCCAGCATTGTTGTCAAAAATTTTTTCTCTCTCTTTTGATGTGGAACGGCATTTTAGAAAGGAACTCCAACTCAGAATGTGGATGTTCAAGTCTGTTCGTCAGATATGGATGTCTATTTCTCATGTATTTTAGAACAGGGTCTGCTGACATACAGCCTGTTCTAAAATACATGAGAAATGGATGCCCAAGGATTGACTACATCCAGCATGAGCATCTATTTCACAAACTGAAATATTCAAACTATAAAAAGGACAAAATCAGGGACATAGACATCTTTGTGGCAGCATAGGAATGTCCACCTTATAAAATGTAATTACAGAATAAACTAGACACTAACTTCAGCGAACTTTCTTATAAATAGCAAAGTGTCAAGCTGAAAATCCAGTCACATTAAAATAGTCCCCACTGTGAGACTTGTTAAGATTATTCTAATTAATGAAGAAAAAGACCTTAAATGTCTTGGCTCGGCAGCAGATAAAATTTCTAAGTGCCGGCTCTTCATAGACTCCAATACTATCATTGGTCAAAAACCTCCATTGTTTGTGATTCTTGTGATTTTTATTTTGTAATTTTTAGTATGTATTTCAATATATCTTCTTCAGTACTTATTGTATTCTTATAATCAAAGACATAATTTAAACATTTGAAGGTGCTTAGCTTTCTACCCAACAGGGCTCTCTCTCTTTCACTTCTGCTCTAAGCTTTGTCAGGGGACTAAGTGGTTTCCAGTCTTATTCTTGTGCCCAACCTTCAAATGGCGTCTTGTGAGCCATAGAACACCATGTTTGAAGGTTGGGCACAAGACTGGAAAGCACTTAGTCCCCTGACGAAGCTTGTAGTAGAAGTGAAACAGAGATCCCTGTTGGGTAGAAAGCTAAGCTAAGCACCTTCAAATGTTTAAATTATGTCTTTGATTATAAGAGTACAATAAGTACTGAAGAAGATGTATTGAAATACATGCTAAAAATTACAAATTAAAATCACAAGGATCATGAAAGAAGTCACAATACAAAATGGAGGTTTTTGACCAATGATAGTATTGGAGTCTATGAAGAGCCGGCACTTAGAAATTTTATCTGTTGCCGAGCCAAGACATTTGAGGTTTTTTCCTCCATTAATTAGAATAATCTTAACAAGTCTCATAGTGGGGAATACTTTAATGTGACTGGATTTTCAGCTTGATACTTTGCACCTTATAAAATGGCCACACAGGTGTCCATGCAGAGCAGTGGGGTAGCCTAATGGTTAGAGCAGTGGAGACCAGGTTCAAATCCCACTTCCACTGTTTATTTATTTATTTTTTTTAATTGTGAGCCCTCCAGGGGCAGAAAAATAACTACTGTACCTGAATGAACATTGAACAGCGGAAGGAGAATTTGAATCTGGGTTCCTTGTTTCTGAGTCCAATGCACTAACCATTAGGCTACTCTTCAGCTATCTATGGAAGTCCATTAAGAAGTTAATTTAAAAAGATTTTAGTACCATGAATATCCATAGTTCCTGAAGCTGTCACATTTGGGAGAGGGAAGGGGACAGCAACTGCTAGGGACTAAGGAGGTGACTTTCCTTAATCCATCTAGTGTTGAGCTGTTCAATCAGCGTACCTTTCTGTAAGCTGGATGTGCCACATACCAGGTCTAAATAACATCTATCTTTTGGGACATATATTTTCCTTTCCCATTCTGAAGTTGGAGTTGGACATCCATAGTTTGGCCCCTCTGTAGTCCCATCCCAAACACGTCCAGACCACTCCCCCTTGCCATAAGGACGTAATGCAGTTTTAGACATCAGATACCCTGGTTTAAAAAAAAATCAGGATTGGGATGTCCTTGCAATACGGATGTCAAAATGCTGTTTTCAGATATCCAAAACTTGAATAGAGCTTCTAAAATAAGGACCTTTGTTTCTATGTATTCAAAATGGCTCTGAAATGTAAATTACGACTGCATTGCTTGCAGTGGGGATGGTGCTTCAATAATTAGGGTTACCATATATCTGGTTTTACCGAGACATGTCCTCTTTTTGAGGATGCTGTGGGACATCCAGGCAGGTTTATCCAGCTTGCCCATTTGTCCGGGTTTGCGGACAAACGGGCAGGCTGGAATCAGATGTCCCACAGTGTCCTCAAAAAGGGGAAAAGTAAGTCTCCATGGGGAGCACCTGGCCCTTTAAGTGCTGCTTTTGCTCTTATTGGGCACATTTGTGCTCCTGTTCCAGCGCATCCTCTCAGGCAGGCGGCTACTGCCGGGCTTGAGACCAGAGCTCTTGGGACCAGAAGGGCAGTAACTCTTCCTCCTCCCCATCTCTTCCACCAGTCCTGTTTTCTGCTTAGCTGTTGCTTTTCGGATTTGGGGAATTGCTTGCCACTTGCTTTAGCTTCTTGACTTTTTTTGTTTTTAATTCAGTGTTCCTGAACTGTACTTTTTTTTTGTTGAGATTGAGGGGTCTCCTGCTTGCTACCAGCGCTGCTTCAAAATGGCTGTCGAGACTTCAAGCAGTGGCCTCGCAAGACTTCCAGAAGTCTTGTGAGGTCACTGCTTGAAGTGTCGGCAGCCATTTTGAAGCAGCATTGGCAGTGAGTGGGCAGCGGCATCACTAGGCAGGAAAGAATGGGTTCCTTTCCTTCCCCAAAGAGGCCACTAGATCACCAGGGGAAGATTAGATAAGGTAGGGGAGGGGATGTGGAATGTGGGTAGAGAGTAGGGGGGTGAGGAAGCTGTAAAAAAGGTGGGTGGAGGGAGGCTGTAAAAAGATTTTGGGGGAGAGAAATACATAGAAGGAGATGGCTTTCTTTTGGTGGAGTCAAGTCAAGGTGACTATGCGGAATGAGGGTGGGGGGGGGGGGGGGGGTGGGGGTGTGTGTGGCTATTTGTGTCCTCTTTTTTTGTCAGGGAAAATATGGTAACACTATTCAATATTATGTTTCCAGTCACTAGGGACAAGCAGGTTCTGTGGAGTCCAACAGAGCTTGCCTGTCCCTCACTATTGAAAATATTATAGTAAAATAGCACCCCCACTGGCAGGATTGTAGGTGGAGGGCTTTAGCTGGAACTGTGTTCCCAAGATGTGACAGAAAAACCCAGACATTTTTCTTTGGCTGCTAAACAATGGTGCCCAAGTTGTCAGAAAATTTTTCTACCCTGGTATTATTTGGAAGACCGAGCATAAATGTCGACACGCTGCCTAACAGGCTATTCAGGGAGCCAGAGATAAACTAGTATTTGTGTGTGACTGACAGAGTGTGAAAACTAGACTTCCCAGAAGAAACCCAGGCTCTTACATAGTCAGATCTGTCTAGTGGGGTGTGTAGCATGGTCTTAGGAGGCTCAATGCTCAAGCAATGGCCATGCTAGAATTGGTAGCTATTAAGATTATTATGATGGTTTGTGGTTGGACATTGGGAGGGAGGAGTGCTGGTTGTATCACTTGGAGCTTTTATTAGATTGGTGGCTTTATAAAATGAAGTTATAAATAAATTTGCACATGGCAAAGTATAAATGAGGAAGAAGACAACCTGTGCTAGATAAGGAGAGTGACCTTACAAGCTGTCACAGTTTATAGCTGGCAGCTGGGATGTGTCCTTGGCAGCATAGCCAAGTATAAGTGGAGAGACTAGATGGGTTGGTCAGTCTCTTTCTGCTGCTAGGTACTATGTTGTTATGGCCAGGAGTGGGAAACATTGAGAGGCACTTGAGTTGAGGAATGTTGATAGGCCTTTCAGAGCCTCAAAGGCATGGAACATTGAGGGGTCCTTGAAAGCCTTAAAGTGGGGAATGTCAAAAGACCCTTGAGGTGGGGAATGATGGTGGGCCCTTAAGAGCTCCAAGGTTAGAAAGACCAAGGGACCCTTGAGAGCAGGAAACGCCGTTGCTTGATTCACAGGTGTTTTAAATTTCCTGTGTATCAAACAGCTGCTCTCTCACTGAATGAGAAAGGAAAGAGTTAATGCCATGTTTGCCTGCATTGGACCAAGGCCCAGGACTAATGTGTGTGTGTGTCTCCTCTGGACTCTTTTGTTCTCTCTTTTTCTCTCCTTCCTGTTTCTTTCTGTTTTACTCTCACACCCTCTGCCTGTTTCATTCTCTCTCTTGTTCCCATAATCACTAGCTCTCAGTCCCAGGCCCCCAACTTTGCTTGCACCATTCTGCACCTCCACTATAGCAGAAAAGTGCTCTCCTGTGCACCCAGGACACAGGCACATCTGCGGCCATTTCCCTGAACCCCTCCATCTCCTTGTCCCTCCTCTGCTCCTCGTGCCCTGGCAGGAGGACTGGGGTTTTGTGATCAAGGATGGGATCACCACCCTTTGGAAGGGTTTATTTTCTAGCTGTCTTTCACCCTGTAAGGACGTTTTCTGTCGTTCTTTCCCCGCTGGAGTTTGTTTTCTGTTTTCTTCTGACCTGCCTTCTCTGGCATAGCCCTAGTGTTGGCACAAAATTTTCCGCCATTGTTCCAGCACACACACACGAGCGCACACACACAAACATTGACTCATTCCTGCCCTGAGCTCCCTGTGTGTCTCTCTATTTTTCTGCCTCTCTAAATTTTCTGCTTGTCTCCCTCTGTCTTTCTGTCTCTTTGGCTATTCCTCCTCATCCTCTCTCTCCCCAATCTCCCTCCATCTCTCGCTGTTTTGGTATTCATCTCTCTCTCTCTCTCAGTATCTTTCTGTCCATTTCTCTTGTCTGTCTCTCTGGCACTGTCTTTCAGACAGAACTAGCGGGTGGGCACAGAAGGCACACACCAGGGCACACATTTTGCTAGAACCTCCTCCTGACCCGACTGATTAATGACAGTGCTGTAAAAAGCTGACTTTTTTAATGCTTTTTTTTTTAATCATCTTGACCTTTATTTTTTTTTTAAACTATTCTTTCCCAGCACAAGGAACATTAAAAAAATGAAACAACTCCAAGCCCCCAGGCTTGCCAAGAGAGACAGAACATGCAGGAAAGCAGAGAAGACAGGACGCTGCCTCCGGTTCCCCTGCCACCGGCACGAGAAGGAACCCTGGAATCCACCTGCAGAATGATGCAGCTAGCTCTGGGGTGAGATATTAATTCTCCATTTCATTATTTATTCCTTTACCTCCCCCTCAACGTTTTTGTATGATCATCATTATTTTTAAGGAAAAGGGTGGCTTCTTCCCCTTTCAGTTTCCTTAGGCCTTCTGAATACAGCAACGTCCGGGCCTCAGTAAACTCATATACTCCCCTAGCAGTTTCCTCCAGATCGGCTGTGATACATGTAACTCTTTTTGAAGGGATCCAGAAATTTTTTAACAGAAGCAATGACCCCCCCCCCCCACCCCCATCTCTTCACTCCGTCATCATAAGCTTAGGCGCCAGCGCCATTTGGAATCAGAAAGTTCCAGAAGGAGGAGTATGAGGGAGGGGGCACATCCAGTGGTGCTTTTCCCAAAAAGCTTCTCCCTAATCCACAACTTTATTTCATCGTTTTTTTCTCTGTTTGGTCTTGCAAATGATCCATTTTTTGCTTCACTTTGTTTCATGTTTTTCTGAGGTAGGTTTAATTTATCCGTTTGCTCTATAATTTTGGCGGCCCGGCACGTAGTTTTCTCTCTTTCTCCTGTGGTCACTGCTCCATTTTTGATTAACTGTCCAAGGGCTGGGTTTGCTGGATGAATTTGAAAGCATAATGTTCAGAGCGCTGAGCGTGTTTTTGCGGGACACTAGATTCTTATGGTGGAAAGCGTAAGCAACTAACAAATCTAAAATGGTGGCATCCTGGACCTTATAATGTGTCTGCTATAGACTGAATTCTGTATACACCCACGAAGTTCTTTTTATGTTGCTCCTATCTTCCCTTCATATTTGCTCTGCCTTTGATTTCTTGTTGCCATTTTCTTTTTGTTCATTCTTATGTTATTCTTTTCTATTATTCTTAGTTTTCCTTCTTTGATATTCTTTCTCTGCTACCCTCTCATTCTTATATTTATGATTTTCCTACTAGTCTTTCTTCTCTTTTCTTTATTTGAGATTTTTTTCCTATTCATTCTAATTCCTTTCTCTTACTTTGTTTGTCCTCTCTAGCTGTTTGTCACATCCTCAGTTCTTCTTTTCTTTATTCTTATTCATTTTCTCTTGATTTTTCTTCCTTTCTATATCTTACCATATTTCTTTCTTCCATTTTCTTTTGTCTTCTCTATTTTTCCTCTCTGTTCTTATTCTGCTCTTCTTTTTGTATTTTGTTTTATATTTCCTTCTTCCTTTCTCAATGTTTTCTTGTTTCTTATGTCTTTGTTGCACCATCCTTTATCCTTGCTTCTCTCATTTTTCTATCCTGTATTTTATTTCTTTTGTCTCATTCTTTCTGTTTCTTCTCTTTTGCTTCTTGTCAAAATACATCCCTTATTTTTAGACTGTGCATGCTCCCAGTGGCAATGATGCCTGGTAAATAAGTTGGCAGGGCTCTGGTTCCCTTACTGAGAGGTGGATCTTGAAGTTCACAAAGATTACTGGTGATCTAAATATTTTTCCCACCTTTCCTGTGAGTTCTTTCCTTTGAGTCTGCTTCATGTGGAAAAAAGTGGAGTATAAATGTTCATAAATAAATAATAAATGGCACAGTCCAGCAAAATGGACGAAAATGCTTAGCTGCAGCACAGCAGTTAATACTGAATAGAGCCCAAATGTCTTGTTAGTGGCAAACAACTAGAACAAAAAGAAAATGGTCATGGTCATGGGTGTAGACTGGGAAGGTGTGGAGACTTCAGGTCCCACCTGGGATAAGGCATTTTCAGGATGGGCATAAAGTGATACTCCTTTAGCCCGTTTTGGAGGTGGGGAGGTAGGAGAGTTTTTTGGGGTCTAAGAACAGGGCTCCTCAAGGATTGCTGTAGCATAGCATTTCTGTAGTCCATCACTGTGCTGCTATAGAGTCTTGTTATGTTGGGTGTAGGAAAGCATAGCTTCAGGCCCTTTCACAAGGCAGCACTTATAAAGCAGTCAGCCAATAAGAAGACTCTGGCAGGTTTGGGTTTACTAGATTCATAGCCTAATTCTCTGCCGGCTGGTGTTATCCATGCATTGTTTGCTCCTGTGATATAGCAGTGCCTGCCTGTGGTATTAGTACAGTGTGTATCTCCTTTGGGGAAATCAATGTCTGACACTATTATCAGTGCAGTGTGCACTTCTTTGGAAATCAGTGCCTGTCTGTGTTATCACTGCAATGTGCATTCCTTTGACAAATGAAGGCCTGTCAGTGTTATTAGTACAGTGCGCATTCCTTTGGTAAAACAGTGCCTGTCTGTGCAGTCTGTGCTCCCTATGGTAAATCAGTATCTGACACTTATCCTTACAGTGGGCAGTCATTTGGTAAACCATCGCCTGTCTGTGCTATCACTGCAATGTACATTCCTTTGATAAATCAGTGCCTGTCTATGTTATCAGTGCAGTGGTTGCTCATTTGGTAAAGCAGCACGTGTCTGTGTTATTGGTGCAGTGTGTGCAACCTTGTTAAATCAGCATTTTACAGTGTTAGTGCAGTGTGTGTACTCCTTTGGTAAATCAATGCCTGTTTGTTATCAGTGCAGCATGCACTCCTGGTAAATCAGTACCTATCTGTTATCAGTGCAGTGTGCACTCCTGATAAATCAGTTTGTCATCAGTGCAGTGTGCAGTCCCAGTAAATCAGTGTCTGTTTGTTATCAGTGCAGTGTGCATTCCCAGTAAATCAGTTCCTGTCTGTTATCAGCGCAATGTGTATTTCTTTGGTAAATCAAGGCCTGTTTATGTTATCAGCACAGTGTGCACTCCCGGTAAATCAGTTCCTGTCATTTATCAGTGCAATGTGTAGTCCTTTGGTAAATCAGTGCCTGTTTATGTTGTCAGAGTAGTGTGCACTCCCAGTAAATCAGTGTCAGTCTGTTAACAGTGCAGTGCGTGTTCTTTTGGGAAATCAGCATTTGGCAGTGTCATTGGTGCAGAATATGTAAAATCATGTGCCGATCATCACCTACTCCCCTTTGCAGGTAAAAGTTTGCTTGCATTCACTGCTTACACACTTTTTACCTGCCAGAAGCAATGGCCAGTCAGGCTGAGGAGGGAAATTGCACAATCTCTCTCCACATCTCATTTCTGGCTATACCCACAATCTGCATGCTGGTCAACTTTTCAATGGGAAACTGTGCAAGGAGGAACTGCAAACCCCACAGACATCCACTACTGCCTCTGTAGCTTAAATTTTCAGTAAAGTAAGTGCAGAATCATTCACTTGTTTTCAGATGTGCACATAACTCCCTTGGGGCCCTGTTTACTAAGCCGCGCTGTAGGCTTGCTAACACTAGAGACACCTATAGGAATATATGGGTGTCTCTAGCATTAGCTCACGCTAAATTTTAGTGCGCTCTAAAAACACTAGTGCGCCTTAGTAATCAGGGCCCTTGATTTTTAAACCCATGTTGGCTTTATGCGAGAATAGTTGTTTCAAATTGTGGTGCAAAGTTATACCTGAGCATGCTATTCACTCGATACCTTTTGAACATCTCTGTTGGGCACTTATGTCACAAACATTTGACTTTTTTTTTTGTGTGTGAATAAAAAAATCTGCACACTTTAGGTTGCTAAAACTCCACAGCTAAGGGCAAAAATCAAAGCACTTTATAGAACAAACACATGATTATTCATTTGTGTCAGACCACTCAGATATTGGGGACTGAGGGATACCCCACAGGCTGGTGCACAAACAATTTAGTGGAGCCTATCTAAAACATATTCTAGTTCTCCTAAAAAAACGTTTCTATCAATGGACATAGACTAGTCAGGGTCCCCTAAGGGCAGCCTTCAAAATGTAATAGTCATAGTTAGGCACAAAGGCAAAAAGATAAATATAATAGAACTCCCTTTTATTGGGCTCTTCAATAATGTACAAATACATACAAAAATAAGGATTAGAGAACAATATGGCAAATATAAATACAAAGTGAAGTAGTTGCAAAAGAATCAAAAAATCTCAGTGGATTAGTAACTCTTGGTCTTTTCTGAACAGTACTTTCTGCTTCAGGCTCCTGCATCTTTCACACTTCCTTACAAACCAAATATAGAATCCTTACTCTCTCGTATGGTGTCTTTATCCTCCTTGATGTTAGTCAGTAAGTAGCGCTCTCCTTTCCAGTTAAGGTGATCTTTTGGGCAATTTTTAGGCCAGTATTTCACTCCTCTTTCTATCTTGGTGAATATCAGTTCCTCTGTGCTCCACTCACACTTGTATTTTCTCTCTCGCTCTCTCTTGATCCAATTTGACATCTCAGAAGCTTTTGATGCAGTAGACCGCTCAGTGCTGTCGCTTAGGCTTAATGAATTAGGGATCGCTGACACTGTATTAAAGTGGCTTGGTGAATTTCTCAATAAGTGCACTTATAGGGTTAAAAAATGGAGATATTTCTCCTTCCTGGCTGCCTGATAGTAGGGTCCCCTAGGGTTCAACCCTTTCACGATGTTTGTTTAACCTATACTTAATCTCGCTTGGCAAAGCATTGGCTGAAATGGGCACATATATTTTTGCTTTGTTCAGAACAGAACTACTACAATGATACATTTCTAAACTTACAACAAAATCTTTCACTGATAGATTCTTGGTCTCAAGAGAATTTTGGGGGATTATGAGTCGATGCCAGTTAAAGAATTACAAACACAAATAGATTCCTATTGAAATATATAGAATTAATTATTGGAGTATAATGTTATAAGGGAAAAGACCTCAGTGGCTCTCATGGTTCCAAATTAGGAGACCATGGAAGAATTCATACCACCATCATCGGTCAAAACCCCTCAATTTTTCTAGATATAAATAAATGTGCATATCAATATGTGTCACTTTGTATCTAACTATCCTTCACCTACACACTATACAATCCCAAATTCAATTCAGATCTACTTAATATAAAATATCTTAATTACATGTGTATTGATATATCACTTACCTTGTAGTACTGCTGATGTCAAGCTCTGCGGAGCTGTCTGTTTCGCCTGTAACAACTTCCTTGGGAGCAAAACCGTCCATGTTGTAGCAGTGGACTGGAGAGCTGAGTCACACTACAAATCAGCGTGATTGCTGTGTTGTAGTTTAATTACTACAATGATGTCTCATCTCTACATTCAAAGATGGCACTTCATGATTAGTAGCGCCATCTTTGAATGTAGAGATGAGACGCCTTACAACACAGCAATCACGCTTATAGTGTGACTCAGCTCTCCAGTACACTTCTGAAAACTGAAAAAGAGTCAAGAGTTGTGAGAGTTCTTTTGGACTTGAGATTGACTTTTGAGTCACAGGTAAATAATTCAGTTAAAAAATTCTTTTTTTAAGCTACGTCAACTTAGAGTGATCAGAAAATAGTTTCAAGGTAGTTGTTAAATCTATACTACTTCTACAATTAGACTATTGTAATTCGTTATATCAAACATATAAACGGCAAGTGACCGTACTCACTTGCAAATGCGCAGTACAGACTTCCCTCTCTGTCCCGCCCTCGCGTCAAGACGTCATGAGAGGGGGGAATCGGTGGACGGGGTGAGGCCAGGGGAGAGAGGAGGGCTGCAATACTCGCCCGTTTTTACGGGCTTAACGGCTAGTAGGACTATATCCTTTAGATTGCAGGGAAGGCTTCAACTTCTGCAGAATAGAGCTGCAAGGTTGATATTCTCTTTGGGAAAGTTTAAGTGAGCCTCTCCATTATTGGTCGCTTTGCATTGGCTCCCAGTAGATAAGAGAGTCGAGTTCAAAATTTCTTGTTTAATTTATAAAGTCTTTTTTGGTTTAAATTCCGACTGAGCTGTTATCTTTGTCAAATAATTGGCTAACATCAAGGAATACCCAGAAGTTGAAGCTTAACTATCCAGCAGTGAACGGTGTTGAGTACAGTGGAGCACCATTATTACGCGTTCCATTAAAGCGCCTGATTGTTTCATACGTGATAATAACCTGCCTCCCAAAATCATAAAATTAATGCGTGGTACTCGATAATATATGGTAGGCTGTACCGGAAATGACCTAGTGGTAGCTACAACAAACTTCCTTGTCTTGGAAATGAAGCAAAGTAACGTCTTTGATGCTATAATATTTAATTATTGTTCCAGTAATAAGCGCACCGATAGTACGCGGTTATATAGCCATCCTTCCCAAACATCGCATACTAACAGTGCTCCACTGTATAAAACACATTTAGAATCATTGTGTCCTTTCTGTGGTGTAAAGATTTGGAATAATCTTCCATTTCAGATCAGAATGTTGCCATCTTACAATTTTTTTCGCACAGCTTTAAAAATATATGTGTTCTCGTGGACATAACTTCAGTTGAGTAATGTAATTTCATCATTAAAATTATGTACTATGATATCTTCCCTCAATTGAAGAGGCTATCTTGGTGCTATCCGCTTAGAATTGTGTCTGAAATAAGCTGAATATAAGCCTGTATGTAGTATAGAATAGTATAGTAGTAGTTTTGGCTCTCTGTTCCCCAATGCTTTTTTTTCTCGGAGTGGGTTCTGTCTCCTGTTAAATTAAGGTTTCAGTACTCACCAGCTCAGCTGCTCCCAGCTCTCAGGTCCTTTCCCTTTAAGGACTCTTTGAGCAGTAGCTTCACTCTTACCTTGTCCTTCAGAAGATGAAGGTCAAATCTCTCCAATGAACAATCCCACTTCCTTTAGTGCCCTCTGCACATTAGGGGATAGCTGAGAATCAGGATGGTGACCTCTGATTTTGGGGAATAGGCCTCCCTCCTTTCAGTATGTACCAGGGGACAGCTGTGGACCAGACACACAACCCCTGTGCTTCTCACCTTCTCCTTTAGCTCCTTGAATAGGGAGTCAGAGCTCCTGTGGGCTCCAGAAGAGTAGCCTAATAGTTAATGCAGCAGTCAGAGAACCAGGGGAGTCCATTCAAATGCCTCTGCAGCTCCTCGTAATCTTGGGCAAGTCACTTAACCCTCCTTTGCCCCAGGTACAAACTTAGAGTCTCTTTTACTAAGATGTGCTAACGTTTTTAGTGTGCGCTAATGAATTAATGTGCTTTAATTGACATGGATCGTTAAGATCCCTTAGATTGTGAACCCTCCAGGGACCGAAAATTACCTACAGTACCTGACTATACACCACTTCAATAGCCTTGGAGCTTGCAGGCAGTATATAAGAAAATTAAAACATTTTTACATGCTCCTTATTAGACTGTCTCCAGGGAAGAAGGGAAAAGGTCCCTCCCTACTCAGAGTTTTATACTTCTTTCCAAAAGCTCAGGCTTCAATGCTGTTGGGCCACTTTCTCAGAAGAGACTATCCACTATTCATATTTGACTTGTAGCTTTGTGGCATAGAAGTTCAGAACGCCCTTCCTGTAGTTCAGCCTAATATGTATGCAGAATTGTGCTTTTATTATTCCTTACCTCCCTGCCCACACCCCTGTTCACAACACGCCTACTTTAACATGTACAAAATAGAGGTGGAAACAGGTTGGGGGGTGTGGGAAAATACTCACAGAGACTGCATTTTCAAATAACTGAGACTTCAAAAATTTCTTGAAGTGTTCTGCATTATAACAGTAGCGCAAATGACCAGGCAGCATATTCCACAACACGGGACCTGCAACCGAAAAGGCTGAAGCCCTTGTAAGAGCATAGTGCGTACTTACCAATGAGTCAGTTGCCAGTATTTTTGTAAAATCAGATTTCCTTCCCCTAGCAGATACATGCAGCTTTACCATACACAGCCTGGCATGTACTTTCTACCTGCGCTCTGTGCTGGTGGGATTTAACAAAGGGAAATGCAGTAGGGACTATAACTTAGGCATTCACACCTTCCCCATTCAGAACATAAATCACAAAGCATAAATGAATCACAATAACTCAGACTTGAATCAATTTATATTTCTAGGATAAGCAGTATAAAATATATTGTACTTTTTTGTGGATCTTGCCAGGTACTTGTGACCTGGATTGGCCATTGTTGGAAACAGGATGCTGGGCTTGATGGACCTTCGGTCTGTCACAGTATGGCAATACTTATGTACTTACGTAGATTGAACAGTACTGCTGAAAGGCCATCCAGTCTATGAAGATGAGAAAAGGGATCTGAATTTAGCTCACACCTTTTCAGTACTAGCTCAAGGTGAGTTACATTCAGGTACAGTAGGTATTTCCCTGTCCCCAGAAGACTTACAATCTAAGGGGTCAATATTTAGCCGGCGGTGCTCAGCGTTTTGCAATCTGCCGTTCACATTATCCATGGAAATTCCATGGTGAGCCATGTCCAGGCACCAGGTACAATATGTATAACTTAGACTGTGAGCCCATTAGGGACAGTGGAAAGTAAATACGAAACGGGAACCTGTCGGGGTTTCAAGAGCGCACCAATCTGCCTAAGATAAGTGCAGTGTGTTTGGAGAATACATATATATATATAAAAAAAGCAGAGCAAGTCTTTTCTGTTATTGTAATTGGGTTGGTGGAGGTCGAGTCCATGATTATAACAAGAACACATGTAATGTACTCACCTATTGAGTGAAAGCAATATTACTGAGTATTGTATATGAGACTCTCCTTCACTTTAGTCTAGAATTATCTAAGACTATCATATTTGCATGCACATACTCTGTGGATTTCTTTGATATTGTACTATATGGGACAGAGTTGCCATGGGTGTAACTCCAAGGTGGTAATCCTCCAGCTTTCAGGCCAACAGCAGCTTATATGTGCTATTTAGGGTGTGCTAGGAGTCAGGCCCAGGGAGGCTGCCAAGGGAAGAAACCTGGGGAAAAGAGACAACACTTAAAACTACTACAGCGAGGTATTCCTACCTCACCTCACACATGCAAACATCGCTGATTCTTTGCATTCAGAGATACATGGCAGACTCTGGGCCTGGCATAACCCTTCCTTTTTGGGCACTAGGGCTACTTTCCCTCTTTGTCCTTTTATACACTAAATCTTACTAGGTCCCCTCATGCCTCCCCTTTCCACAAATGGGGAGGGAAAATAATTACTTTATCCAGATGGCGAAGATTTGAGCTTAGCTACTAACATGGGCAGGTGGGACAATTCCATCCAGGGTCCCCCCACTTCCAACCCCCATTCCCTTCTGCACCTGCTTGTACCTTGCAACAATAAAGTGACACCCACATCTTTATTAAAAGGAGAGGGTTCATATGAAAAGCAACTCAAGCCATTAGATAATCTCTTTCTGTGCCTGTCATCCAACCATGCCAAAGCAAGCAACAAAAGCATGTTATAAACCTTGGGAGTTGCCCCGCTATGCTAGGGCATGGTAGGTCTCTTCCTGCACTTCATGTCCCACAGCTCCAACACAAATATGCCCTCTATACAAACAAGTTAATTGCCACCAGTGATTGGTTTTGGTTTACATACACCTCTCTGCAAACAAAGTCCCCAGCCAGTGCATGTCACAGTTGTTGCATTGATTGCCCTAGATACTATGCTGCAATTGGTGGGTTGATTGCCCTAGGTACTATGCTATAAAACTGGTGTGTTGATTACTCTGAGGTACTATGCCACAACTAGTGTGTTGATTACTCTGAGATACTATGCTACAGTTGGTATGTTGATTGTCCTAGGTACTGTGCTGCAGTTGGTGCATTGATTGTACTAGGTAGCCGTAAAATCATTGTGTTGATTGCTATAGGTAGTTAATGCATTGACTACCCTAGGTACTCTTTGGCACCCTAGGTACTATACTGTAAAGTTGATACGTTGATTGCCTAAGGTACTATGCCACAATTGGTGCATTGATTGCCCTAGGTACTCTGTTGCAGTTGGTACATTGATTGCCCTAGGTTCTATGCAACAGTTGGTGCATTGATTGCCCTAAGTACTATGCTGCAGTTGGTGCATGCATTGATTGCCCTAAGTACTATGCCGCAGTTGGTGCATGCATTGATTGCCCTAGGTACTATGCAGCAGTTGGTGTGTTGATTGCTCTAGGTACTATGCTGCAGTTGGTGCATGCCTTGATTGCCCTAAGTACTATGCCGCAGTTGGTGCATGCATTGATTGCTCTAGGTACTATGCTGCAGTTGGTGCATGCATTGATCACCCTAGGTACTCTGTAGCACCCTAGGTACTATACTGTAAAGTTGGTGCATTGATTGCCCAAGGTACTATGCCACAATTGGTGCATTGATTGCCTTAGGTACTATGCCGCAGTTGGTGCGTTGATTGTCCTTGGTACTATGCCGCAGTTGGTGCATTGATTGCTCTAGGTAGTATGCCACAGTTGATGCGTTGATTGTCCTAGGTACTATGCCACATTTGGTGCATTGATTACCCTAGGTATGATGCTACAGATGGTTCTTTGCCCTAGGTACTGTGCCGCAGTTGGTTCTTTCAATATTCTAAATACTATGCTGCATTTGAATCATTGATTGCCCTAAGTACTATGCCACAATCAGTACATTCATTATCCTAGGTACTGTGCCATAAAGTTGGTACATTGAATGAGCCATTAATAATTGCTGTTTATTGGCACTCATTTGTTTTCATATCGAACGCATGTGTATCTAACTCCAACCTACTTATAGTAGGGGACATAAATCTACATCAAGAAGACCCTAACTCAACCAGTGCATGCGAATGTAAGGATTTCCTTCAACTATGGGACCTTAACTGGCCAAACATGCAAGCAACCCACATCAAAGGACACACACTCGACCTCATCAGACACAAACTGTCCTCAGATTTAAACCTAATACTAACAGATACAACATGGACAGACATACCTTGGTCAGACCACCACAAACTAAACCTATCCCAACAATGACAAAAAAAAGGCTCATACCACACTCAAGAACGCACAACCTACACCACGAGAGGCCAAACAGACCCTGCAATATTCTGGCAACAGTTTTACAAGAATGAATGGACAGCACAAACAGACTCGAAACACTATCTCCTAGATTGGGATGACAGATGTAGAAGCATATTAGACAACATAGCACCCCTACAAACAAGAACCTCACGAAGACACAACTCGATACCGTGGTTTAACGAAGAACTGAAAAAACTAAAAATACAAGTTAGGAGGCTTGAACGAGCATGGAATAAAACAAAAGATGAATACACATGTAACGCCTGGAAACAAGTGCAAAGAAAATACAAATATGCAATAAGACAAACCAAAAGAGCATACTACAAAACCAAAATAGGGCCAGACTACAAAGACACGCATAAACTTTTCCTACTTGTGAACAAACTATTAGATACCACACCAGTTACTACAACCAACACAGACACCCCATCAGCAGACAACCTTGCTAAATACTTCAACGAGAAAATAGGAAAGCTACGACTCACGTTATCACCTAATACCACCGACCACGAAAAATTCATTGACTATCTGGACCCAATCCCTGATGAATACCCAGCAGATAGAATCTGGACATACTTTGACCTACTTAATGATGAAACCGTCACCTAAGCGATCAACAGGTTCACCAAATCCCACTGCAAATTGGACATATGCCCCAACAAACTAATAAAATCCGCCCCTCAACGCTTCATAACAGAACTCACGACTAACCTAAACTACATGTTACAACAAGGACTCTTCCCTAAGGATAAAGGAAACATACTACTTACACCAATACCTAAAGACACAAAGAAAATAGCAAATGACATAACTAACTACTGCCCAGTAGCATCTATCCCTCTGGCAGTCAAACTAATGGAAAGCATGGTAACCAAGCAGCTTACCGATTACTTAAACAAATTCTCAATATTACATGAATCGCAATCAGGATTTCGATCCAACCACAGCACCGAAACAGTACTACTCACTCTCCTAACCAAATTCAAGCAAGCAATTGCAAATGGCAATAGTATACTTCTCCTACAATTCGACATGTCCAGTGCGTTTGACATGGTAAGCCATAGTATACTATTAAACATCCTAGAATACTTCAGGATTGGAGGAAACATACTTAATTGGATCAAAGGCTTCCTAACAGCAAGAACATACCAATTGATATCAAATTCGAATACATCATCCCCATGGAAACCGGAATGTGGAGTACCCCAAGGATCACCGCTTTCACCGACCCTTTTCAACCTAATGATGACACCTCTAGCCAAAGTGTTATCCAACCAAGGCCTTAATCCCTTCATCTACGCAGATGGTGTCACGATCTACATCCCGTTCAAACATAATCCAACAGAAATTACAAATGAAATCAATCACAGCCTCCAAATCATGAATTCATGGACGGAAGCATTCCAACTAAAACTCAACACAGAAAAAGTACAATGGAAAACACAATGTCTCATCCTTTCATCACAATACAACACGAACAAACCCACCAGTATAAGCACCCCAAACTTTACCCTTCCTGTTTCAGATAGCCTGAAAATCCTAGGAGTCATACTTGACCGAAATCTCACACTAGAAAGCCATGTGAAAAATACAACAAAGAAAATGTTCCATTCAATATGGAAACTCAAAAGAATAAAACCTTTCCTCCCAAGGGAAATATTCAGCAGCCTGGTACAATCAATGGTGCTAAGTCAACTAGATTATTGCAATGCAATCTACGCCGGATGTGAAGAACAAATCATCAAGAAACTCCAAATCGCCCAAAACACAGCAGCCAGACATATTTGGAAAAACGAAATACGAAAGCGCCAAACCCCTAAGAGAAAAATTACACTGGCTTCCATTGAAAGAACGTATTACGTTCCAAATCTGCACTGTGGTTCATAAAATCATCCACGGTGAGGCTCCAGTCTACATGTCAGACATAAGTACATAAGTACATAAGTAGTGCCATACTGGGAAAGACCAAAGGTCCATCTAGCCCAGCATCCTGTCACCGACAGTGGCCAATCCAGGTCAAGGGCACCTGGCACGCTCCCCAAACGTAAAAACATTCCAGACAAGTTATACCTAAAAATGAGGAATTTTTCCAGTCCATTTAATAGCGGTCTATGGACTTGTCCTTTAGGAATCTATCTAACCCCTTTTTAAACTCCGTCAAGCTAACCGCCCGTACCACGTTCTCCGGCAATGAATTCCAGAGTCTAATTACACGTTGGGTGAAGAAAAATTTTCTCCGATTCGTTTTAAATTTACCACACTGTAGCTTCAACTCATGCCCTCTAGTCCTAGTATTTTTGGATAGCGTGAACAGTCGCTTCACATCCACCCGATCCATTCCACTCATTATTTTATACACTTCTATCATATCTCCCCTCAGCCGTCTCTTCTCCAAGCTGAAAAGCCCTAGCCTTCTCAGCCTCTCTTCATAGGAAAGTCGTCCCATCCCCACTATCATTTTCGTCGCCCTTCGCTGTACCTTTTCCAATTCTACTATATCTTTTTTGAGATACGGAGACCAGTACTGAACACAATACTCCAGGTGCGGTCGCACCATGGAGCGATACAACGGCATTATAACATCCGCACACCTGGACTCCATACCCTTCTTAATAACACCCAACATTCTATTCGCTTTCCTAGCCGCAGCAGCACACTGAGCAGAAGGTTTCAGCGTATCATCGACGACGACACCCAGATCCCTTTCTTGATCCGTAACTCCTAACGCGGAACCTTGCAAGACGTAGCTATAATTCGGGTTCCTCTTACCCACATGCATCACTTTGCACTTGTCAACATTGAACTTCATCTGCCACTTGCACGCCCATTCTCCCAGTCTCGCAAGGTCCTCCTGTAATCGTTCACATTCCTCCTGCGACTTGACGACCCTGAATAATTTTGTGTCATCGGCGAATTTAATTACCTCACTAGTTATTCCCATCTCTAGGTCATTTATAAATACATTAAAAAGCAACGGACCCAGCACAGACCCCTGCGGGACCCCACTAACTACCCTCCTCCACTGAGAATACTGGCCACGCAATCCTACTCTCTGCTTCCTATCTTTCAACCAGTTCTTAATCCATAATAATACCCTACCTCCGATTCCATGACTCTGCAATTTCTTCAGGAGTCTTTCGTGCGGCACTTTGTCAAACGCCTTCTGAAAATCCAGATATACAATATCAACCGGCTCCCCATTGTCCACATGTTTGCTTACCCCCTCAAAAAAATGCATTAGATTGGTGAGGCAAGACTTCCCTTCACTAAATCCGTGCTGACTTTGTCTCATCAGTCCATGTTTTTGTATATGCTCTGCAATTTTATTCTTAATAATAGCCTCCACCATCTTGCCCGGCACCGACGTCAGACTCACCGGTCTATAATTTCCCGGATCTCCTCTGGAACCTTTCTTAAAAATCGGAGTAACATTGGCTACCCTCCAGTCTTCCGGTATTACACTCGATTTTAGGGACAGATTGCATATTTCTAACAGTAGCTCCGCAAGTTCATTTTTTAGTTCTATTAATACTCTGGGATGAATACCATCAGGTCCCGGTGATTTACTACTCTTCAGCTTGCTGAACTGACCCATTACATCCTCCAAGGTTACAGAGAATTTGTTTAGTTTCTCCGACTCCCCCGCTTCAAATATTCTTTCCGGCACCGGTGTCCCCCCCAAATCCTCCTCGGTGAAGACCGAAGCAAAGAATTCATTTAATTTCTCCGCTACGGCTTTGTCCTCCTTGATCGCCCCTTTAACACCATTTTCGTCCAGCGGCCCAACCGACTCTTTGGCCGGTTTCCTGCTTTTAATGTATCTAAAAAAGTTTTTACTATGTATTTTTGCTTCCAACGCTAATTTCTTCTCAAAGTCCTTTTTTGCCCTCCTTATCTCCGCTTTGCATTTGGCTTGGCATTCCTTATGATCTATCCTGTTACTTTCAGTTGGTTCTCTTCTCCACTTTCTGAAGGATTGTTTTTTGGCTCTAATGATTTCCTTTATCTTACTGTTTAGCCACGCCGGCTGACGTTTAGTCTTTTTTCCCTTTTTTCTAATACGTGGAATATATTTGTCCTGAACCTCCAGGATGGTGTTTTTAAACAGCATCCACGCCTGATGCAAGTTTTTTACTCTGCGAGCTGCTCCTTTCAGTCTTTTTTTCACCATTTTTCTCATTTTGTCGTAATCACCCTTTCTATAGTTAAACGCTAGCGTACTTGATTTCCTAGTTTCACTTCCTTCAATGCCAATATCAAAACCGATCATATTATGATCACTGTTATCAAGCGGCCCTCGTATCGTTACCCCCTGCACTAGATCATGAGCACCACTAAGGACTAAGTCTAGTATTTTTCCTTCTCTTGTCGGCTCCTGAACTAGCTGTTCCATGAAGCTGTCCTTGATTTCATCAAGAAATCTTATGTCCCTTGCGTGTACAGATGTTACATTACCCCAGTCTATATGCGGGTAATTGAAATCCCCCATTATTATTGTGTTGCCCAGTTTGTTTGCGTCCCTGATTTCCTTTAACATTTCCGCATCCGTCTGTTCGTCCTGTCCAGGCGGACGGTAGTACACTCCTATCACTATCCTTTTCCCCTTTGCACATGGAATTTCAATCCACAGTGATTCCAAGGAGTGTTTTGCTTCCTGCAGAATTTTCAATCTATTTGATTCAAGGCTCTCGTTAATATACAATGCTACCCCTCCACCAATCCGATTCACCCTATCACTACGATATAATTTGTACCCCGGTATGACAGTGTCCCACTGGTTATCCTCCTTCCACCAGGTCTCAGAGATGCCTATTATATCTAATTTTTCATTTAGTGCAATATATTCTAACTCCCCCATCTTATTTCTTAGGCTCCTGGCATTCGCATATAGACATTTCAAACTATGTTTGTTGTTCCTAAGTACATCATGCTTAGTACTTGACAGTATTAATTGGCAATCTTTTGTCTGATTTTTATTGTTATTTAAAGATACCCGATCTACTACAATCTCTTTTGCAACCTCACTATCAGGATACTCTATCTTCCCTGTTATGGTGATATCTTTGAAAGATACCTTATCCCGAACCATGCTCTTTTGAGCGACTGTCGGCCTTCCCCCCTCATAGACTTACCAACCAGGAATACCAAAAGATCAGCACGTACATTCCTGAATCTCCACTACCCCAGCTGCAAAGGTCTAAAATATAAATCAACATATGCATCTAGCTTCTCCTACATAGGCACGCAACTGTGGAATGCACTACCAAAAGCCACAAAAACAATACACGACATAACTAAATTCTGAAAAATACTAAAAACCAACCTGTTCAAAAAGGCATACCACAATGATCCATCCTAAATACCAGACAACAAAACCCATACCAGAATTGGACGAAACCGAACTCTGTATACCTGACTGCTTAAAATACTCTGTCACTAATGAACTTTAACGCAATTACCACTTTATCTCTCGCTATGAAAATAAATTCTCTGTCCTGGATTGCTTAATCTACTCTGTCACTATGAACCTTAATGCAATACCACTTTATATTTCTCATTCCGGAATTGGTGATCGCCGTTACGGAACAATGTAAGCCACATTGAGCCTGCAAATAGGTGGGGAAATGTGAGATACAAATGCAACAAACAAATAAATAAATAAAATAAATACAGTGGGGGAAATAAGTATTTGATCCCTTGCTGATTTTGTAAGTTTGCCCACTGACAAAGACATGAGCAGCCCATAATTGAAGGGTAGGTTATTGGTAACAGTGAGAGATAGCACATCACAAATTAAATCCGGAAAATCACATTGTGGAAAGTATATGAATTTATTTGCATTCTGCAGAGGGAAATAAGTATTTAATCCCTCTGGCAAACAAGACCTAATACTTGGTGGCAAAACCCTTGTTGGCAAGCACAGCGGTCAGACGTCTTCTGTAGTTGATGATGAGGTTTGCACACATGTCAGGAGGAATTTTGGTCCACTCCTCTTTGCAGATCATCTCTAAATCATTAAGAGTTCTGGGCTGTCGCTTGGCAACTCGCAGCTTCAGCTCCCTCCATAAGTTTTCAATGGGATTAAGGTCTGGTGACTGGCTAGGCCACTCCATGACCCTAATGTGCTTCTTCCTGAGCCACTCCTTTGTTGCCTTGGCTGTATGTTTTGGGTCATTGTCGTGCTGGAAGACCCAGCCACGACCCATTTTTAAGGCCCTGGCGGAGGGAAGGAGGTTGTCACTCAGAATTGTACGGTACATGGCCCCATCCATTCTCCCATTGATGCGGTGAAGTAGTCCTGTGCCCTTAGCAGAGAAACACCCCCAAAACATAACATTTCCACCTCCATGCTTGACAGTGGGGACGGTGTTCTTTGGGTCATAGGCAGCATTTCTCTTCCTCCAAACACGGCGAGTTGAGTTCATGCCAAAGAGCTCAATTTTTGTCTCATCTGACCACAGCACCTTCTCCCAATCACTCTCGGCATCATCCAGGTGTTCACTGGCAAACTTCAGACGGGCCGTCACATGTGCCTTCCGGAGCAGGGGGACCTTGCGGGCACTGCAGGATTGCAATCCGTTATGTCGTAATGTGTTACCAATGGTTTTCGTGGTGACAGTGGTCCCAGCTGCCTTGAGATCATTGACAAGTTCCCCCCTTGTAGTTGTAGGCTGATTTCTAACCTTCCTCATGATCAAGGATACCCCACGAGGTGAGATTTTGCGTGGAGCCCCAGATCTTTGTCGATTGACAGTCATTTTGTACTTCTTCCATTTTCTTACTATGGCACCAACAGTTGTCTCCTTCTCGCCCAGCGTCTTACTGATGGTTTTGTAGCCCATTCCAGCCTTGTGCAGGTGTATGATCTTGTCCCTGACATCCTTAGACAGCTCCTTGCTCTTGGCCATTTTGTAGAGGTTAGTCTGACTGATTCACTGAGTCTGTGGACAGGTGTCTTTCATACAGGTGACCATTGCCGACAGCTGTCTGTCATGCAGGTAACGAGTTGATTTGGAGCATCTACCTGGTCTGTAGGGGCCAGATCTCTTACTGGTTGGTGGGGGATCAAATACTTATTTCCCTCTGCAGAATGCAAATAAATTCATATACTTTCCACAATGTGATTTTCCGGATTTAATTTGTGATGTGCTATCTCTCACTGTTACCAATAACCTACCCTTCAATTATGGGCTGCTCATGTCTTTGTCAGTGGGCAAACTTACAAAATCAGCAAGGGATCAAATACTTATTTCCCCCACTGTAAATGTGTGGCTCTGCCATTCACTCTATTCTATAAAGTGTGTGCCCAAATTTTATAGCGCACAACTCAAAAAGGGATGTGGCCATGGGAGGGGCATGGGCAAGTAACGCCAATATTTTAAAAAGGTTCCAGAAGAGATACGGGAAATTATAGACCGGTGAGTCTGACGTCGGTGCCAGGCAAAATGGTAGAGACTATTATCAAGAACAAAATTACAGAGCACATTCAAAAGCATGGACTAATGGGACAAAGTCAACATGGATTTAGTGAAGGGAAGTCTTGCCTCACCAATCTGCTGCATTTCTTTGAAGGGGTAAACAAACATGTGGACAAAGGTGAGCCGGTTGATATTGTGTATCTAGATTTTCAGAAGGTGTTTGATAAAGTCCCTCATGAAAGACTACAGAGGAAATTAGAGGGACATGGGATTGGAGGTAGTGACTTACTGTGGATTAAAAACTGGTTGAAAGATAGGAAACAGAGAAGTAGGGTTAAAAGTTCAGTATTCGCAATGGAGAAGGGTAGTTAGTGGGGTCCCTCAGGGATCTGTGCTGGGACCTCTGCTTTTTAACATATTCATAAATGACCTAGAGATGGGGGTAACTAGTGAGATAATCAAATTTGCTGATGACACAAAGTTATTCAAACAAAAAAAACAGCACCACGGGCCTTTAAAAATGGAACACAGTTCTTTAATGAATGAGCCTTGACAAAAAGACCCGACATTTTGATACAGAAAGTGAAAGTGCCTTGGTGCTTTGTAGCTTTTACTACATGAGACGTGGGGTAAGGAATAATATATTGTAGAGGAATATATTCGAGTTATTCCCCAAGTTTTCCACGTCATCACTGTGACCCCTGACGCAGGTGCTAGTCACCGAAACACGGCCCGTGTCGGGTCTTTTTGTCAAGGCTCATTCATTAAAGAACTGTGTTCCATTTTTAAAGGCCCGTGGTGCTGTTTTTTTTGTTTGGACTTTAGTTTGTACTTTGTTCCCTCTCTTTTGTTATATAACAAAGTTATTCAAAGTCATCAAATCGCGGGAAGATTGTGAAAAATTACAAGAGGATCTTACGAGACTGGGAGACTGGGCGTCTAAATGGCAGATGACATTTAATGTGAACAAGTGCAAAGTGATGCATGTGGGAAAGAGGAACCCAAACTATAACTACGTCATGCAGGGTTCAGTGTTAGGAGTCACTGACTGAGAAAGGGATCTAGGTGTCATCGTGATATGTTGAAACCTTCTGCTCAATGTGCTGCTGCAGCTAGGAAAGCAAATAGAATGCTTGGTACTATTAGGAAAGGGATGTAAAACAAAAATGAGGATATTATTTTGCCGTTGTATCGCTCCATGGTGCAACCACACCTCGAGTATTGTGTTCAATTCTGGTCGCCGCACCTCAAAAAAGATATAGTGGAATTAGAAAAGATGCAGAGAAGGGCGAAAAAGATGATACAGGGGATGGGACGACTTCTCTATGAGGAAAGGCTGAAGAGGCTGGGGCTCTTCAACTTGGAGAAAAGGCGGCTGAGGGGAGATATGATAGAGGTCTATAAGATAATGAGTGGAATGGAATGGGTCGATGTGGAGCGTCTGTTTACGCTTTCCAAAAATGCTAGGACAAGGGGGCATGCGATGAAGCTGCAGTGTAGTAAATTTAAAATGAATCTGAGGAAATGTTTCTTCACTCAATGCATAGTTAGACTCTGGAATTCATTGCCGGAAAAAGTGGTTAAGGCGGTTGACTTTAGCGGACTTTAAAAAAAAGGGTTGGACGGCTTCCTGGAGGAAAAGGCCATAGAATGTTATTGAATGGACGTGGGAATAATCCACTATTTCTGGGATGGGCGGGACAAATTGTTTGTTCTTTTGGCCGCTGTTGGAGACAGGGTGCTGGGCTCGATGGACCCTTGGTCTGTCCCGGCATGGCGATGCTTATGTTCTTATGTAAGTAAAGGTGTTCCCAGAAATTAGGCATGATGTTATAGAATAGGGTCATTTACGCACCCAACTGCCATTAGTTGAGCACCAGTATTTACACCATCTTTCAGGAGGCTTAACAGCGGTGCCCATAGTTAGGCGTGAGATCCGCACTAAACTAGTATTCTGTAAAGAGTCTTCCAACATAGAGCATCTCTTGCAGAAACCTATCTTCCTGGCGCCTAAGTTTGGACGCCATTTATAGAATTACTGTCTTATAAAACTCAATTACATTATTGCAGTGTTCTATATTAAGGTCTTCGAGGTAAAGATCTCCGTCGCTTACATATGATCCAAAATACTGCCATCAGCCTCATCTCTAAAATGCATAAGTATGACCATGTTACCACTTATCTTAAAGAAGCTCACTGGCTCCCCACTACCATCGTATTACTTATAAACTCATTCTTCTTGTTTTAAAAATCTTGCGTGCTGAACAGCCTCTATCTTTGTCATTATCTTGTTCCTTACAGTCCCGCAAGAGTCTTGGTGAAGTAACCCATGAGCACACCAGACATTCCATTTTTACTATGCAGGGACCTTATCTTTGGAACTCACTTCCTGTCTTTCTCCATCTCCAGACATCACTTGATCAATTTAACCAACCTTAAAACATACCTTTTTAAGGATGAATATCAATAACTTGTTTTTCTTCTCCCAGCAGGTATATGGGAAATACCTTGGAGGATACTTGTAGCATTCCCTTTTGTTCTTTTCCCTCTCCTCCTTTGTTCTATCAATTATTGTAGTTCTTCTCCTACCCTAGTAGTCACACCCATGTTTTTGACCATAATGTTTATTTTCTATTATATTTTAAATTGTAAGCCTGAAGGTACCCCTATAGGGTGGGATAAGTAAAACTTCAATAAACTTGGAACTATAAGAGCAGCATGGGAGTTCGGCTCAAGGTCATTAAGGGCCATGGTACCAGATGGATGACAACAAATGTTCCAGCAGCAGACATTGAGTAGTTTGGTGTTGTTGGGGGGGGGGGGGTGCATCAAGTTTGCTGAGTAGGGATAGGGGTGACCAGGGCTAGCTTGAATGGGAAGTGGTTAGCTGGAGAAGATGAGGGCAGTTTCATGAAGGATGACTGTGTTGGCTGGGAGTCAGACTTGTGAGTTCTTCTGCCAAGTAGAGCGCTGCTGAGCCCGGTACTCGGACCAGGTTCTGCTTGGCGGCTGGACAACCCCGGGATTCACATGCGCTGACCACTGTTCCCCAGAGGTTGAGCCTCTAGGTGCAGACAAGCCTGCAGGACTTATGGGATGGAGCTGGAAACGGGGTGATGAATGTATCGGCCAGGAAGGCAGCAGGTCAAGAGAGTAATCCAGGTACAAGCAGCAGTCAGTAGGCAGACGGCAGGCAAGAGAGTAATCCAGGTACAGGTAAGTCAGTAGGCAGGCATCAGGCAAGAGAGTAAGCCAGGTACAGGCGAAAGTCAGCAGGCAGGCTGCAGGCAAGAGAGTAGTCCAGATGCAGGTGAAAGTCAGTAGGCAGGCGGCAGACAGAAGGGTAATCCATGTACAGGCAAAAGTCAGTAGGCAGGCGGCAGGCAAGAGAATAATCCAGTTACAGGCGAAAGTCAACAGGCAGGAGGCAGGCAAGAGAGTAATCCAGATGTAGGCGAAAGTCAGTAGGCAGGCGGCAGGCAGAAGGGTAATCCAGGTACAGGCAAAGTCAGCAACGAGGGACCAGTAGATAAGAAGCAGACTACAGAGTTAGAAACACCTACCAAAGTAGAAGCCGAAGCATGGAGTCCAGGGAGAGCTCAGCTGATAAAGTACTGGTGTCTGACATCAGCAGGGAGAAGGGGCACAGCCATAGGACAAGAGCAGAGGAAGGAGGAACCGGAAGACGAATAGGAGAGAAGCAAGGGAAGCCAGGCAGAGGAAGAGCAAACCCAGGTGGGTGGAAGCAAAGCAATCAAGGAGCCTGTAAGCCAGGCAGAGAGAGAGAGAGCAGAAACAGGTGCATTGAAGCAAAGCAATTAAGGAGCCTGCAACCACCGCTCTCCGAGCAAACCCAGAGAGGACTACACACACATGGCTCAGGCAGTGTCAGTCAAATGTGCATGTCGACGGGAACCCGGGCAGCCTGAGGACATCACTTGCGTTGAGGTAGGGGACATGACACTGAGAGGGGGGTGACTGACTTAGTGACTAGAGTATGGGGAGAAGGTGTATGGAGGTTTGAGACCGTATATTTGGACCCACACTTTGCCCTGAGTAAAATTACTTACTACGGTTCAAAACTCTGCTGCCCGTCTCATCTTCCGCCAGGGTCGCTTTACTCATACTACCCCTCTCCTCAAGACCCTTCACTGGCTCCCTATCCGTTTTCGCATCCTGTTCAAACTTCTTCTACTAACCTATAAATGTACTCACTCTGCTGCTCCCCAGTATCTCTCCACACTCGTCCTTCCCTACACCCCTTCCCGTGCACTCCGCTCCATGGATAAATCCTTCTTATCTGTTCCCTTCTCCACTACTGCCAACTCCAGACTTCGCGCCTTCTGTCTCGCTGCACCCTATGCCTGGAATAAACTTCCTGAGCCCCTACGTCTTGCCCCATCCTTGGCCACCTTTAAATCTAGACTGAAAGCCCACCTCTTTAACATTGCTTTTGACTCGTAACCACTTGTAACCACTCGCCTCCACCTACCCTCCTCTCTTCCTTCCCATTCACATTAATTGATTTGATTTGCTTACTTTATTTATTTTTTGTCTATTAGATTGTAAGCTCTTTGAGCAGGGATTGTCTTTCTTCTATGTTTGTGCAGCGCTGCGTATGCCTTGTAGCGCTATAGAAATGCTAAATAGTAGTAGTAGTAGTAGACCTCATTAAGGCTGTTAAAAAGAGATCTGTCTAACTTCTCCTTCTAGACACAAGATTGAGTCCCATATCATTCCACTGAGCCACTGAGCTAATTCCAAGTTGTGAAACGTTGATAACTCTCAAAATTTGGCCATAAATGATTTACCACTTCGGGGGGGGGGGGGGGGGGGGGGGGAGGAGAAGGGGTAGTAAGAGGAACTATGCAGACCTCTTACTGAATGAAGGAAAACAATTTGGTTCCAATCAAGCTCCAATTCCATGCCCAAAACTTTAATCATGTAACACCGTTCCTTGGACAGAAGTACTGGCTCCTAATTAAAGTTTTAAATTTTTACCATGGTCCACACAGTCTTCTATTTGGGCATACCAGAATATCTTTAAAGAGTGATCATCCTTTATACTTTCGCTCACTATCCACTGCTCGATTTGATGATATACATCACTCAGCGATCTTCTTCGTGGCCCCTTGTTTTTGGAATAATTCCTCTCTCTGCCTGAAATCTGAATCCTGACTGGCTAAATTTAAAGTGGGGTTGATGACTTATTTTTATACTTGAGCGTTAAATGGCAAGGAGGAGTAGCCTAGTGGTTAGGGTGGTGGACTTTGGTCCTGAGGAACTGAGTTTAATTCCCACTTCAGGCACAGGTAGCTCCTTGTGACTCTGGGTAAGTCACTTAACCCTCCATTGCCCCATGTAAGCCACATTGAGCCTGCCATGAGTGGGAAAGCACAGGGTACAAATGTAACAAAAATAAAATAACAGGTGAGTGTTTTATTTTTTTTCTGCCTTATTTATCCTTTTCTGCTTACCTTGATTTATTGCCTACTTTATTCTATTTATTAAACTGTAAACCACTCTGATGCCTCCAAACACTGGGCGGTATAAAAGTGATGGAATAAACTAAACTAGCATGGCATAGTACTTACTTTAATCAATGCACCAATTTTATGCATATGTATTGTTAATGGTGTGCACTTTCTTGGTTGTGCACACATGTGTAAACTGTGTGCACATGCACAGTGGTTCATATATGCATGCACTATTGGAAAACAGTGTGCTCTCTTTCCTAAAGAGCACACTTCTGCCCCCCCCCCCCCCAAAGGCAGAAAAGAAGTTCACCTGATCATCTGCTTTCTTCTTTCTTGCACCCACCCTCTGGAACTTGTTCCCTCAACATTTGCAACTTGATGACTCCTAAACCTCCTTTCAAACTTCACTGAAAGCTTATTTCTTTAAGACTTTGATGTTCGGGACTTCCGGTGACGTCATGACCGAGAGAGGTTGAAGGAGAAATCTCTCCGGCTCCTGTCTTCCCCCTAGAGCCTTAAAAAAGTAAACAACGTGGATTACAGCTCGCTAAAGATCATAAATTAACAAACCCAGGATCTGGTCAATAACGTTTTGCGGTTACGGACATTGATATGGCAGCGAAAACCGCCACAAAAGACAGACTCCGCGGCAGGGTGGGCGAAGAAAAAATGGCGCCGCCCGCAAGCCCGCCTGGGCCGTCGAGCACATCGACATGGATAGCCGAAATCACGGCTGAAATGCGAACAGTGATGGAAGATCTTCTGGATCGCCGGCTCACCCCGATAGATGCCAAGCTCGAACGAGTACAGACTCAGCTCGCAGAGCTGTCGAAAGACTGTGCAGCATTTCAAACGCGAGTCTCCGAAGTCGAGGATCGCGTCGAGGAGGTGGAAGTAACACAAAAACAGATGTGGGACCAGCTGAGGGCATTGGAGTATAAAGTAGAAGATCTGGAAAACAGATCTAGAAGAAATAATATTCGCCTGGTGGGTCTCCCGGAGAATATCCCGGAACGGGGCCTGGAGACCTTTTTGGCTGACTGGATAAAGAAAGAACTACAACTCCCAGAAGCATTGGGGCCACTCCGCATCGAGAGAGCCCATCGATTAGGACCGAAAGGCACAGGAACTGGTAGACCACGTGTAATCATTTTAAGATTTCTAGACTATGCTCAAAAACAAGAAATCTTGCAACGGCTTAGAACAGGAAGCTCTTTAGTTTTTGAAGGAGAGACGATAAGGTGCTTTCAGGACTATTCCGCTGGTGTAGCAGCAAAAAGGCGCCAGTTTTCGGAGATCTGTTCAAAGCTGTTTCAGAAGAAAGTGCGGTTTGCGCTGCAGTACCCAGCAAAACTACGTGTCACCTATAAAGGAATCACTAAGACATACGAAACAGTAACTGCTGCCCAAGACATCTTAAAACAGCTGGAAGCGGATGCACCTGAAGATCGTTGAAAATGAAGCGGTGGTACCAGTCAAGATGACAGACCGGATCCTGGAGGGACTTTGAAAATGAGAGTTGGTAAAGATATGTGCTCCCAGGGGCACACGTAGTGAGTCACAGAGGATGTACTATATGATTTATCTATGGGGAGCCTGGTTGCGGGCCATGTTTAAAGGTTAAATTAGCAGGATTTAAAAGATTTAAAGGCTTTGGTTAACAAAGAAAGGCTAAATAGAAGTTGTAATACATAGGGGATGTTCTTTAAGTTTTTTCTTTGGGTTCTATTTCAAGGAAAGGTTGGAGTTCGTAAAGGGGTTCTGGGGGGAAGAGGGAGGGACGTAGGAAGTAATGGTCCCAGTTAGTGGGTCCGGATACCAGGGTTTCAGGGGAAGGGGGGTAGGAGATTCTGGGATAGGGAGGGAGGGATTGGGCGGAAGGGGGAGGGGGGGAGTAGATTTGGGAATTGGCCTTTGGAGAAGGGGAGCGGCCGTGGAGAGACAAGTCTTACTATATGTCTGGCAGACTGGGAGATGGATATGCTGGCTGGAATTGGGGATGTTGGGAGATTGGTTGTGGATGCAGACTCAGAGGGTTAGACAATTAGTGACTGGAAGAGTCCGAAGTGGGAGGGGACAGTGGCTGGGATGCCCCCTCTCACAATTATCGCAGTTTTTTGTACTACATAGCATTTTATATATAGTGGAGGTATGGTAAACATTGTAACCTGGAATGTAGGTGGAATAAATTCACCTATGAAGCGTTCCAAGATTTTACAACAACTAAATAGACAACATATAGATATTGCATTACTACAGGAGACACATTTATCCCAGATAGAACATGCCAAACTCAACACATGGTGGGTAGATAAGTGTGTAGCGGCACATGCACAGGGGAAAAAAGGGGGAGTGGCTATTCTGGTCCGTAAAGGGGTAGCTACGGAGATACGCCCACTCTTAGTAGACACCATGGGAAGATATGTTATATTGGAGGCCTTGGTAGGTAAACAAAAAGTGCTTATTAGCAATATTTATGCTCCTAATAATTATGACAAAAAATTCTTCCAAACGATAATCAACTTTCTCCTTCGGCAACCACACGCAGAACTCATAGTAGGGGGAGATTTTAACGCAGTTTGGGACCCCTCTCTAGATAAATCAATACCAGGAAACACTATGGCCTACTATAATAATAGAGGTTTGTTGAAGTTAAGCCACTTGTTAGGCCTGACGGATGTCTGGAGGGTGTTACACCCGGGAATGAGAGATTACACACATTTGTCACGGGCTCACTCGACACAATCTCGTATTGACTATGTCCTTGTTTCCAGTCAGATGTTTGGGGAAATTATAAAAGCAGAGATAGGGCCCTACATGATATCTGATCATGTGTGGGTTCGTGTAGAGTGGAAACCACGAGGACAGATCCGAAAAGACAGTAGGTGGCAATTCCCCTTAGAGTTTTATGCAGATCCCATCTTAAAGGGGCGTTTACAGGCTAGCTGGGCGGATTACGTGGTTCAAAATCATGAACATCAAAAAGACCCAGTCTTGTTCTGGGAAGCTGCTAAGGCCGTGCTTCGGGGGGAAATCATTAGCCATGTGCATTATGTTAGGATCACCAGAGACAGACAGATATTGCGGTTAAGTAAGCAACTTTGCCGTGCGAGGATGCGGTTTGGGGAAACGCATGTTGCTGCTGACAAACAACAGGTACTGGAGTTACAATCAGCCCTGAATGAACTCTTACATAGGCGGGCGCGTAAATCGCACATGTACTATCGGTACATGCTTTACAAACATGGGAATAAAGCAGGCAAACTGCTGGCCAAACTCCTCAAACAAAAAGGGGGATCTAAGCACATTTTGGCCCTTAGAGAGAAAGGGGGAGATCTTAAAACCACAGGCCGGGAGATATGCAATATTTTTCAGACCTTTTATAAAAATCTTTATGCCCCCCCGGAGGAGGGAGGCCTAGCAAACCAGATGTATTTAAATAACCTTAATCTGCCTAGGCTTACCCAACGAGAGCGAGAACAACTTAATCAACCATTTACAGTAGATGAGGTGACCATGGTCATAGCTCAGAGCCCTTTGTTAAAGGCCCCAGGGCCGGATGGCCTAAGGGCCGAATTTTATAAAATGATGGGAGCCGATATTGTCTCAGATTTGTCCAATTTTTTAAACCAAATGGTTGACTTGAAAATAATGCCGCCTGATCTGAATAGGGCGCAGATAATAGTCTTACCTAAGCCAGGGAGAGATCTATTAGATCCGGCGGCATATCGCCCTATATCTTTGCTGAACTACGACACCAAGTTGATGGCAAAGATTTTGGCAAATAGATTGGCCAGACTACTGCCCCGATTGATACATGAGAGTCAGGTGGGCTTTGTGGGAGGCCGAGCCGTGAGTAAAAATCTGAGGGCAATCTTAGCATCGCTAGAACACGGGGAACGCAAGAGCTTGGAGTCTCTATTGATTAGCTTTGATGCCGAAAAGGCCTTTGATAAAGTACATTGGACATTTCTCTTTGATACTCTGGAAAGTTATGGCTTTTCAGGTAGATTTATAGAGGCAATTCAAACCTTATACGCCAACCCAAGTGCTGTGATATGGGTGAATGGGGTAACATCCTCAAGCTTTCCCATTCAGAGAGGAACCAGGCAAGGTTGCCCCCTATCTCCCCTCCTTTTTGTATTGGTGTTGGACCCTCTCATTCGAGACATTATGGAAAATCCCTTGATAAAGGGAATGAGAATGGGCACACAGACATTTAAAATAGCAGCCTTTGCGGACGACCTTCTGGTTCACTTGACATCACCAAAAGAGTCATTAGAGACGCTCTTGGAGACATTTCAGGAATACGGGGATTATTCGGGCTTTAGGATCAACTTGGATAAGTCTGAGGCGTTGGCATCCTCGGCAATGGGCGAGGTAGATTGGGGCGATGAATTTCCTTTACGCTGGGCTAACCGCTTTTTTAAATATCTTGGGATCCGACTTACAATGCATACAACCGAATTACATCGGTTAAATATTCGGGCCCTTCTCGATTATACTAGGAAAAAGCTGGATTCTTGGAGGGGTCTGCCATTGTCTCTGCTGGGTCGGGTCCACTTGATTCAGATGGTGATTTTCCCGCGCTGGCTATACACTTTACAAACACTGCCTATCCGTTTAACAAAAATGGATCTGAAATGTATAAATCGCCTATGGAGCCAATTCTGTTGGGCTGGTAAGAAAGCAAAGTTACAACAGGGACTGCTGATGGGGGGTTGGAAGCAGGGAGGTATGGGATTTCCAGACTTGTTCTTATATAATCAAGCCTGTTTGTTACGACACGTGAGAGACTGGCTTTACTCAACACATTATTACACGCCCACAGAGCTGGAACAGGCTTGTCTCGCACCGCATGATACGATTGCATTATTTCACTTACCCCGAAATAAAATACCCCCGCAGCTCAGGAAAAGTGTGTTGCTTCAACCCCTTCGCCTAGCGTGGCAGTGGTGGGTAGGACAATTAGGGGGACATCCAAACATCTCAGATCAGATTCCAATTGTAGGGAATGCAGCATTTGCAGTAGGAATGAGCAATTCGATATTTATGGGCTGGAAGCAGAGAGGCATCAAAATCCTAGAGCATCTCCTACAGGAGAAAGGAGGCTTCTTGCCATTTGATATGTTAAAAGAGAGGATAGGATCTGATTGGGGAACCCACTTTGCGTACATGCAAATCCGACATTATATGCAGACAATGCCACAGGAAGCATTAAGAGGTCGCTTAGGGGATAAGATACAGGACTTTTTTATGGATCTGGCGACCGAAAGACATGCAATATCCGACTTATATGGGGCTCTGGCCCGGAAGCGATCGGTGCAACAATATGACAAAATTAAACTTAAATGGGAGCAAGACCTTGGGACTTCGCTGGCGTCCTGGGATGTAGTGGCCTCGCTGAAAGGGATTAAACAGTTAGTTACAGATGAAAGATTGAGAGAATGTGGATATAGAGTTATACTACGGGGATACATGACTAAAGTACAGTTAGCCCATATGCAGAGGTCGATGAGTCCCACCTGTTCTAAGTGCACGGAGGGACCAGGCACGTTTTATCATGCCCTTTGGCAATGCCCTAGGGTACGGACATTTTGGCACCGCGTTCGTGGATTTTTGATACGACTAGGTGTTAAAGTCCAGGGTACAGAGAAGCAATTTTTGATAGACCTACCTAGAGCTTTCGCCCCCAATAGAGCGCCAGCGACTCTTTTAGGTAGGAAGCTGTGTTTGGTGGCTCGCAAATGCATTCTGCAGTATTGGATTTCTCCGGAGGCGCCTGCCTACTGGCACTGGAGAAATCAGGTCCATCTCCTAGCCTCGTGGGAAGCACGAGAATCCAAAACATCAGTCAAACGTAGACGACTTTTTCTTCAAATTTGGTCCCCTTATTTACAATTGTTGAGCCCACATGGGAGAAGTCTGCTCGTTAATTCCAGTTAGCATATATAGAGTCTAAAACACTGCGGTCGCTCCCGTTTCAGTTAAGCCTGCCTGGGAATGGGGGGAGAGGGTGGGAGGTGGGGGGGAGAGGGAAGGGAGATTGGGAAGCACCAAGTTCAAAATTAGTAACCTATGAAGCGCAGAACCATGGCATATGGTGGTTGGTAGATAATAATTTCATTGTCTTGAGAAAGTGCTGTAAACTTGACCTGATGTAAATCTTAACAATATACTCCGGGGCACTATGGTGGAGAATGGGCATTTAACCTTGTCTGACGGTTTGTCTTAAAGACTTGTGTTCAGCTGTTGCCCTGGTTACTGGAGTGTAACACTAACGATCAATATCATGGAATGCTCACAGCAGGTCCACAGAAGGTGGAGATGTAGGCACGGGGCCATCAGAGACAAGGCCCTTTGCCGTTATACAGTATTGCTTTAATTCAGATGGAAGAGTTTGCCGCAGAGTCTTTATATACTGTAAAATGTCTAATTCCATGTTCACTTCACAGTTTACTTGGTAGAATTAAGAAACAGAGGTAAATAAATCTGTCTAAAGGAGGGGAGGGTGGAGGGAGGGAGGGAGGTTGTTCGGGGCTAAAAGAAGAAAATGTTTTGACGTATGTGGATTGATTGATAGGTATCAGTTGTATTTGAAAGGCTGTTCTTTGAACATTATGTATACATGTTTTATATAATACGTCAATAAACAGACTTAAACATAAGACTTTGATGTTCTTTCTGGTTGGTTTTCCTGCAGCGAGGGGAAGAAACTCCATTTATAATAGACTATTTCTTGCAGGTTGTACTTTTTATTTTTATTTTATTTGTTATATTTGTACCCCACATTTTCCCACCTATTTGCAGGCTCAATGTGGCTTACATAGTACCGTAGTGGCGTTTGCCAATTCGGTTGATAACAAATACAAAGTTATATTGTGGTCAGATGAGGTAGAGGTGGATCAGATGTCATGGGGTCGAAGGAAGTGAAGATTATATATTGTCCAATACAATCATTAGTTATGCTGTGTTGCTGGGTGTGAGGATTTACATTGGATCTGTGGGATAGGCCTTTTTGAAGAGGTGAGTTTTTAGTGATTTCCTGAAGTTTAAGTGGTCATGGATTGTTTTCACAGAATTTGGAAGTCCATTCCATAGTTGTGCGCTTATGTAGGAGACGCTAGATGCGTAAGTTGTTTTGTATCTTAGGCCTTTACAATTTGGGTAACGTAGGTTTAGGTATGATGATGATGATTTGATTCTGTTTCTGGTTGGTAGATCTATGAGGTCTGTCATGTAGCCTGGGACTACGCCGTAGATAATTTTGTGGACCAAAGTGCAGATTTTGAAGATGATCCGTTCTTTTATTGGGAGCCAGTGCAACTTTTCTTGTAGGGGTTTGGCACTTTTGAATTGTGTTTTACCATATATCAGTCTGGCTGCTGTATTTTGGGCGGTTTGGAGTTTTTTTTGTGAGTTGTACTTTACATCCTGTGTGGATTCCGTTACAGTAGTCTGTATGGCATAGGACCATTGATTGTATTAGGTTTCGAAAAGTTTCCCTCAGGAAGAAAGGTTTTATTCATTTGAGTTTCTACATTGCATAGAACATTTTCTTTATTACGGTATTTACTTGGTTCTCGATAGAGAGATTGCGATCTATCGTGACGCCAAGTATTTTTAAGCTGTCTGAAGTAGGGAGTGTGTGTCCTGGGGTGCTTATAGTTGTGGGTTTGTAATTGTTATGTTGAGATGAGAGGATGAGGCAGTGTGTTTTTTCAGTGTTCAGTTTCAATTGGAATGAGTTTGCCCAAGAGTCTATGATGTTCAGGCCATAATTGATTTCATTGGTTATTTCTGTCAAGTCATGTCTGAAGGAAATGTAGATTGTAAAATCATCTGCATAGATGAATGGGTTGAGACCTCGATTGGACAAGGACTTTGCCAGTGAGATCATCATCACGTTGAAGAGTATTGGTGATAATGGTGATCCTTGAGGTACTCCGCAAGCTGCTTTCCACGGTGGTGATATGTTTGAGTTTGATTTTACTTGGTAAGTTCTGGTGGTTAGAAAGCCCTTGATCCAATTAAGTACGTTTCCATCTATCCAGAAGTGGCCCAGGAGTCTCAGTAGTATGTTGTGGTTTACCATGTCGAATGCACTTGACATGTCAAATTGGAGGAGGAGTATGCTTTTACCTATGGCTATTTCCTGCTTGAATTTGGCCAGGAGGGTGACTAGGACAGTTTCAGTGCTATGGTGGGATTGGAATCCTGATTGTGAGTCGTGTAGTATTGAGAACTTGTCCAGGTAGTCTGTAAGCTGTTTGGTCACCAAGCTCTCCATCAATTTTACTACTAGAGGGATAGACACAACTGAGCGATAGTTGGTGAGATCATTTGTTTTTTTTCTTAGTGTCTTTAGGTATTTGTTTTTTTCTTAGTGTCTTCAAGTATTGGGGTAAATAGGATGTTACTATATTCCTCAGGGAAGGAACCTTGTTGTAGCTTGAAGTTTATGTGGGATGTGAGGTCTTCTATGAATCGGTTGGGGGCAGATTTAAGTAGATGACTGGGACATGTGTCCAGTTTGCAGTGGGTGTTGGCAAACCTGTGAGTCGCTTGTGTGACTAATTCAGTGGTGAGTAGATTAAATGTTGACCAGATACGGTCAAGCTGGGTATCCGCCTGGGAGTAGGTCCAGGTCATCAAGGAAGTTTTCGATGTTGGTATTGTGATGAGGAAGGGTGCTGCGTAATTTTGTTATTTTGTCTTTAAAGTAGGTATGGTTTGTTAATTATTTGATTGGTCTTGAGTGATTGTGCTTTCCTATTTATTTTATGGCGCTCCTTTTTCAATTTTATTTTTATTTTATTTTATTTTTATTGCAATGTATACCGTTTCAACTTGGATTCATGAGAGGCGGTATAGCAAACTCGATAAACGATAAATAGTGTGCTGTCTTTGAGAAGAGAGGCAATGTTCTATTGTGGATTGGGAACTGATTAAAATATAGGAAACGGGGTAGGGCTAAATGGTCAGTTCCCTAAATGGAGGAAGGTGAATAATGGAGTACCATGGGGATCTGTACTGGGACTAATGCTTTCTAACATATTTATAAATGATCTGGGAATAGAAACGATGAATGAGGTGATCAAATTTGCAGATGACACAAAACTATTCTGTTCAGTGTGCGGCAGCGGCCAAAAAAGGAAACAGAATGTTAGGAATTATTAGGAAAGGAATGGAAGATAAACTGCATCGGAACTATTGTGTTCAATTCTGGTCACCACATCTCAAGAAAGAAGTAGTGAAACTGGAAAAGGTTCAAAGAAGGGTGAGCAAAATGATTAGGGGGATGAAATGACTTTCATATGAGGAAAAGCTAAAGAGGTTAGAGCTTTTCAGCTTGAAGTTGGCTGAGGGGGAGATATGATAGAGCAGTGGCATAGCTAGGTGGGGCCACGGGGGGCTGGGCCCCACCAAATTTCATCTGGGCCCATGGTTTTGCTGGTGTGGCCCCCAACCCCCACCAGCTGAAGCCTTGTCTAGCGCCAGTCTCTGGCACTGCCACATTCCCTTCACTGCTCTCTTTTCCTCCTGACTTCCTGCATGCTCCTTTCAGTGAAATTGAGCATACTCAGTTTCACTTAAAGGAGCGTGCAGGACGTCAGGCACAAAAGAGAGCAGAGCAGGGAACGCGGTGGCACCGGAGACTGGCGCTGGAGAAGGCTTCAGCTGGCGGAGGTTGGGGACCCCTGCCAGTCAAGGTATTTGCTGTTATGGGGTACGGCAGAGCGGCGGGGGGAGCAGCGAGGTGGTGCTGGGGTGGCGGCAGGGTGGTGGCAGACTAAAATGTGCCCCCCATCTCGGGCTCTGGCCCCTCCCACCGTGAGGTCTGGCTACGCCCCTGTGATAGAGGTCTATGAAATACTGAATGGAGTAGAATGGGTAGACATGAATCAATTGTTTACTCTATTAAAAAGTACAAAGACTAGGGGAAACTCCATAAAGTTACATAGTGGCACATTTAAAACAAATAAGAGAAAATATTTTTTCACTCAACATATAGTTATGCTCGGGAACTCATTGCTGGGGCAAGTGGTAAAAGCAGTTAATATAGCTGGGTTTAAAAAAGGTTTGGACAAGTTCATAGATGAAAGGTCCGTAAACTGTTATTAAGTTGGACTTGGGGAAAGCCACTGCTTTTCCTTGGGGTTGGTAGTATGGAATCTTGCTACTCTTTGGTATTCTGCCAGGTACTTGTAACCTGGACTGACCACTGTTAGACCATGTTGGGCTAGATGGACTCTTGGTCTGACCCAGTATGGCAACTGTTATGTTCTTATGAAAAGTGCACACTGTTTCAGAAGAGTGCGTACTGTTAATGATATTGCTTCCATAACAGAAAAAAATCCTCCCAGAATAAATTCTCATAAATGACACGGGAAGTGATATAAAGCAAAACTTTTCAAGCTGTATGCCCCTAAGGAGCAGTGCAGAAGCTGAAACTCACTGATAGCTGTAGGTACTAAGCAGAGGTCAGCAGCTGTTCAGAGGATGGCAAGGTATACAAATCCCAGGTTCCGTTCCAAACTTTCTAGGTGCCCTGGTAACATCATTCCCATAATTTGTCAAGCCCTGCCTCTTATGGTCTCTATGATTTATGGGGGCAATTTGAAGTAGCATGAGCAACTTCCAACTTAGCCTTGGCTATATTATTCCTGGCTGAATTTAGGCTAATTTTCATCTGCCAACAATGATGTAATGAACTCAGTGCTGGAACAAGGGGAGGTAAATAGACCTCAACTTGATTTTGATGAGGTCAGATGGGCTTGAGGGGAAAGTGGCAGGTCTTTACATGTAAGATTGGATCCATTGGCAGTGGGGTGGGCGTAAGGTAGAAGTATGACATCAGGGTCCAAGGAGGTGGATTAGGAGATGACTGAGTCCAGGTTCAGAAAAGAGGAGAGAGGGCAGTGCATGTGTATAATTCAGTCTTACCCTACCACATATACCTGCCTAGTTTTACTGGATGGCTACACATAGCTTCTCAGCTGGGAATAATGATCAGCCCAGCCGACGTAGCCTGGTAAATCTTGAGTTACCCAGCTAGATCCAAATTTTTGAAAATTTCCCTCCTGGTGATTGTCTGTCCTTCTTTGCTTCCCTCTCACTTGCTTGGGGTCTTCTTCCTTCTCTGTGCCTCTGTTTTCTCTTTCTCTTTCTGATCTTGTACTGACCAGAAAAGTGATAAGGAAAAAATAATGATCAGATAAAGAAAATAAGCCTAAAAATACAGCAAGCCATGGGGTAGCTGGGTCGGACTGGGAAGATTGAATATGGAAAGCTGTCCAGAATAGTCATGTGGGCCTAGTTGGCCACATGTTTTGGTAGCTACATAATAACATAAGAAAAGCCATGCTGGGTCACACCAAGGTCCATCAAACTCAGCATCCCGTCACTAACAGTACCCAGCAGATACCATAAAGTAGATCTTTTTCTTAAAGTTCATTTCCAGGGATGGGCAGTGGCTCTCCTAAGTCTACATGGCTAATAAATTTTATAGAATTTTTTTCTTCAAACCTTTTCCAAACCTCTTTTGAATCCTGTTCATTGGCTGCTTTGATTTCATCCTCCAGCAACAAATTTAACGTCTTAATTTTGAGCTGTGTGGAAAATTTTTTCTAAGATCTGCTGGTCATTAGTTTTATGGAGTGTCGTCTTATTTTTGTGTTGTTTGACAGATTAAAACAGCCGCTCCCTATTTAACATCATTCATAATTTAATAAAATTCTATAATATCTCCTCCCAGTTGTCTTTTCTCCAAGCTGAAGAGCCCTAAACTAAGGGGTTTATCCCATTTATCATTGTTGTCATCCTTTTCTGAACCTATTTAGTTTCTAGCTATTTAAATCATTTCAAAACTTGATGGTATGACCTGGCGAAATGAAAGGCTGTGTATTGAATTAAGTGTGGTATTTTGCATACTTATCCACCCAAAATTGTAGAAAATCAAAGGAGAAGAAAACAAAAGATGACTCCAGCTCTGCTGTTTTTGACGATCCTGAAAACTGGATGCCATCTTTTGTCATTGGTGTAAGTTTCACGCAGCTCCTCAGCATGCTTTGGAGGAATTGATTTAGTGTCCATGCATAGGGGTGAATCACGATAATGAGCAACAGTAAACCTTGACTGAAAGAACTTCCTGGCCTGGATCTGTAGCAGATTCTGGCAACCAGGAACATAAAGCCATCATTGGCCCCAAAAGTCTGAGGAACTTACTCCTATCTATGCACTTTTCAGAAGTGGTTTATTTTTGAAATAGTCTTGCCTTTGTCTACATTTTCTGAGCCTTGTTCCCCCCCGGTCTCTCATTTGCTCTTTCCTTGCCAGTCCATCTCTCTCCACTTTCTAGATCTGATCCAAATCTCGTGACCTTGGCACATGCGTAACTGAGTGCCAGCGAAGGTCCTCCCCCCAGTCTTTTGTTGTCTCACAGCCTGAGCTCTCTACCTACCCTCCTCCTTTCTCCCCTTTGGAGAGCAGAGTGAGAGAAAATGAGAGAGGCAGACAGAATGGAGAACCACTGGCATTGCATCAAATACATTCTGGCACAGTGAAACGAGAGCAGGGGCCTGGCAGCGAATTACATTGGGAGGGGAGAACAAAGCAGACATCCCTCATAGCGTTAAACTCGGCTTCTGTCACATGAGCTCGCATTTGAGGGGGGAGAAAAGAGAAATATGCATTTCTTAATCTTTATTATGTGTTTATAGGTGGAATTGAATTAAAAGAAACATTAACGCATGTACGTATAATTGCATTTTCCCACTCTCATGCAGTGGCTTGTTGTGTTTATATATTGTTGACAATCGGTGCCGACTTCTCCCTCCCAAATAGTTCCACCTGGTGATGAATGTCTAAAAATAGTGATACCGGTATCTTCTTACTCTTTTAATGGAGAGTCTTTCTGTCACTAATGCTCCTAATTAACAGATCATGGACCAGAATAGTGTGAACCCAGATCACTGAAGAGATGGTTCAGTCCTACATGGAATTTATTTAATTTGTTTTATGCCTTTCAAGTAGTAGCTCAGAGTGAGTTACATTCATGTACAATAGGCATTCTCTGTCCTCAGAAGACTCACAATGTAAGTTTGCAGCTGAGGCAATGCGGAGCATCAGTGAGACTGGAACCATGGCTTCCCCAGTTCTTACAAAACTAACCTACGTGGCGACATTTCTCAGGAGAGATGCTAATTCACTCAAAGGAGTGCACACTGCTGATTTACCAAGGGATCACACATTGAACAGATAATATTTAAAAAAGCACTGATTTAACAAGTCATTGTATACAGCACTTGAAAAGATGCTGATCGACCAGAAGAGTGCAAACTGTTACTGTAGAGGAGCGATAGGGATCAAGGAGTAAAAAACATTGAATGAGGTTTGATAAGAGATGGATTCCTGCTCTGTGTGTATGGCTAGTCTAATCCTAGGGCTTCCCACTTTTGTTGGCTGACTCAGTAGTTGAGGCACAAGTCTGCTTTTCTGAAGAGCCCTTTATTGTAGTGCCTAATCCTGACATCACTTCTCCATCCCCCAGGGTTGACCTCAAGGTACAACTGGATGTGTCTTGTGAGGGTACTATTCATTTAAAGCATGAACTTTTCCCAGGGCATGTGCATTTTCTGACGGTTCCCAGAATTTATCTTCCAGGACGTATCCCTCCTAGTCCAGGGGTAGGCAACTCCGGTCCTCGAGAGCTGCAGGCAGGTCAGGTTTTCAGGATATCCACAATGAATATGCATGAACTTGATTTGCATACACTGCCTCCATGGTATGCAAATCTATCTCCTGCATATTCATTGTGGATATCCTGAAAACCTGACCTGCCTGCAGCTCTCGAGGACCGGAGTTGCCTACCCCTGTCCTAGTCAATGGGGCACATGCAAGTCACACTGGACCTAGTGCTGCTCTTTTTGTACATCCATTGAAGTTTGGATAGGATAATGGATCACAAGTGCTGGATTGAAGCAAGGGTGAAATTCAGGTGGATATAGAAGAGTATCTGCTCTGTGAAGAGATATATTATGATGTTATAGGTAAACTAAGCATAGAGAAGGAACTTGGTTCAATCATCCTGGTGATTGTTTGTGAAGCAGTGTACATACTGTTCCAGCACTTGATTTGTTCTTTGTTTGCCTATCTTTCTTGAGATGATAGCGCAAAACAGACTCAGTAACAAATGTCCACTGGCAAGTCACTTAACCCTCCATTGCCCCATATAAGCCGCATTGAGCCTGCCATGAGAGGGAAAGCGCGGGGTACAAATGTAATAAAAATAAAATAAAAAAAATAAAACATGTCTCTCTGAAAGTGTAATCAATAGAAATAAAACAAAATAAAACATGGAAAAGAAAATAAGATGATACCTTTTTTATTGGACATAACAATACATTTCTTGATTAGCTTTCAAAGGTTGCCCTTCTTCGTCAGATCGGATATAAGTAAATGTTGGTAGATGACAGTTTATATAAGTGAAACATCAAAGCATTTCAGTGACCGTCTAACAGGATGGGGGTGGATAGGTGAGAGACAGGAAGAGTCGGGTGGATGAGGGACAGGGCGATATGCATGGAGACAGGAGGGTGACATATCTCCCTGTCCCTCGTCCACCCGACTCTTCCTGTCTCTCACCTATTCACCCCCATCCTATTAGACTGTCACTGAGATCTGGAGATTGACATGATGGAGAAGCAAGATATCATCTGCATAATAAAATGTCTGAATCCTGGATGATGCTGGTTAGAGAACTTAGAAACACTAAGGGACTCTGTAGGGGAGAGAAACCCTGAGGGACTCCGCAGGGGAGAGGGCTAACTTTGGAGATCAAATGAGAAACGCTGAAGGTGCAGTCATACAGAAATGATTTAAACCAAGAAAGCTCTGTGCCAGAGATTACAAACACTGATAGCCTGGATAATAAAAGATCATGATTAATGAGATCAAAATTGGCATGTGGTTGAGGGAAACTAGCAATGCTATGTTACCATTGTCAAGAATAGAATGGAGATCACTATGAAGAGTGGTAATTATGGTTTCACAGCTGTGACCCAGGCGAAAGCCAGATTGGCGAGGATGCAAAATGGTATTATGTTCCATAAAACTGAGTTGTTTGAAAACCACCCATTCTGCGATTTTTGAAACAAAAGGCAGAAGAGAAACTAGATGGCAGTTAAGTGCAGAATTTGGGTCTAATGAAGGCTTTTTTTTATTATTAGTGCGTGAATGAGAGCATGTTTCCAAGACTTTGGAACTACACCCTGAGAAAAACTGTTGTTAATCATCTGAAGAAGACAGTGGTAAGTAATAAATAGCCAGGAGGAAGGGGTAGGGTCAAGTGCACAGGTAACAGTAGTGCACAAAGATTTTTCTCCGAGGACAAGCAGGCTGCTTGTTCTCACTGATGGGTGACGTCCACGGCAGCCCCCTCCAACCGGAAACTTCACTAGCAAAGGCCTTTGCTAGTCCTCGCGTGCCGATGCGCACCGCACATGCGCGGCCGTCTTCCCACCCGAACCGGCTCGTGTTCGTCAGTCTTCTTTTGTCCGCGCTCGGGACGGTCGTGTTTTGCCGCCGTTTCGTGCCCCTCAAGTTGACCTCGCGCGTCTTCGCGATTTTCGCTAAAAAAAAAAAAAGAGACCTTTCAGTCTTTACCCTTTTCCCGTGTTTCCAGCTTTTTCGCCGCGTAAGTTTCCTTTCGCTTTTGGGACCGGCCTGTTTGGCCTCGATTCGGGGTTTTCTCCCTTCTTTTTGGTGCCCTTCGTCATCATCGCGAATTTTGATTTCGCCAGCGTGATTTTTCTGCCCATGTCATCGAAGTCTTCCAGCGGCTTCAAGAAGTGCACCCAGTGCGCCCGGGTAATCTCGCTCACTGATAGGCACGCTTTGTGTCTTCAGTGTCTGGGGGCTGGGCACCGCCCGCAGGCCTGTAGTCTTTGTGCTCTTTTAAAAAAGAGGACTCAGGTAGCGAGATTGGCCCAATGGAACGCGTTGTTCTCGGGCTCTTCGACGACAACAGCACGGGCATCGAGTGCATCGACGTCGACAGCATCGAAGTCTTCAACCTCGGCATCGGCATCGACTGCATCGAGGCCTCTACCTCCGGCATCGTCGGTACCGAGGTATCGAAAGGCTGCGTCGACGTCGGTGGTACCGGGACCTCCGCTGTTGCTGATGTCGTCGGACGGTGGTGCTTCGTCTAGAGTGCAGGTGAGGGCTGTCCATTCCCTTGCTGGTGGCAGTGAGCCTTCGGGTGGGTCTCCCCCTGCCCTGAGGGCTCCTGCGGTACAGCTCCCCCGAGATTGACCTTCTTCGACCTCGGCCCCGAGGAAGCGACGGTTGGATTCTACGTCCTCGTCGGTACCGGGAAGCTCCGGTGACATGCTTCGCTTGAAGAAGTCTTAAGAAGCATCGTCACCGGTCTCCTTCCCGTCTAGGTACCAAGAGCTCTGGCATCGGCACCGGGAGGGACCGCTCACCCTCTGTTCAGGAGGTGTCGATGCGCTCCCCCTTGGACAGCACGGAACCGCCTCCACGCCCGGAACAGACTCTGACATCGACGCCTGCATCGGCTTCTCAGTCTTTCTCCACAGCCGCTCTGCATGAGAGTCTCCGGGCCGTTCTTCCAGAGATTCTGGGAGAGCTGTTGCGCCCTTCCCCTCCGGTACCGGGGGTGCTTGTGCCACCGGTACCGTCGAGTGAGGCGCCAGCTGACCCCTTGCCCGAGGTGAGGTCTCCGGTACCGGTACCGCTTGCGGTACCGGCTACGGCCGCCTCCCAGGCAGACTCCCCGACGACGTCGGCGGAGGGAGCATCGCCGATGCTGGCGAGGGAGTCCACCTCTCGACGCTCCTACCGTGGCCGTGCTTCCACGGAGTCGAGTTGGGCACGGCTTCAGACGCAGGTTCGTGAACTTGTGTCTGATACCGATGGTGAGGCCTCGTGGGAGGAGGAGGAGGACATCAGATATTTCTCTGACGAGGAGTCTGATGACCTTCCTTCTGACCCCACTCCCTCCCCTGAAAGGCAGCTTTCTCCTCCCGAGAGTTTGTCTTTTGCGGCCTTTGTCCGGGAGATGTCTACGGCCATCCCCTTCCCGGTGGTTGTGGAGGATGAGCCCAAGGCTGAAATGTTTGAGCTCTTGGACTATCCTTCTCCACCTAAGGAAGCGTCCACAGTACCCATGCATCATGTCCTAAAAAAGACATCGCTGGCGAACTGGATCAAGCCACTAACTAATCCCCACATTCCCAAGAAGATCGAATCCCAGTATCGGATCCATGGGGACCCAGAGCTGATGCGCACTCAGTTGCCTCACGACTCTGGTGTGGTGGATCTGGCCCTAAAGAAGGCTAAGAGTTCTAGAGAGCATGCTTCGGCGCCCCCGGGCAAAGACTCCAGAACCTTAGACTCCTTTGGGAGGAAGGCCTATCATTCCTCTATGCTCGTGGCCAAGATTTAGTCCTACCAGCTCTACACGAGCATCCATATGCGGAACAATGTGCGACAGTTGGCGGGCTTGGTGGACAAGCTCCCTCCTGAGCAAGCCAAGCCGTTTCAGGAGGTGGTCAGGCAGCTGAAGGCGTGCAGAAAATTCCTGGCCAGAGGGGTATATGATACCTTTGATGTTGCGTCCAGGGCCGCTGCTCAAGGTGTGGTGATGCGCAGATTCTCATGGCTGAGTTCCTCCGACCTGGAGAATAGGATCCAGCAGCGGATTGCGGACTCCCCTTGCCGAGCGGACAACATTTTTGGAAAAAAAGTCGAACAGGTGGTAGAACAGCTCCACCTGCGGGATAACGCTTTCGACAAATTCTCCCACTGGCAGCCTTCAGCATCTACCTCCTCAGGTAGACGTTTTTATGGGGGAAGGAGGGCTGTACCCTACTCTTCTGGTAAGCGTAGGTACAATCCTCCCTCTCGCCAGCCTGCGGCCCAGGCTAAGCCCCAGCGCGCTCGCTCTCGTCAGCAGCATGCACCTCAGCAAGGCCCTACAGCTCCCCAGCAAAAGCAGGGGACGAGCTTTTGACTGGCTCCAGCAGAGCATAGCCGACATCAACGTATCCGTGCCGGGCGATCTGCCGGTCGGGGGGAGGTTGAAAGTTTTTCACCAAAGGTGGCCTCTCATAACCTCCGACCGTTGGGTTCTGCATATAGTCTGGCAAGGATACACCCTCAATTTGGCCTCGAAGCCTCCAAATTGCCCACCGGGAGCTCAGTCTTACAGCTTCCAGCACAAGCAGGTACTTGCAGAGGAACTCTCCGCCCTTCTCAGCGCCAATGCGGTCGAGCCCGTGCCATCCGGGCAAGAAGGGCTGGGATTCTATTCCAGGTACTTCCTTGTGGAAAAGAAAACAGGGGGGATGCGTCCCATCCTAGACCTAAGGGCCCTGAACAAATATCTGGTCAAGGAAATGTTCAGGATGCTTTCCCTGGGCACCCTTCTTCCCATGATTCAGGAAAAAGATTGGCTATGCTCTCTGGACTTGAAGGACGCTTACACACACATCCCGATATTGCCAGCTCACAGGCAGTATCTGCGATTTAAGCTGGGCACACGTCACTTCCAGTACTGTGTGCTACCCTTTGGGCTCGCCTCTGCGCCCAGGGTGTTCACGAAGTGCCTGGCTGTAGTAGCAGCAGCGCTTCGCAGGCTGGGAGTGCATGTGTTCCCTTATCTCGACGATTGGCTGGTGAAGAACACATCCGAGGCAGGAGCTCTACAGTCCACGCAGATGACTATTCGACTCCTGGAGCTACTGGGGTTTGTGATAAATTATCCAAAGTCCCATCTTCTCCCAGTACAGAGACTCAAATTCATAGGAGCTCTGCTGGATTCTCGGACGGCTCGTGCCTATCTTCCGGAGACAAGGGCCAACAATCTGTTGTCCCTCGTCTCCCGGGTACAAGCGTCCCAGCAGATCACAGCTCGGCAGATGTTGAGATTGCTTGGCCACATGGCCTCCACAGTTCATGTGACTCCCATGGCTCGTCTTCACATGAGATCTGCTCAATGGACCCTAGCTTCCCAGTGGTTTCAAGCTGCTGGGGATCTAGAAGATGTGATCCACCTGTCCACAAGTTTTCTCAAATCCCTGTATTGGTGGACGATTTGGTCCAATTTGACTCTGGGACGCCCTTTCCAAATTCCTCAGCCACAAAAAGTGCTGACTACGGATGCGTCCCTCCTGGGGTGGGGAGCTCATGTCGATGGGCTTCTCACCCAGGGAAGCTGGTCCCTCCAGGAACGCGATCTGCAGATCAATCTCCTGGAGTTACGAGCGGTCTGGAACGCTCTGAAGGCTTTCAGAGATCGGCTGTCCCACCAAATTATCCAAATTCAGACAGACAACCAGGTTGCCATGTATTACATCAACAAGCAGGGCGGCAACTGATCTCGCCCCCTGTGTCAGGAAGCCGTCAGCATGTGGCTCTGGGCTCGCCGTCACGGCATGGTGCTCCAAGCCACATATCTGGCAGGCGTAAACAACAGTCTGGCCGACAGGTTGAGCAGGATTATGCAACCTCACGAGTGGTCGCTCAACTCCAGAGTAGTGCGCCAGATCTTCCAGGTGTGGGGCACCCCCTTGGTAGATCTCTTTGCATCTCGAGCCAACCACAAGGTCCCTCAGTTCTGTTCCAGACTTCAGGCCCACGGCAGACTGGCATCGGATGCCTTCCTCCTGGATTGGGGGGACAGCCTGCTGTATGCTTATCCTCCCATACCTCTGGTGGGGAAGACTTTGTTGAAACTCAAGCAAGACCGAGGCACCATGATCCTGATTGCTCCTTTTTGGCCGCGTCAGATCTGGTTCCCTCTCCTTCTGGAGTTGTCCTCCGAAGAACCGTGGAGATTGGAGTGTTTTCCGACCCTCATCACACAGAACGAAGGGGCGCTTCTGCATCCCAACCTCCAGTCTCTGGCTCTCACGGCCTGGATGTTGAGAGCGTAGACTTTGCCTCTTTGGGTCTGTCGGAGGGTGTCTCCCGTGTGTTGCTTGCTTCCAGAAAAGATTCCACTAAGAGGAGTTACTTCTTCTTATGGAGGAGGTTTGCCGTCTGGTGTGACAGCAAGGCCTTAGATCCTCGCTCCTGTCCTACACAGACCCTGCTTGAATACCTTCTGCACTTGTCTGAGTCTGGTCTCAAGACCAACTCTGTAAGGGTTCACCTTAGCGCAATCAGTGCATACCATTACCGTGTGGAAGGTAAGCCGATCTCAGGACAGCCTTTAGTTGTTCACTTCATGAGAGGTTTGCTTTTGTCAAAGCCCCCCATCAAACCTCCTACAGTGTCATGGGATCTCAATGTCGTTCTCACCCAGCTGATGAAACCTCCTTTTGAGCCACTGAATTCATGCCATCTGAAGTACTTGACCTGGAAGGTCATTTTCTTGGTGGCAGTAACTTCAGCTCGTAGAGTCAGTGAGCGTCAAGCCCTAGTAGCTCATGCTCCTTATACCAAATTTCATCATAATAGAGTAGTCCTCCGCACTCACCCTAAGTTCTTGCCAAAGGTGGTGTTGGAGTTCCATCTGAACCAGTCAATTGTCTTGCCAACATTCTTTCCCCTTCCTCATTCCTGCCCTGCTGAACGTCAGCTGCACACATTGGACTGCAAAAGAGCATTGGCCTTCTATCTGGAGCGGACACAGCCCAGCAGACAGTCCGCCCAAATGTTTGTTTCTTTTGATCCCAACAGGAGGGGAGTGGCTGTGGGGAAACGCACCATATCCAATTGGCTAGCAGATTGCATTTCCTTCACTTACGCACCGGCTGGGCTGGCTCTTGAGGGTCATGTCACGGCTCACAATGTTAGAGCCATGGCAGCGTCAGTGGCCCACTTGAAGTCAGCCACTATTGAAGAGATCTGCAAAGCTACGACGTGGTCATCTGTCCACACATTCACATCTCATTACTGCCTGCAGCAGGATACCCGACGCGACAGTCGGTTCGGGCAGTCAGTGCTTCAGAATCTGTTCGGGGTTTAGAATCCAACTCCACCCCCCTAGGCCCATGTTTATTCTGTTCCAGGCTACACTCTCAGTTAGTTGGATAAATTGTTAGGTCAATCTCAGTTATGTCCTCGCCGTTGCGAGGCCCAATTGACCATGTTTGATATTTTGAGTGAGCCTGGGGGCTAGGGATACCCCATCAGTGAGAACAAGCAGCCTGCTTGTCCTCGGAGAAAGCGAATGCTACATACCTGTAGAAGGTATTCTCCGAGGACAGCAGGCTGATTGTTCTCACAAACCCGCCCACCTCCCCTTTGGAGTTGTGTCTTCCCTTGTCTTTGTGTTGCTACATATGGGACTGATGAACATGAGCCGGTTCGGGCGGGAAGACGGCCGCGCATGCGCGGTGCGCATCGGCGCGCGAGGACTAGCAAAGGCCTTTGCTAGTGAAGTTTCCGGTTGGAGGGGGCTGCCGTGGACGTCACCCATCAGTGAGAACAATCAGCCTGCTGTCCTCGGAGAATACCTTCTACAGGTATGTAGCATTTGTTTTAGCTTCAACAACAGAGGAAGGAGGAATCATGGGAGGAGAAACTGAATCTTGAGTGAGATGCTGTTAAAGATCATGCAAGACAAGCACATGGGAGTGGAGTTGAATAATTTTAGTGAGAAGTGAGTTGGCAAAGTTATCTTCAGAAAGTGAACAGGGCCCCAGAATGGAAGGGCCTAATGAAGTGAGTTTGCATAGGAAAGAAAAAAGTTTCTTAGGTCTTTTAGAAGCTTTCAGAATTTGAGATGTGTAGAAGACTTTCTTAACTGAATTTATCTTAGAATAATAGAAATTGTAGCATTTCTTATAGAATAGTAGGGATTCATCAAATCTTTCCTTCTTCCAAAGTCTCTCAGCACAACGAGTTTGTCTCCAGAGGAGGTGAAGACCACTATGAAACCAGAGATTATGAATTGTGTGGGTAGAGAGGGAACAACTATACTTTATATCATAAAACAGAATCAGAAAAACCATAAAGATAGGTCAATGGCCAGAATAGCAGAAATGTACAAAAAATAGTGGACAGCAAAGTATGTTTGCAAAAAATTTGTTAAAAGAAAATGTAAATAAAAAGGTTTTCAAAAGCTTACAGACTCATAATCATCAACTATGGAAATTTCCTTAGTTAGATCTCCCAATATTTAGTAAACTCAATTACTGTGCCCAGGTAGGATAATTTTTGTTGAATTTAGCAGCCCCAATTATTTTTAGAAAGTTAGTTCCTACGCTTTTCACTTGATTTTTCTCCGGGCCTCTTCAAACCTGACTGGTGCAGTTTACAATTTTGTTTTATCACAGGTCTAATGGTCTGACCATTTTAAAAATTAGTTTAATGCTGCAGTCAGGGCAGGTGGTATGACATGGGCTTGTGTTCTGTACCTGCTTCTCAAAAAAGCTAGTGCCCACTGAATACAATGATATCATGCCACTACCTTCTCTTACGTGAGCACGCAGTTATGGAATGCACTACCTACAGACCTGAAAACAATGAACGAAATAACCATCTTTCGCAAAGCCCTGAAGACATACTTCTTCAACAAAGCCTACAACGAGAACCGATAATCGATAACCTCACTAATCCACCTCACCAACCTGCTCAGTTATGAAAACCCACCTTCTATTACTACCCTAATCACTCCCTTCCTCTTCTCTCTTCCCTATTTAATCTCGGTACAATACTAACTGTATCTGATACCCTAGAATGACAACGTTAATAAAACTATGTAAGCCACATTGAGCCTTCAAATAGGTGGGAAAATGTGGGATACAAATGCAATAAATAAATAAATGAACAATTAAATCCATGTTTATGACACACAGAAATTACTTGAAAGTGATTGCAAATCTAGTACAAATATTACTGACCATCAAAACTTGGAATACTTCTGTTCTGACAATTATACTAGGCAAAAGTTTTCATCCATTTTGACTTCCAGATTACCTATTACCAGGAACCAAAAATGGGAAAGCAGATATCCTGTTCTTCAAGGGGAACATTACTTCAAGGACCAGGTATAGATGGCCCCCTCTACATCACAGAGTCACAAACCATTATTGAAGACATCCTCCTGTCAGACCGCTTGACTTTGATCCAAGTCACTCATGTAAATGACTCCTTCACACAGACAGTTAAGGCAGAGACCAGAGCGCATCAACACATCAAGGTCTCCATTTTTCTCAAAGCACCCCCAATGTGAGGACTTCTTATCTTCTTCAGTATCAGAGGGCTTGCATAGCCTCCAAGGGCCTAAGACCTGGCTTCTGATACCCCCCCCCCCCCCCCAGCTAAATCAGGAAGACATGGCCACTCTAATGCTTTCTCTATTCCTTTGTCAATGACAGTCTTCAAGGAGCACCTCATGAGGAGATTCATTGAGCAGATGTAGCACTTCTTTACTTGGTGCAATGCTGCAGCTTCAGCATCATCAATGTCAGTGAAGACGCACATCCAGATGGCCCTCCAAGGGAGACATTGATGCTGAGACCTTGAAGGACCTCAGAAGCGATTTCAGCTGAACTGCTGTCTACCTTCAGTGAATCAGGGGAAGAGCTTTACCAAGGCATCAGAGACTCTCGTCTCAATGTCAATATCTGTAGATCGAGACAGACTGAGACTCAGACTTCATCTGGAATATTTTTTGGAGATGATTCTGAGCATCCCTGGTACTCTGATTATGAGCCATATGTTTTCTTTGCAGAGGGTTCATCTGGTTTACCATCAGACCCATCTCCCCTTCATAAGAGAAGAAAATCACCACCAGAGGAGCTCTCATGCATTGATTTTATGAGGGAGATAGCTGAAGCCATTTCATTTAAGTTAGAGATGGAGGAGGAACTCAGGGCAGAAACAATAGACATCCTCCAGCTCCTCAACGCTCCCCCCCCCCCCATCCCATCCTGAACTGGTGCTGATGTAGATAGTGTCAGTTCATAGAATCCTCAAGGATGTACAGATGGGACACCTCTTTTTCTGTAGTACCTATTAACAAGAATGTTGACTCTGTGTAGAGTCCAGAAGGCTCCCAGTTTCGAGAAGAAACAGCTTTCTCATCATTCCAGGGTGGTCAGATCCACTCTCAAAAGGACCAAAAGTTCTAGGATTCATTCCTCAGTGCTCATAGGAAGAGAGGCTCAGACATTAGAGTCACGTGAAAAAATTTGTTCAGAATACTGTGCTCATTTTCTGCATAGCTTCTTATCTGCTCTTCATGGATATGTACCTGCAAAACATCATGTTAGGGAGTTTGCACACACCCTCCCTCAAGAAGCCAAGCAACTCCATTCACTAGTAGAAAATGAGAAAATATATGGTCCGAATTACCTATGATATTTTTTAATACTGCATCAAGAGTTTCTGCTGTGGGTATTAGCACCCAGAGACTCGCCTGGCTGTGGGCTTCAGACCTCAGGTAGGATGTGCAATAAAAGCTTGTTAATGTGCCATGTCATGAAGAGAATCTTTTTGGAGACAAAGTGCTTGGAGGGTGCTACCCTTGTCAAGCAGCGCAGTGGCACTCTTAAGACTCTCTCCAGGTTCACCTGTGATCCAGTCTCCTTTTCTTGAAGGTACCAGAGTAGATGGCAAAGGAGATCCTACTGTTCTCAAAGGTGTAGGTATCCTATTCCCTTCCACTCCAATCGAGATTGGGATTTCATTTTTGACCTGGTGAGCAGAGGACCCAGAAGATCCAACCAGTGCTATAGCCAAAACCAGGGAATGAGTTTTGACTGCCTCCACAAGAGCATAGCCAGCCTTTCAATATCTGTGCCAGCCAACCTATCAATATGAAGGAGGCTAAGTTATTTCTCAAACTGATGGTCTCTTACAGTCTTTGATCAGTGGGTTCTGAAAATTGTCCATCAGGGATACTGTCTGCATCTATTTAATATACCACCAAATTGCCCACCAAGAACATCATGATCAAGCTCGCAGCATCAAGTCATACTTATTAAGGAGATCTTTTCCCTCTTAAACACAAAAACAGTCAAACCATTTCCACCAGGGGTGAGAGGGCAGCAATTTTACTCCTGGTATTTCCTGGTAATGAAATAGATGGGAGGATTCCATCCCATTTTTTCCCACAATTTTCGGGCATTTTGTTCAGTTCATTTCAAACATCCATTTAAATAAATGTTTAAACATACATTAGAACTTTTTAATGCACACAAAACAATTGTACACATGTTAATTCACAGGTTGGCACATGTTTAAATTGATTTTGCATACACTCAAATCTTTAAGGTGCATTAATGAACCAAACACATGCTAATGAATGCACAATCACATACAAAAAAAATGAAAATGGATAAGATTAGAAAATAAATAAAACATTTAGTGGTGCTCATGATCTAGTGCAGGGGGTAACGATACGAGGGCCGCTTGATAACAGTGATCATAATATGATCGGTTTTGATATTGGCATTGAAGGAAGTGAAACTAGGAAATCAAGTACGCTAGCGTTTAACTATAGAAAAGGTGATTACGACAAAATGAGAAAAATGGTGAAAAAAGACTGAAAGGAGCAGCTCGCAGAGTAAAAAACTTGCATCAGGCGTGGATGCTGTTTAAAAACACCATCCTGGAGGTTCAGGACAAATATATTCCACATATTAGAAAAAAGGGAAAAAAGACTAAACGTCAGCCGGCGTGGCTAAACAGTAAGATAAAGGAAATCATTAGAGCCAAAAAACAATCCTTCAGAAAGTGGAGAAGAGAACCAACTGAAAGTAACAGGATAGATCATAAGGAATGCCAAGCCAAATGCAAAGCGGAGATAAGGAGGGCAAAAAAGGACTTTGAGAAGAAATTAGCGTTGGAAGCAAAAATACATAGTAAAAATTTTTTTAGATACATTAAAAGCAGGAAACCGGCCAAAGAGTCGGTTGGGCCGCTGGACGAAAATGGTGTTAAAGGGGCGATCAAGGAGGACAAAGCCGTAGCGGAGAAATTAAATGAATTCTTTGCTTCGGTCTTCACCGAGGAGGATTTGGGGGGGACACCGGTGCCGGAAAGAATATTTGAAGCGGGGGAGTCGGAGAACTAAACAAATTCTCTGTAACCTTGGAGGATGTAATGGGTCAGTTCAGCAAGCTGAAGAGTAGTAAATCACCGGGACCTGATGGTATTCATCCCAGAGTATTAATAGAACTAAAAAATGAACTTGCGGAGCTACTGTTAGAAATATGCAATCTGTCCCTAAAATCGAGTGTAGTACCGGAAGACTGGAGGGTAGCCAATGTTACTCCGATTTTTAAGAAGGGTTCCAGAGGAGATCTGGGAAATTATAGACCGGTGAGTCTGACGTCGGTGCCGGGCAAGATGGTGGAGGCTATTATTAAGAATAAAATTGCAGAGCATATACAAAAACATGGACTGATGAGACAAAGTCAGCACGGATTTAGTGAAGGGAAGTCTTGCCTCACCAATCTAATGCATTTTTTTGAGGGGGTAAGCAAACATGTGGACAATGGGGAGCCGGTTGATATTGTATATCTGGATTTTCAGAAGGCGTTTGACAAAGTGCCGCACGAAAGACTCCTGAAGAAATTGCAGAGTCATGGAATCGGAGGTAGGGTATTATTATGGATTAAGAACTGGTTGAAAGATAGGAAGCAGAGAGTAGGATTGCGTGGCCAGTATTCTCAGTGGAGGAGGGTAGTTAGTGGGGTCCCGCAGGGGTCTGTGCTGGGTCCGTTGCTTTTTAATGTATTTATAAATGACCTAGAGATGGGAATAACTAGTGAGGTAATTAAATTCGCCGATGACACAAAATTATTCAGGGTCGTCAAGTCGCAGGAGGAATGTGAACGATTACAGGAGGACCTTGCGAGACTGGGAGAATGGGCGTGCAAGTGGCAGATGAAGTTCAATGTTGACAAGTGCAAAGTGATGCATGTGGGTAAGAGGAACCCGAATTATAGCTACGTCTTGCAAGGTTCCGCGTTAGGAGTTACGGATCAAGAAAGGGATCTGGGTGTCGTCGTCGATGATACGCTGAAACCTTCTGCTCAGTGTGCTGCTGCGGCTAGGAAAGCGAATAGAATGTTGGGTGTTATTAGGAAGGGTATGGAGTCCAGGTGTGCGGATGTTATAATGCCGTTGTATCGCTCCATGGTGCGACCGCACCTGGAGTATTGTGTTCAGTACTGGTCTCCGTATCTCAAAAAAGATATAGTAGAATTGGAAAAGGTACAGCGAAGGGCGACGAAAATGATAGTGGGGATGGGACGACTTTCCTATGAAGAGAGGCTGAGAAGGCTAGGGCTTTTCAGCTTGGAGAAGAGACGGCTGAGGGGAGATATGATAGAAGTGTATAAAATAATGAGTGGAATGGATCGGGTGGATGTGAAGCGACTGTTCACGCTATCCAAAAATACTAGGACTAGAGGGCATGAGTTGAAGCTACAGTGTGGTAAATTTAAAACGAATCGGAGAAAATCTTTCTTCACCCAACGTGTAATTAGACTCTGGAATTCGTTGCCGGAGAACGTGGTACGGGCGGTTAGCTTGACGGAGTTTAAAAAGGGGTTAGATAGATTCCTAAAGGACAAGTCCATAGACCGCTATTAAATGGACTTGGAAAAATTCCGCATTTTTAGGTATAACTTGTCTGGAATGTTTTTACGTTTGGGGAGCGTGCCAGGTGCCCTTGACCTGGATTGGCCACTGTCGGTGACAGGATGCTGGGCTAGATGGACCTTTGGTCTTTCCCAGTATGGCACTACTTATGTACTTATGTACTTATTTAGAAATTAATAATAAAGATAATAGTTTGTCAAAATAAAAAAAATAAAAAACCAAAAACAATTGTAGCCAGCATAGTAGTTTCAAGTTTCTTTATTCTTGATATATCACTAAAGGGTACATGCCATCATAGCGGTTCACAATAATAATACGAGATATTTTGGGAAGGGAACTACAATAATATAGGAAAGATTAAAAGGGGAAGAAAATAAGAGCAAAGGGGAGGATGGGAAGTGGGAAAAAAAGGAAGAAATGTAATAGTCCAATGTGCCAAGGCATATAGTCATAGCTTCATATCCTAGCAAGTGACAACAAAGAAATCTGGAAAGGTCCAAATATCAAAGCATATCCCTATATGCTTGTCTAAACAAATATGTTTTCAAAGCTGCCCTGAACTCGTGGATTGTAATTGACGTATATCAGTGTGAGAGAGAGTTCCAAAGAACTGGCCCAATGACAGAGAACATTGATTTCTGCAAGGTAATCATTGGAATTGTACGAGGAGCTGGCACTGCCAAAAAATATTGGGCCCCAGAATGCAAAAGAGTAGGGGAATACAGCAGTAGATATTGAGACAAAATTGGTGGTTGGCTAGATGTAAGAGTTTTATGGATCAGAGTTAGAATTTTGTATTAGATACAAAACTGTACTGGAAGCCAGTGTTCCTGTTTCACCAAAGGGGTGACATGATCGTATTTCCATCCTCCCAGTATCAGCTTTATCACAATATTCTGTATCAATTGTGGAGTTCCCGTTGATATACTGCAGGTTAAACCAACATTTCAACAATGATGCTCTAGGATAGGGGTTTCATAGTCCAGTCCTTGAGGGCCACAAACCAATCAGGCTGTTAGGATATCTGCCAAAAATATTCATGATATGGATTTTCATGCAGTGCCTCCATTTCATGTAGAACTATTTACTTCAGATTCATTGGGGATATTCTGTAAATGCCACTGGCTGGGAGTCCTCAAGTACCCACCAGTCTAGGCGATACCCCAGGTTAAGGCCATGTGTTGACAACAACGCTTTAGGACAGGAGTCTCAATCTCTCATAACTAGTCCGTTTTTAGCCTACCAAATAAGATAATTGATTTTTCATCAGTGGCCCAGCAATATTGTTAGATCTGCCCTATTTGCAAAACTCAAAGTCCTAGCAAAACAGTGAAGACAAAACAGGCAGCACACCCCCAATCATGGGGTCCATTTGTAAATAAAAAGACCCATCAAAAGTATAATAAATCAAAAACATCCAAAAACCTTTTGCCAGAAAAACAATAGATATAATTATAGAAGGAGAAAAGGACCTCAGAAAAAGCTGGGCTGGGGAGAAGAGGGCATGTTTTGGTGAAGTTATGAATCACAGTTTTGAAGATAAGTTTTGTTGTATTTCTTCATTAGAATGTTTTTTGGAAGTTTTATTACTGAAATTTGTATATGTATACTGATATGAAATTAAGGGATCCTTTTACTAAGTTGCACTAATAGATTTAGCTGTCAGACCTGTGAGTTCTTGTACCAAGTAGAGTGCTGCCGAGACCGGTACTCGGACCAGGTTCTACTTGGTGGCCGGACAACCCCGGGTTTCACCTGCGCTGACTGCCATTCCCCAGAGGTTGAGCCCCTAGGTGCGGGTGGCCTGCAGGGCTTATGAGATGGAGCAGGAAGTGGGGTGATGAACGGCCAGACAGGCAGCAGGCAAGAGAGTGTTGGACTACTTCTCTCTCCCTCCTCCAGATTTCAACCCCTTCTTCCACCTCAATCTCACTGTTTTTCCTCCTTTGAAGTCCACTCTATCCGCCTTTTCTCTCCTCTGCCTCTTCGAATAGCGGTCATTTATCGTCCCCCTGATAACTCCCTTTCATCCTTTCTCAGTGACTTTGACGCCTGGCTTGCCTTCTTCCATGATCCTTCCTCCCCCTCTCTCATCCTTGGTGACTTTAATATTCCTGCTAATGATCCTTCCAACTCTTATATTTCCAAGTTACTCGCTTTAACGTCCTCCTTTAATCTCCAACTATGCTTCACCTCCCCCACTCATCAAAATGGTCACTGTCTTGATCTCATCTTCTCCTCCAACTGTTCACCCTCTAGTTTCCTTGCCTCTGATCTTCCCTCCTCTGATCACCATCTTATAACGTTCACACTTAAATCTCCTCCCTCCCAGTCCCGTCCTATCTTATCTAATTTATCTAGGAATCTTCACGATATTGACCCTTCAGCTCTATCCTCCCATGTTTCAAACCTCCTCTCTATTGTGGCACCATCCACGTCTGTCAACGAGGCTGTTTCTTCTTACAACAATACTCTATCCTCTGCCTTAGACACTCTTGCACCTTTGATGACCCGCCCTGTAAGGCGTACAAAACCCCAACCTTGGCTGACTTCTAATATCCGCTACCTACGTTCCTGTATCCGCTCCGCCGAACGCCTCTGGCGGAAATCTCGGGCCCTTGCTGATTTCTTACACTTTAAGTTCATGCTGACCTCCTTCCAATCTGCTCTTTCACGTGCCAAACAGGATTATTATATCCAACTGACCAACTCTCTTGGCTCTAATCCTCGGCTTCTCTTCACCACATTGAACTCTCTTCTCAAGGTGCCCCCTCCCCCAACTCCCCCTTCATTATCTCCTCAGACCCTTGCTGAATTCTTTCACAACAAGGTTCAAAAGATAAACCTTGCTTTCTCTACCTCACCACCTCTCCCTCCACTAGTCCGTTCCCCTCTCTCTCCTTCCCCTCATTCCCTTTCCTCCTTTCCTGAAGTTACTATTGAGGAAACTACACTTCTCCTTTCTTCCTCAAAATGTACCACCTGTTCCTCTGATCCCATTCCCACCCACCTTCTTAATGCCATCTCTCCTGCTCTTATTCCTTTTATCTGTCACATTCTCAACCTCTCACTTTCCACTGCGACTGTCCCTGCTGCCTTTAAACATGCTGTGGTCACACCTCTCCTTAAGAAGCCTTCACTCGACCCTACTTGTCCCTCTAATTACCGACCCATCTCCCTCCTTCCTTTTCTCTCCAAATTACTTGAGCGTGCTGTTCACCGCCGCTGCCTTGATTTTCTCTCCTCACATGCTATTCTTGACCCACTACAATCTGGTTTTCGCCCTCTCCACTCAACCGAAACTACGCTTACTAAAGTCTCCAATGACCTATTACTGGCTAAATCCATAGGTCAATATTCCATCCTCATTCTTCTTGATCTTTCCGCTGCTTTTGACACTGTCGATCACAGCATACTTCTCGATACCCTGTCCTCACTTGTATTCCAGGGCTCTGTCCTTTCCTGGTTCTCTTCCTACCTCTCCCTCCGCACCTTTAGTGTTCACTCTGGTGGATCCTCTTCTACTTCTATCCCTCTGCCTGTCGGCGTACCTCAGGGTTCTGTTCTTGGTCCCCTCCTCTTTTCTATCTACACTTCTTCCCTTGGTTCATTAATGTCATCCCATGGCTTTTCCTACCATCTCTATGCTGATGACTCCCAAATCTACCTTTCTACCCCTGATATCTCACCTTGCATCCAAACCAAAGTTTCAGCGTGCTTGTCTGACATTGCTGCCTGGATGTCTCAACGCCACCTGAAATTAAATATGACCAAAACCGAGCTTCTCATTTTCCCCCCCAAACCCATCTCACCGCTCCCCCCGTTTTCTATTTCTGTTGATGGCTCTCTCATTCTCCCTGTCTCCTCAGCTCGAAACCTTGGGGTCATCTTTGACTCTTCTCTCTCCTTCTCTGCTCATATCCAGCAGATTGCCAAGACCTGTCGTTTCTTTCTTTACAACATCCGTAAAATCTGCCCCTTTCTTTCCGAGCACTCTACCAAAACCCTCATCCACACCCTTGTCACCTCTTGTTTAGACTACTGCAATCTGCTTCTTGCTGGCCTCCCACTTAGTCACCTCTCCCCTCTCCAGTCGGTTCAAAACTCTGCTGCCCGTCTCGTCTTCCGCCAGGGTCGCTTTACTCATACTACCCCTCTCCTCAAGACCCTTCACTGGCTCCTTATCCGTTTTCGCATCCTGTTCAAACTTCTTCTACTAACCTATAAATGTACTCACTCTGCTGCTCCCCAGTATCTCTCCACACTCGTCCTTCCCTACACCCCTTCCCGTGCATTCCGCTCCATGGATAAATCCTTCTTATCTGTTCCCTTCCCCACTACTGCCAACTCCAGACTTCGCGCCTTCTGTCTCGCTGCACCCTACGCCTGGAATAAACTTCCTGAGCCCCTACGTCTTGCCCCATCCTTGGCCACCTTTAAATCTAGACTGAAAGCCCACCTCTTTAACATTGCTTTTGACTCGTAACCACTTGTAACCACTCGCCTCCACCTGCCCTCCTCTCTTCCTTCCCGTTCACATTTCTTCTATGTTTGTGCAGCGCTGCGTACGCCTTGTAGCGCTATAGAAATGCTAAATAGTAGTAGTAGTAGTAGTGATCCAGGTACAGGCAGAGTCAGTAGGCAGGCAGCAGGTATGAGAGTAATCCAGGTACAGGCAAGGTCAGTAGGTAGGCAGGCAGCAGACACAACAGTAATCCAGGTACAGGCAGAGTCAGCAACGAAGAACAAAGAAGAGAAGAGGCACAGTACTGAGCAAGTAACACCTACCAAGTAGAAGCCGAAGCAAGGAGTCTAGGGAGAGCTTAGCTGATAAAGTGCTGGCATCTGACATCAGCAGGGAGAAGGGGCACAGCCATAGGACAAGAGCAGGGGAAGGAGGAACCCGAAGACCAATAGAAGAGAAGCAAGAGAAGCCAGGCAGAGGAAGAGTTAGACCCAGATGGGTGGAAACAAAGCAATCAAGGAGCCTGGAAGCCAGAGAAGTACTACACACACATGGCTCAGGGCTGTGCCAGCCAAGTGTGCATGTCGATGGGACCCTGCGCAGCCCGAGGACGCTGCTTGCGTTGAGGTAGGGGACATGACAGTACGCCCTCCTTAAGGACCCCCCTCTGCCTAGGTCCAGGTTTGGATGGGTAGCGGGTATGGAACTCCCAGATCAATTCAGGTGCATGGACGTTGGCAGCAGGCTTCCAGGAATTATCCTCGGAACCAAAGTGCTTCCAGGATAGCAAATCCCCCCTTTGGAATCTAGAACCTCATCTACCTAGAATTCAGGATCCGGCTCGGAATCAAGAACGATGATCTTCTTTGGCTCTGGGTGCCATTTCGAGGTCAAGAATGGCTTTAGCAGGGATACGTGGAAAGCGTTGTGGACCATGAGATTACCTGGTAACTGGAGATGTTAAGTGACGGCTCCCACCTGAGATTGTATTGAAGGAGTGTAATCGGAGTCTTAAGTATTTGATACTAAGCCAAATGTTTTGTCCAGGTTGAAAGGTCGGAGCAGACCGCCTCTTACGATCTGCAAAAAGCTTGTATCTAGCAGCGGCTCGCTGAAGATGTTGTTGGACCCTGCTCCAAATATGCCGGATATCAGTGAGGGTCTGTTGGAGCTGAGGCGAGGCTTGGGTCTGAGGGATTGGTAGTGGTAGTCGTGCCTTGTCCTGTCTGGGTTCCAGTTCTGGCCCTTTGCCTTCTTTTCCTTACCTCATCTGGATCCTGTTCTTGTGTTGTCCATTGTGTTTGGTTACCTCTGTCCTGCCTTGTTGAGTCTGTTTATCCTAGTCCAGTCTGTTCTGATTCCTGTCTGTGCCAGCCCTGGTGATTTGTCTGCCAAAGCTCCGGCTTTGGTCCAAGGGCTCACCATTCCTGACAGTTGTGACATTAGCACACGATAACGATTAGCATGCGCTAAATAAATCACCCATAGGAATATAATGGGCATCTTATCATTTAGCGCATACTAATCATTAGCACGCCTTAAGGGTCTTTTACTAAGCCACGGTAGAGATTTTAGCTCATGTTAGAAATCGGCTGGTGGTAAACGCCGAGACACGCATAGGAATATAATGGGCACCTCGGCATTTACCATGAGCTAAAAATGCTACTGCAGCTCAGTTTAAACTTTTGTCACTATACTCTGAATGTTTTCTAATTCCATTATATCCTTCTTGAGATGAGGCAACCTGAACTGCACACAGTACTCAAGGTGCAGTCGCACTGTTGTCCTATACTTCTGTCGTTTGCAGGTAGACAATTTAAAGTATGTTTTTGATTGTGTTTACAACTTGCATTAACAGTTGACAGGGATAATTTACAATCATTTATTGTTGTCTATTCTTGGATATACATGTAAAGTATCGCATACCATGTATAATGAGTTTATCTTGTTGGGCAAACTGTATGGACCATACAGGTCTTTATCTGCTGTTATTTACTATGTTACTTTGTTACATCAGCTTTTACCATAACCTCATATTAGGATATTCTAACTGCTGCAGTTTGCCAATATTTCCTGAAAATACCTTCAGATCATGTGCTCCTGAGTGTCAGCATTCTCCCAAGTTCTAGTTTAAAATATGCTCTATCTCATTTTTAAACATTAATACCAACATCCGTCTTAAGTTGGAGCCCATCTTTTCACATAAATATTGCCCATTGCCTAACAAATCTAAATCATTTCTCCTCATATCATGATCTCATCCATGTACTGAGACTCTGAAGCTCTTGAGTTCTGCATATGTAGCAGGGAACATTTATGACAATACTACTCTAGAGGTTCTAGTTTTGAGCTTTCTATCTATTAAAGCCTAAATTTGGCTTCCAGAAACTCCCTCTCATACTTTCCTACATTGTCAGGGTGTAGGTCCCCTAGATAAAAGGAGATATCATAAGAACATAACATAAGAACATAAGAGTAGCCATAGAACAATGGTCCATCTAGCCCAGTATCCTGTTTTCCAAACAGTGGCCAAGCCAGGTCACAAGTACCTGGCAGAAATCCAAATCGTGACAGCACTCAATACTACAAATCCCAGGCCAAGCAGTTGCTTCCCAGGTCTGTCTCAATAGCAGACTATGGACTTTTCCTCCAGGAATTTGTCCAAACCTTTTTTAAACCCAGATACACTAACCGCTGTTACCACATTCTCCAGCAAAGAATTCCAGAGCCCAGCCACTCGTTGAATGAAAAAATATTTCCACCTATTTGTTTTAAAAGTATTTCCATGTAACTTTCTTGAGTTTCCCCTAGTATTTGTACATTTGGAACGAGTAAAAAAAATGATCTACTCATTCTACACCACTCAGGATTTTCTAGACCTCAATCATATCTCCCCTCATCCGTCTCTTTTCCAAGCTGAAGAGCCCTAACCTCTTTAGCCTTTCCTCATATGGGAGGAGTTCCATCCTCTAAATCATTTTGGTCGCTCTTCCTTGAACCTTTTCTAATTCCGCTATATCTTTTTTGAGATACGGCAACCAGAACTGAATGCAATACTCAAGGTGCAGATGCACCATGGAGCAATACAAAGGCAAGATAGTATTTTCGGTCTTATTTACCATCTCTTTCCTAATAATCCCTAAGATCCTCTTTGCTTTTTTAGCTGCCGCTGCCACACATTGAGCAGAAGATTTCAGTGTATTATCTACAACCACACCCAGATCTTATTCTTGAGTGCTGACCCCCAAGGTGGACCCTAGTATCAGAGAGCTATGATTCACACCTTGTATTTGTCCACATTCAATTTCATCTATCAGTCTTCCATTTTCTTAAAGTCTTCCTGCAATATTTCACAGTCTGCACTTGGGTTTAGTCCTCGCCATTATACTTAGGGTGAAACTCGGAGTCTTGACGGGGTGGTAGTAGTAGGTAGAAGAGACTACGTGGGAGGTGGTAAGAGGAGACTAACCCTCTGGAGGTTAGTGGAACTACTTCTGAGAGGAGAGAGAAGATGAAAAGCTCTACAGTTGAGAGTTTGAACGGTCTTAGTTTATTTGCATTGGATTTATATGGATGAGCAATATTAGAGGCCGAGAACAGGGGAGGACTGTTGCGACCCTCCGGGCCTTGCCCCGAACTGTAAACACAAGAAAACTTCTGAGGAGATAAAACTCACCATGAGAGGAAAAGGGACCCTTAGATAAGACTCTCTAGCAGAGGAAAGCAGGACGACTCGTGTCTTCTAGTAAATAGAAAGGTGTTTGCCTGGATACTCAGCTTGCACTTTTGGTAAGCAGTGCTTTGGATACTGGATACCCGGCTTGCACTTTCAGCAAGCAGGGCTTTGGATACTGGATACTCAGCTGTTACTCTCAAACAGGTAATGCAAGGCTATAGTACCAAGACAGCCAGCTCCTTTCCAGCACTGTCTAAAACTCTACCTAAGTAACTCATGAAGTCCACCACTCACATACCAGACAGACAAGCTACCACTTGTTTGATGGAATAAGTATCTTGTTTGGTAATCTATGAGCTATCAGATGCCAGTGTTCAGTTAGGAAAAAGTCCATCCTTCATTAAAAAACAAGGGTGGTCCTTCCTCCATTACTGTGGATTTTGAGGGGTTATGGCACAATAAATACAATGATTAATTTTATATGGGACCTGCAGTTTCCTTTCTTTTCAGCTTAATCATAACCAGTCTGTGTTGGGCTTATGGCATAATGAACCTTCATTTGTTGAGGGATTCCCCTATTCTATATCCACTCTTAACTTATTTTATCCCAGCCACTACAGCAGGTGTCCTCCAGTGGGACCCTTCAACTAGGTCTCCCTTCAGAATCCCACAAGGGATCTAAATCTAGCCATGAGTCGCTGCCTTTGAGGAGTGCCAAAGACTCCCACCCAGTGACGTTATAGAATTAGCGCTACTTATCACCATTGTGTTTGCCACTGAGCCACTTGTCTGTTCCAAGGAGTTCCTGTTGAAAGCACACATAGTTATGGAGAAGAAGTACAGTTCAGCCTATGTGTGGATTGTAACATGTAGGCCTCATTTTTTTTTTCATCCAAAGCAGCAGAGCACCTTTAAGCATGGAACCAAAGACTGTTGCCTTTCTCACTTAGCCACCAAGAGTGCCTCTGAAGGTCAGGGCCATTTCAAGAATATTAAGTGCCTTGTGCATCTCCTCAGTTAACTTTCAGAGCCTTAGCCCCCCAAGAATCTGATCACAAAACTCAGTCATGATCACCCCAATGCCATAAAAATGCTTGATTGGATATCATACTTTTCAATATCTTTTTGTGGATAATGAAGGCAATTTTCAAAAGCTGTTTTTATGTGGACAAATTGCCCATCACCATGCAGGTAAATAAATACTGGTTCTCTGAACTTTTTTGTGCTTTCTCTCCAACTGCTCTTTGCTGCCTCCCAGTAGCTGGTGCCTACATCAGTTCCTAGTCTGCATAATAGTTAAGCTGGCCTTACTGAGGTTAAGTTAGTTGTTGTTGGTGGTGGTGGAGTTAAATAAAGGTTGTAGAAAATAAGCTGGAGTGAGGTGAGGTGGGGGGATGGAGGCTAGAAAAGGTAGAGGATGATGAAGTTTGAGAATAAGAGTGAGAGACAAAGAGGGGCATTTTCAACCAGGGACGCACATCTCTAAGGGCGCCCATCTCCGAGGACGGCGCCACGAAGGGGCGGGGCCAACCTTATTTTCAAACGAGATGGGCGTCCATCTTTCGTTTCGATAATATGGTTGGGGCCAGCCAAATGTCAGAGATGGCCGGGTTTGAGATGGCCGGCCTCGTTTTTCGCCGATAATGGAAACCGAGGCCGGCCATCTCAAACCCGGCCAAATCCAAGGCATTTGGTCATGGGAAGGGCTAGCATTTGTGGTGCACTGGTCCCCCTGATATGCCAGGACACCAACCGGGCACCCTAGAGGGCACTTCTAAAAATAAAAAATAAAAATAGCTCCCAGGTGCATAGCTCCCTTACCTTGGGTGCTGAGTCCCCCAACCCCACTCCCCACAACTATACACCACTATCATAGTTCTAAGGGGTGAAGGGGGGCACCTACATGTGGGTTTCGGGTGGGTTTTGAAGGGCTCCCATTTTCCACCACAAGTGTAACAGGTAGGGGGGATGGGCCTGGGTCCGCCTGCCTGAAGTCCACTGCACCCACTAAAACTGTTCCAGGGACCTGTATAGTGCTGCGATGGACCTGAGTATGACATTTGAGACTGGCATGGAGGCTGGCAAAAAAAGTTTTTAAAGTTGTTTTTTTGAGAGTGGGAGGGGGTTAGTGACTACTGGGGGAGTCGGGAGGTGATCTCTGATTCCCTCCAGTGGTCATCTGGTCAGTTCAGGCACTTTTTTGGGACTTGGACCTGAAAAAAAAGGGACCAAATAAAGTGGACTAAATTCTCGCCAGGGACACCCTTCTTTTTTCCATTATTGGCCAAAGGCGCCCATCTCTTAAGCACGCCCCTGTCCCACCTTCGCTACCCTTCCGACACGCCCCCTTGAAGTTTGGCCGGCTCCGCGATGGACTGCAGTTGAGGCCGGCCAAAATCAGCTTTCGATTATGCCGATTTCGCCAGCCTTGAGAGATGGCCGGCCATCTCCCGATTTGTGTCGGAAGATGGCCAGCCTTATCTTTCGAAAATAAGCTGGAAAGGGATATGAGAAAATAAAAGAGAGAGATGAGGGTTGGTGGGACAGAGAAGGACGAGGCTGAAAAGAGGAGTGAGAGTCATGAGCGATTAAGAGGCAGATATGGAGAGTCATAGAATATGAGAGCAAGAGGGGGAGAATGAAGCTGGAAGGGGATGATAGAGTGAGAGCAATGAGAGCTGTAGTGGGTGATAGGTAGAACAGGAAAAGATGAAATGCTAGAAAAAGCAATGGGCTAGGCACAGGGAGACAGATGGAATAAAGGGTGAAAAGAAATGAAGTGGTAAAGTAAAAGAAGGGGAGAAAAGTCAAAGAAGTGATGGTAAAAACTAAAGAGAGTCTAGTTGTTAGAGTGACAAATGGGAAGGAGAGGGAGATGGAGAAAAATGGGAGACAGCAAAAGAAAGATATTGGAAAAGGAATCAGAGAATATAATTGAGATAGGCTAACTGTATAAGAAGGGGAGCACCTCAGGATAGCTGTGTCATTGAAGGAGTACGTCACTCCCCAGTGCCCCCCTCTCCCCCACACAGTGTGTCATCTGGTTTGTCAGCAATGATCTCAGCTCTCAAACTGAAGGTATTCTTTTGGACAACAAAAAAATAGTGAAGAAGATCACTGTCCTATCAGGGCCGTGCCAACACGGTAAGCGCCGCAGGGGGCGCCTGCCTTCAAGGGTGCCACGCCGTCGAGTTGTATTTAAAAAAAAAAAAACCTTACTCCTCCGCTCCATCCCCGATTCCCCGGCGCTTTAAATTTACCTCACTCTGCCTCCGACGTCAGCGCAGCGTCAGTGAAAGCGCTGCCTGTCTGATGTCTCTCCACCAGCCTTCCCTTCGCTCGTTCGTTCCCTCTGTGTCCCGCCCTCAAGGAAATGACGTCAGAAGAAGGCGGGACACAGAGGGAACGAACGAGCGAAGGGAAGGCTGGTGGAGAGACGTCAGACAGGCAGCGCTTTCACTGACGCTGCGCAGACGTCGGAGATGGAGCGAAGTAAATTTAAAGCGCCAGGGAATTGGGGATGGAGCGGAGGAGTAAGGTTTTTTTTTTTTTAATACAACTCGACGGCGCGGCGCCCTTGAATACGTTTTGGCATTACCTTTCTTTTTCCCCCAAAGATTTTTAACAATTGCCAGGCATACTCCAACCCAAAAGATGCTGGACATCCAAGAGAGAGCGGAGGGATTACTCTGCTCCACAAAATGGGAGAGTTACTTACCCATCCTTGTGGCTCAATATGCCGCTTCAAGGGCTGCTAAACCAGCTATTGCCCCAGTGGCACAGCTAAGGGTGTGCACAGGCCAACCCAGCAGCAGCTACAGACTCCCGGCATCTCAACTTCAATCCTCTAACCTCCCCCCCACCCCCCACCCCCCCACCCCGGTACTTTTTAAATGTTTCAGTGCTGGGCTGCCGGTGACTCATGCCGGCTGCTCGTGCCGGCCCTGAGCCTTCCCCTCTGATGCAACTTCCTGGTCCAGTGAACAGGATGTTGTTGTCGGGGGGAGGGGGGGGGGTTCGGGGATGGATCAGCCGGTGTGAGTCGTTCGCTGCCAGCGCAGCACTTAGGGATTTGGGAGGTACCGGGGTGGTTGGGTGAGTAAAGTTAAAGAGATGCCAGATGCCAGATCGCTTGGGGATGGAGTGGGGGAAGAGATGCTGGGCAGAGGGTGGGGTTCCCTTACCCACTCACTTGTGGCTCAAGCCTGCCCAAAATTGGGTATCTGGTTATGCCCCTGAATTGATCTAGCCCCAGGACCCTCTTTTCCTTGAACTTGAGAGCCATAGCTGCTCACTAGCAACTAATACACCTAAAGAGGGAAGCAGGGTTAACCCAGGGCCAGCAAAGAATTTGGTAGCCTGTGCCAGCATAAGCCTGCCCCCATGCCTCAAGGGCTGTCAAGGCAGAGCATCTCTGACCTTAGCTGGACCAAGGTGTGGGAAGGGTTCCATGGTTGGTAGTTATGCCCTAAGAAGCCCCTCTGTACTCTGCTCCTTTCTTGAATTGTACTTTTTTTTTTAAAGGAAGACAATGGGAAAGGATGTCAGTTTCTACTCACATCTCAGTGCTTTCCTGCAGGGGCGTAGCCAGACACCCAAGTTTGGGTGGGCCTGGATCCAAGGTGGGTGGGCAGAACTTCGTCTTGTCCTACAAGTGATTCGATTTCTCCCTCTCTCGCCTGCATGCCATATGGTCTTTCAAACATCCCCTCTCCCCCGTATACCTTTTAAATAGCAGATTTTCACTGGCAGCAAAACGTTGTTGGGAGTTTTTGGCTGGTGGGGCTTGGGGTCCCTGCCAGCCACATTATAGGTGTGCTGCTACTTGGTGGGCCTGAACCTAAAGTGGGTGGGCCTGGGCCCACCCCAGCCCACCCTTGGCTATGCCACTGCTTTCCTGTCTCCAAGGGTGAGCATCCACCTTCCCTCAGACTGCTATCCATAGGTTTGGGGGGGGGAGTGGAGAAAAGGTGAAATGAGTTGGCTGGGGGGGGGGGGGGGGGGGGGGGAGGAGTCACATTCTGATGCTTTCTCACCAAAACCTGTTGTTGTAGAGGTGCACCTCACGCCTGGAATAGACTTCCTGAGCCTGTACGTCTAGCCCCCTCCACTGCTTTTGACTCCTAACCTCTGCTCACTTGCCCTGTCCTTTTATCCTCACCTCTTTTTACCCTTACCCTTAATTGTTCTGTCTGTCTGCCTGTCTTATCTAGATTGTAAGCTGTTTGAGCAGGGACTGTCTTTTTTGTGTATATAGTGCTGCGTATGCCTTGTAGCGCTATAGAAATGATAAGTAGTAGTAGTAGAGAGGTAAATTTAAAGCGCTGGGGAATCGGGGATGGAGCGGAGGAGGCTCAGGCTGAATGAGAAGTATGCTCAGAGCCTCCTCTGCAGGCCAAATCCAGCCATTTCCTCCATCGCGCCCCAGACGGCAGCTTGGGGGAGCAGCGCTCGGCTCTTTGGCACCGCCCAGCTCTTCCACGCGCCTTGGAGCCAGGCAGGTCCGGGGGGGGGGGGGGGGGGGGGGGGCAACTGATAGTCTGCAGGGGGGCGCCAGAGACCCTAGGCACGGCCCTGTGTCCTATGGGAACCAGCCCCATTCTTGGAGCCCAGTAGGGACAGAGAAAGCACCTACCTGTAGTAAACATAATCTGCTTTGGTTGTACCATCAAAAAGCGGTATATCAAATCCATGACCCTTTGCCTTCTCCTCTTCATCTCCTTAGCCTCTTGGTTAGAGGATTAAGGTATTGATGGGCCCCAGAGTGGGAAATCCACCACTCTTTCCCTGTGCGGGAACAAAGAAGTTAGGAAGACCTTGGAAACACCCTATACCAAGGTTTTACACCTCTCCACATTTAAGTAACTCCTGGTATTGGGCTTTTATCCCAGAATAGGGCACCCCTTCATTATCTTGAGTGACACTGCTTTGGAGGAGAAATCCAAAATGTTCCTCCTGTTACTGAATAGGAAGCACATTGTGGTGTCCTGATACATACACATTGTGCAATGGCCGCATCAGCATTATTAGTTTATGAGAGGCCTGCTATTCATGTGGCCTAAACTAAATGGATAGCTGATCTCTTTAGTAACTGAATAATTTTTAGTGTTGCCTCAGTCTGTCTCTTAACCTAGCCCATAATATGGACAATATTTGACCTGTAAGCAATTTAAATAGTCCGTTATTAACCATATAATTTCCAAAAATATATTGCTCAGGAAGTTTCGTTATTGGTCCAGCCATATTTAATTTAAAGAGAAATTATAAATTATTATATATTTGGGGTAAATGTTGTTAGTAGGCATGGACACTGACCAAGTATGCACATATTTTTCAGCTTGCACAAACCAACCTGGCCTTAAAACACAAATCAACTACGTAATTTATGTTTGAAGATTGGGTAGTTGTGGGAAAATGAAAAAGTATACAAGTATCTTGAGAGGGCAAGTATCAAAGCCATCTATTAGTTTATTTATTATTAAGGCAAATATTCACAAAATGCTGTGGCTTAGTCAGGGGGTGTAGAAGTGGATAACAGTCACATAATGCTAAAGACTGGAAAGAGGGGAGTGTGAAGGTGGATAAGAGTCACATAAAATTGAAAACTGGAGAGAGGGGATGTAGAGGTGGTTAAGAAGAGTCACATAAAGCTGAGGACTGGAGAGAGGGGGGGATGTAGACAGGGGTGTGCTGGTAAATTTTAACAAGGGGCTCTCTCTCCGGGCATAGCCGGCCCTGAAATTTGGGGGGAGGGGGGAATACATGCCTCTCTCTCCCTTCCCTTGTGCGGGCACGCTAGGCATACCTTTGCCGAGCCCCACCAGCCAATAAATGGACTGTCACCATTCTCTGCTGCTTGTTTCTGGCTCTGAGCAGCATGATGGAACCTTCTTGCGCTTGCATGAAAAGTCCCAGCCTGATGCTCAGAGTCAGAAACAAGGAGCAGGGAGCAGCAGCAGCCTATTTACTTGGCTGGGGGGGCCAGCATCACTGCCAGCAAAGTAAAAGAGAATTCAGGAGGGGGCCCAAGCCCACATTTTGGGAGTCAGTTGTTAAAGTAGCCATGGGGAGGCCTACTTTAACAACCGGCTCCCAAAATTCTTAAAAACTTAACAAACGGCTCTTGCGAGCCCGTGAGAGCCCGCTCCAGCACACCACTGGGTGTAGAGGTGGATAAGAGTCAGAGAAGGGGTGTAGAGGTGGATAAGAGTCACCAAAAGCTGAGAACTGGAGAGAGGAGGGGTGTAGAGGTGGATTAAGAATGTTACTGTAGTTCTCTTTTGAAGTGTATGCCCCTAAAGTAGGTGTCTCAGGTCTCAACCCCAGTCTTCGGGACATACCCTACCAGTATGATTATCAGTCTATCCATGCTGAATATACATGAGACTTATTTTTATCTCCACAAGTCCCAATATTATTTTTACTCACCACACTATACTTTTAATTCATTAAATTACACATATTTTTCAACAGTTATCTTCTTGCCTCAGTAGTGCTAAATTGCCAAACAATAATTTTATGGCAATTCAAACCAGCACTAAGTTCTTCATCGGCTTTTATCATTGATTTTTTCAAGCAGTTTTTAAGCAAACATCTTAATTCGGACTGGGGGTTCAAAAACGTCCGACATGCATGTTTCACCTCCCGGCTGTGTCAAGGACCTCCCCCTTATGCCATTCCAGCGCCAGCTTGACCAACTTTATTCAAGGAACTATTCCTGTCAAGATGGCGCCGGCGTCTATCCTAAAGTTTTTTTATCTGATGACGTGTACAGAACTCGGATCCAATTGGACAGAGGAGGAGGTACTCGGATTACATTAAAGAGCCCCACTCCAATTCCACATTAACATATGTAAATCTGTATCGTGCATATTTATTGCGGGTATGCTGAAAACCTGACTGGTTTGGTGAGTTCTGAGGAGTGGGTTGAGTGCCACTGGCCTAAAGCAGGCCCCTCTTTAGCCCAAGTATTTTGTACATTCAAACTTTGGCACCCTAGTCCATTGCCTGTCTTACCTACTGCTAAATCCAGGACTGCTTGGAAGTCACAGCAAACCTCACATGATTCCTCCTTTTCTTTCAGTTTGACACAACCTTTCTTTATGGCCTGTGTAGGGTGATTTAGTACCAGTATAAGGAGTTTTCTCATATTTGCTCAGACTGAGATTAGCGATTCATGCAGAATCCCACAGTTTCTGGGTTGATATCCCTAGGGAGTATCCAGGTATGCTGTTAACCTGTGGTTTTATCCATATAGGTCCCGCCCTTTGAAAATGTACCCTGCAATGTATTCTTTTAAATTATTTTTTTCAAAACTAATTGCAATAACAGACATGGACTTTCTCCACTCCTGGTTTTTCTGTCTTCTGCACTAATTTAAGGGCCCTTTTACTAAAGTTTAAGGCGCTAATAGAATTAGCGCGCACTAAATGCTGTGTGCCCTATTTTATACCTATGGGCCATGTGGCACTTAGTGTACACTAATGCCCGTTAACACGCACTAAGCTTTAGTAAAAGGGCCCCTTGGTAAACAATAATTTAGGCATTATTTTTTCAGGACTAACCCTGATATCACATGCTGAAACTTTTTCTCTGTCTTCTCTCCCATTTTACCCATCTAGTTTCAACCTGAAGTCAAAGATTGAAATTTAGTCTGTGTGAGCTGGAGACAGAAATTGGGCAGCAGTAGGGCACATGCATTCCTGGAAGGTGGAGAGGAGTTTTCTCCTTTGCCTGCAGTGTCAGGGCTGGAGAGCATGTTAGAACAGTGTCTCTAGGGTCTCCAGCACTGCTGAAGTGGCACAGTGCCAACAAGATTGATCGGGGAGGGGGAGGAGGAGGGAGCTACCATGCCCTGGCAGTCTGGGAAGGCTGCCAAGGCCCTGTCTGTTGCTAAGGAGCGAGTTTCCTCGACAACAGGCCACTGGGGCCTGTTGTCTTGCTCTTGATAAAAAGGGCATAGTTGGGTGTGAGGTGGGGGGAGAATAATGCTAGTGAGGAAGGGGGTAGATGGTTAAAAAAAAATGAGGGGCAAAGAATGAAAACAGGAGAAAAGAGAAAGTTTAAAAGTGTGAAAGTGGGAGGAAGAGAGCACATTATGAATGTAAAAGCCTCTTCTTTTCTCTTAAAATCCCCCCTCCAACAATTATTTCTCATCCTCCACATCCCCTGGCCCCCCCATTTTGTTTTGAACTCTTTGCAGCAGAGTTCATGTCTCGTAAAGTCTGTGTGTACGTGGTGGAAGGAAGTCAAGAATCTCTATACATAGGGAAAGGGGAATATCTTTGGTTCTTCAGTATTCCTTACTCCTCCGCCCCCCCCCCCCCCACCCAGATTTAGTAGACAGGCACAAGAATATGTGAGCCTTCAATATTGATCATTGAGGAGTTTGTTTTCCTATTCATTATTTTCTTATTTTTAAGTGATGGAGGATATTGACTGGAAGGGGAAAGGTCTCTGTTTAACAGTTATGCTGCCCATTTGGTTACAAGTACCTGAATATACTGTTTCCCCCTACCATTTCTGCAGGGGATGATATGAGGTTCGTCAGGGGTCTGTGCTGGGAGCGCTGCTTTTTAACATATTTATAAATGGTCTACAGATGGGAATAACTAGTGAGGTAATTAAATTTGCTGACTACACAAAGTTATTCAAAGTTGTTAAATCGAAATAGGATTGTGAAAAATTAAAAGAGGACCTTATGAGACTGGGCGTCTAAATGGCAGATGACGTTTAATGTGAGCAAGTGCAAAGTGATGCAAGTGGGAAAGAGGAACCCGAACGATAGCTATGTAATGCAGGGTTCCACGTTAGGAGTCACCGAACAAGAAAGGGATCTCAGCGTCGTCGTTGATGGTACGTTGAAACCCTCTGCTCAATGTGCTGCGGCGGCTAAGAAAGTAAGTAGAATGTTAGGTATTATTAGGAAAGGAATGGAAAACAAAAGTGAGGACATTATAATGCCTTTGTATCGGTCCATGGTACGATCGCACCTCGAATGCTGTGTTCAATTCTGGTCACCACATCTCAAAAATGATATAATGGAATTAGAAAAGATACAGAGAAGGGTGATGAACATGATAAAGGGGATGGGATGACTTCCCTATGAGGAAAGGCTGAAGTGGCTAGGACTCTTCAGCTTGGAGAAAAGGTGGCTGAGAGTGGAACAGGTAGACATGAATCATTTGTTTACTCTTTCCAAAAATACTAGGACTAGGGGGCATGCGATGAAGCTACAAAGTAGTAAATCTAATATCAATTGGAGAAAATGTTTCTTCATTCAACGTGTAATTAAATTCTGGAATTCGTTGCCAGAGAATGTGGTAAAGGCAGTTTGCTTAGCGGGGTTTAAAAAAGGTCTGGACGGCTTCAAAAAGGAAAAGTCCATAGACCATTCAATTGACTTGGGGAAAATTCACTGCTTATTTCTGGCAAAAGCAGCGTAAAATGTATTGAACTTTTTCGGGATCTTACCAGGTATCTGTGATCTGGATTGGCAACTGTTGGTAACAGGATGCTAGGCTTGATGGACCTTTGGTCTGTCCCAGTGTGGCAATACTTATGTACTTATGAGAGAGGTGAAGCATGTGAGGGTTTGGAAGTGTAACAAGCGATTGGGAGGGAGAATAAGGTTAGGGGAAATCAGTAACATTATCTGGCGCTATAGGCATCAGACCTTTCCAAAATTACAAGAAAGACAAAAAATACACATTCAGGAGAAGATGTGGCATGCAAACTAGGTGCTTAATTGCTGAATCAGAAAGGACAAATCTCACATGAATATTCATTGTGAGTATGCTGAAAAACTGACTGGCTGGGGTGCTTCCAGGACCAGGTTTGGGAACCACTGACTTAACTGGTTATAGGGCACCACATAAAGATAGGGCTTATTTTTATGTGGCCCTATTTATGCGGTTAACCTGGCTGGTTAAGTGCTGAATATCGGCATTTAACCAGCCAAATGCCAGCTCCACCCTCAGAACACACCCCAAAATAGCCGGTTATGTGTTAGGCGCTAACCAGTCATTTTCAGTGGCATTAGTCAGTTTAGCTCCACTGAAAATGACCGGTTAGCCCCAAACACGATAGGAGCCGTTTCTGGCCAGTTAAATCACTTTGAATATAAGCCCCTGCATTTCAAGCTAAATTAGGGCAAAAATTTGACCAGGCAAAAACAGCATGCAGGTCAGTTTATTTCCAGTCTTACACAAGTGCATCTCATTTTATTTCTGGAAGGAGCAAAATTTTCACAGAAAAGGACCTATAAACAAAATGTGTGCTGCAGAGTATCTGCCCATTCTCCGAGGACAAGCAGGCTGCTTGTTCTCACGACTGGGTGACGTCCGCGGCAGCCCCCACCAACCGGAAAAGGCTTCGCGGGACGGTCAGCACGCAGGGCACGCCCACCGCGCATGCGCGGCTGTCTTCCCGCCCGTGCGCGACCGCTCCCGCCAGTTCCTTTTTTTCCGCGTCTGGAGAGAGTCGTGCTTTGCCGCTCTCTCTGCTTTCAGCCGCCGGAAAGTCGATCGCGTTTACGCGGATCGTTATTTTTTCTATTTAGTTTTTGTTACCGCCGGTTTCCTTTTTTCCTTTTCAAAAAAAAAAAAAAAACCTGTGCGTGTGGAGCACGCGCTCCCTTTTTCCCTCGCTTCCAGCGGGGACGCCGCGTTGCGGCCTAGTGGCCGCACGGTTGTTTCCTTTTTCGAGGTGTGATTTTCGCCACCATTGACGACTTTGACTTCGCCGACGCGATTTTTCCGTCGATGTCCTCGAAGGTCCCGAGTGGATTTAAAAAGTGTGGTCGCTGCAGCCGGCCGATCTCGCAGACCGACACCCACGCTTGGTGCCTCCAGTGCCTCGGGCCGGAGCACAATATCAAGTCGTGTTCCCTGTGTCTCGGTCTCCGGAAACGGACTCAAGTTGCGAGGCAAGTTCTGCGGGACCGTCTTTTTGGAACTTGCGCCGGCCCCTCGACGTCGACCTCGACGGCATCGGTATTGACGCCTGGTCCTTCGGTACCGGTATCGATGCCCGAGACATCGGCACCGATGGCATCGACCCCAGGAGAACAGGTCCCGTCGGCCCGCCGGTCCGCCGGCGAGGGTGGAGGTGAGCGGCCGCGTGGGCAGTCGGCCCCGGTCACTCCCTCAGCCCGTGGTCCACGGGACCGAACCCTGTCTGACCCGGCTCCTCGAGACCGAGGGGGATCGTCCTCCTCCTCCTCCATACCTCCCGGCGCCGGTGACGCGCATCGAAAGAAGGACAAGAAGCGTCGTCACCGGTCGCCCTCGGTGCATCCGGACATCGGAGAGGAGGCGACGCCGAAGCGTCATCGCCGAGAGGAGAGGTCCCCGTCGGTTGTGGAGGTACCGACGCATCAGGGTTCCGGCACCTCGGTGCCGTCTCCTGGCCCCCATCAGCTTCTGGCACCGACACCCCTACCGGCCCCATCGCCTTTCCCGGCAGCGGGCCTGGACGAGTGCCTCAGAGCCATCCTTCCGGGGATCCTGGAAGGGCTGATGCGCCAGGCTGTGCCGGCGCCGGGGGTGCTTGCGCCCTCGGCGCCGATGTCTGTGGCGCCGGCGAGCTCTAGCCCAGCGCCGGGGCCGTCGACACCGCCGCCGCTTGCGGCGCCGGTCTCGACCGCCACGTAGGTGGAGTCCCCGTCGATGGAGGGAGCTCCGTCCCCGCCGACGCGGGAGTCCACCGCTCGACGACACCGAGACCTCGGTGCCTCGACGTCGAGCCGGGCCCGGTTCAGGACTCAGCTACATGAGCTTATGTCCGATACCGAGGATGAGGCCTCGTGGGGGGAAGAGGAGGACCCTAGATATTTCTCCTCAGAGGAGTCTACGGGCCTTCCCTCGGACCCCACGCCTTCACCGGAGAGGAAGCTCTCACCTCCTGAGAGTCTCTCCTTTGCCTCCTTTGTGCGGGATATGTCTATTAGCATTCCCTTTCCCGTGGTCTCTGTGGAAGAGCCGAGGGCCGAGATGCTCGAGGTCCTCGACTATCCATCACCACCTAGAGAGTCCTCCACGGTGCCGCTGCACAATGTCCTCAAGGAGACACTGCTTCGGAACTGGGTGCGACCGTTAACTAACCCCACCATTCCCAAGAAAGTAGAGTCCCAGTACAGGATCCACTCTGACCCAGAGTTAATGCGGCCCCAACTGCCCCATGACTCGGCGGTCGTGGATTCTGCTCTCAAGAGGGCACGGAGTTCGAGGGATACCGCCTCGGCGCCCCCGGGGCGGGAGTCTCGCACTCTGGACTCGTTTGGGAGGAAGGCCTACCAATCCTCCATGCTCGTGACCCGCATCCAGTCATACCTGCTCTATATGAGCATCCACATGCGGACTAATGTGCAACAACTGGCGGACCTGGTCGATAAGCTCCCGCCGGAGCAGTCCAGGCCTTATCAGGAGGTGGTCAGGCAGCTGAAGGCGTGCAGAAAGTTCCTGTCCAGGGGTATCTATGACACCTGTGACGTGGCATCTCGTGCTGCGGCCCAAGGTATAGTGATGCGCAGGCTCTCATGGCTGCGTGCCTCTGACCTGGACAACCGCACCCAGCAGAGACTGGCCGACGTCCCTTGCCGGGGGGATAACATTTTTGGTGAGAAGGTCGAGCAGCTGGTGGACCAACTGCATCAGCGGGAAACCGCCCTCGACAAGCTCTCCCACCGGGCGCCTTCAGCATCCACCTCAGCAGGTGGACGTTTTTCCCGGGCCCGGCAGGCTGCGCCCTATTCTTTTGCAAAGCGTAGGTACAACCAGCCGGCCCGAAGGCCTCGCCAGGCACAGGGACAGCCCCAGCGCGCTCATTCTCGTCAACAGCGTGCGCCTAAGCAGCCCCCTGCGCCTCCACAGCAAAAGCCGGGGACGGGCTTTTGACTGGATCCTCGGGAACATAGCCGCCCTCAAAGTGTCCGTACCGGACGATCTGCCGGTCGGGGGGAGGTTAAGTTTTTTTCACCAAAGGTGGCCTCTCATAACCTCCGACCAGTGGGTTCTCCAAATAGTGCGGTGCGGATACGCCCTGAATTTGGCCTCCCTGCCTCCAAATTGTCCTCCGGGAGCTCAATCTTTCAGCTCCCATCACAAGCAGGTACTTGCAGAGGAACTCTCCGCCCTTCTCAGCGCCAATGCGGTCGAGCCCGTACCACCCGGGCAGGAAGGGCAGGGATTCTATTCCAGGTACTTCCTTGTGGAAAAGAAAACAGGGGGGATGCGTCCCATCCTAGACCTGAGAGGCCTGAACAAATTCCTGGTCAAAGAAAAGTTCAGGATGCTTTCCTTGGGCACCCTTCTGCCAATGATTCAGAAAAACGACTGGCTATGTTCCCTGGATTTGAAGGACGCATATACTCACATACCGATACTGCCAGCTCACAGACAGTATCTCAGATTCCGCCTGGGCGCACGGCACTTTCAGTATTGTGTGCTGCCCTTTGGGCTCGCCTCTGCCCCACGAGTGTTTACCAAGTGCCTCGTGGTGGTAGCGGCCTACCTACGCAAGCTGGGAGTGCACGTGTTCCCATATCTCGACGATTGGCTGGTCAAGAACACCTCGGAGGCGGGAGCCCTCCGGTCTATGCAGTGCACTACTCGACTTCTGGAGCTGCTGGGGTTTGTGATAAATTACCCAAAGTCCCATCTCCAGCCAACACAGTCTCTGGAATTCATAGGAGCTCTGCTGAATGCCCAGACGGCTCAGGCCTACCTTCCCGAAGCGAGGGCCACCAATCTCCTGGCCCTGGCTTCGCAGACCAGAGCGTCTCAGCAGGTCACAGCTCGGCAGATGTTGAGACTTCTGGGTCATATGGCCTCCACAGTTCATGTGACTCCCATGGCTCGTCTTCACATGAGATCTGCTCAATGGACCCTAGCTTCCCAGTGGTTCCAAGCCACTGGGAATCTAGAAGATGTCATCCGCCTCTCCACCAGTTGCCGCACTTCACTGCTCTGGTGGACCATTCGGACCAATCTGACCCTGGGACGTCCATTCCAAATTCCTCAGCCCACGAAAGTGCTGACGGATGCATCTCGCCTGGGGTGGGGAGCTCATGTCGATGGGCTTCACACCCAGGGTCTGTGGTCCCTCCAGGAAAAGGATCTGCAGATCAACCTCCTGGAGCTCCGAGCGATCTGGAACGCACTGAAGGCTTTCAGAGATCGGCTGTCCTACCAAATTATCCAAATTCGGACAAGCAGGGGGGCACCGGATCTCGCCCCCTGTGTCAGGAAGCCGTCGGGATGTGGCGTTGGGCATGCCGGTTCGGCATGCTCCTCCAAGCCACGTACCTGGCAGGCGTAAACAACAGTCTGGCCGACAGACTGAGCAGAGTCATGCAACCGCACGAGTGGTCGCTCCATTCCAGAGTGGTACGCAAGATCTTCCGAGAGTGGGGCACCCCCTCGGTGGATCTTTTCGCCTCTCAGACCAACCACAAGCTGCCTCTGTTCTGTTCCAGACTTCAGACACACGGCAGGCTAGCGTCAGATGCCTTTCTCCTTCATTGGGGGACCGGCCTCCTGTATGCTTATCCTCCCATACCTTTGGTGGGGAAGACCTTACTGAAGCTCAAGCAAGACCGCGGCACCATGATTCTGATAGCGCCCTTTTGGCCCCGTCAGATCTGGTTCCCTCTTCTTCTGGAGTTGTCCTCAGAAGAACCGTGGAGATTGGAGTGTTTTCCGTCTCTCATTTCGCAGAACGACGGAGCGTTGCTGCATCCCAACCTTCAATCCCTGGCTCTCACGGCCTGGATGTTGAGGGCGTAGACTTCGCTGCGTTGGGTCTGTCTGAGGGTGTCTCCCGGGTCTTGCTTGCCTCTAGGAAGGATTCCACTAAAAAGAGTTACTTTTTCAAGTGGAGGAGGTTTGTCGTTTGGTGTGAGAGCAAGGCCCTAGAACCTCGTTCTTGCCCTGCACAGAACCTGCTTGAATACCTTCTACACTTATCAGAGTCTGGCCTCAAGACCAACTCAGTAAGGAATCACCTTAGTGCGATTAGTGCTTACCATTATCGTGTGGAAGGTAAAGCCATCTCTGGAGAGCCTTTAGTCGTTCGATTCATGAGAGGCTTGCTTTTGTCAAAGCCCCCCATCAAGCCTCCTACAGTATCATGGGATCTCAACGTCGTCCTCACCCAGCTGATGAAACCTCCTTTTGAGCCACTGAATTCCTGCCACCTGAAGTACTTGACCTGGAAGGTCATTTTCTTGGTGGCAGTTACTTCAGCTCGTAGGGTCAGTGAGCTTCAAGCCCTGGTAGCTCATGCTCCGTATACCAAATTTCATCACAACAGAGTAGTGCTCCGCACCCACCCAAAGTTCCTGCCGAAGGTGGTGTCGGAGTTCCATCTTAACCAGTCAATTGTCTTGCCAACATTCTTCCCAGGCCGCATACCCGCCCTGCTGAACGTCAGTTGCACACATTGGACTGCAAGAGAGCATTGGCCTTCTACTTGGAGCAGACACGGCCCCACAGACAGTCCGCCCAATTGTTTGTTTCTTTCGACCCTAACAGGCTAGGGGTCGCTGTCGGGAAATGCACCATCTCCAATTGGCTAGCAGATTGCATTTCCTTCACTTACGCCCAGGCTGGGCTGGCTCTTGAGGGTCATGTCACGGCTCATAGTGTCAGAGCCATGGCAGCGTCAGTGGCCCACTTGAAGTCAGCCACTATTGAAGAGATTTGCAAGGCTGCGACGTGGTCATCTGTCCACACATTCACATCACATTACTGCCTCCAGCAGGATACCCGACGCGACAGTCGGTTCGGGCAGTCGGTGCTGCAGAATCTGTTTGGGGTGTAAATCCAACTCCACCCTCCAGGACCCGAATTTATTCTGGTCAGGCTGCACTCTCAGTTAGTTGTTCTTCGTAGGTCAATTTCTGTTGTACCCTCGCCGTTGCGAGGTTCAATTGACCTGGGTTCTTGTTTTGAGTGAGCCTGAAAGCTAGGGATACCCCAGTCGTGAGAACAAGCAGCCTGCTTGTCCTCGGAGAAAGTGAATGATACATACCTGTAGCAGGTGTTCTCCGAGGACAGCAGGCTGATTGTTCTCACCTACCCTCCCTCCTCCCCTTTGGAGTTGTGTTTCATATTTTATTGCTTGTCATTCAACTGGCGGGAGCGGTCGCGCACGGGCGGGAAGACGGCCGCGCATGCGCGGTGGGCGTGCCCTGCGTGCCGACCGTCCCGCGAAGCCTTTTCCGGTTGGTGGGGGCTGCCGCGGACGTCACCCAGTCGAGAGAACAATCAGCCTGCTGTCCTCGGAGAACACCTGCTACAGGTATGTATCATTCACTATATTTAAATTTAGCCATCTGGGCAAAAGAGTTCCTAGGGGGCATTTCTTGCTTATGCAGTCAAAAAAAATGGTGTCTCTGCGCTCATGTAGTGCTATATCATCTCTAGAAAGAAAGGACTTTGCTCAAATAAAGCAGACTATTTCTTCTTGGTAATTTCCCAGGCGGCCCAGCTAAACCTTAACCTCCAGCTAAGGGGCCCAGAGAGGAAGGTATGGTAGAGAATGCATGAATTTATCTAGGAAAAGGTGGAGTACAGTAAAACTAGGAAGGCAAGTTATGAAGCTTGGTTCTTTGAAATTATGGAAAGCCCTTTGCGGGTAATTTTATAACCGGGCACCTAGTGTAAGGCAGCAAAAATGTGCCTATTTCAAGTCTATTTTATAAAGAAATGCAGGTATTCTTACAAAATACTATCGAAAAGTGGCAAAAAAATGCACTTTCATTTAAGGTGCAGTCACTTACACTAACCCAGTAGCTGGTGTAAATGACAGTACCTACATTTTGCAAGAGTGCATGTAAATTATAATATTCTATAATCCATGCATGTACTTGCTTGCACCATCCATCTCAGCCCATGGACACACTGAAGAGGAAAATACACGCCATCAAATTATGGCACGTTCTTTTCTGCTAATCGATGCTCTATAAGAGGTCATTCACAGGATTTTGGCACGGTTCTGTAGGTGCGCTGTGTAGAATCCGGGGGTTTATGCCTTTTCTTTAACTATGTTTTTCTCTTTTAGAAGCGGTGTAGCATGGTTGACGAACACTATACACCTTTCAGAAAGTGTTTCAGGAATAGCAGCAGGTAGGGGAAAGCTGGATGAAAGCAAGAGTGAGACAGAGAGATGGTAATTTGGTGGTGGCAGGGGAGAAGCAGGATCCATCAAACATATAAATCGCAAGTGACCGACTCATCTGCAAATGCGCAGTAGAGACTTCCCTCTCTGTCCCGCCCTCGCGTCAAGACGTCATGACGTCAGAGGGTGGAACAGAGAGGGAAACGGAGTCGGACTGTCGGACGCTGCTGCTGGAGCCTGGAAACGAACATCGCGTGCACCAACCTCCACCCTCCCCATCCCCGCTGCCGCTCCCGCCCCGCCCCCCTCCATATCGGGCCCCCTGCACTGACCTGACAGCGCCTGTCAGGTCAGTGCAGGGGGCCCGGCACGGAGGGGGGATGGAGCGGCGGCGAGGAGGGTAGCTGGACATGGGGGGAGGGCAGGGGGGAGAGGGCATGGTTGCTGGACATGGGGTGAGAGCAGGGCAGAGAGGAGGGTTGCTGGACATGGGGGGAGGGCAGGGTTGGTGGATTTGGGAGGGGGGAGGCCAAGGGAAAGAGGAGGGTTGCTGGATATGGGGGGAGGATCGGTGGACGGGGTGAGGCCAGGGGAGAGAGGAGGGCTGCTGGACATGGGGAGAGGGCAGGGGAGAGAGGATGGCTGCTGGACGGGGGGAGGAGGCCAGGGGATACAGGACGGCTGCTGGACATGGGGGGGAGGGCAGGGGAGAGAGGAGGTTTGCTGCACATGGATGGATGGAGGTGAGAATTATTACATTTTGCAAAACACAAATCTTGCCCGTTTTAACGGGCTTAACGGGTAGTAAACAGATAAAGGAACTATGGCGGAGCAAAAGGGAGACAGAGGGGAAAGAGAATATGATTTTATTTCTTCACTTTCCTAACCTGTCTCATGAATTCTTGAAGGAGCATTTACCTATGTGACAGAGACGTAGCCAGACCTTGATTTTGGGGGAGCCTGAGCCTAAAGTGGGGGAGAGGGCACATTTTACCCTGCCCCTCCCCCCACCACTCTACACCCCTGCCGCAACCCCACATACCTGGACTAGTGGGGAATCCCCAAGCCCCGCCAGCAGAAGCCTTCCTGTGGTGATATCGGTGCCACGCTGCCTGCCTTGTTTTCCCGCCCCGGCGCGGATGCTCGGTTTTAGTGAAATTGAGCATGCGTGAAGCTCGCGTATGCTCAGTTTCATTTTAAAACCAAGCTTGCACATGAGGGAGGGGGAAGCAGGGCAGGCAGTGTGGTGGTGAATATCGCTGCAGGAAAGCTTCTGCTGCCGGAGCTTAGGGACCCGCGCCAGCCAAACCAGCAAACTTTGGGAGCCCGAACCCAAATTAGAGGGGGGCCCAGGTCTCCTGTGACTATGCCACTTCTATATGGCAGCTCGTGAATGGAATTCTCTTCCAAGATCTTTAAAAACTAGTTTGATTTATTACTCATTCAATCATGGGCTATGTTTATGACAAGTTCAGGTAATCACTAAGATTTTGATATATACAGTACAGTCTCAATTGTCCAACCTTCGCTAATCCAGCATATCTAACAGACCCCCTCCCCCCAGTGACATAATCGTGTCTCTTTCCATTCTCCAGCGTAAGGCAGGGAGAAGTTTCGCACCTAAGACAATTTGTTTCAGACCCAAAGCACCATTGTGACCCGGGACCCTGCTTTTACAGCCTTTGTTTATGCATTTGTTGAGGGGTTACCATTGTTTTCTGTATTATCTGACTTTCATTTACCCAACAATGGGTCAGTCCCGTTTACATTAGATATTCGAGACATTACTGTATTGTATTTACATTTTGACACATAGTTGTCGCTTTTCCCAGTCTCTTAAATCTGTAACCCACCTTGAACCATATATAATAGGAGTTAGTAGGATTTAAGACTCGCATAACAAAATATGACAGCAGGTAAAGTCTGAAAGGATCCACTGAAGCTGCCTAGTTTAATTCCTGTCACAGCGTCAAAGACTCTAGCAGATTTCTGATTTCTCACATCACTTCTTCACATCTATGGCTCCTCTGTTCTTATCCCATGATTTCCTGAATTCACTTAATTCTGTCTACCTCCCCTTACACTGGGAGGCTGTTTGAGACATCCACTGCCCTTTCTGGGAAGAAATATTTTCTGATGTTACTCCTGAATCCTTCCTTCTTTGAGTCTTACATCATGATCTCTTGAAAACTGAAAAAAAAATTTGCTTCTTGTGCACTCTTTATACTTTTGAGAGATTTGAATGTCTCTGTCATATCTGCCTTCCATTTCCTCTAGGTTAGATATATTCAGGTCTTTAAGCCATCCTTTTACTAAGCAGCACTAACAAGTGGACTGCGCTAGTCCCAATGCAGGTTTTTCCCAAACACTAAGGCCGCTTTTAGTGCTGCCAGTAAATGGCTGATTTTGATGGCACCCAGTCATAATAGCCCTGGCAAAAGATCCCTGACAAAACAGCCTTGTAACAAAATAACCCTTGACATTTCACACCCTAACAAAATCGCCCTTGACAAAATGGCCCCTCCCACAAAACAACCCTTGACAAAATAGCCCCTACACAAAATAGCCCCCTTAACAAAACAACCCCCTAAGAAAAAATAACACATCACAAAAAAATAAACTACAACTGAAATCTTCACTAATAAAGCCTCCTACCAGCATTCAATTCAATAAGGCATATATAAGGAATCCTCTGCTCATTTCCAGTGAACTACAATTCCCAGAGTCCTCCTCTGTGTTCCCCAAGCTGTATGCCTGGCCAGTTTCCTGGGCTTTGCTTCCTGCCTGTTCCAGGAACCTGCCAGCCTACTTGCTCAGATATCTCTGTTTTGAATACATTTGATTGTGAGTCATCTGTTTTATCAGTTTTTTACATCAAAGATCAATAGACCCCTGAGGCAGGCCGCTACGGCCGAAACACAATTCGTGTCGGGTCGTTTTTATTGATTTGATGTGAATAAAGACCTTGTTTAGGAAACACCGTTTGTGAGAGGATTTTCTTTTGGATCCACTGTTCGTCTATTTGACACTCATATATAAATAAACAAAATTCTACAGCTACAAACTGGTATTCATGATCTGTTCTGCTATTTAAAGAAACTATTTTTCCATCAACATGCTAATTAAAAAAAGCAAAACAATAATGTCATCATTTTCATAGTCTTACCAACCTTATCCTGTTTGGCAAGGTAAGATTATTAGGAAAAAAATGCAATGCCATATTATGGGTAGCCTGATCAGGCCCTTTTGTTGGGGGGCTAATTTGTCAAGGGCAGGCCGTTTTGACACTGGCTGTTATGTCAGGGACTATTATGTCGGGAGCTTTTTTTTGTTTGGAGCTATTTTGACCACGTACTGCAATCCTATACCTGGGCGCCTTGCTTTTAGGAACCTCGATGCCTTGTAGTGAGAGCGTAACCTAAAATCACATCTGGGTGCCCAGATTCCATTACAAAGCTCTAGTGTAACCTGGCATTGGTGCAACTTACATTTAGGTGCCTGCAATTACACCAGCCATAGACCTCATGTAACCCGGAACTCACCTGGGTTAGCTCCCAGACCAGAGTCCCATGGAGAGTACGTGTCTTTCTCAGTTCTCACCTCCACAGATTGAATTATTCTCAAGTCATTCACACTGACTCTTCAGTCTCCTCTCAGACAACTGGGAATGGATATGGATCCGGAGTCTACATTGGGGTTCGAGAAACATGTATCTGGGTCCAGGTTCCCTCCAGTTTCCAGTCCAGGAACCACACAATATGCCAGGAGGATTAGGAATAAACTTAATTTTATTAAAACATTGGCAACAAATAAATTCTTACTGTGATGGTCTTTAGTTTAATAGGCGATGCAACTCCGGCTATGGCTATGATTTCCAAAGGTAATCACAAAGAGCATTTCTTTCTCAGGATTATATGCAGGTGTACAATCCATTTATGCCTGTCCTGTAGCCTGATGGGACCCCAGGATGGATTTCCCTTTTCCTCTGATGTACTCTGTACCATCAGATCTAGATCTTCTATTACTGACCTTATCCTTTGTGGGTATCACCCCGAAGGTAGCAATCAGCCATGGGCAAACCTCATCTTACCCTGAGCCCCGGTTACGGGCTGGACTCCCCAATCCAACCCAAAGTTCTGGCTCCCTTTAATGGCTATGGAGCACTTGACAGCAATTGATCCCTTAAATCCAATCTGCTAGGGCTGGCTCTCTCTATGTGTCGCTTGGCGGGAGCTTGTAGGTTTCTCCAACCTTAGGCAACCAAGGCCAGCCTTCCTCTCAAGGCTTCTCTATTCACGTGTAAACCCCTCCCAGGTCTCCTTAGTCACTCCCCCCAGTGACTCTCTATCTGACCTCACTATATCAGAAGATCTCCTCTCTAATCCAGGGTTACATTCATATAAGTGCAGACACCTAAATTCGGCAAAGGCATGCTTAATGTACAGTATTCTGTAAATTGCGTACATCAGAGGGATCAAAGAATACATTCCTAAGTCCTTCCTAATGAAGAATAAAGGCTGAAAGGCTTCGCTTAACACAAGACTATCTCTACTTCAGGAAGCAGGTGAAAGCTTGACTCTTCAACCAGGCCTTTAATGAAAGAAGTAAATAACTTGCTAGTCACACACACAAGGAGTGTCACTGGCTGCACATTCTATAACAGGGACATGTTTAAATCTACTCCTACTCTAAGATAATATTCAAGCACCTTTCTGACCCCCTTATTTTCTTACTCCTGTTACTCTCTATCTTATTATCTACATGTTCCATCTTTACTTACACTCTGTATTTTATTGCATATTATGTTGGCATTGTCATACTTTGTATTGTTGTTTGAATATTTTTACTTCTGTGTTACAAAATGCCTAGCCACTCACCTGGGGTTACCCCTCAGCCACTTAGAGGGTCTATCCCCAGCACAGCTCAGGTCTGCCTACACCTGCTGCTTGTGCTCTACACTAGCACCCTCCTCCCACCGACTGTGTCCCAACCACCTCTGGGCGAGTCTCCCACTCTCAAATTATCCCTAGTGATTTCTAGCTTACTGGGGCCACACTCCCAGTGGTTCCACAGTTCCCAGAAAGTACTGACAGACCCAACACACAAACCACCAGTATTCTTTATTGGTCCAGACAGCAGAGTCAACAAACTGAAAATTGTCTTAAATATTGAACAGTGAAACATAAATGTGCAATCAGCAATCAATTACAGGTAACTGAAATATGGATCAATTATAAAACTATCTAAACATTTGTATACTAGCTAAGTAGTACCTGGGAAGGTCAGGACATATAACTGTTCACCGAGCCTCAGCAAAGAGATCCTACTCTCCTTTCTTCCCAGCTAAGACTGGGGAAAAAAGCCAGTAAAATCCAAATAAAAATGAGCTCCTGCGGCCAATCAGAGCCCAGAACAACAAGTTTTAAAAATAGCTGGTTACATCACTGAAGGCATTTCCTTTATTTGTGTTAACTAAAGAAGGAAAGATCAGCTCCTTGTAACAGCTTAAAACGTAACATGCACCACCTGCTGGCCAAACTAGAGAAATACACTTCAAGAATTAAGGCAGTTTTTCAGGCTTAAAACACACTGTTCTGTCACATGCTGTAATTGTCTTTTTCTAATGTTTGACTTATGCTTCGTTTTTTAGCCATAATGGAAACCGGGCCCGACCATCTCAAACCCGGCTAAATGCAAGGCATTTGGCCGTGGGAGGAGCCAGCATTTGTAGTGCACTGGCCCCCCTCACATGCCAGGACACCAACCGGGCACCCTAGGGGGCACTTAAAAAAATTAAAAAAGAATTGCTTCCAGGTGCATAGCACCCTTACCTTGTGTGCTGAGCCCCCCAAATCCCCTCCAAAAACCCACTCGCCACAACTCTACACCATTACCATAGCCCTAAGGGGTGAAGGGGGGCAACTACATGTGGGTACAGTGGGTTTTGGGGGGTTTTGGAGGGCTCTACATTAACCACCACAAGTGGAACAGGTAGGGGGGGTGGGCCTGGGCCCACCTGCCTGAAGTGCACTGCACCCACTAAAAACTGCTCCAAGGACCTGCATACTGCTGTCAAGGAGCTGGGTATGACATTTCAGGCTGGCATACAGGCTGGCAAAAAAAGTTTTTTTTTTTGGGTGGGAGGGGTTGGTGACCACTGGGGGAGTAAGGGAAGGTGAACCCCGCTTCCCTCCGGTGGTCATCTGGTCAGTTGGGGCACTTTTTTCAGACTTGGTCCTAAAAATAAATAGACCAAGTCCGGTCGACGAAATGCTCGTTTGAGCCGGCCTCTTTTTTTCCATTATAAGGCGAAGCCAGCCATCTCGTGCCCACGCCCCCGGCCCGCCTTCACTACCCTACCAACACGCCCCCTTGAAGGTTGGCCGGTGCCGCGACGAAACAGCAGTTGAAGCCGGCCAAAATCGGCTTTCGATTGGCTGGGATCAGGCGATCGCCGGCGATCTCCCGATTTATGTCGGAAGATCACCGGCGATCCCTTTCGAAAATAAGCCTGAAAGCCTAAAAAATAAGTACAACATGCTCATGCCCCGCCTATGTGAACACCCCCTTGCACTGTCGCAGTATGCAGTCTACATACATTTTCGCAGTATGCATTCTACATGTGCTGTTACAGAATAGCTCATATTTGCTTTGTTAGTGTACACTTACCTGCTAAAGTGATGGCATTCTGTACAGTTTTGTGCATAAGTGATATATAAATGTGAGCTACCCGTTATAGAATTGGTCTTCACATGTACAGTAGCTGATGGGGAGAGGGGGCAGGTCGGGGAGAAGAAGAGCCAATAAACAGAAACATCGGGAGAGAGGGGGGACAGGGGGAAAGCAAGGGCAATAACCAGAGACTCAGTAACTTCTGGGGAGAGAGGGGGAGGTAGGGGAAAAGTAGGGGCAATAAACAGAGACTCGGGAACTGCTGGGGAGAGAGGGGAGGTGGAGGAAAACCGGGGCAATAATCAGAGACTCAGGAACTGCTGGGGAAAGAGAGAGGGCAGGTGGGGGGGGGGGGGGGGAACAGGGCCAATAAACAGACTTGGGAACAGCTGAGGAAAGAGAGAGGGTAGATGGAGAAAAGTAGGGGCAATGAATAGAGATTCAGGAACTGAATGGGGAGAGAGGGGTAAATGGTGGAAAGCAAGGGCAATAAACAGAGAGAGGGGACAGGAGGGGAAAAGTAGGGGCAATAAACAGAGACACAGGAACTGCTGGGGAGAGAGGGGGAGGTGGGGGAAAGCCAGGGGCAAAAAAACAGAGAAACTGGAACTGCTGGGGGAAAGAGACTTGGGAACTGCTGGGGAAAGAGAGAGGGCAGATGTAGGAAAAACAGGGGCAATAAACAGAGACTTAGGAACAGCTGGGGAGAGAGAGAGGGCAGGTGGGGGAAAAGTAGGGGCAATAAACAGAGAGATTCGAGAACTGCTGGGGAGAGGGGGAGGTGGGGGAAAAGTAGGGGCAATTAACAGAGACTCGGAAACTGCTGGGGAGAGACAGGGGGCAAAAGGCAGGGTGAAAAACAGGGGCAATAAACAGACTTGGGAACTACTGGGAAGAGAGAGGAGGCAGGTGGGGGGAAATCAAGGGCAGTACATAAGTATTGTCATACTGGGACAGACCGAAGGTCCATCAAGCCCAGCATCCTGTTTCCAACAGTGGCCAATCCAGGTTACAAGTACCTGGCAAGGTCCAAAAACAGTACAATACATTTTATGCTGCTTATCCTAGAGATAAGCAGTGGATTTTCCCTAAGTCCATTTTAATAATGGCTTATGGAGGGTTTTTTTTAAGGAAGCTATCCAAACCTTTTTAAACCCTGCTAAGCTAACTGCTTTTACTATATTCTCTGGCAACGAATTCCAGAGTTTAAGAAGAAATATTTTCTACAATTTGTTTTAAATTTACTATTTTGTAGCTCCATTGCGTGCCCCCTAGTCCTAGTATTTTTGGAAAGAGTAAACAAGCGATTCACGTCTACCCGTTCCACTCCACTCATTATTTAATAAACCTCTATCATATCTCCCTTCAGCTGTCTTTTCTCCAAGCTGAAGAGCCCTAGCCGCTTTAGCCTTTCTTCATTGGGAAGTCATTCTATCCCCTTTATCATTTTCGTTGCCCTTCTCTGTATGTTTTCTAATTCCACTATATCTTTTGTGAGATGCGGTGACCAGAATTGCACATAATATTTGCGGTGCGGTCACACCATAGAGCGATACAAAGGCATTATAACAGCCTCATTTTTGTTTTCCATTCTTTCCTAATAATACTTAACATCCTATCTGCTTTCCTAGCCACCGCCGCTGCACACTGAGCAGAGGGAGAGGGCGAGAGGGGAAAAGCAGGGGCAATAAATAGATTTAGTAATAGCTCAGAGAAAGGGGCATGCAGGGATAATAAACAAATCCAGTAACTGTGTGTCACTGTGTGTATTTGTGCATGTCTGCATATGTTTCTAAGTTTATAGTACCCATATGGGAAAAGCATTCAACATTCTGTTCTTCCTCTAATGTAGCATACATCAGTCATATGAGGAAAGGCTAACGAGGTTAGGGCTCCTCAGCTTGGAAAAGAGATGGCTGAGGGGGGGATATGATTGAAGTCTTCAAAATCCTGAGTGGTGTAGAATAGGTAAAAGTGAATTGATTTTTCACTTTTTCAAAAAGTACAAAGACCAGGGGACACTCAATGAAATTGCATGGAAATACTTTTAAAACAAATAGGAGGAAATATTTTTTTCACTCAAAGGATAGTTAAGCTCTGGAACTCATTGCCAGAGGATGTGGTAATAGCAGTTAGCATATCTAGGTTTTAAAAGGGTTTGGATGAGTTCCTGGAAGAAAAGTCCATAGTCTACTATTGAGATACACATGGGGGAAGCCACTGCTTACCCTGGGATTGGTAACATAGAATGTTGCTACTGTTTAGGTTTCTGCCAGGTACTTGTGACCTGGATTGGCCACTGTTGGAATCTGGATTCTGGGCTAGTTGGACCATTGGTCTGACCTAGTATGGCTATTCTTATGTTGTTATGTGAAGAAGGGGGCTATACTGGGGAGGCAGGGCAGCTTCTGAAGAGAAGAATCAACTCACACAGGCACCACATTAAACACCAGGGTGACACGTCTGTGGGGGAGCATTTTTGGGGATCACAGCACTGCATCGATGACCCTATACAGAATTCTAAGAGGAAATTGTGAAACAATCCAAGAATGTAAGACCCATAGGAGTCAGCTCTGTTGGTGCTGTGGGTGTTGAGCACCCCCAATATTGAGCAAACTCCTTAACTGTGTCCACGGAGGGCTAATTTCCATTGGGTTAGCACCCTCAATCATTTTGAAAAGTTAGGTCCTATGGTAAGACATTTGAACTTAAGATGATGAAATGCTTTGACACCAACAAGACAAGTCTTAACAGAGATTTGGGTTTCTTATCGCATTAAGAAACTTAGAATTCTATTGCTTTGTCACCTGTTTCTCACGGCCCCCTCTATCCCCCACCTCTCCCTTTGAGACTGGCACTGGGATGCTTTTATGTTTCACTTATATATTCTAATATTGTTATCTTTTGCTCATACTAGTGTGGTCTGAGGAAGAAGGTTCTGGCCTTCGAAAACTAGTCAAAAATATTTTCAGTTACTCAATATAAAAGGTATCAGCTTTTTTGTTTGTTTGTTTTATTTGTATTAACATGGCAGCTGTATGTCTGTGTCTATCCCCATTTGTACCTGACATGTATATTCTGGTTTTTGCATTGTTCATCTATATAAAGAGTATACATATCTGTGAGAGTGCCAGCCTGTAGCTGACACACGCCGCCCTGTCTGAGGCTGGCACTTGGCAATGCCGCAGTAATGCGTGCTGTGAATTAATGAAGCAGAGGAGAATGGAAAGGGAAGGAGAATGGGGAAGATGGAGCGAGAGATGGGCATCAGCCCAAAGAGCCAGTCTGGGAACCACAGAGCCGTTATGGTGTCTCTATAGCAACCTGGCAGACGGTGGCATCCTGAGTCCCAGACAGGGCAGAGAAGACAGCAGAGTTTCTCAGAAAACCGACCTTTCCTCGCTGTGCGTCTGTATGTGTGTGTAGGTGCCTCTATGTGTGTGTGTGTGCACCCTACCGTCTGCCCATGCCCACATCTGCCTCTCATTTATATGCCCATTGTCTGTGACTCTCTCTGCTTTTCCTTCCGCTCCTTTTCTCCCTTTCTTCTTCTCTCCCTTTCTCTCTTTTCAAGCACCTCTCTCGTCCCCCTTCCTTCCATTTCATTTTATTATAATCGCTGTACATTTTGTTTGCCCCGGTGCCCACAGTCTGTGCCAGCGGCGTCTGGAAATATGTGCTTCATATATAGGAGGGAGAGTGAGACAGACAGGCTGGCATGCGGCCCACTTTTCCTGTCTGTATCTTTGCCCGCTGTCTCCATTTTCTTTCTGCACCCCTATCCTTGTATCCTCGGCTTTCCTTACTCCAGTATTCATCATTGTAACCTTTTTCTAATTTTAAAATAAAACCACATTTCAACGTCTCAATCCAGTTCTTCTCCTCTTCTGTTGATTTCTTTGTCTGTTGGGGACCCTGCAGAAACTCATTCTTATTCTTCTATGGATGCTTTTTTTTTTTCTCTCTCTGATGTCCCTCCTGCCACTGCTGATTTCCAAAATAATGGGGTGACACCCCTACTCCTTCACCCCTTAAGCCCTAATCGTAGCTGTAAAAGAATGATTAAGAGACAGTGGTAGTTAGTGCACTGGATTTATTCAGAACTTCCCCTCTCCACGTTTCCTGTACTCTCCCCGCCCTCCCCTACACTCCCACACCTCTCACCCTTTCCTGTCTTGCTCCTGCCACGGGCTCCTCTAGCACAAGGCTTCTTATCCTGGACTGAGCTCGCTGACAAGCCCGACTCTTTAGAAATTAAACCCCCTAAAAACTCCCAGGTAAATTTAGATGTATTTTTTAGAAGTCTTTACACACTATGACCCCACCCCATCTCCTGCACATTCTCTTTCCATCCTCCCCTTCCTTCTCTTTCACTTCAGTACCCCTTCCTATTCCACCCCAAGCCCCCCCCCCCCCCCCCCCCCCCCCCGCACACACACACACAAACTGGAGGTCAATGCCATTTTGCTCCACAATTGTAGGCAGATGGGGAAGTGGAAAGATATTAATAATGTCAAATTTTTATTGATCAGCTACATAGGGGCCTTTTCTTTACTCTGTGCTTTATTTTCCATCTTAATTTGGGGGGGGGGGAGGGGTGAGAGACGGAGAGGATTGATATGGAACGTGGGGGAAAAGCAATAGATTGGGTCTGTCTGGGTGAAAGGCTGGGAGGAATCAGGATAAAGAATAGCTGGATTGGGGAGGGTGGCACATGGACAGATGGAGTGGTAGATGCACAGGGCCAGCGGCTATCAACTGTCTGGACATGAGTCATCCCAGCTGCCAGAGAGAAAGGATGAGCAGCCAAAACATGAGTCCTTTCTCTTGTTTTAAAAGAAAGTCACCTCCCTCTTCCTCTGCTTCTTCCTCTTTGCCCTCCTCCAAATATAATTGCAATGAAAATAAAGCATTGTGCATGAAGACAGATTGTGAGGTATTGTATTCACTGGCAAGAGGGTAGATTTAGGTACACATTGGCTTTATAATATACCATGTCAGGAGGTTGGTAACTCAAGGGTAATCAAGTTCAGTGCCCGAGGGGCTCAAAACAGTCTGGTTTTCAGGACATTCCTAATGAGTACTTTATGAGAGATATCTGAATAAAGTTGAGATATTACATTCAAATATCTCTGATGCATATTTACTGTATTAGGGATATCCTGAAACTAGTTTTCAGTTCTCGAGGACTGAACTTGGGCACTCCTTGGGTAAGTGAAGGAAAAGGGGAGTTGCAGAAGTATGAGGAAGGGAAAATGAGGCCACAGAGTACAGGGACTCGAAAAGGGAGAGCTGTAAAACCCTCCTGTAAAACCCTGGGCAGCAGCAGTGCAAGCTTCCCCACCCTCACATGCTCCCTCACCACAGAACAGTGCAGCACAGGTGACAGCAGTGCTAATTACCCCCCTCCCTACCCCCCACACATCTACACCACATAACAAGGAGGCCGATTCAGAAAGCTACTGCGAGCAGAAGTGCATGGTTACTGTGAGGTGTACGTGCATATTACTGAGCTCACAATGCACAAAGGGGTTCATTACAAAAGTTAACTTGTGGGGTACACATGGGCGCACAGTACATTAAAAATGAACGGTAATGAAGCCATTTGATATTCCTCCGCAATGCACAGAAGTAAACAGAGGATCTCAACGTATGCGCAATGAGAGAAATTCACCGCCAGGTCCATGGCTGCCTAGAAGTGCTAATCAATCGAATTTAATGCTAGTTTTGGGGATTTACTGCCAGATTTTTTCTACGACCGTATATACCTGCAACTTCAAAAGGCAGAATGGGAGGTAACAGCTATGCATGCAGGTAGCAGCAGCTTCACTGGGGCCCTTTTACAGAGCGGCGGGAAGCCCAACGCAGGCTTACTGCTAGCTCTTCCGGGACTACTGCTGGCCCAGCGCAGCTGCCGGCGGTAGTCCAGCCCCAAGTGTGCGCCATTTCCGAGGGAAAAAGAAAACCTCGGGAAATGGCTTGCACGGCAGTAACCTAGAGGTAATCGGGCATCGCCGCATGCTTCCCGAGTACCACTGGGTTAGCGCAGGAGCACTTATTACCACCTCAGTGGGAGGCAGTAAGGGCTCCCCGCCGCATAGCCACTCGGTAGGAGTTCTCTTACTGCATGGCCATGTGTGTCTGGGGGCTTTTTACCCGCTGTAGAACAAAGGGCCCTGGCCCGTGGGAAAAATGGCGGCCACTGGGTTAGCGCAGGGCTCTTTTTCCCACAGCTTGGTAAAAGGACCCCACTGTGCGTATATCTGAAGAAAATGAAAGTGCCAGCACACATCTGCGCATGAACCAGAATATTAGATCTGACTCTGAATTTATGTGTAAGAAAGTTTTGCAAGGTTAATATTTTGTTTTCTTCAGACATGTGCACAATAAAGCTGACCTAACCATAGAACCTTTGTGTCCCATGTGTCCAGAGGCTTTCCCTGTTTTCTTAGGCTTCCACAGGTGGCATCATGATTGTTGCTGCTGTTCTGATCTTGTTGCATCTGAGTAATTGGACACAATGAAGAAAGCCAAAGCACAATGGCTGAAACATTGGTTCCACTTACTTGGATGCTGCAAGACACGGACAGCCTCAACATATAGGCTTTTTTTGATTAGTGTGCAAGTCCAGCGCACTTGATTTTGCATCTCTTTAGCTTACTGCATTGCTGTAGTATATTTTATCACTAATTTCACAGTAGAAGCTGCATGCTCAGGCTCTACTGCATGGCTTTCTGCATTGACCCCACAGAGAGCATGGATAGCCCTTAAGACCTGTCCAGTCCCATATCTAAGTATAGGTAATACAGAGATATGCTTTTGATGCCAATTTTGAATAAGTATCAGGGCATTGCCTTCGCTGCTGTGTCTCAGTCTGGATTTGATTCCATGATGTTCATTCAGCCTTCGTATGCTAAGAGGCTCTACTAAGGTCAGCCCTATCCCTTGTACAGGCTCCCTGATGCCTTGGCACTCTCTAGAGACTGCCATTGAATGTTCTTACAGATCACTTTAGCATTATCTGGAGAATTACAGATCGCCTTGGCAGTATCCACAGAATTACAGATTGTCTTGGCATTACGTTATGTTATGTTACATGACTTTTCTATTCTGCAATAACCAAAAATAGTTCTATGTGGATCACATAATCAAACTAACCAGACCAATAATCCAGGAATTACAATAAAAATTTAATTATAAGACCAAAATCGGAAATATTCTCCAAATAAATGAGTCTTGAGATTCTTATGGAAGATCAAATAGTTTGATAGAATACGAATCGGCTTCGGTAGCGAGTTCCACACAAAAGCAACTTGATAGTACAATGAAGAATCAAACATTTAAAATCTTTTAACCTATTTAGATGATGGAAAACAAAGTAACATTTGGTTAGAAGTCCTACTACTAACACCATTAGAAAGCAAAACTACTCAATCAGTTAGATATAATGGAGCATTGCCATACTAAATCCTGAAAGTTAAGGTGCAGAGTTTAAATTGTATTCTAGCTTGCACAGGTAACCAATGTAATTTCTTGAGTAATGAAGAAACAGAATCAGATCTTCTAGCAGAAAATATTAATCTAGCAGCCGTATTTTGCACTACCTGTAAGCATTTTATCAAGGTTTTAGAACAGCTTGTATAAACAATGTTACAGTAGTCTAATCTACACAGTATCAAAGCTTGTACAATCAGTCTAAATGTCTGCATCAAAATATTTATGTATGCCCCTCAGTTTTTTTAACATACAGAAGGACTTTGTAACAATTGACTTTACTTGATTTGAAAATGTCAAAGAACAATCTACTTCTACACCCAGGATCTTTGAGCAAGACTCAAGGGTAAAGGTATTAGAACCTATAGAAAACTGTTGTCATAATTCCACTGAGTCTGGTAGATCCAACCATAAAATTACTAAGGTGCACTAATGTTTTAGTGCGTACTAAAATTAGCATGCACTAAGCACTAGAGACACACATATATTCCTATGGGTGTCTAGCATTAGCGAGCGCTAATTTTTAGCGAGCACTAAAAACACTAGCACACCTATAGAGTGGCATGGAGGGGCATTTTCGAAAGGGACGGCCATGTTTTGATATGGACATCGCAACACGTCCTGATCTAGGGGCGGGGAAACCCGTATTTACGTAACAAGATGGACGTCCATCTTTCGTTTCGAAAATACCGTCAGGGATGTCCAAATCCTTAAATTTGGTCATCCCTAGATTTGGTTGTCCCTAGACTTGGTCGTTTTTGATTTTCGGTGATAATCGAAACCAAGGACGTCCATCTCAGAAAAGACCAAATGCAAGCCATTTGGTTGTGGGAGGAGCCAGCATTTGTAGTGCACTGGTCCCCCTGACATGCCAGGACACCAGCCGAGCACCCTAGGGGGCACTGCAGAGGACTTCATAAATTGCTCCCAGGTACATAGCTCCCTTACCTTTTGTGCTGAGCCCCCCAACCCCCCCCCCCCCCAAAAAAAAAAAACCACTACCCACAACTGTACACCACTACCATAGCCCATATGGGTGAAGGGGGGCACCTAGATGTGGGTACAGTGGGTTTCTGGTGGGTTTTGGAGGGCTCGCTGTTTCCTCCACAAACATAACAGGTAGGGGGGGTGGGCCTGGGTCCACCTGCCTGAAGTGCACTGCACCCACTAAAACTGCTCCAGGGACCTGCATACTGTTGTCATGGACCTCAGTATGACATCTGAAGCTGGCATAGAGGCTTGCACAAAATATTTTGAAAAATATTTTTTGAGGGTGTGAGGGAGTTAGTGACCACTGGGGGAGTAAGGGGAGATCATCCCTGATTCTCTCCGGTGGTCATCTGGTCATTTTGGGCACCTTTTTGTGCCTTGGTCGTAAGAAAAACATGACCAGGTAAAGTCGTCCAAGTGTTCATCAGGGACATCCTTGTTTCTTTCGATTATGGGTCGAGGACATCCAAGTGTTAGGCACGCCCAATCCCGCCTTCGCTACACCTCCGATACGCCCCCTTGAACTTTGGTCGTCGCTGCAACAGAAAGCAGTTGGGGACGTCCAAAATCTGCTTTTGATTATACTGATTTGGACGACCCTGTGTGAAGGACGCCCATCTTCTGATTTATGTTGAAAGATGGGCGTCCTTCTCTTTCGAAAATGAGCCTGATAGTAAACAAGGCCCTTAGTTTTCTCAGAGTTCAATTTCAATTGATTACTCACACTCCAATTTTCAATTGGTTGTACACAGAAAATAATATTATGTAGAGTAGCCAACCAATCTCCTAAGACAGAATAACATAGTAATATTATCCATGGAACTTTAAATTTTTCCAAAATAAGTACATAAGTACATAAGTACATAAGTAGTGCCATACTGGGAAAGACCAAAGGTCCATCTAGCCCAGCATCCTGTCACCGACAGTGGCCAATCCAGGTCAAGGGCACCTGGCACGCTCCCCAAACGTAAAAACATTCCAGACAAGTTATACCTAAAAATGAGGAATTTTTCCAGTCCATTTAATAGCGGTCTATGGACTTGTCCTTTAGGAATCTATCTAACCCCTTTTTAAACTCCGTCAAGCTAACCGCCCGTACCACGTTCTCCGGCAATGAATTCCAGAGTCTAATTACACGTTGGGTGAAGAAAAATTTTCTCCGATTCGTTTTAAATTTACCACACTGTAGCTTCAACTCATGCCCTCTAGTCCTCGTATTTTTGGATAGCGTGAACAGTCGCTTCACATCCACCCGATCCATTCCACTCATTATTTTATACACTTCTATCATATCTCCCCTCAGCCGTCTCTTCTCCAAGCTGAAAAGCCCTAGCCTTCTCAGCCTCTCTTCATAGGAAAGTCGTCCCATCCCCACTATCATTTTCGTCGCCCTTCGCTGTACCTTTTCCAATTCTACTATATCTTTTTGAGATACGGAGACCAGTACTGAACACAATACTCCAGGTGCGGTCGCACCATGGAGCGATACAACGGCATTATAACATCCGCACACCTGGACTCCATACCCTTCCTAATAACACCCAACATTCTATTCGCTTTCCTAGCCGCAGCAGCACACTGAGCAGAAGGTTTCAGCGTATCATCGACGACGACACCCAGATCCCTTTCTTGATCCGTAACTCCTAACGCGGAACCTTGCAAGACGTAGCTATAATTCGGGTTCCTCTTACCCACATGCATCACTTTGCACTTGTCAACATTGAACTTCATCTGCCACTTGCACGCCCATTCTCCCAGTCTCGCAAGGTCCTCCTGTAATCGTTCACATTCCTCCTGCGACTTGACGACCCTGAATAATTTTGTGTCATCGGCGAATTTAATTACCTCACTAGTTATTCCCATCTCTAGGTCATTTATAAATACATTAAAAAGCAACGGACCCAGCACAGACCCCTGCGGGACCCCACTAACTACCCTCCTCCACTGAGAATACTGGCCACGCAATCCTACTCTCTGCTTCCTATCTTTCAACCAGTCTTAATCCATAATAATACCCTACCTCCGATTCCATGACTCTGCAATTTCTTCAGGAGTCTTTCGTGCGGCACTTTGTCAAACGCCTTCTGAAAATCCAGATATACAATATCAACCGGCTCCCCATTGTCCACATGTTTGCTTACCCCCTCAAAAAAATGCATTAGATTGGTGAGGCAAGACTTCCCTTCACTAAATCCGTGCTGACTTTGTCTCATCAGTCCATGTTTTTGTATATGCTCTGCAATTTTATTCTTAATAATAGCCTCCACCATCTTGCCCGGCACCGACGTCAGACTCACCGGTCTATAATTTCCCGGATCTCCTCTGGAACCTTTCTTAAAAATCGGAGTAACATTGGCTACCCTCCAGTCTTCCGGTATTACACTCGATTTTAAACCCTATTGGCTGGAGCAAGACATTGAATAAAGGAGACAAAGGTGAACCTTGCAGGACTCCGCAACCAGGACTCCTACTGGCAGAAAAAAAATTCCATCTTTATGAACTTTATAGCTATGAGTTGATAAAAATCCCTCGAACCAATCCAATACCCTATCGCTCAATCCGATGTCATTCAGCCTGGTCAGTAAAATTTTGTGATCCACCAAGTCGAAAGCACATGATAAATCAAATTGAATCACTATTGCTTTGTAACCTTGACTTAATAAATCCTTACCATGAGTGATAATAGAAGCTATTACCATCTCTGTGCTATGGTTCTTACGGAACCCCGACTGAGATGAATGCAAGATGGTTTTTTCCCATTAAATAAACAAAACCCTCCATAATCTTATTAAATAGCAGGATAGATGCCACTGGACGATAATTACTAGGTAAAGACAAATTTCCATTTGGATTCTTCGGGATGGGTGTTTAAAACAATTTCAGTGCCATTGTCTGGAAAATTACCACCAGACATTATCCAGAGAGTGCTACTTAATGCTTAATGTGTGTACAAACAACTGAAAATTGGATTGTGAGTAATCGATTGAAATTGATTACTTGGCACTGTTTGGAGAATTACAGATTGCCTTGGCATTATCAGGAAAGTGCTGCCAAATATAGATTGCCTCGGCGCTATCCAGTGAGTGCCACTCGCAAGAGCCGGTTGTTAAATTTTTAAAGCTATTGTGAGCCGGTTGTTCTGGCAGGCGAGCCGGCTCCTAGGGGCGGAGCAATCCGGCGGTAAGTGAGGTAAGCATGGCAGGAGGGCACCACAAGCCATGCTTACCTCACCTCCGGCCGCTCTGGGGGGTTTAAATCATTGATTTACCTCCGTCGCAGTAGCCGCAGTGAAAGCCCATCTCTAGTCTTCTCTTCGTTCCCATCAGTGTCCCGCCTTCTTCTGACGTCATTTCCTCTTTCCGCGAGGGCGGGACACTGACAGGAAACGAAGGAAAGGCTAGAGACAGGCTTTCACTGCAGCTGCTGCGACGGAGGTAAATCAACAATTTAAACCCCCCAGGACGGCAGGAGCAAAAAGAGGGATGTTGGAGGGAGAAGAGGGTGGGCAGGTGGACACTGCAGTGGGAGGGCAGGAGAGAGAGGAGCATCGAATCCATCGATGGACATGGATGGGAATGCAGGGCCCAGGGAGAGAGGAGAAATTGCTGGACATGGAGGGGAGGGGAGGGCAGGGGAGAGAGGACAGCTGCTGGATATGGATGGACGCAGGTGGCAGGGGAGAGAGGAGAATTGCTGGGTATGGATGGCTGGAGAGGGGCCAGGGGAGAGAAGAGAATCGCTGGGTATGGGGGGGGGGCAGGGGAGAGAAGAGAATCACTGGGTATGGATGGCTGGAAGGGGGGCAGGGAAGAGAAGAGAATCGCTGGGTATGGATGGCTGGAAGGGGGGCAGGGAAGAGAAGAGAATCGCTGGGTATGGATGGCTGGAAGGGGGGCAGGGAAGAGAAGAGAATCGCTGGGTATGGATGGCTGGAGGGGGAGCAGGGGAGAGAAGAGAATCGCTGGGTATGGATGGCTGGAGGGGGAGCAGGGGAGAGAAGAGAATCGCTGGGTATGGATAGATGGAGGGGGCAGGGGAGAGAATAGAATTGCTGGATATGGATGGAGGGCTGGGGAGAGGACAGTTGCTGGACATGGGTGGGTGGATGGAGGGGAGGGTAGGGGAGAGGAAAATTGCTGGACATAGGTGGATGGAAGGGAGGGGAGAGGAGAGTTGCTGGACATGGATGGAGGGGAGGGCAGGGGAGATAGGAGGGTTGCTGGGTATGGATGGCTGGAAGGGGGGCTGGAGAAATTCTGGACATGGATGGAGGGGAGGGAAGACAGGAAGGAGATGCACATGGATGGAGGGGAAGGGAGAGAGAGAAGAAACGCTGGACATCGATGGAGGGGAGGGAAGGGAGAGAGAGAGAAGAAATGCTGGACATGGAGAGAAGAGAGAGGAAGGAGATGAGATGAGGGAAAAGGAAGAGAGGAGAAAAACTGCACATGGATGGAGAAAATAGGAAGAAGCTGGATCCACTGGACAGTCGTCTGCGGAGGACCAGAAATGAAGAAGAAAGGAGGAAAGAAAAAAAATGAATGGAAAGGAAGCCCTGGAAACGGAGTCAAGGGAACAGATAGAGAGAAGCAGAATCAGATACTGGGCCAGCATGATGAGAAAAACAAAGTCACCAGACAACAAAGGTAGAAAAAATTATTTTCATTTTAGTGTTTGGAATATGTCCACTTTGAGAATTTACATCTGCTATCATATTTTGCAGTGTATAGCAACATGTTTCTTTCCGTTTTTCTGGTATTGTGCTTCTAAGGATTTCGGGTTAATTTTTGAAGAATTTGAATAGGGGCTATCTCTGTTCTGCATGTATGACTGCAAGGCCAAGTGTCTGAATAGGGATCTGTTTGTTAGGTTCTGAGATTTTGATAACACATTGTTTTTCAGAGTTGGCAAGACTGTCTGTTATCCTAATTCCTGGTCTGTATGCTAATTTGGTTTGTGTCATTTTGGGTATACTGCAGAGATTTTCTTTTCCTGGTAAAGGGCTTCTAAAACAGACATCAGGTTCTCAATGTTAAAAGTTTATATTTATTTATTTATGGCATTTTATCCCACATTAAACATGAATTAGATTGGAACCTTGGAGCATTTAATTTTTTTTTCCTGGAGAGAGTAATGCATTGCCCCCCCCCCCACCCCAGGCTCTCTCCCTGGCTATAGCCAGCTCTGCAATTTGGGGGGGGGGGTCCAGAGGTGGACCGGGGAGAGAGCCTGTTGTTAAACATTTACCAGCACACCACTGGATAATATTGACCTTCATGCAGGTCCTCTGTGTAAAAAGGTTGTCCACCCCTGGTCTAGACACTGTCATATCGTGTAGGTATGAAACGCTAGAGTTCTACTATCAAGTCACTGGATGGCCTTGGAAAGTTCAAGTTGAACAGAAGGGTTTTGTGTAGGGTCAGATTTAAGAACTGAAGCTGCCTCTGGGAACTGGGTTGGCCCACAGGGCTTTTCAAAAGGGGTGACTGGGAATGGTACCCAGTTCCAAGCAATTTGAGGTCTGTTGAGTCTCTTTTTTTTTCTCTAGAATGGCCACTTGCTAGATGTTTTTGTGCTCTGTGCACTCATCCTTTTAGTCCATTTTCAAAAAATAAATGTCCAAGTCAAAAATGCACAAAATCAAACCATTGGGATGTATGGGGGCCAGTTTTCTTAGTAGAGGGGCCACACAGACATCGCAGCAGAGCAGTGGGGCACCCTAAGGGGCATTGCAGTGGATTTCACATAAAAGCTTCCAGGTACACATCTCACTGTTTCTCCCTTAGATCGGGGAAAAATGCTGAAAATAATTTAGAATGAGGCTTCGGGCTCTGTGGGGCAAGGACTGGATATAACTGTCCCAGGTAGCTAGAAAGAATTTTCTTTTATAAGAAAAGCGAGCGTGCCTCTGTTCCAGTAACATCAGGGCATGAAACCAATTCCTCCACTGCCAGAAGGACACTCTTAAAGTAATGCATTTACCCAACACTCCCGCCTTTTGGATTAAAATACGAGAAAAGTGTTTATGAATACCAAGAACTTCATAGTTATCCAAAAGAAAACCTACTGGTGATGCTGGGATTGGCCGTCCACACAATGCCCCAGATATTGTATCACCGCCATCCAAAAGGATTTGACTGTCGCACAACTCCAAAAAGCATGAAAGAATGAGTTGATAGCGTGGTGGCATTTCAGAGGAACCGGATTTAAATGAATTTTTGATTCTTCATTTGAGTTTCAGGCAACTAAACTTTGAATTAGTCTTACTTTGGAAATTAGTCAAATTTCTTCTTATGTAAGTTTTTTCACCACGCTCTGAAGACACTGGACCTGATATTCAAAGGATTTATGGTCCTAACTTTGAGAGTTATGCTCCTAAATTGGTCTCTTTGAAAATTTACTAGAGCTGAGAGCATTACTTTGTACTGAAAATTTCACTAAATTCTTACATCGAGGAGCATAAAAAGTGAGTGGCAACGGGGGTGGATTTAGAGTGGGGAAAATAAATTGAGAGCTTAGCATTGATTTTCAGTACTAGGCTCATAAATGTAGGTAAATGACTGGCAGACCTAAATTTATGAGCATAACTTTTAAGCTCCTAAATTAGGATGAATTTTCAGCTGAAAAGTTATGCTACTAAGTTTGGCTGCAAATATGGCATAAATTTAGGAGCTCAGAATTTTCTGAATATTGGGTCCATTTTTACTTTAAGGAATAATTTTTTTTTTTGTATTTGCTTATAGTGGAATTTCCAGTGAATGCACTTTTTCGTTCCTTTTGAATTATGCATCGCTTTAAAACCTTTTTGTAAGGGTATGGCTAACAAAAGCAGTGAATAGAATAGACTGTGCATTGCCTCCACTGTATATTCATTAGGGATATCTTGAAAGCCTGACTGGTTTCCGCTGCAAAGACTAGAGTTTGAGACCCATGTCTTCAGTTTAGGATCTGCCCTTGGAGTATCCCAAGGAGTTGTTGAGTCAGAAGTCTCTAATGCTTGTGCACTGTCAGTGTAGCTGATTAAATTTATTTCAATAAATATTACTCATAAGAATATAATGTAAGAGTAACCATACTGGGTCAAACCAATGGTCCATCTAGCCCAGTATCCTGTTTTCCAGACAGCGGCCAAGCTAGGTCAGGGCAAGCAGTTGTTTTCCCATGTCCGTCTCAATAGCAGACTGGACATTTCCTCCAGGAATTTGTCCAAACCTTTTTTAAACCCAGATACACTAACCGCTGTTACTACATCCTCCAGCAAAGAGTTCAGCACTAAGTTCAGCACTAACTATTCATTGAGTGCAAAAATATTTCCTCCTATTTGTTTTAAAAGTATTTCCATGCAACTTCCTTGAGTGTCCCCTAGTTTTTGTACTTTTGGAACAAGTAAAAAAAATCGATTTACTTCTACTCGTTCTACACCATGCAAGATTTTGTAGACCTCAATCATATCTCCCCCTCGTCTTTCTCTTTTCCAAGCTGAATAGCCCTAACCTCTTTAGTCATTCCTCATATGAGAGGGGTTTCATCCCCTTTATCATTTTGGTCACTCTTCTTTTAACCTTTTCTAATTCCGCTATATCTTTTTTGAGATACGGCGACCAGAACTGAACACAATACTCAAGGTGTGGTTGCACCATGGAGCAATACAAAGGCATTCTATCATTTTCGGTATTATTTGCCATCCCTTTTCTAATAATTCCTAGCATCCTGTTTGCTTTTTTGGCCACCGCCACACACTGAGCAGAAGATTTCAGCGTATTATCTACAACAACACCTAGATCTTTTTCTTGAGCGCTGACCCCCAAGGTGGACCCTAGCATCAGGCAACTATGATTCGGATTATTCTTTCCAATGTGCATCACCTTGCATTTGTTCACATTAAATTTCATCTGCCATTTGGATGCCCAGGCTTATTTCCTAAGGTCTTTCTGCAATATTTCACAGGCTGCATGTGTTTTGACAACCTTGATAGCTTTGTATCATCTGCAGATTTAATCATCTCACTCGTCCTTCTGATCCGAGGACATGGATTACTGAGACCGAGTCAGCACGGCTTTTGTGTGGGGAAATCTTGCCTGACCAATTTACTTCAATTCTTTGAAGGAGTAAACAAACATGTGGACAAAGGGGAGCCAGTTGATATTGTGTATCTGGATTTTCAAAAGGCGTTTGACAAGGTACCTCATGAAAGGCTACAGAGGAAATTGGAGGGTCATGGGATAGGAGGAAATGTCCTATTGTGGATTAAAAACTGGTTGAAGGATAGGAAACAGAGAGTGGGGTTAAATGGGCAGTATTCACAATAGAGAAGGGTAGTTAGTGGGGTTCCTCAGGGGTCTGTGCTAGGACCGCTGCTTTTTAATATATTTATAAATGATTTAGAGATGGGAGTAACTAGTGAGGTAATTAAATTTGCTGATGACACAAAGTTATTCAAAGTCGTTAACTCGCGACAGGATTGTGAAAAATTACAAGAGGACCTTACGAGACTGGGAGACTGGGTGGCTAAATGGCAGATGACGTTTAATGTGAGCAAGTGCAAGGTGATGTATGTGGGAAAAAAGAACCCGAATTATAGCTACGTCATGCAAGGTTCCACGTTAGGAGTTACGGACCAAGAAAGGGATCTAGGTGTCGTCGTTGATAACACACTGAAACCTTCTGCTCAGTGTGCTGCTGCGGCTAGGAAAGCGAATAGAATGTTGGGTATTATTAGGAAAGGTATGGAAAACAGGTGTGAGGATAATGCCGTTTTCTCCGAGGACAAGCAGGCTGCTTGTTCTCACGACTGGGTTGACGTCCGCGGCAGCCCCCACCAACCGGAAAAAGCTTCGCGGGACGGTCGGCACGCAGGGCACGCCCACCGCGCATGCGCGGCCGTCTTCCCGCCCGTGCGCGACCGCTCCCGCCAGTTACTTTTTTCCCGCGACTGAGAGAGTCGTGTTTTTGCAACTCTCTCGTTTCAGCCGCCGGAATTTTCGACCGCGTTTACGCGGGTCGTCGCTCTTGGCCCTTTTGGCCTCTTCTTCTTTCAGTTTTCGTTTGTTATCCAAAAAAAAAAAAAAAAAAAAAGAATTTTGCGCGTGTGGAGCACGCGCTCCTCCTTTTTCCCTCGCTTTCTAGCGGGGACGCCTCGTTGCGGCCTAGTGGCCGCTCGGTCGGTTTCAATTTTCGTGGTGTGATTTTAGCCACCATTGCCGACTTTGACTTCGCCGACGCGATTTTTCCGTCGATGTCCTCGAAGGTCCCGAGTGGATTTAAAAAGTGTGGTCGCTGCGGCCGGCCGATCTCGCAGACCGACACCCACGCTTGGTGCCTCCAGTGCCTCGGGCCGGAGCACAATCTCAAGTCGTGTGCTTTGTGTCTCGGTCTCCGGAAACGGACTCAGGTTGCGAGGCAAGTTCTGCGGGACCGTCTTTTTGGAACTTGCGCCGGCCCCTCGACGTCGACCTCGACGGCATCGGTATCGAAGGCCGGTTCTTCGGTACCGGTATCGATGCCCGAGACATCGGCACCGATGGCAGCGACCCCAGGAGAACAGGTCCCGTCGGCCCGCCGGTCCGCCGGCGAGAGTGGGGTAGAGAGACCGCGTGGGCAGTCGGCCCCGGTCACTCCCTCAACTCGTGAGCCACGGGACCGAACCCTGTCGGACCCGGTGCCTCGAGACCGAGGGGGATCGACCTCCTCCTCCTCCATGCCCTCCGGCACCGGTGACGTGCACCGGAAGAAGGACAAGAAGCGCCGTCACCGGGAGCCCTCGGTGCCTGAGGAGGTGTCGACGCCGAAAGCGTCATCACAGAGAGGAGAGATCTCCGTCGGTGGTGGAGGTACCGACGCGTCGGGGTTCCGGCACCTCGGTGCCGTCTCCTGGCCCCCAGCAGCTTCTGGCACCGACACCCTTGCCGGCCCCACCGCCTTTCTCGGCAGCGGGCCTGGACGAGTGCCTCAGAGCCATCCTTCCGGGGCTCCTGGAAGGGCTGATGCGCCAGGCTGTGCCGGCGCCGGGGGGTGCTTGCGCCCTCGGCGCCGATGACTGTGGCGCCGGCGAGCTCTAGCCCGGCGCCGGGGCAGTCGACACCGCCGCCGCTTGCGGTGCCGGTCTCGACAGCCACGCAGGTGGAGTCCCCGTCGACGTCGATGGAGGGAGCTCCGTCCCCGCCGGCGCGGGAGTCCACCGCTCGACGACACCGAGGCCTCGGTGCCTCGACGTCGAGCCGGGCCCGGTACCGGACTCAGCTACATGAGCTAATGTCCGATACCGAGGATGAGGACTCGTGGGGGAAGAGGAGGACCCGAGATATTTCTCCTCAGAGGAGTCTACGGGCCTTCCCTCGGACCCCACGCCGTCACCGGAGAGGAAGCTCTCACCTCCTGAGAGTCTCTCCTTTGCCTCCTTTGTGCGGGATATGTCTATAAGCATTCCCTTTCCCGTGGTCTCTGTGGAAGAGCCGAGGGCCGAGATGCTCGAGGTCCTCGACTATCCATCACCACCTAGAGAGTCCTCCACGGTACCGCTGCACAATGTCCTGAAGGAGACGCTGCTCCGGAACTGGGTGCGACCATTAACTAATCCCACCATTCCCAAGAAAGCAGAGTCCCAGTACAGGATCCACTCTGACCCAGAGCTCATGCGGCCCCAGTTGCCCCATGACTCAGCGGTCGTGGATTCTGCTCTCAAGAGGGCACGGAGTTCGAGGGATACCGCCTCGGCGCCCCCGGGGCGGGAGTCTCGCACTCTGGACTCATTTGGGAGGAAGGCCTACCAGTCCTCCATGCTCGTGACCCGCATCCAATCGTACCTGCTCTATATGAGCATCCACATGCGGACCAATGTGCAACAGCTGGCGGACCTGGTCGATAAGCTCCCGCCGGAGCAGTCCAGGCCTTATCAGGAGGTGGTCAGGCAGCTGAAGGCGTGCAGAAAGTTCCTGTCCAGGGGGATTTTTGACACCTGTGACGTGGCATCTCGTGCTGCGGCCCAAGGTATAGTGATGCGCAGGCTCTCATGGCTGCGTGCCTCTGACCTGGACAACCGCACCCAGCAGAGACTGGCCGACGTCCCTTGCCGGGGGGATAACATTTTCGGTGAGAAGGTCGAGCAGATGGTGGACCAACTGCATCAGCGGGAAACCGCTCTCGACAAGCTCTCCCACCGGGCGCCTTCAGCACCCGCCCCCACGGGTGGGCGTTTTTCCCGGGCACGGCAGGCTGCACCCTATTCTTTTGCAAAGCGTAGGTACAACCAGCCGGCCCGAAGGCCTCGTCAGGCACAGGGACAGCCCCAGCGCGCTCGTTCTCGTCAACAGCGTGCGCCTAAGCAGCCCCCTGCGCCTCCACAGCAAAAGCCGGGGACGGGCTTTTGACTGGATCCACGGGAACATAGCCGCCCTACAAGTGTCCGTACCGGACGATCTGCCGGTCGGAGGGAGGTTAAAATTTTTTCACCAAAGGTGGCCTCTCATAACCTCCGACCAGTGGGTTCTCCAAATAGTGCGGTGCGGATACGCCCTGAATTTGGCCTCCCTGCCTCCAAATTGTCCTCCAGGAGCTCAGTCTTTCAGCTCCCATCACAAGCAGGTACTTGCAGAGGAACTCTCCGCCCTTCTCAGCGCCAATGCGGTCGAGCCCGTACCACCCGGGCAGGAAGGGCAGGGATTCTATTCCAGGTACTTCCTTGTGGAAAAGAAAACAGGGGGGATGCGTCCCATCCTAGACCTGAGAGGCCTGAACAAATTCCTGGTCAAAGAAAAGTTCAGGATGCTTTCCTTGGGCACCCTTCTGCCAATGATTCAGAAAAACGATTGGCTATGTTCCCTGGATTTAAAGGACGCATACACTCACATCCCGATACTGCCAGCTCACAGACAGTATCTCAGATTCCGCCTGGGCGCACGGCACTTTCAGTATTGTGTGCTGCCCTTTGGGCTCGCCTCTGCCCCACGAGTGTTTACAAAGTGCCTCGTGGTGGTAGCGGCCTACCTACGCAAGCTGGGAGTGCACGTGTTCCCATATCTCGACGATTGGCTGGTCAAGAACACCTCGGAGGCAGGAGCCCTCCGGTCCATGCAGTGCACTATTCAACTTCTGGAGCTGCTGGGGTTTGTGATAAATTACCCAAAGTCCCATCTCCAGCCAACTCAGTCTCTGGAATTCATAGGAGCGCTGCTGAATTCCCAGACGGCTCAGGCCTACCTTCCCGAAGCGAGGGCCACCAATCTCTTGGCCCTGGCTTCGCAGACCAGAGCGTCTCAGCAGATCACAGCTCGGCAGATGTTGAGACTTCTGGGTCATATGGCCTCCACAGTTCATGTGACTCCCATGGCTCGTCTTCACATGAGATCTGCTCAATGGACCCTAGCTTCCCAGTGGTTCCAAGCCACCGGGAATCTAGAAGATGTCATCCGCCTCTCCACCAGTTGTCGCACTTCACTGCTCTGGTGGACCATCCGGACCAATTTGACCCTGGGACGTCCATTCCAAGTTCCGCAGCCCACGAAAGTGCTGACGACGGATGCATCTCGCCTGGGGTGGGGAGCCCATGTCGATGGGCTCCACACTCAGGGTCTGTGGTCCCTCCAGGAAAAGGATCTGCAGATCAACCTCCTGGAGCTCCGAGCGATCTGGAACGCACTGAAGGCTTTCAGAGATCGGCTGTCCTGTCAAATTATCCAAATTCGGACAGACAATCAGGTTGCAATGTATTACGTCAACAAGCAGGGGGGCACCGGATCTCGCCCCCTGTGCCAGGAGGCCGTCGGGATGTGGCGTTGGGCGTGTCGGTTCGGCATGCTCCTCCAAGCCACATACCTGGCAGGCGTAAACAACAGTCTGGCCGACAGACTGAGCAGAGTCATGCAACCGCACGAGTGGTCGCTCCATGCCAGAGTGGTACGCAAGATCTTCCGAGCGTGGGGCACCCCCTCGGTGGACCTTTTCGCCTCTCAGACCAACCACAAGCTGCCTCTGTTCTGTTCCAGACTTCAGGCACACGGCAGGCTAGCGTCGGATGCCTTTCTCCTCCATTGGGGGACCGGCCTCCTGTATGCTTATCCTCCCATACCTTTGGTGGGGAAGACCTTACTGAAGCTCAAGCAAGACCGCGGCACCATGATTCTGATAGCGCCCTTTTGGCCCCGTCAGATCTGGTTCCCTCTTCTTCTGGAGTTGTCCTCCGAAGAACCATGGAGATTGGAGTGTTTTCCGACTCTCATTTCGCAGAACGACGGAGCGTTGCTGCACCCCAACCTTCAGTCTCTGGCTCTCACGGCCTGGATGTTGAGGGCGTAGACTTCACTGCGTTGGGTCTGTCTGAGGGTGTCTCCCGGGTCTTGCTTGCCTCTAGGAAGGATTCCACTAAAAAGAGTTACTTTTTCAAGTGGAGGAGGTTTGTCGTGTGGTGTGAGAGCATGGCCCTAGAACCTCGTTCTTGCCCTGCACAGAACCTGCTTGAATACCTTCTGCACTTATCAGAGTCTGGCCTCAAGACCAACTCAGTAAGGAATCACCTTAGTGCGATTAGTGCTTACCATTATCGTGTGGAAGGTAAAGCCATCTCTGGAGAGCCTTTAGTCGTTCGATTCATGAGAGGCTTGCTTTTGTCAAAGCCCCCTATCAAGCCTCCTACTGTGTCATGGGATCTCAACGTCGTCCTCACCCAGCTGATGAAACCTCCTTTTGAGCCACTGAATACCTGCCATCTGAAGTACTTGACCTGGAAGGTCATTTTCCTGGTGGCAGTTACTTCCGCTCGTAGGGTCAGTGAGCTTCAAGCCCTAGTAGCTCATGCTCCATATACCAAATTTCATCACAACAGAGTAGTGCTCCGCACTCACCCAAAGTTCCTGCCGAAGGTGGTGTCGGAGTTCCATCTTAACCAGTCAATTGTCTTGCCAACATTCTTCCCCAGGCCGCATACCCGCCCTGCTGAACGTCAGTTGCACACATTGGACTGCAAGAGAGCATTGGCCTTCTACTTGGAGCGGACACAGCCCCACAGACAGTCCGCCCAATTGTTTATTTCTTTCGACCCTAACAGGCTAGGGGTCGCTGTCGGGAAACGCACCATCTCTAATTGGCTAGCAGATTGCATTTCCTTCACTTACGCCCAGGCTGGGCTGACTCTTGAGGGTCATGTCACGGCTCATAGTGTCAGAGCCATGGCAGCGTCGGTGGCCCACTTGAAGTCAGCCACTATTGAAGAGATCTGCAAGGCTGCGACGTGGTCATCTGTCCACACATTCACATCTCATTACTGCCTCCAGCAGGATACCCGACGCGACAGTCGGTTCGGGCAGTCGGTGCTGCAGAATCTGTTTGGGGTGTAAATCCAACTCCACCCTCCAGGACCCGAATTTATTCTGGTCAGGCTGCACTCTCAGTTAGTTGTTCTTCGTAGGTCAATTTCTGTTGTACCCTCGCCGTTGCGAGGTTCAATTGACCTGGGTTATTGTTTTGAGTGAGCCTGAGAGCTAGGGATACCCCAGTCGTGAGAACAAGCAGCCTGCTTGTCCTCGGAGAAAGGGTATGATACATACCTGTAGCAGTTGTTCTCCGAGGACAGCAGGCTGATTGTTCTCACCTTCCCTCCCTCCTCCCCTTTGGAGTTGTGTTTCATACTTTATTGCTTGTCATTCAACTGGCGGGAGCGGTCGCGCACGGGCGGGAAGACGGCCGCGCATGCGCGGTGGGCGTGCCCTGCGTGCCGACCGTCCCGCGAAGCTTTTTCCGGTTGGTGGGGGCTGCCGCGGACGTCAACCCAGTCGTGAGAACAATCAGCCTGCTGTCCTCGGAGAACAACTGCTACAGGTATGTATCATACCCTGTATCGCTCCATGGTGCGACCGCACCTTGAGTATTGTGTTCAATTCTGGTTGCTGCATCTCAAGAAAGATATAGTAGAATTGGAAAAGGTGCAGCGAAGGGCGACTAAAATGATAGCGGGGATGGGACGACTTCCCTATGAAGAAAGACTAAGGAGGCTAGGGCTATTCAGCTTGGAGAAGAGACGGCTGAGGGGAGACATGATAGAGTTATATAAAATAATGAGTGGAGTGGAACAGGTGGATGTGAAGCGTCTGTTCACGCTTTCCAAAAATACTAGGACTAGGGGGCATGCGATTAAACTACAGTGTAGTAAATTTAAAACAAATCGGAGAAAATGTTTCTTCACCCAACGTGTAATTAAACTCTGGAATTCATTGCCGGAAAATGTGGTGAAGGCGGTTAGCTTAGCAGAGTTTAAAAAGGGGTTGGACGGTTTCCTAAAGGACAAGTCCATAAACCGCTACTAAACAGGACTTGGAAAAATCCAAAATTCCAGGAATAACACGTATAGAATGTTTGTACGTTTGGGAAGCTTGCCAGGTGCCCTTGGCCTGGATTGGCCGCTGTCGTGGACAAGATGCTGGGCTCGATGGACCCTTGGTCTTTTCCCAGTATGGCATTACTTATGTACTTATTTCCATATCAGTTATAAAACTAGCACCAGTCCCAATACAGATCCCTGCAGTACTCCATTGATCATCATTCACCAACGGTCAACTCTTTTATTCTGGAACAATCTAAACTTAAACAATCTTACCCTCCATACTCTTCCCCTACCTCTTCTTTATCGCTCTACATCCTTACCTATCCCTATCCTTTCTCTTATACCTCTTTTATCCCATTTACCCCTTGTTCATTTGTCCTACCACATACCTCCTTTGTTGATTCTGATACTACAGATTGTATTCTCTTGTTACTATGTAAGCCGCATTGAGCCTGCGATGAGTGGGGAAGCACGGGATACAAATGTAATAAATAAATAAATAGACTGCTGTAGACTGCTTTTGTTTTACATTTCCAGTGGGTGGAAGCAAGTATCTCTCCCCCCCCCCCCCCCCCCCCCCCCCGTGAAGGAAATCCCAGGAGCTTGGTGGTTTATTTAATGGCCCACAGTTTCCAAACAAGTCTCCTTGTCCACTTCAGATGTGGAAGAGCAATTATAGATATGTTTGGATATTTTAAACATGTGTATCTATTCTACAGCAGACACCTTGGGAAAATGCTGATCAGAACTGAGGTAGAATAATCCACTCTTCCAATCAACAGCACAGCTACAGTAGGAAATACACTGACCATTGCTTTGATAGAATAATTCACAATTCTGATTTACATTGCAGACCAGGGGCAGACTGACCAGTCAATAGGCCCACAGCAGCTGGGATCCCACTCTCCCTTGACCAGTAATAGCCAGTAATGTAGTGAATGGTTGGTTAGGGCTCCATGTCACTTTCAGTCCATCCATTACTGACACTTCGGAAAATGCATTAATAATAAATGCAAATAATAATAATAACTCACCAAGTGAAACATGGTGATCTGCTCTGTGACATTTCTCAGGCCTTTTGCTCCTTTGATTCTGAAGGTTCCTCCTGTGTTTGTGTCTTTCAGCCTGATATATGCCATCACTCTGCAGCAGCTGTTCTTCCCAGCCTCTGATGGCTGATAAGATGTGGTGCCACTCTAGGGAAAGGAGACTCCACAAAGCTCCTGTGGACACAGTAAGTTCTTTGTTCATGCTTGCCACAAACGTTGCATATTTTTTGCCAATTCACAGAATTTTGGTGTGGGCCCACCACTGCTACATTCTGGGATGCACTATATGTAGCTGACACCCTGTATGCTTTTACAACCCTTGTTTACTTCACAGAGGTCAGTGCCTGGAGCAGAACAGCTAACAGTCACCACCAGCCAGAAGACACACTGGCTTGGAAAACAGAGAATAAAATATGGTTTTAAAATTCAGATTTTTCAAAATCCATCTGAGGACAGAATCTTGGGTTTTTTATCTACTTTGGATAAAGAAATTACATTTCCCTGGCAATTGTAGACATGATTCTGCTTTGATTTGTTGAGGTATTATTTGGGCAAAAAGCAGAAAACGAAATAGCACATGGGGAGTCAGAATCTCTGCAAGTACTTTAGAAAATAACATACATTTGTATATACAGTACAGGGCAACATTTCCACCTACTTCCAAGCAGCCATAAATGTCCACAGCTTCATTTTAGCCACGATTTCTGCAGGATATGTGCTGCCTATGTGCGTTTCTAAAGTAGGCTACAAATAGGTGCCTTCTTACCCTCTAGGGTGGTAATTCTATAACCAAGTGCTTCCAATTATGCGCCCTGAGGCCACATGGTAGGAACCTGTTCAATAATAGAACCAAGGTGTTGTATGTGCCATTACAGAAAACAAGCATAACCTGGTATTGATGCACTTAATTTCTAGGCACCTGAACTAATGCAGAAATAGAGCTGATGTAAGTTCAAGTGCCTAAATGTGGCAGCACAGGGCTGGCTCAAGGGATAGTGCCCCCCTCCCCATTCAGTCTCTCTTTCCCCCTCCTCTGTCCCCTTCCCCTTGGGTCCGCACTGCTCCTCACCTCTCTCACTCACCCACAGTCCTGTAAAGTTTACATCAGTCACCAGAGGAAGCAGCATGACAGGCTGCCTTCACCCAGCCTCTGGGTCTTTCCTCTGCCATGTCCTGCCCATAGGAAGTTGCATCAGAAGAGGCAGGACACAACAGAGGGAAGACCCAGGGGCTGGTTGAAGGCAGCCTGTCATGCTGCTGCCACTGCCTCCAGTGACTGACTTAAACTTTATAGAACTGCAGGGGAAGTGATAGGTGAGGCAGCAGTGCCAGATTTGCTGGGAGGGGGAAGAGAGAAGGGGAGAGACCAGACCTGGAGGGAAGAAAAGGCTTAACCTGTAGAACAGGTGAGGTCAGAGGCTGGGTATTTTGGCACCCTTAATCGCTGGTGCCCTGGGCCAAAGCCTCACCTGGTCCAATGGTTAAGCCGGCCCTGAGTGGGAGCCTCGCCTATAACCCACCCATGCAGTGTCCATGGGTACGTGACTCTTGCAAATATGCTCTATGCAAGATATGTGGTGGGCTCTTTACTTTTTGAAAGTACTTAAGTAAAAAGTAAAAGAACTGTCTTCAAAGTAAAAGTAGAAAGTCTTATCCAAAAAAAAAAAATATTCAAGTAAAAGTAATAAAGTACTCTTAAAACGACTTTTTTCTACAAAGTAAAAAGCATTCTTAACAAGTTGGACTGCAGAATCTAGTATGTTTACAAGCTAACTTCCAGGGGATCACACGAGGTCCTTCGTAGAAAAAAACAACAGCCTGAACATTGTAGTGGGCAGAACATTAATGCATCTATTGGAAAACAAACCATGCTGAATTAGTACAGATCACTACACAGGCACTTGATGCTAAGAGAATACCTGGCCTTTTTCATACATGAACAGAGGTAGGCCCTCATTGCATGCAGAGACTTAGTCTTGCTTTTCTTAAGAAACACAATGGGGAAATTAGAACTACAAGTCCCTGCTTGCAGTGAGGTAAACTCAGGACTGGATCAACCCTGTCAGGTGAATCTTGATCCAGTTGGCAATCCTATGAGGGAGTCACCCCAATTTAGGGATGCCTTTGATCAGAGATCCTTCAGTGTGGTCCAAACCCCACAACACTGCCTTATTTGGCAGACTGACCCCTAGCGATGCACCTTGACACACCACTAGGGGTTAGACACTGTCACTTTTGATGATGCCAGCGCCAGGAGTGAGTGACACTAGTCCTGCTTCTCTACTTCTAGAGATGGGTAAGGGATTCTGGGGCTGAAGGCTCCAATTAGGATCAGGTAGGGGTGGGGGTTGGTCCAGGGGCTCATTTGGGGCCGCCAGGGATCTTGAGTGTTCTGAGCTGACTACACCCTTTTGCTTCTGAGCTGGTGTAAAGATTTGGCACTAAGAGAAGAGTACAAACCCCATGCTCAATTTTAATGTGCATTTTTATTTCATTGGGAGCAATCTATCATTCACGATTTCCATGTATTTTGCAGTGATTGTACAACTTCTGTCCTGCTAACATTTTTTTATTGTACTGGGAATAAATTTAAAGTGTGAGAACTGTGCTAAAGAATCGTTTGGATTAATGCATCAGGGCCAGAGTCAGTCACATAGTTGAAAGGGGGCGGAGCATGGGCATTTCTAAAATCTGTGTGTGCTTTTACAGAATACACCCGCTCTGCGCCTAATTTAGGTGTCAGGATTTACGCCAAGTAAAACGTGGCATAAAAGGCCACGACTAAATTTGGTCATGTGGAGCGGCGCTCGGCGTACTTCTACATACCACATGGAAACTTAAGCTTATTCTATAAAATGTAGGCGTACTTTAGAGAATCCACCTAGGCATATTTTGTTTCCACACAGAATTTTCAGGTGCCTTACATAGAATCTAGTCCTAAATGTGTGTTAGAGATTCACACCCTTTAGTGAAAGGGCCTCTAAATTTTTTCACTGTCTTAACACTTCCCCAATAACTGCCCACTTTTTAGGCCACTAAATTTAGGCACCCTAGTCAGTCCTCAGAAGCTAAATTCCAAGACTAAGGCATCTGAAGTCTCTGAAAATTGATCCCCAATAGAAATGTTTCCCTTATCACTCTGGGGGTAAATGTCTACCTATGCACATGCCTACCAGCGAAAAGTATGCACCATCATTTTAAAATTTCTATTTCATTAATCTTTCCATCTAGAACTAGGTAGATTACAGCTCAAACATACAAACTTGTATAAGTAAAAATGACAAATCATAAAAATAAAATTATGCAAAAAAAAATCTATAGCAGCAAAAAATAAATTATATCACATAAATCGACTAAAATAAAATAGCTGTTTATGTCGCTATATATAGAAAGGTTGCAACTAAAGGCCAAAAGCCAGTGTAAACAGGAGCACTTCATCTGCTTTCTAAATCCTGTAGTATCAGGCAGCAACCTGAGGTTATTAGGAAGCTTATTCCATTCTTCTGGCCCAGCAGTTGAAGATGAACAAGGTGTTGTTTCTGAGAAGTGCATTTACATAGTAGGTGCTGCATGACCTCGATTGCAGAGTTCTGCTGCGTCTATAGGTTTTCAAAACTGTTAACCAGTAGTGTGGGGTATCTTTCTGCAGGGTCTCAAAACTAAAATGTTGAATTTAACCCAAAAATGAATAGACAACTAGTACAATGCTTTTAGTAGGGCATAATGTGATGATGACATGGTGCACCTGTTAGTAAATGAGCAGGAGAAGGTGAAGCAGTCCACCTAAGTGGACGAACGCCAAAATCCCACAAGAAGACAGCAAATATGAAGGAAAATGGGAAGTAGGCCAATGACTCAAGAGACCAGGACAACAAAGTTTCATTTGTTTATGCAGCCAACGAAGGTCAGTTTGGCTTCTAGACCACCAGTGTCACTACCAAACTCCCTTCTTGAATTTTACTTGTTCATGAAACCAGCGAAGGCTCCTGAGGCAGCTTTGTGGCTGAAACACAGATCTCTGTCAAGTCTACAATAAACCACTGTGAATTTTATGTGTTGTCCTGGTCTTTTGAGTCATTGGCCCACTTTCCTTCATATTAGTAAATGAGCAGCAGCATTCTGCACAAGATGTAGAGTCTTCACGCTTAGCTGGGAGATCCCCATGTCAACACACATACTTTTACGTCAGTTGGAATTTTATATGGCCGTTTATATGCCATGTGGCCATATTGTTCTATAACAAAATCTAGGTGCCTAGGTTCTGTTATAGAATACTAGCGTAGCCCAGTATAGGTGCACCTCATGTTTAGGCGCACGCACTTAGCTCCAGCCATAGCTCTATTGAAAGTTTGGGCGCCTCAATGTGACTGGGACACACGTAACATCCAGTATTCTGTAAGGGGCCTCTTTTACTAAAAGGTTGGCACATGGCAACAGGCTTTCCACGCTTCACTCCGGAACTACCGCAGCGCGTGTCATTTCTGGTTCTACAAAAATACTTTCTATTTTTGTATTGCTGGTGCTTACCCGGCTGTAATGGGGCAACACCGTGTGCTGCCCTGTTACCTCTGGGTTAGCGAGGGAGCCCTAATCACCACCTGAATGGGTAGTGGTAAGTGCTTCCTCCCCCCCCACCGAAATGGCATTTCTTGTCCCCAAAAATGGCCAGCCTTTTACCCACTGCGGTAAAAGAGGGCCTTGGCGTGTGTCAAAAACATGTGCTGATGCTAGCACAGGCTCCCTTTTACTGCAGCCTAGTAAAAGGACCCCTAAGTTACCTGTGTAAATGCCCCGCCTTTGTTCCACCCATGCTCTGCCCCTGTGTACTTCCCCATTGCAACTTACATGCTATGTAAGTTAAGAGAGTATTTGCAGAATAGCGCCTAGGCGCCCTGCTAGCAGCTATGTGGGTATATGTGTACATGCGGACGTAAGTGCTTGTAGTCAGTGGCGTACCAAGGGGGGGGCGGTCCACCCTGAGTGCACGCCGCTGGGGGGGGGTGCCGCGCGCCTGTTGGCTCCGAGTCCGCTCGTTCCCTCCCTGCTTACTTCCTGTTTCGGGGCAGAGGGAGCAGCAGGGAGGGAACGAGCGGACTCGGAGCTAACAGGCGCACGGCATCCCCCCAGCAGGTAAAAATGCACCAGGGGGGGGCCGCGCTGCACCCGGGGGGGGGGGGGGGCGCATCGGCGATCCGCCCCAGGTGTCAGCCAGGCTAGGAACGCCACTGCTTGTAGTCAAAACATTTATAAGGGTAATGTGAGCAAATATGGGCACCTAGATTATAGAAGGAGGAGTAGCCTAATGGTTAGCACAGTGGGCTGAGAACTAAGGGAACCAGGTTTGATTCTCACTGCAGCTCCTTGTGACCCTGAACAAGTCATTTAATCTCTCCATTGCCCCAGGTACAAAAACTTAGATTGTGAGCCCACTAGGGACAGAGAAAGTACCTGCTTATAATATGTAAACTGCTTTGGCTGTACCACACAAAGGCAGTATATCAAATTGTCATTTTTCTGCCAAATTCTATATATCTTGCCTAGCGTTCCACGTTGAAATCTAAGCATATTCCATAACAATGCACGTAACTTAATTGGCTTAACAAGCCAATCAGCGTTTTTAACAGCACTTAACAAGCAATAATGAGCATGAATAGGCAATAATTAGAATTTACGCGCATAACTCGCTAAGGAACCCTTTTAATAAGGCACGCCAAAAATGGCCTGCGCTGGTGTAGGCGTGTTTATTGGACATGCAGCAAAATAAAAATCAGCACGCATCCATTTTGGGCCTGAGACCTTACCACCACCCATTGACTTAGCGGTAAGGTCTCAGGCCCAAAATGCGCGTACACTGCCGATTACTGCCCAGTTAATGCCACACACTAGAAAATAGAAATTATTTTCTGCTGTGCATTTTGGATGTGCATCAAAATTAGAATTACCGCCCGGGGTATGCAGTAGCCAGGCGGTAGTTCTAATTTGGCGTGCATTGTACGCATGTAGGCGCCTATGTGCCTCAGTAAAAGGGCCCCTAAGTGTATTCTGTAATGAACTGCACCTAAATTCTAAAGCACACAGTTCAAAAGGGGCATGGTTATGGGTGTTCCAAATTTACGTGTGTTGTTATAGAATATAGTCCAGTCTGTGTAAATCTACTTGCAGGGATTTATGCCACGTTTTTGTTGGTGTAAATGGAGGCACGTAGTTTTAGGTGCTGGGATATCAACTAAGCGTATTCTATATACTGCACCTAAATCTTATAGAATACTCTTAGGTGGAAATGTTTTTTACACAGATTTTTTAAGCGCCATATATAGAATCTAGCCCTTTATGCTTTTTTTGTCCAGGGATACATTTTCAAGAGTTACCCTTCATAAGTCAGCCATATGCAAGCAATTGGATTTTCAGTTGTCCAAAGGCATGCGCGTACACACACAACTTGTTCATGTAGAAAGGAGGCATTCTGGCAGCGTGTTTTACATATACGCTCACATCTTATGTTTTTTAAAGATATCCACACAGACGGCATAGCCGCAACCCCCTCTTTCACTTTGTCTAAAAGCACATTTACCCACATAACAATCTGATTTTCAGATGTTTAAAAATTACCTACTGAAACATATCCCTTAATTTTCTACGTTTGTGCGTTCATCATGTTGTCTCTGTGACATTAACACCTTGATTGAGGCAGTAAGAGTCCCTTCTTTCTCACCAAGTCTTCTCCTTCAAAGAGACCTGTATCTTGAGTATAGTGCTCACTGGTTCATTAGTACCCACAGCAACTGATAAAGCTGATCCTGAAATGTTTCTGTTAAAGAAATCATTATTTTTATAGTATCTCTAAGTCGGTGCCCTCATGTTTTCTGGGAGCAGCCATTTTAGCAGGAGAGTTGCTAGTTACCTCAGTGTCCTGATTGGTCCTTACTATGATGTCATAAACTGCAGCCAGTCAGATGCCATTCTATATGAGGTAATTGTCAATCCTATTGCAACCGTAGCTGCTCTCAGTAAACAGGAAGAGGCGAATCTTAAAGGATTTCACAAATTTTTTAGTCCTAGAGGGTTAGAAGTACTGCTGTCCAGGTGTGTTTTTACAATATTTTGCAGTACACAGATGGGATGGACTACTTTCAAGAAATCCGTTGGCTGAAAATGGTCTCTACTGAGGGATAGAGCCTTGAAATGAAGATTTGGGGGGGGGGGGGGGGGGGGGGGTTTTAAAAAAACAACACAGGGCTAACCAAAGGGATATATGTATATTCTTGGTCCTGTTTTTAGAAATATTTCCATTTTGGTTCTATGGGTATCGTCAAACTCTTTCAAAAACTATATCCACACATTGTAGAATTTCAGAGGCAAAAGAAAGGACCATTGAAGACTTCCCTAATATTGATAGATTAGAACTACAGCTAAGGACAGACACCCAGAAGTTGGCAGCAGATGGCGCTATGCATCTGGCTGATTTGTAGAACTGCTGCTCTAGACCAGAAAGCTACTAATGGGAGACTGCACATTTAGGTGGTGCAGACAAAGAGGTTTCTGTCATCTGTGAACTGTATTGCTTTTCTTTTTTCTCTTTCTTGTTCTGGTTTTTGCCAGTTGCCATAAACCCGTAGATCCGATCTTGCGGTATAATTGAGTCACACAAGCCCGAGTCTGTGGGTCTGTGTCGGCATGGCAATGACATCCAGACAAAGGAAGTATTCACTGCCCTGTTCTCCATACATGGCACCTGGGCATTCTGTAGATCTAGCTGAAATTTCTTTTCCAAAGAAATTGTTTTCAGTAGTCAAATATATAAATTAAACAAGGTTTGGCATCAGTACACTGGTGATATGGTTACTCCGCTACCAGTGTTTCGGTTGGTACCTTGATCTGTGCTGGAGGGAGACTCCACTCTACGTTGTCGAAATTTGTTCTTTCACCCAATTCTGAATCATTTTAGCCTCCTCTTTGGAAGATCCTTCGCTACAAGGAAGTAAGTGGAAAACTGGAAATCAAGTAGTTCTGTGATACTGTGAAAGGAAATGAAAATGGGTAGGGAAGATGGGTTTTGAGGTCTTAGAGAGGCATAGTTATCAATGTGGGCTACCCTTAAGATGTGTTATTATTTTTCCATTAACTTATGCTGTTTTAGCACAGGTCTTATTTTATGCAAAGAGACTTTGTTACTAATAGCTAGGGTTAACAATAAAATAACACATCTTAATGGGAGCCCACATTGATAACTTCCTCCTTAAGACATGTTATTTTACCACAGGAGGTCCCATGTTATGCAATGAGACCTAATTACTAATAACTGGTGTTAACAGTAAAATAATATGTCTTAACAGTAGCCCACGTTGATAACTTCCCCCCTTAATTAAAAGAGAAATGTCTCTAGAAGTTGAAATCACTGCTATATGTAATAAAAGTGAGCCAAGTATAGAGGAATTAAGCCATTGCGACCTCACTGATGAGGTTGACTCTTAGGTATTGGTGGAATGAGACATTATGACATCACAGTATCAGCTCTCTGATACTCTTCACACTAAAGGGGGACGTTATCGATGTAAGCTGCTGTTAAGATGTGTTATTTTACCACTAACTCGTGCAATTTTGGCACAAATCCCATTTTATGCAAAGAGACTTAGTTACTAATAACTGGGGTTAACAGTAAAATAACGTGTCTTAATGGTAGCCCACATTGATAACTTCTCCCCTTTAATCTGCTATCATGTTAAATTTTATGTTATATCAAATCAGGTTCTTCAAGCAAGCTTCACAGAAGAAATTTATCAGGTTGAAATGCCAGCTTTGGACCTATAGTGATGAACTATCCCTTCAGGCACAGAGAATACACTGGTGAAACTGAAAGCTGGTTTCCCCTTTTGCTTCCTTATTTTTGTTGCATGCTCAGACATGGACTCCACAGATATGTTTAGAAGTTAATTCTATAAAGTGAGTGGCAATACTTACGTGCTCATTACATGTGTAAATGATTAGAATAATGACACATATGTATGTTACCAAACAGAAAAGAAGGAATCAAAATCCTCCCATAAAACTATACAAACAAAGAAAAAAGAACGGAAGGAGCCAAACCCACAGAGTCAGGATGTAAAAAAGGCTCAGTTTATTAAAAAACAATCATCCAGGAACAAAAGTCCACAACAGGGGTACATAAGAAGTAGTGTACAGCTTGTACCTCAGGGTGAGGAAAATCAAACACTGCAGTGTTTCGGCAAAATAATTGCCTTCATCAGGGGTCCTAATTGAAGTACAGTGATACATATACTGTATCACACCACTACAAAACATCACTAGAAGGATGAAAAAAATATGAAGAACTATGTTAACAGTGTCCTCAATATTAATGGTGCTGTTAACGTAGTTCTTCATGTTTTTCAGCCTTCTAGTGGCGTTTTGCCGCAGTGTAGTACAGTATATGTATCACTGTAGTTCAGTTAAGACCCTTGAAACGCTGCAGTGTTGGGTTTTCCTCACCCTGAGGCACCTGCTGTACACTACTTTTTATGTACACCTGTAGTGGACATTTGCTCCTAAGTACATAGTTACATAAATATTGCCACACTGGGACACACCAAAGGTCCATCAAGCCCAGCATCCTGTTTCCAAAAGCATCCTGTTTCACAAATACCTGACACGATCCCAAAAAGTTCAATACATTTTATGCTGTTTATCCCAGAAATAAGCAGTGGATTTTCCCGAAGTCAATTTAATAATGGTCTATGGACTTTTTCTTTAGGAAGCCGTTCAGACCTTTTTTAAACCCCGCTAAGCTAACCGCCTTTACCACATTCTCTGGCAACGAATTCCAGAGTTTAATTACACTTTATAGAATTGGCCTCTTAGAGTCTACCAAAAGCTTTTTGATATGCCCAACAGAGCAACAAAGCCTCAGATTTATTTTTTTTTTAATAAAAAGGCTGTTTTCTAGGTTCTGAGGTTGTGCTTTATTTCAGTTCTGTACGTCCCACTGTAACCTCAACTTTTGGGGTTATTCTTATAGGTCTCACTGAGGTATCAAGGACAGCCTGTATTTTTTCTACTTCCTCTTCCATCTCTCATCAGGGAACCATCACAACTATCCTCTTTCTCATGAAGGAGTCCTCATGCACTGCCTCCCTTCTCACACTTTCCCACCTGCCTCTCATCAGGGAGCCATTGCACACTGCCTCTCTTCTCATGCCTTTACATCTGCTTCTGGTAAGGGAATCATCAAACAGCTCTTTCTGTCTGGGAATTTCTATACTTAAAATCCTTTTACCATCTGACACTCATTAAGGATAATTGCTTGAAATAGGAGGAAAGAGTATGGTCTCAATGAAAAGTGAAGACTATTTTCCTTTTTTTAACAAAGTACTGTGTGTGTGTGTGTGTGTGTGTGTGTGTGTGTGTGTGTGTGTGTGTGTGTGTGTGTATATATATAAATATCAAGGATGTGCATTCATTTGAAACATGCATCACAAAAATGAGGAAAAGAAAGCAATTGTGAAAACAAATAAATAATACTACTTTGCTCTGGATTAGAGGAAAATGCTTATGCTAAGCAAAGAAAGCATATAATATTGTATATCATTCACTAAGAGGAGAAAAAAAAGACCTTCAGACTAATACCCTCAAGATTAAAAGATTCAAGAGGTCAAATTTTCTTTCATTATTCCTTTGAAAAAAATTATTCAAATAATTATTCTCCGAGGACAAGCAGGCTGCTTGTTCTCACTGATGGGTGACGTCCACGGCAGCCCCTCCAATCGGAATCTTCACTAGCAAAGGCCTTTGCTAGTCCTCGCGCGCCAATGCGCACCGCGCATGCGCGGCCGTCTTCCCGCCCGAAACCGGCTTGTGCCGGCCAGTCTTCTTTTCTCCGCGCTCGGTACGGTTGTGTTTTACCGTGCGTGCCCCGAAAAGTCGACCTCGCGCGTCGTTTTCGACTCGTTTCTGTGAGAAACTCCTAAAATTGTTTGGATTAACCTCTTTTGGGGTTTTCCTTCCTCTACTTCGAGTTTTTTTCGCCCCGTTAAGTTTTCTTTCGTCGTCGGGGTAGGCCTTACTTAGGCCCCGGTCGAAATTTCCTATTTTGCTGGTGCCAAATTTCGCCATTTCGTCTTTCGATTTCGCCGGCGTGATTTTTCCGCCCATGACATCGAAGCCTTCCAGCGGCTTCAAGAAGTGCACCCAGTGCGCCCGGGTAATCTCGCTCACTGACAGGCACGCGTCGTGTCTTCAGTGTCTGGGGGCTGGGCACCGCCCTCAGGCCTGTAGTCTGTGTTCCCTTTTGCAAAGGCGGACTCAGGTAGCGAGGTTAGCCCAGTGGAACATTTTGTTCTCGGGCTCTTCGTCGGCATCGGCACCGGGGGTATCGAGTGCATCGACGTCTTCAGCGTCCAGACCTTCAACCTCGGCGGCCAGTACATCCTTATTTTTGTTGCATGCTCAGACATGGACTCCACAGATATGTTTAGAAGTTAATTCTATAAAGTGAGTGGCAATACTTACGTGCTCATTACATGTGTAAATGATTAGAATAATGACACATATGTATGTTACCAAACAGAAAAGAAGGAATCAAAATCCTCCCATAAAACTATACAAACAAAGAAAAAAGAACGGAAGGAGCCAAACCCACAGAGTCAGGATGTAAAAAAAGGTGTTTGGTACTTAGCTTCAAAAATCTTTAATTCCACAGAAGATTGCCCAACAGAGGCCTTCATTTCTCATCTTTAGCTGTATCAGGGGCATGTATGCAACTACTCTTTCAATCTTTCCAATTCTCAAAATGGCATCCAGACTTTATATAAACAGTGTTGGAGAAATCATCCAATAAGCATGCAGTGAAACAACATTAAGCATAGCTTAAAAAAAAGTTTCCAATCTAAACACACATTTAATTCATTTGGATCTACAGTATTTAATCAATAAATCTACTTTAGAAGCAGAACAAATTTCAGTTTTGGTTATGGTGCCAAAACTGGCCCAAAATCCTTTTTCTGCCCAGTTTTGATTTCGGCCTAAAGGCTATGGTTTTGGTTTAAGCCAAAACTGACTGTGTGTCTTCGGTGGAAGCTGAAAACTTGTGCTTTGGCCAGTTTTGTCTCCATTCTTCTTAAATCTGAGCTGTCTTTCCCCCCCCTGCCCACCTGTAGGTGCCCTGCTCAGGAGAATCCACACACGTGGAGAACTCAAAGGTCCCACAGAGAAGTCCAAATCAAAAAAGAAGGTGGGAAATGGACCACAGCAATCAGAAACTGGAGGGACATAAACTGCTCAAGCCTATCTTACAATCCCTGGTAGTCTAGGAGTGATCCCAGTCGCTCCTGCCTATGCTGGCTCTGTTCTCAAAATGGCTGCCATGACCTCCAGTGGCAATGTCACAAGACTGCCTCAAGAGATTAGAGCAGCCATTGTGAAAATAGAGTTGACATGGGCAAGAGCAACTGGGGATCACTCCAGCCCTGACTTCACCTCAAGGTCACCAGGGATTTAAGGTTGTTGTGGGGGAGGGGGGCTACTCTTTGCATTCTTTTTTTTTTCCTGTAATGCGATTGTTAGTAATGCAGTAATGATCTTGAACAGTAGCTTATATGGTAAATAGAGTGCTCCCATTAAATGATTTTGATACAAATGTTTAACAGGAACTGAAGTCTATAAATTTGGGAAGATGAGCTCCTTAGGAATTAGCCTCTCTGTGGAGATATGACATCAGCTGTCACTCCAAAGTCAGCCATTGTAAAAGCACTCTGGCTTTTAGTTTCAGTTTTCATTAGCTGAGGTCCATGTGTGCGGAGGCTATTTTGCTTGGAGGTAAAATATGGTCTTTCATTATTTATATTAAATTATTATATTTAATTAAACTTGTGACATGCTGAAGCTAGATTCTATGAGAAAGGAACCTGCAGTGATTTTTTTCAAGCACAAGTACTGGTCAGCTTCTAGTGTTAGTAGGAAAATGATATTACAATGAAATTAAGTTTTTATCTTGTGTAAACCGGGTCTCGCTGCTACTAGCTCAGCTCCAACCTCCGACCCTGGGTCACAGGGATAATCCACCACACTTTCTATCCGGTCACAGTGAACCACATACACACTGCACTCAAGTACCAATTCACATGCAAGTCGTGTTTGGGTCAATGGTCCGGAATAGAGATCTGGCGTTTTGGGAACTTAAGAGAGACTTACTAGCGGTACTTCCTTCTCAGTCCAGGAGCAAGTGTCCTGCTCTCATACCAAAGACCACTCTGCACTCCAGGAATTTTATTTAATGCAAAATAACTTTCTCCGAGGACAAGCAGGCTGCTTGTTCTCACAACTGGGTTGACGTCCACGGCAGCCCCCTCCAACCGGAACAAAAACTTCGCGGACGGTCCCGCACGCAGGGCACGCCCACCGCGCATGCGCAACCGTTCCCGCTCAGTTTTTTTTCAATTCCGCGCTGGAGAGAGACGTGTTATCGTCTCTCTCTCTGTCAGCCCCGGAAACCGGATCGCGGCCTAGCCGCGAGTTTCTCTCTTTTCGTGCGCGTTCGCGCTTCTTTCCTTTCTTCTGTTAAAAAAAAAAAAAGAAGTTTGTCCCCTCGTTTTCTTTAGCCGCGGGGGCGCGCGGTCATTTTCTTTTTTCGAGTGTGCTTTTCACCGCCACCATCGACAACTTTGACTTCGCCGACGCGATTTTTCCGTCGATGTCCTCGAAGGTCCCGAGCGGATTCAAGAAGTGTGGTCGGTGCGGCCAGCAAATCTCGCAGACCGATACTCACGCTTGGTGCCTCCAGTGCCTTTGGCCGGAGCATAATTCCAAGACGTGCACCTTGTGTCTCGGCTTGCGGAAGCGGACACAGGTGGAGAGGCAAGTTCTTTGGGACCGTCTTTTTTGAACTTGCGCCGGCCTCTCGACGTCGACGGCATCGGTGTCGACGGCCGGATCTTCGGTACCGGTACCGATGTCGATGAAGTCGGCACCGACGATGACACCGACCCCAGGAGTACAGGTACCGTTGGCCCGCCGGCCTGCCGGCGACGGCGGGAGTGAGCGGCCGCGCGGGCAATCGGCTCCGGCCACTCCCTCTATCCAGGGCCATCGGGACCGAACCCTGTCAGACCTGATCCCTCGAGGCCGGGGGGGTTCTACCTCCTCTTCATCTCTGCCACCGAGCGCCGATGACGGGCACCGAAAGAAAACCAAAAAGCACCGTCATCGGTCGCCCACGGTGCACGGGACCACCAGCTCCGGCGCCTCCAGAGATGATTCGACGCCGAGGAAGCGGCATTGCCGAGAGGAGCGTTCCCCCTCGGTTGAAGAGGTGTCGCTGCGTCAGTCCATGGGTGCTTCGGTACTGTCTCCTGGACCCGAGCAGCTTCCGGCACCGACACGCACACCGGCCCCCCTGCCTTTCCCGACAGCGGGCCTTGACGAGTGCCTCCGAGCCATCCTTCCAGGGATTCTGGAAGGGCTGATGCGCCAGGCTTTGCCGGCACTGGGGGTGCTTGCGCCCCCGACGCCGTTGATAGAGGCGCCGGTGTGCTCTAGCCCGATGCCGAGGCCTCCGACACCGACGCCGCTTGCGGTACCGGTGTCGACCGCCACGCAGGTGGAATCCCCGTCGACATCGGTGGAGGGAGCTTCATCCCCGCCGGCGCGGGAGTCCACCGCTCAACGCCATCTTCGAGGACATGGTTCTTCGCAGTCGAGACGGGCCTGGTTCAGGTCTGAGCTGCAAGAGCTCATGTCCGACACCGAGGAAGAGGCCTCGTGGGGGGAGGAGGAGGACCCCAGATATTTCTCCTCAGAGGAGTCTGAGGGCCTTCCCTCCGACCCCACTCCTTCACTGGAGAGGAAGCTCTCGCCCCCTGAGAGCCTCTCCTTTGCCTCTTTTGTCAGGGACATGTCTATTTGCATTCCCTTCCCCGTGGTCTCTGTGGATGAGCCGAGGGCTGAGATGCTCAAGGTCCTCGACTATCCATCACCACCTAGAGAGTCTTCCACGGTGCCGTTGCACAATGTCCTCAAAGAGACACTGCTTCGGAACTGGCTGAAGCCCTTATCTAACCCTACCATCCCCAAGAAAGCGGAGTCCCAATATAGGATCCACTCTGACCCAGAGTTGATGCGGCCCCAACTGCCTCATGACTCAGCGGTCGTGGACTCTGCTCTCAAGAGGGCACAGAGTTCGAGGGATACCGCCTCGGCGCCCCCGGGGCGGGAGTCTCGCACTCTGGACTCGTTTGGGAGGAAGGCCTACCAATCTTCCATGCTCGTGACCCGCATCCAGTCATACCAGCTCTACACGAGCATTCACATGCGGAACAATGTGAAGCAACTGGCGGACCTGGTCGACAAGCTCCCTCCGGAGCAGTCCAGGCCCTTTCAGGAGGTGGTCAGGCAGCTGAAGGCGTGCAGAAAGTTCCTGTCCAGGGGTATCTATGACACCTGTGATGTGGCATCTCGAGCTGCGGCCCAAGGTATAGTGATGCGCAGACTCTCCTGGCTGCGTGCCTCTGACCTGGACAACCACACCCAGCAATGACAGGCGGATGTCCCTTGCTGGGGGGATAACATCTTTGGCGAGAAAGTCGAGCAGTTGGTGGACCAACTACACCAGCGGGAAACCGCTCTCGACAAGCTCTCCCACCGGGCGCCTTCAGCATCCACCTCAGCAGGTGAACGTTTTTCCCGGGCCAGGCAGGCTGCACCCTACGCCTATAACAAGTGTAGGTACACCCAGTCGGCCCGAAGGCCTCCTCAGGCACAGGGACAGTCCCAGCGCGCTCGTTCCCGTCAACAGCGTGCGCCTAAGCAGCCCCCTGCGCCTCCACAGCAAAAGCCGGGGACGGGCTTTTGACTGGATCCATGGGAACATAGCCGCCATCAAAGTGTCCGTACCGGACAGCCTGCCGGTCGGGGGGAGGTTGAAAGTTTTTCACCAAAGGTGGCCTCTGATAACCTTCGACCAGTGGATTCTCCAAATAGTGCGGTGCGGATACACCTTGAATTTGGCCTCCACTCCACTAAATTGCCCACCGGGAGCCCAATCCTTCAGCTCCCACCACAGGCAGGTACTTGCAGAGGAACTCTCTGCCCTTCTCAGCGCCAATGCGGTCGAGCCCGTGCCACCCGGGCAGGAAGGGCAGGGATTCTATTCCAGGTACTTCCCTATGAAAAAGAAAACAGGGGAGATGCGCTCCATCCTAGACCTGAGAGGCCTGAACAAATACCTGGTCAAAGAGAAGTTCAGGATGCTTTCCTTGGGCACCCTTCTGCCAATGATTCAGAAAGACGATTGGCTATGTTCCCTGGATTTAAAGGACGCTTACACTCACATCCCGATACTGCAAGCTCACAGACAGTATCTCCGATTTCGTCTGGGGACACGGCACTTTCAGTATTGTGTGCTGCCCTTTGGGCTCGCCTCTGCACCACGGGTATTCACGAAGTGTCTCGTGTTGGTTGCGGCGTATCTACGCAAGCTGGGAGTGCATGTGTTCCCGTATCTCGACGACTGGCTGGTCAAGAGCACCTCAGAGGCAGGAGCTCTGCGGTCCATGCAGTGTACTATCCACCGTCTGGAGCTGCTGGGGTTTGTGATAAATTACCCGAAGTCCCATCTCCAGCCAGCCCAATCTCTGGAATTCATAGGAGCACTGCTGAATTTTCAGACGGCTCAGGGCTTCCTTCCCGAAGCAAGGGCGCAGAACCTTCTATCCCTTGCCTCTCAGACCAGAGCGTCTCAGCAGGTCACAGTTCGGCAGATGTTGTGACTCCCATGGCTCTCCTTCACATGAGACCTGCTCAATGGACCCTAGCTTCCCAGTGGTGTCAAGCTACCGGGAATCTAGAGGATGTCATCCGTCTGTCCATCACTTGCCGCAATTCGCTGCACTGGTGGACCATTCGGACCAGTTTGACCCTGGGACGTCCATTCCAAATTCCGCAGCCCACAAAAGTGCTGACAACGGATGCATCTCTCCTGGGGTGGGGAGCTCATGTCGATGGACTCCACACCCAGGGTCTGTGGTCCCTCCAGGAACAAGATGTTCAGATCAACCTCCTGGAGCTCCGAGCGGTCTGGAACGCGCTGAAGGCCTTCAGAGATCGGCTGTCCTACCAAATCATCCAAATTCGGACAGACAATCAGGTTGCAATGTATTACATCAACAAGCAGGGGGGCACCGGATCTTGCTCCCTGTGTCAGGAAGCCGTCGGGATGTGGCGTTGGGCTTGCCAGTTCGGCATGCTTCTCCAAGCCACATACCTGGCAGGCGTAAACAACAGTCTGGCCGACAGACTGAGCAGAGTCATGCAACCGCATGAGTGGTCGCTCCATTCCAGAGTGGTACGCAAGATCTTTCGAGAGTGGGGCACATTCTTTCCCAGACCACATACCTGCCCTGCTGAACGTCAGTTGCACACATTGGACTGCAAGCGAGCGTTGGCCTTCTATCTGGAGCGGACACAGCCCCACAGACAGTCTGCCCAATTGTTTGTTTCTTTCGACCCCAATAGGAAAGGGGTCGCTGTCGGGAAACGCACCATCTCCAATTGGCTAGCAGATTGCATTTCCTTCACTTACGCCCAGGCTGGGCTGGCTCTTGAGGGTCATGTCACGGCTTATATTGTTAGAGCCATGGCAGCGTCAGTGGCCCACTTAAAGTCAGCCACTATTGAAGAGATTTGCAAGGCTGCGACGTGGTCATCTGTCCACACATTCACATCACATTACTGCCTCCAGCAGGATACCCGACGCGACAGTCAGTTCGGGCAGTCGGTGCTGCAGAATCTGTTTGGGGTTTGAATCCAACTCCACCCTCCAAGACACGATTTTATTCTGTTCAGGCTGCACTCTCAGTTAGTTGTTCTTCATAGGTCAATTTCTGTTATGCCCTCGCCGTTGCGAGGTTCAATTGACCTGGGTTCTTGTTTTGAGTGAGCCTGAGAGCTAGGGATACCCCAGTCATGAGAACAAGCAGCCTGCTTGTCCTCGGAGAAAGCGAATGATACATACCTGTAGCAGGTGTTCTCCGAGGACAGCAGGCTGATTGTTCTCACCTACCCTCCCTCCTCCCCTTTGGAGTTGCGTTTTTCCTCATTCCTTTGCTTGTCATTCAACTGAGCGGGAACGGTCGTGCACGGGCGGGAAGACAGCCGCGCATGCGCAGTGGGCGTGCTCTGCGTGCGGGACCGCCCGCAAAGTTTTTGTTCCGGTTGGAGGGGGCTGCCGTGGACATCAACCCAGTCGTGAGAACAATCAGCCTGCTGTCCTCGAAGAACACCTGCTACAGGTATGTATCATTCGCTTTACTGGAACTTCTACAACTAGCAGGTAAACCTTTCAGAATTCTTTATGTACATTGTCCACCCAAGACTATTTGTGATAATCTTAGCTACTTCACTCTTTTGAGTATTCCAAGGCTGTACATATTTACACTGGCTCCTGTCTTTTATCTATCCTGTTGTGCCAGTAATAAACCCAAGGCTGCTTCTGTTACTCCTGATACCAGTCCAACTCCTTCAGGCATAGACCTTTTAGGCTGTCCTTCTTGCAGCAATGCACCTCGCAGGGTTGCACCTCGGCCTTGAACATACTTCCCTTGCTCTGGCTCCTGCTTCCAGGTGGGAATCCCCTTATCCACCTGAAGTTCTGGCTCCTTCTCAGTTGCCACATATAGGGACATCAACTACTCCTTTACTCAGCCTGCATTTATTTCTTTAACTCCAGGATGCTCCAGTGCTCCCTAGGGTCCTGATGGGGGTACAGGCAACTAAAGATCTTCTATTCCCCACTTCAATCCTTTTTATTTCTTCTGCTGTCAATCACCACAGGGAACCACTTTATCTCTGCAACTTCTCTGCTAACCCCTCCCCTGGGCAGGCCTCCAACTTTCTTTCCAGCCCACTGGCAGGGACTGCCCTCCTCCCAGGGCTTCTGGAAAAATCTATCACTGCTGTCTTAGTAGTACCCATATCATGGAGTATTACATTTAGAAAATTATTTGAGAAATGTATTGCTCCTTATTGTAATTATTCAGAATTGCGCATCAGGCTGGTATAATGTCCACAGTGTCAATCAGTGTCTGGACTCCGTTACAGTATTTTAGGATGAATCTATATCATTCTTGTCCTTAATCAGTTTTATAACTAAATACAAAATAGGAAACATCTCAATGCTACTTTGTCTTGTTGTTGCAGGAATTGATGCATGAATTTGTGATGCTTCAGGAGTCAGACAGCACACACCAGAATGAGAGAAAAATCTTCTTTATTTGCCAGCAAACAAAGCAGGACATCAGCATTAAGTCTCTTCTTCTCTTTGTGTCTTTCTCTCTGTGTCTTTGTCTCAGCTCTCTTCTTATGCTGTCTTCTCCTCCCTCTGTCTGTTCCTTCTGTCCTTCTCTTTCTTCTGAGCTCCTTCTGACGTAAACTGCTTCTGCTCCTACTTAAATAGGGTCCTAAGCCCTCCTCCTAGCCTAGCCCCCTTTACTCCCAATTGGTTAAGAAATTGATTGGCTACCTTGCCTCAACCAATCATTACTTTTGAAATATCAGTTACATAGGTTCCAGACATCCTAAACTGACCTCTGACCTGGGGCCCCTTAAGCCAGACATTTGGTCTCCAGTCTCTTACATGTTATTATGATTGATTTCTCATATTCCTAGTACTAACTGCTAACTAAACTCTGGCATTCATTAAAGGGGTCAAAAGCCAATCTTACTTAATAGCATACATATCAGGTTATTACTTCCAGGAGGCCAGTCCTACACTTAGCTATAATTAATCAAGGAGAAGAGAGCTGACTAGTTCTGACCTTTTTCACCTCTCAGCTTATACATTGAACCAGCCAGAACTATGGCTAAGTCAAACCACATGTGGATCTCCTCACTGCAGTCTTAAACAGCAGACAAAGAGTAATACAGAATTTAACAGACATTCTACATATTAACTACACAGAATACACATATTCTAAAATAAGCATTCTTATAAGACATATTCTAAACATCAGGAATATCTAGAATTATTTAGAATCTAACTAGCATTAAACTAATTCTTTTAAAACTACGGCATGTCTGGCTCATGCTTTGTTCATTCATAATAGTTTACAGCTGTGCCAGCTAGCATTGGCAATTCACAAGGGACAGAGTTTCATTTCTCACTGACCTTTCCTAACCTTAGCTCGGCCAAGACTTTCAAATAATATGAACCATCTGGCATTCCTTTGCTCTGCTTGCAAGGTAAAAAGCTGATTTTGAAATAGGAATTCAAACACCACTTTTAAACCCCAGATTTTAACAGACTTAACACTTAATATGATTTCTTATATATATAATTATGCTATGGCTGCCTCATTCCCCCCTTTGAGACTAAAATCAGCTTATGCAGAGATAAGTCTCACAACTCAAACTCTGGAGATTATAGTGATCCTAACTAGGAATAGACTTGTGAATCACCATTACCCTACTTGTTAAGGTCCGACGGCATACTGCCGAAGCACATGAGGCCAGGAAACAAAACAACAACCCTGCTAAAACTAAGACTATTAGGGAAATGAACAAGGGACGTATCCAGGAGGTCAATGACCACCACCAGGAGGTAAGGTCTAATCCTCCTCGGTAATCCTCCACATTAAGGCTGGCCAACTGTAGGACTTTATCCATGGCATGCCTAACCACATGCGTCCTATTTATGACAATAGTACAGCACTCTGAAGAATTTAGCACTGTGCAGAGGCCACCCTGAGCTGCAAAGAGATAGTCAAGGCCCATACGATTATACCGAGAAACTATACTTAATTCATTAATTTGATCCTGCAATGCATTGACTACCACATTCAGCTCATGAACTAAAACATGGAGTAGGGACTGAAGTCTCCGGGTAGCCATACCTAGTTCAGTAATACCCGCTACCGGGCCCCCAATTGGAATCCAGGCTGTGGCAGAAAGGGCTACAAGTCTCTTTTTAGTCAGAGGATAAGTAGAATTGATATACTGGAGGGCTAATTCAATCGCCTCATCCTCTGTGGCAACGGAGGAGGGTAAGGACAAAGCCTCTCGCTTAGAGCGGTGCGGGGATAGTGGCTTAAGAGGAATAACTTTAGGAAAATAATTCAAGGTTACCAATACACAAAAATCATATGTAGGGGGAAGAATCATGTGGAGGACATTATCACAGAGCCAGTAATGACCAAGAAGAGGGTGAGGAAAGTTCCCAATAAATGTTGGCTCAGGCTGGACAGGGTACTTAGGGTGCCCATAATGCGAGCCCCTATCCCAGGGGGAACGAAGACGAAATGGAGACTTTGCACACCATAGGCGCCAATCCCCAATTGTGACAGGCTGCTCATTTGTTAGTAACTCTTCATACCCCGGGGACTTATGAAAGTAGAAAATAAGCTTGGACACTATAGTCTTCTCAGTGGTACGCTTAGGAGCCAGATAATCACCTGGGTCATAATCTACAGGTATGGTAGCAGGGCACATAGGAGTACCTGGAGAAACTACCCACACAGATTCTCCTTTTTCTGGGAGAACATTAGTATAATTACAGGGAATGGGAAGAACAGTTGAGATGTTTCTTGTTAAACAAAACACTCCAGAGGCTGGATAGGGAGACGTAAAGACTGGCCTTAGAGAAGATTCAGAGGGGGAAGTAGCATTATAAAAGGACCACCAAGTATAATCCTGGCTCCAAGGGCCTGAACTCGAAAAGTAGGGAGGTATAAGAGCTGGGAGTTGCACAGGGACAGGTACAGCTGGGACATCTGTGGTATAAGGAGAAAATCGGGAACACACAATACAAGGGGAAGTAATCTTTGCCTGGCTAATTAGTTCCTGGACAGAGTGTAACCAAAGGTTGGAGCGAGTTGGGGTATTAGGAACAAGGAGGCAAGGAGTAGAAAACAACAAAAGCATCCAAACTACTAACATTTTCTTTCTTCCTAATCTAAAACAAATACAGCAAACTAATTAAGCAATAATATTTCAACAGTCTGTGCTAATCACAGATTACTCTAATATAATGTTCTCAGTCTTTGAGTTCTTATACCAGTTGGGATAGACCCTCAACTGATAAGGATCAAGCTTTCAAATTCCAAGAAAGCCAGAATCTGGACAGAAAGAGTCTCAGTATGAAGCCGAAGTTCAGCAGCTCCTGCAGTATGCAGTTGACCCTTCTTTTCAGCTAGTAGATTCTTTGGTTCGGGTCAGGCGCAACTTCAATGGCTCCGCTGGATCACTTTCTGCTCTCCACTGTCTAGGCTCCGTCTGATCCGTGCTGGGCTCAGTCTGGTCAGCAGACTTAATTCGAGACCAATGGACCCATGGAGTTATCCCTGCGACCTTCACAGCTGCAGGGGTAGAAAGCAAAACAGTAAAAGGTCCTTTCCATCGGGGCCCCAAAGGCTGGAGCCTCCAGTCTTTCACCCAAACTCTATCCCCTGGCAGGAAGGAATGTACCTGAGCCTGGAAGGGGACAGGGTTTATTTCTCTCACATAAGACTGAAGCTCAGAAATTATCTTACCCAGGAGGGCTACCTGCTCCTGCACCTGGGCAGACCCTAAAATCCCTATGTCTCCCTTAATTCCCTGTAAAATGGCTGGGGGCTTCCCATACACAATTTCAAAGGGAGAGAGGGCTGTTCCTTTAGTTGGGGTGCATCGGAGGCGAAAGAGGGCTAGTGGCAATGCCTGTGGCCATTTCAATTGGGTTTCCTGACAAATCTTTGCTAGGCTATTTTTCAAGGTTCTGTTTGCTCGCTCAACCTGCCCTGAACTCTGGGGACGATAGGCACAATGCAATTTCCAGGTAATGCGCAATGCGCGGGACAGGGCCTGAAGTGTAGCTTCAACAAAGGCGGGACCATTATCTGAACCTATGGCAAGGGGCAGTCCATACCTGGGGATGACATCCCTAAGGAGGGCTCGAGCTACTTCTGTGGCTTTCTCAGTGACTGTAGGATATGCTTCCACCCACCCAGAAAAGGTACAGACCATGACTAAGAGGTATCGGAACCTACCACTCCTGGGCATTTCTGTGAAGTCTATAACTAGGGACTCAAAGGGTGTTAGTCCTCTAGACTGAACTCCTGGTGGAATACGGGGTCCCTGACGAGCATTATTCTGGGCACAGAGAGTACATCGGGCAGAGGCAGTGGCAACCAGACTATCCAATCCTTCCAGCACCACTACTCGATTGAGTAGGCGGGCTAGTGCTGTTTTCCCTAAGTGTGATAGGTCATGAGCTTGAGACACTACAGGCCAAGCTAGGTGGCGTGGCACCAGAACTCTGGTATCAGGGAGATGTAACCAGCCATCAGGTCTCCTTACTGCACCTTCTTCTTGAGCCCATTTCTCTTCCACTTGGGTATATATAGGTGTCCATTCTTGCAGTCGGATTTGGAACAGGGGGGTCACAGTACTTGCTGGGGGTCCTCGAGCAGCTTCCTTGGCCACCCGATCAGCATGGCGATTCCCTCGGGCCACTGGAGTATCTATTCTTTGGTGTCCCCTGCAATGAATGACAGCTACCTTCTTAGGGGCCCACACAGCCTCTAACAGCTGAAGTATTTCAGGTCCATACTTAACAGGTTGGCCTGCAGCATTTATGAGTCCCTTTTCCTTATACAAAGCTCCATGAGCATGTAGGGTTGTGAAGGCATACTTGGAATCAGTATAAATGTTGGTTACCAGTCCTGCTGCTAACTCCAGAGCTCGTATGAGGGCCACAAGTTCTGCTTTCTGGGCTGAAGTTCCTTGGGGCAGGGCTCTTGCTTCTATCACCTTGTCCTCTGTCACCACAGCATAGCCTGCCAGTCGCTTGGAGTTCTCCACATAACTGCTTCCATCTGTGAAATAAATTACATCTGGGTCCCTCCACGGAACATCTTTAAGATCTGGTCGACTGGAGTACACTTCATCCATAGTTTGGATACAGTCATGATCCGGTGGTCCCTCAGATGCTGGCAAAAGAGTAGCAGGATTGAATGTAGCCACTGTTTCCAGGTGTATCCGTGGATTCTCACACAAGCTGGCTTGGTACTTAACCATGCGGTTATTTGTAAACCAGTGATTGCCCTTATACTCCATGAGGGTAAGAACTGCATGGGGGACTTTAACAACCAGTTCTTGCCCCAAGGTCAACTTATCAGCTTCCTGGACCAGTAAGGCTGTTGCTGCAATGGCCCTCATGCAGGCTGGCCATCCTTTAGCCACTCCATCCAGCTGTTTAGACAGGTATGCAACAGGCCTCTGCCAGGATCCCATCATCTGGGTCAGCACACCCAGAGCAACCCCCTGTCGCTCGTGGACATACAGTGAGAAAGGTTTCTCCACATCAGGAAGGCCTAACGCAGGGGCTTGGAGTAGGGCTTTCTTTATGGCAATGAAGGATTGTTGAGCAGTAGGTCCCCATTCAAATGGTTCCTTTTCACCCCCCTTTGTGGCTTGGTAAAGGGGTTTCGCCATCAATGCAAAATTTGGAATCCAAATTCTGCAGAATCCAGCTGCTCCCAGGAATTCCCTAACTTCTCTTCTGGACTTGGGTTGGGGAATTGCAGCAACTGCTTGCTTCCTACTAGCATCCAGTCTCCGACTTCCCTGGGAAATACAAAAGCCCAGATACTTCACTTCTGACTGACAAAGTTGGGCCTTTGAGCGTGAGACCTTATAGCCTGCATCCAAGAGTAGCTCCAGCAATTCTCTAGTAGCCTCAAAACACTCTTCCTGGGTCACTGCTGCAATCAGGAGGTCATCTACATACTGGAGTAAAACTCGCCTGGAAGGCTCAGATTTAAAAGTCTTAAGGTCTTGCCCTAGGGCTGTCCCAAAAATGGTGGGGGAATTCTTGAACCCCTGTGGCAGGCGGGTCCATGTATACTGAAGCTTCCTTCCTGTTACTGGGTTTTCCCATTGAAAGGCAAAAAGCAATTGACTGGCTGGGGCCACCCGAATACAAAAGAAGGCATCTTTTAGGTCTAGTGTTGTGAAATGGGTAGCTCCAGAAGGTATCAATCCTAACAGGACATATGGATTAGGCACTACAGGGTGTAATGAGATAGTGGATTTGTTAACCACTCGTAAGTCTTGGACTGGCCGGTAGTCCTCAGTCCCTGGCTTCTGAACTGGCAATAGTGGCGTATTCCATGGAGACTGGCAAGGACGAATAATTCCATGGGATAACAGACTATTCAAATGTGCTTGAATCCCTTCCAGAGCCTTTCTGGGAATTGGGTATTGGCGAAGATGGATTGGCCGGGCACTTGGAAGTAAGTCTACATGTACAGGAGGAATATTTCGGGCCAACCCTGGGGGATTATCTTCTGCCCATACCCCACTGACCTGAAAGCTGTCTGCCAGGGGTAGGTCAACTTGGCCATGCGACTGATGCAGCCGCCATTCTTCTTCAAGAGGGCAGCAGAAACTCAATATACCCTTAGGGCTGGATGTCGGGGGCCGAAAGGAGACTGAAGTCTGGCCATCAGAGTCAAAAGAAATTTGGGCCCTAAGCTTGGACAGCAGGTCTCGACCTAACAAAGGGATTGGACAGTCTGGCATATACAGGAATTCATGAGTGACTATGTGTGAGCCTAATTGGCATCTACGGGTTGTCAGGAAAGGCCTCCGGTTCTGCACCCCCGTGGCACCCACCACTCGGACAGTTTTTCCAGACACAGGCGCTAATCGCTCCGTCACAACAGAATGTTCAGCTCCTGTATCAATCATGAATGGAATTGAGCGGCTCCCTATAGTTAGCTTGACCATAGGTTCCTGGGAGCCCAGTTTGTAGGAACCCGGTCTGTCCTATTCGTCCCATTCTGCCATCTCGGCTATCCCGATGATGTCAGATTCAGGAGGCTCATATCTTCCCTCTCGAACTCGGCCTCGGCTTCCTCGATCTCCTGGTCCCCTTCTCAGTCCCTGGCGCCTCTGGGGGCATTCATCTTTCCAGTGCCCTCTTTCCTTACAATAGGCACACTGGTCCCTCTCCAATCTTGGTCTGGGATTCTCCCCCCTTGGCCGGGATTGATTGAAGGAATCTCGGGGCCTGGCTGGTGGTCCGGGATCCCACTTTGGCTTCCCATTAGCTAGAGGTCGACCTCGGTTAAGGGTGGAATTAGTAATGGCTGCCGCTAAAAGGTCGGCCTTCTTCTGCATCTTCCGGTCAGCCTCTCGGCGCACCTCCTGATCTCTATTAATGAAAACCTTGGTTGCGATCTCAATTAGCTGGGTGGTATTCATCCCTGCGAATCCCTCCTGACGCTGCAACTTCTTCCGGATATCTGGCATACTCTGGGCCACCAATGCACTATTCACCATTCTCTGGTTTTCTTGGGCTTCAGGGTCAAATGGGGTGTATGTTCTGTAGGCTTCAATTAGTCGCTCTAGAAAGGCCCCAGGGGATTCAGTTGCCCCTTGGAGAATTTCAGAGACCTTTGCCAGATTAATGGGCCTCTTTATACCTTTCCTCATACCTTCCAGCAAGTCCCGGCAATAGCCAGACAACAGTTCATAGTGCTGCCCATCATTTGGATCCCAATCTGGAGCTGCGCGAGGAAACCGAGCTCTAACCCATCCCTCTGGGTCCTGTGTCCCCCCGGGGACACGCTCTCGCGTGATGGCCTCAGCATTTTGCAAAATCTTCCGCCTCTCCTCAGTTGTGAAGAGGGTCAGGAGAAGTTGTTGACAATCAGTCCAGGTTGGGTTATGGGTGGCCATAATGCTAGCCACTAGGTCCACCACTGCCTGAGGCTTTTCAGTATAAGAGGGATAATGCGTCTTCCAATTCAGGAGATCAGTGGTTGTGAAGGGTACATACTGATAGGCCTGTGCCTGTATAACCTGACCCTGATTATTAGGATCTGGTCGAGTGGTAGTTACCTGACGAAGGGGCAGAACTCTCGAGGAGGTGGGAATAGAACCTGAGGTAGAGCTAGGAGCTACCCTCCTATCATGCTCAAAGGTGATTGCAGCAGGTCTAACCCATTCAGTGGAGGTATGTTGAACCCCTGAGGGATGGGGAGGGGTACTCATAGACTGAGAGGTGGTCACAGGTGAGTCAGTCCATTGAAAGGGATGCCGGGCCCCTGATGAGTGGGTAGGGGTATTAGAGGGAGAGGCTGGGCTGTCAGGAGTTGAGGAGTCAGGGAGTGGAACCCAAAACGGGTCTTCAGAGGTTAACAGGAGAGGATTTGGCACAGAAGGGTAGAGGCCAGGTGAAAAGTCCAACCTAGGGTGTGGCAGGTTTGGCACAGGAGGGGAAGAACTATCCGGAGAAGCCTGTGCTGGAGAAGCTTGGGCTGGACGGCGTGGATCTCTGGGGGTAGCACGGAACCCCAACAATGGGCCATAAGGTGGTGGCTCAAGATCTGAGGGGTCATCAGAGAGTATGGGTTTCTCAGACAGGGTAGGGGCGGAAGCCACTGATTGGGTGGTAAGCTTCCTAGGGCTCTTTCCCTCTTCTAGTTTAGATTTTCTAATCTTTCTTTGAACACGGCCTAACATGAATTTTACTGGGGATCCCATATAAGTTTTCAACCACGAGGGAGGGTCAGTCACAAGGCTGTCCCAGGAATCTATATAAGGGAGTTGTTCAGAATATTCTGATTCTCCTACTACTATGCTGTAGACCTTCCGGATTACTTCAATATCTAAGCTGCCACTAGGGGGCCACCCCACTCCCATAGATGGCCACTCAACTTCACACAAGGTTCTTAAAGTACTTGAGCTTAAAGTCTGTCCATAGTCATTAATTAAAAAGCCTTTTTTAAAGTTTTTAAGCATACAATCTAGGGGGGTAGCAATTTGTCTAGATGATTTCCCACCCATAATGCTTACAGTTACAACACACAAAGAGGGGGGGAATTTTTGAGAATGCAGTAAGGGGTCTGCACTCTCGAGACACTAGGTAGACAGACAACAATCGCTTCCTTCCGTTGCTGACCAATTGAACTCGCGTTAATTGGAAATGCAGCTATAAGAAGTCCGCACTCATTAACATTCAGGCATCACACATTCATTCAGTACAGAAAATCCCACCCAACAATTTCAGATTTCTCAAATACAGATAAGCTCAAGCGTTTTCGCTTCTAGTCCCCGCGACTAGAAGGTACTAGGGCCTTCGCTGAGAATTGATCAGATTCTCCTTCCCTCCTTCTTGAGGGGCTGATTTACAATTTTCTAGCTAGAATTACAATACAAAATACAGAATACATACCCGGCGAATGTTCTCCAGTCAGTTGGGTGCTGGGATTAATGCAAGATTCATCCCACCGCTGCCACCAAGAATTGTTGCAGGAATTGATGCATGAATTTGTGATGCTTCAGGAGTCAGACAGCACACACCAGAATGAGAGAAAAATCTTCTTTATTTGCCAGCAAACAAAGCAGGACATCAGCATTAAGTCTCTTCTTCTCTTTGTGTCTTTCTCTCTGTGTCTTTGTCTCAGCTCTCTTCTTATGCTGTCTTCTCCTCCCTCTGTCTGTTCCTTCTGTCCTTCTCTTTCTTCTGAGCTCCTTCTGACGTAAACTGCTTCTGCTCCTACTTAAATAGGGTCCTAAGCCCTCCTCCTAGCCTAGCCCCCTTTACTCCCAATTGGTTAAGAAATTGATTGGCTACCTTGCCTCAACCAATCATTACTTTTGAAATATCAGTTACATAGGTTCCAGACATCCTAAACTGACCTCTGACCTGGGGCCCCTTAAGCCAGACATTTGGTCTCCAGTCTCTTACATGTTATTATGATTGATTTCTCATATTCCTAGTACTAACTGCTAACTAAACTCTGGCATTCATTAAAGGGGTCAAAAGCCAATCTTACTTAATAGCATACATATCAGGTTATTACTTCCAGGAGGCCAGTCCTACACTTAGCTATAATTAATCAAGGAGAAGAGAGCTGACTAGTTCTGACCTTTTTCACCTCTCAGCTTATACATTGAACCAGCCAGAACTATGGCTAAGTCAAACCACATGTGGATCTCCTCACTGCAGTCTTAAACAGCAGACAAAGAGTAATACAGAATTTAACAGACATTCTACATATTAACTACACAGAATACACATATTCTAAAATAAGCATTCTTATAAGACATATTCTAAACATCAGGAATATCTAGAATTATTTAGAATCTAACTAGCATTAAACTAATTCTTTTAAAACTACGGCATGTCTGGCTCATGCTTTGTTCATTCATAATAGTTTACAGCTGTGCCAGCTAGCATTGGCAATTCACAAGGGACAGAGTTTCATTTCTCACTGACCTTTCCTAACCTTAGCTCGGCCAAGACTTTCAAATAATATGAACCATCTGGCATTCCTTTGCTCTGCTTGCAAGGTAAAAAGCTGATTTTGAAATAGGAATTCAAACACCACTTTTAAACCCCAGATTTTAACAGACTTAACACTTAATATGATTTCTTATATATATAATTATGCCATGGCTGCCTCATTGTTACTTGTGCACAGTTTGGGTAAGCATAATAAGCTGGTAATCAATTTTTTTTACACGTTCTCACAAAGGTCAGAGGATATTTTGACTTGGGAACTTAAATGTGCCAGACGTGAAGTCCTTGTTAAAAAGGTTCTCCCGTTTGTCAGCCTGTGCTTGCAATTCCTGTGGACTGGAGGATAATAATCTCCTGTGGGTTTAGCAGAGGGCTGCCGACTGCAAGCCATGATAATTCCCAGTAGGCCTCATTGGTTCATATTCATTCAATCAAACTTTAGATTTCGGCTTTGACTGCAGTTTCGATTTCAGCCGACACTGAAAAAAAAAAGAGTTTTGGTTGGCCTCTAATCTATTTTTGCTCTAACTGTGATATCGCTATTCTTCAATCACCTCTCTAGTCCACTGTGGTATTTTATCCAAAACACAGCATTGCAAATCATCAAAATCATGTTTATAATGTAAACAATGAAGAGCAAAAGGTGCATCCAACTTTTGTTTCTTCAAGCTGGAACAATGTTCAGTCAGCCCAACCTTCATTACATTTCACATTTCACTTTGATGTACTGCAAAATCATAGAGATATGTCTAAGCAGTTTTACAATAAGAAAAATATTAGAAGGTGGCAGCAATATGGGGAAGGAGGCCTAGGTTAAAATTTATTAAGTATCAGATAACCTTAAGGGACTGGTAAACACAAGGAAGCTACCAATACAGAAGACTCACTAGGCTACTAGGCCGGTGGGAACACTTAAGTAAAATGTCTTTCAAGTGGCCTTGAATTTCACAGTTTCAAGATGAATATCAAGGGGTAGGTGATCCAAAAGAGTAGACAGTATGACACTAAAGTAATATTGTCTAATATGATCTATTTTTCTCCTTACCCAGTTATTCCCATGGGGATGGGATATGATGTATCACCTTTCTCTGGTTATAATCAAAGTGCTTTACATAATATATACAGGTACTTATTTTGTACCTGGGGCAATAGAGGGTTAGGTGACCTGCATACAGTAAAGGGTTAACCCTATCAAAGCATTTTGTGCAGTGAAGAAGTTTGATTGAAGTTTTATTAATGAGCTATAGCTGCTGGATTTAAAAAAGATTGAGACCTGATAGAGAGAATTACAAGAACCAAAGCATGCAAAAACATTCATGGTGCCTAGATATCAAGGAAAGAGCAAACTTTACACCAAATTGTCTTGGTGTAAAGAAGGATTTTTAGGTAGTATTACAAATTTGTTTGTTACATTTGAGGTGCCTATCCAAGATGATTCCTAAAATATGGATAGAATCTTTCAGAGTAATGGGAGTACCCAACAGTAGGGGGAGGAAGGGTCAGAGGGGACTCACTCTAGAAGAATAAAATAGCATTGGTTTTTGCTGGGCTAAGCTGGAATTAATTATCTTTGAGCCAGTCAGCAATAATAACCAGTTTCAAAAAGAGTCTGGAGATGAAGTCAGAGGAATTGGAATCATAAGAGATAAGAAGCTGTATGTCATCAGCATAGATAAAAACTGTAAAAACCCTGAAGTAAGAGAGTCAGCAGTGCAAGGAAAATATTAAAGAAAATTAGCCTAATATTGAGCCCTGGGGACACCACAAGGTAGAGCATGTAAGGCAGAGAGAGGATCGCACCAGTGAACCCTTAAGGACCAATGCCACAATTACGATTCAAACCACTATGAGGCTCATTTTCAAAGCACTTAGCCTCCCAAAGTTCCATAGAAACCAATGGAACTTAGCCTCCCAAAGTGCTTTGAAAATATGCCTCATTGTCCAAAATATGAAGATCAGATAGTCTGTGCAAAAGGATGGAGTGATCAATAAGATCGAAAGCAGCTGAGAGATGTGGAGTAAGCAAAGAACATCCCAGCGTATGTCCAAATTAATCCTAACAGTCAACCAAAGCAAATAAGGAGCATTCTCTACAATAATGTGGATGAAAACTAGTCAGCCCTGAGTGAACGACATTACTCTTTTCAAGATAAGATGTAAGCTGAGTGGCAACTTACTTCTCCATTACATTGGAGATAAACAAAAGGGTGGAGACCAGCCGGTAATTGGAGGCAAATCCTGGATCTGATTTGGGATCTTATTGGTGAGGGTGGAGAATAACAAGATTCTAGTGAGCTGGAAAAATACTTGTTTGGAGACTGGAAGCTAGTATAGAATGCAGATAGGGGAGGAGAGGGTCAATTAACTTTTTTTGTTGTTGTTTAACTGTTTATTTTATTTGGCAGGAAATGCACTAAACAAACTCTAATCACATGTAATACAGAGTGCAAATAAATACTTCCAGCGTGAGACACTCAACCACCCCCACCCCTTCATCTTCCATGTCTGATCACTTATTGCAACACTCCAAGTATTTCCAGTACATATTCCATACCTTATTATAATCATGAAGTTTTCCCTTAAAAGTGTAGCAATATCCAACAACTGGGAAAACCAATGAGTGAGAGACGGTGCCCCTGCTAACTCTGTTCCCCCCAGTTCCACATCTTGCCAATACCCCAGCAGACTAAAAAGGCCCCAAGCAACAGTATAAATATAATGATTTAAGGAGATTTATTTTTAAGAGAATGATGAAAGAAAATGTGACACCTTGACTCTTATTATTGAGGGTATTAATCTGAGGTTCTTTCCTTTTCCTGTAATGATTATTGTACCTCAGAAAGGCGGTATATCAAATCTATGACTCTTTAATGATAGGCAATATGATATGCTTTGTTGTCTTAGGATAAGCATTTTCCTCTAACAAAGAGCTAAGGTAGTATATTCATTCATTTGAAACTAAATAGGAAATGTCAGTGGCATATCTTATGTTGTTTTGTATAATTTTTCAAATGAAATGATAGGGAAAAACCGTAAACTGGATTTTTTCCCCATATCGTCAATAGTGCTCACTATTGAAGGAAGTGTGAGTGCTTTGGAAAAATAGTGTATGGTATCGAAGAAGCATACTTGCTTTTGAGAAATAATGCTTGCTATAGAAGAAGAGTGGGTTCTTTTGAGATACAGTGGGGGAAATAAGTATTTGATCCCTTGCTGATTTTGTAAGTTTGCCCACTGACAAAGACATGAGCAGCCCATAATTGAAGGGTAGGTTATTGGTAACAGTGAGAGATAGCACATCACAAATTAAATCCGGAAAATCACATTGTGGAAAGTATATGAATTTATTTGCATTCTGCAGAGGGAAATAAGTATTTAATCCCTCTGGCAAACAAGACCTAATACTTGGTGGCAAAACCCTTGTTGGCAAGCACAGCGGTCAGACGTCTTCTGTAGTTGATGATGAGGTTTGCACACATGTCAGGAGGAATTTTGGTCCACTCCTCTTTGCAGATCATCTCTAAATCATTAAGAGTTCTGGGCTGTCGCTTGGCAACTCGCAGCTTCAGCTCCCTCCATAAGTTTTCAATGGGATTAAGGTCTGGTGACTGGCTAGGCCACTCCATGACCCTAATGTGCTTCTTCCTGAGCCACTCCTTTGTTGCCTTGGCTGTATGTATTGGGTCATTGTCGTGCTGGAAGACCCAGCCACGACCCATTTTTAAGGCCCTGGCGGAGGGAAGGAGGTTGTCACTCAGAATTGTACGGTACATGGCCCCATCCATTCTCCCATTGATGCGGTGAAGTAGTCCTGTGCCCTTAGCAGAGAAACACCCCCAAAATATAACATTTCCACCTCCATGCTTGACAGTGGGGACGGTGTTCTTTGGGTCATAGGCAGCATTTCTCTTCCTCCAAACACGGCGAGTTGAGTTCATGCCAAAGAGCTCAATTTTTGTCTCATCTGACCACAGCACCTTCTCCCAATCACTCTCGGCATCATCCAGGTGTTCACTGGCAAACTTCAGACGGGCCGTCACATGTGCCTTCCGGAGCAGGGGGACCTTGCGGGCACTGCAGGATTGCAATCCGTTATGTCGTAATGTGTTACCAATGGTTTTCGTGGTGACAGTGGTCCCAGCTGCCTTGAGATCATTGACAAGTTCCCCCCTTGTAGTTGTAGGCTGATTTCTAACCTTCCTCATGATCAAGGATACCCCACGAGGTGAGATTTTGCGTGGAGCCCCAGATCTTTGTCGATTGACAGTCATTTTGTACTTCTTCCATTTTCTTACTATGGCACCAACAGTTGTCTCCTTCTTGCCCAGCGTCTTACTGATGGTTTTGTAGCCCATTCCAGCCTTGTGCAGGTGTATGATCTTGTCCCTGACATCCTTAGACAGCTCCTTGCTCTTGGCCATTTTGTAGAGGTTAGAGTCTGACTGATTCACTGAGTCTGTGGACAGGTGTCTTTCATACAGGTGACCATTGCCGACAGCTGTCTGTCATGCAGGTAACGAGTTGATTTGGAGCATCTACCTGGTCTGTAGGGGCCAGATCTCTTACTGGTTGGTGGGGGATCAAATACTTATTTCCCTCTGCAGAATGCAAATAAATTCATATACTTTCCACAATGTGATTTTCCGGATTTAATTTGTGATGTGCTATCTCTCACTGTTACCAATAACCTACCCTTCAATTATGGGCTGCTCATGTCTTTGTCAGTGGGCAAACTTACAAAATCAGCAAGGGATCAAATACTTATTTCCCCCACTGTATAGTGCTCGCTGTTAAAGTAGAGTGGGTGCTTTTGAACATTAGCTCTTGGTATTGAAGAAGAGTGTGTGCTTATGAGAAATAGTTCTCACTTCAAAAAAACTAACTTTGTTAAGATGAGGGAATACCTAAAGGAGTTGTTAGCTGGGTAGGAACATCTGGGGGAAGTAGAATGTCAGTGGGAAAACTGAAAGGAGCTATTTTAATGGAAACCAATCTTTTTGTTAGGAAAGTGAATAAAAGTAGGAGGGGAAAAGGCCACTTGAGTTCTCAAAGGAAATAGCTGAAAAGGTAAAGAAAAAGAGGTTAGCCTTCATAATTTACAAGAGTTCACAAAAAGAGGAATACAGGCAACAATATCTGGAAAAGCTAAGAGAAGCTGGTAAAGTAGTCAGGAAAGCAAAAATACAAATGGAAAATAGCAAATAAGATAAAATGAAGGGAGATGACATTTTGTAGATGTGTTAGGAGAAAAAGGAAAAGTGGCGTTGTAAGGCTCACGGGTTGAGGGAAGGAATATATAGAAGCAGATAAGGATAAGGTGGAATTACTTAACAAATATTTCCGTTCTGTGTTCATAGATGAAGGACTGGGAGTAGGACAGCAGAAGAAATACACAAAAAGGAAACGAAGTATGATAGACATAGAAGACTGTGTTCATAAAGAGCTAACTAAACTAAAGGTAGAAAAAGCAATGGGACCGGATGGGATACATCAGAGAGTACTGAAGAACGTAGGGAAGTTCCAGTGGCTCCACTTTCTGACCTTTTCATTGCTTCCCTACAGTTGGGAGTGAGTCTGGAGGACCGGAGAAGGACAGATGTGGTCCCTTTCCACAAAAGCGGAAGTATGAAAGAGTCTGGGAACTACAAGACAGTTGGTCTGACCTCTGTGTTGAGTAAATTAATGGAAGCACTTCTAAAACATAGGATACTGAGATTTCTGGAATTTGGTGGACTGCAGGACCTGAAACAGCATGGTTTTACTAGAGGCAGGTCTTATCAGACAGCTATCTGATTAATTTCTTTGACTGGGTGACCAGAGAGTTAGATCGAGAGAGAGCACTAAATGTGGTGTACTTAAATTTTAGCAAACCCTTTGATAGGTGCGCCATAGACGACTTATAAATAAATGAAGTGCCCTCAGTATAGACCCTAAAGTGACTGACTGGATTAGAAACTGGTTAAGTGAAAGGCTACAAAGGGTTAATGGATTTCATTCTGAGGAAAGGGATATTACCAGTGGTGCATTGCAAGAATTGGTTTTTGGTCTGATTCTTAACATTTTTTGCAAGTGATATTGCACAAGGGCTGTCTGGTAAGGTTTGCCTCTTTGCAGATGGTACCGAAATATGCCGTAGAATAGATACCCTGGTCTGTGAATAACATGAAGAGGGACCTAGCAAAGCTTGAAGAATGGTGCAGAATTTGGCAGCTAAGATTTCATGCCAAAAAAATGCAATGTCATGCATTTGGGCTGCAAAATCCCTAAGGAGAGGTACACTATAGGAGGTGAAGTAATTTTTGTGCATGAAGGAAGAGTGAGCTTTGGAAGTGATCATATCTGAGCATCACAAGGTGGCCAAGCAGGTATAAAAGGCAACGGCGAAAGCCAGAAGAATGCTTGAGCATCTAGGGAGAGGAATGGCCAGCAGAAAAAAGGAGGTGATAATGCCTCTGTTTAAGTCACTGGTAAGGCACCATTTTAGAGTATAGTGTGCAATTCTGGAGACCACACATTTAAAAAGATATAAATAGGATGGAGTCAGTCCAGAGTATAGCCACCAAAATGGTCAGTGGTCTTTGTCATAAAGCATATGAGGAAAAAAAACAAGAAGGCAATCGATCCACTAGATCCAATGCGGACTAGAAGAAAGAATGCCCGACATGGCCATATTTCGCCAGAAGTAGAGGCTGCGTCAGGGGCAATGAAAACCAGCTGGTTAAAACAACAAACTTCACCAATGTTGATTACACATGTCTCCTCCTGGGTCCATTTGTTGTTTTACACCAGCTGGTTTTCATTGCCCCTGTGTAGCCTGTACTTCTGACGAAACATGGACATGTTGAGCATTAGTTTGTGAGTCCTTGGAGCTGTGAACAATCAATAAAAAGAACTATTTTTCTTCATATGATCTTCTTTTCCATAAAGCATATAAGGACAGACTTAAAGATCTGAATAGGTATACTTTGGAAGAAATGTAGGAGAGAGGAGATAAGTACATAAGTACATAAGTAGTGCCATACTGGGAAAGACCAAAGGTCCATCTAGCCCAGCATCCTGTCACCGACAGTGGCCAATCCAGGTCAAGGGCACCTGGCACGCTCCCCAAACGTAAAAACATTCCAGACAAGTTATACCTAAAAATGCGGAATTTTTCCAAGTCCATTTAATAGCGGTCTATGGACTTGTCCTTTAGGAATCTATCTAACCCCTTTTTAAACTCCGTCAAGCTAACCGCCCGTACCACGTTCTCCGGCAACGAATTCCAGAGTCTAATTACACTGAGAATACTGGCCACGCAATCCTACTCTCTGCTTCCTATCTTTCAACCAGTTCTTAATCCATAATAATACCCTACCTCCGATTCCATGACTCTGCAATTTCTTCAGGAGTCTTTCGTGCGGCACTTTGTCAAACGCCTTCTGAAAATCCAGATATACAATATCAACCGGCTCCCCATTGTCCACATGTTTGCTTACCCCCTCAAAAAAATGCATTAGATTGGTGAGGCAAGACTTCCCTTCACTAAATCCGTGCTGACTTTGTCTCATCAGTCCATGTTTTTGTATATGCTCTGCAATTTTATTCTTAATAATAGCCTCCACCATCTTGCCCGGCACCGACGTCAGACTCACCGGTCTATAATTTCCCGGATCTCCTCTGGAACCCTTCTTAAAAATCGGAGTAACATTGGCTACCCTCCAGTCTTCCGGTACTACACTCGATTTTAGGGACAGATTGCATATTTCTAACAGTAGCTCCGCAAGTTCATTTTTTAGTTCTATTAATACTCTGGGATGAATACCATCAGGTCCCGGTGATTTACTACTCTTCAGCTTGCTGAACTGACCCATTACATCCTCCAAGGTTACAGAGAATTCGTTTAGTTTCTCCGACTCCCCCGCTTCAAATATTCTTTCCGGCACCGGTGTCCCCCCCAAATCCTCCTCGGTGAAGACCGAAGCAAAGAATTCATTTAATTTCTCCGCTACGGCTTTGTCCTCCCTTGATCGCCCCTTTAACACCATTTTCGTCCAGCGGCCCAACCGACTCTTTGGCCGGTTTCCTGCTTTTAATGTATGTAAAAAAAATTTTACTATGTATTTTTGCTTCCAACGCTAATTTCTTCTCAAAGTCCTTTTTTGCCCTCCTTATCTCCGCTTTGCATTTGGCTTGGCATTCCTTATGATCTATCCTGTTACTTACAGTTGGTTCTCTTCTCCACTTTCTGAAGGATTGTTTTTTGGCTCTAATGACTTCCTTTATCTTACTGTTTAGCCACGCCGTCTGACGTTTAGTCTTTTTTCCCTTTTTTCTAATACGTGGAATATATTTGTCCTGAACCTCCAGGATGGTGTTTTTAAACAGCATCCACGCCTGACGCAAGTTTTTTACTCTGCGAGCTGCTCCTTTCAGTCTTTTTTTCACCATTTTTCTCATTTTGTCGTAATCACCTTTTCTATAGTTAAACGCTAGCGTACTTGATTTCCTAGTTTCACTTCCTTCAATGCCAATTGATATGATAGAGACATTTAAATAACTCTGTGGTAGGGAGCAAGATGGTGGCTAGCAAGGAATGTTCCATCTAGAATTTAATTTGAAGTCCTTTGGACGCACTACTTTGTTACTGCTATTCTGAAGCGAAAAGGGAAACCTCGGGCACCCTCCAGCTCTTCTGTTTTTCTTTCCTGCCAGACTGACATTACACAGTTCGCTCGTGTGAATGTTGCTTCAAGCGTTTCCGTTGTGCAGGGCGTGAGGACGAGCTCTGCACTGGAGAGCGATGCCACACTTAGCCTGGTGGGCCCAGTAGCACCTCCCATACCCAGTGGAGTGGCGACTCCTGAGTTGTTGATGGCGGCAAGCACTTTACTGTCGCCCTGTGCATCTGCTGGGGGGGGCAGGTTTCACCAGGAAGTATTTCACCAGGCAGCTGAGCGGAGGACTTAGCTTCATCGGGAGGAGTATTGGCTGATACAGGGAAGAAGGTGGTCATCCCTTCCCTGGTTAAATCTACTGAGGTTACTTTCGACTGTATTTGGGTTGCTTTGGAGTCAATCCATAAGGTATGTGCCCTTACATTGCCAACTGTTGGAGAAAATGCTGTCAGGATCCAGAAGGTGGAAGAGACTCTAAAAATACAAGATGGGAAGATAGAGGAACTTAAAAACCAGGTTCAACAGGTCAACCATTCTCAAAGTTCTTTATTGCAAGACCGTATGTTTTTCCAGAGTGGAAAATTTTGATAACTATATTAGACAATTGAACTTGGTTAAATTTCCTCATTTGCTGACTTTGTCATCTAAAGAAAGTTTTTACAAATGCAAGAGGTTTTTAAATATGTGCCAGTGGCTCTTCCCCCATTGCATAGGTTTTATTATCTACCAATAAGCAGTCAACTCCTGTGAGAGAATCTTCTATGGTGGAGGTCTCTTCAGACAGTTGAACGTGACTGGCATTTTGGAGAAATATCAAGATGAAGTTGTTGAACAGTCTACCTTATTGGTGACATTTGTTTTCAACCAAGATAAGGAAGCTTTAATGAGGCTTTACTTCAAGAATAGAGATGTGGAGTTCTTGGGAGGGAAGGCTTTGTTATTTCCTGATGTAGCCAAGTCCACACAATCCAGGCATAGGAAATTTCTGAGCCTTCCTCAACATGTCATTGATGTTGGAGCTGAGTTTCAGTTAGGATTCCCTTGCAAATGTGTGGTTCAGTTTGATAATCATACCTATGTTTTTTAAATATTTCTCAGTCGCAGTTTTTCCTGGAAGGTAAAGGATTGTCAATAGATAGAGAAGAGGTACCTCCTTGATCTGGGTCATTATAGTTTATAGATATTCAACTTGCTAGTTTTCTTTATATGTGTCATTTTCTTTAATTCCTTATTCCACTAGGGGTATTGTTCTTGCTCCCTTTGTATTTGTGGATTGTATAGAGTCAATTTTTGTTGTTGTTATTGGTTCTTTATACTTATTTGAATATTTTGTATTGATTCTTTATCCTTAATTCACATTGTTGGATGTATCTTAAAAGCATAACATAAAATTTTAAAATGAATGAATTAATATCTCTGTGGCATAAATGTCCAGGAGGTGAATCTCGTTCAATTGAAAGGAAGCTCTGGAACGAGGGGACATAGGATGAAGATGAAAGGGACAAACTCACTAGTAACCTGAAGAAATACTTCTTCATGGAAATGTTGGTGAATTTGTGGAACGGCCCCCCAGTGGAGGCAGTGGAAACAAAGACTGTTTCTGAATTCAAGAAAGCTTGGGGCAAGTAAATAGGTTCTCTAAGGGAAAGGAAGGGATAGTAGATGGTACGGAAGGACAGACTGGATAGGCCATATGGTCTTTATCTGCCTTCATTTTCTATGTTTTAAAGAATAGTTCTTGATCTTGAAGAAGGGTGCACACTATTGATGACACTTAAAGCTAAAATGAAAGATATTTTAAAGAAATATAAAGGTGAACAAACTGTAGGTGGTAATTTTTTAATAGACTAATATAGTGGACCTTTCAAACCGGTGAGGCTGAGGGATACTCCAGAGGCCAGCACACAAACAATTTCAGGATGGTGTGTGGCCAAAACTGTATACTTCTCCCAAAAATCGCCTCCCAGCACGAACAGGGTTGGTAAAAGCAGACTTTAATAGTAAAAGATGGTCCCAGTAAAGTTACATAAATAATATAGCAGAGAAGCTGTTCTGTATTGTAACACAATTCCCATTTATTGGGCTGTTCAGAAATATACCAACTGTTTCAACACTGCTCAACAAAAGAAGGGATAAGAAAATAATGAGGCAAATAGTATGAAAAAATGAAGTACAATAGTTACAAAAAGTATCACATTTGGTCAATGGGTATATAACTCGTGGTTTCTGAGCAGTGCTGTCTCCTCTATTCTCAGGCATCTGTCGCAATTCTGGGCAGCCTGGAGAGGTGTTGTACCCTTACTCCTCTGCAAGTTTCTTTCAAGCTGCTTAGCAGCCTCTCTTCTTTTTCACAGTCTTTTACAGTTATAGTGTATGTTGCCATTTTGTTTGGTACGCAAACAGGTTAACAGGTTTTCTGTCCTCCAATCACATGTCTGTGCACATTCTCTCTCTCTTGTGGCTCTGTGAACCCTAATGCTTTCTTTTTCTTAGTTCAGGCAAGAATTGGTCCCCGCCTCCTATCTCTTTCAGGATGTCAGCAGTCATCAGTTCCACCATTCCCAGCAAAGAATCCTTTTCTTGAAAAGGACTGTAAGCCAGCAGCAACTTCACTCTGGTACTCTCTTTAAAGGATCAGGATCAGATCTTCCTGATGATCTATTCCTCTTCTCTCTGGCACTCTGTGGCTAAGGGGACAGCTGTGGAAGAGACTGGCAACCCCTGATCAGTTTAGTCTCTTTGGGAATAGGCCTTTTTCCTTTCAATATGCACCAGGGGCAGCTGTGGATCAGACTGGCAACCCCTGTGACTCTTTCTTTTCCCCTTGGCTTAGCCCATAGAGCAGTGAGCCAAGGCTCAGATGGGCCCCAGAGTGGGGTATATACTTGGTTTGGCTCTACGTATCTTTTTATTTCACCTCTGGGAGAGGAAGACAATCCTTCCTGAACTCACAATTTTATACTTCCTTCAAATGGTAAGACTTTACTTCTGTTGGGCTACTTGCTTTTAATCTGCTGTTCAGATTAGATTGGCAATTTTCTAGTGCAGGAGCCCAGAATGTTCTTCTAAGGGGCATAGCCAGACTTTGGGTACCGTCGTGCAGGACGTCAGACTCACAGAAACAGAAGCCTTGCAGATCAGCAACGCTGGAGAAGAGGACCGGCTGGTGGGGGTTGGGGTCCCCCGCCAGCAAAGGTACCCTATGGCGGCAGCGGGGGAGGGTTGGCGGCAGGAGGGGGGTCGAAGGGGTTTGCAGTGGGGGTCCAGGGCCAAATCTATGGGGGCCCATGCCCATGTGGCCCCAAGTAGCTACGCCCCTGGTTCTTCCTGCAACTGCACATTTTGGCAACCTGCCACACTAAGGGCTCCTGTTACTAAGTGGCAGTAATCCCAATGCAGCTTACCACTCGCTATAACGGAAGTACCACCAGGCTAAAGCCACACTCCCGCAGTACTTCCCACTGCTACCACACCATCGTTTCCAGTAGTGCCAGACTGTACCCGGCGGTAATTGGGCAGTACCGCTCACTGCCTGGTTACTGCTGGATTAGCGCAGGAGCCCTTAACGCCACCTTAATGAGTGGCGGTAAGGGCTTCCCCCAAAATGGCCGCGTAGCAAGTGCTTTACTTGCTGCCTGGCCATTTCCTGCAGGAAATCCAGACCTTCCCTTTTACCAGCTGCAGTAAAAGGGGGCCTAGGCGCGCGTATAAAACACGCACTGATGTTAGCACCAGCCCCTTTTGCTGCAGCTTGGTAAAAGGGGCCCTCAGATACATCGTTATTAACTTGGGATACCATTAAGACATGCTATTTTGCTTTTTAAATCACTGCTATAAGTAATAAAATAAGCCAAGTATAGGGCAGTCCAGACATTATGACATCATTGGTGGAATGAGGCATTATGACATCACAATATCAGCTCTGGTTACCACAGACTGAAGCTCTTCATGCTAACATAAGGCTGCCAGCTGGATTCAGATTTGCAGGTCAAGGTTGATCCAGTCCTAGGTTTACCCCAGTAATTGCTGGAACTTGTAGTCTTGCTTTTCTTAGGGAATACAATGGGGAAATCAGAACTATAACTCCCTGCATGCAATGGGGTAAACCAGGACTGGATCACTCTGTCCTGCAAATCTGGATTCAGTTGCCAGCTTTCCACTAAGGGGGGAAGTTATCAACGTGGACTACCGCTAAGGCGTGTTATTTTACCACTAACTCATGCTGTTTTACCAAATATCTGATTTTATACAATGAGACATAGTTATTATTAACCAAGGTTAACAGTAACAAGTTGATAATTTCCCCTCTTAGGAGGTTATTTTAGAAGCACTGTTCATGTTTTAGACTTGTATAAACCAGCATTTAGCCTGCCATGAGTGGGAAAGCACGGGGTACAAATGTAATAAAAACAATATATATATATATATATATATTACACACCTGTTCTAAATCCCAATTTTATTTTATTTTTTTATTTTAGGAAAAATTATAATATAACAGTGAAGTGAAAACCTTGATGAGAAATCCAGCAATAATAATAAAAGGAAAAAGGAAAAGTTATTATCTTAATCAAATTGAAACGAAGGGCCCTGTTTACTAAGGTGCGCTAGCATTTTTAGCATGCGCTAATGCTAGACACCCATATATTCCTGTGGGTGTCTCTAGTGTTAGTGCGCGCTAATTTTAGCATGTGCTATAAAAACAGTGTGCCTACAGCGTGGCTTAGTAAGCAGGGCCCTCAAGCATGCAAATCCAAACACATGAATGAGGAGCCAAGAGCAATAGACTGAAGAGTAGTCACAATAGAAAAAAAATTAAATTAAAAAGTAAGACATCTGCAGAGGAGTGTGCCCCTATTTCTTAATAAGCAGGATCATTATCTTAGCCTATACTCTATGGGCATTTCAAAACTTTCATAATTGAATTGACTCAATAAAGACATATTGAATGTTCTGATACTGAAGCAAAGATTTTCAAGGAAATTGTAAAAGAAATGTGCCATGAGCCTAAGCCGTTATAGAATTCTAGCGCAAGGCCACATGGACGGGCTGAAATTTAGACATGCCCACTTACAACCAATCAATGAGTGGTGTAAGTTGATGTGCCTAAGTGCACCAAGCAACGCGTTCAACTGACAGGATTTTATAAGTTGCACGTGTCGCTTGGCAACATGCTCATGGCCAGCCCATGCTCCACCCACATGCACGCCCCCTCTCAATTATCCACTAAGAACTAAATCTGTATATGGCACCTAAAAAATTGGCACCAAAAAAAACCCCTCATTGCTATTCTATAAACTGTGCTTAAAGTTAGGCACGGTATATGGAGTAGCGCTTACACCTGGGAACTGTGACTAGACTTAGGCACAGCCATTTACACCAGTGGAAATGTGGTGCAATGCTAGTGCCTAAATTAGGTGCAGACCCCACCTTATTATATAATTACGCATATAACTGAAAGGAACGCCTCTGATACTCCCATGACCCTCCCATTTCCATATCCCCTTTATTGACTTGTGTGTAAAATTTTGATGTGTACATTTTAATTAATTCTCATTAGTGCCAGTAATTGCTTATTAAAAATCAATTATTGGTGCTAGTTAGCTTGTTCAATTAAATTGTGCATGAATGTTTTAGAGCTTTTCATAGAACATAAGAGTAGCCATACTGGGTCAGACCAGTGGTCCATCTAGCCTAGTATCCTGTTTCCAAACAGTGGCCAATACAGGTCACAAATACTTGGCAGAAACCCAATTAGCAGCAACATTCCATGCTACCAGTCCCAGGGCAAGCTGTTGCTTCCCCATGTCTGTCTCAATAGCAAACTATGGACTTTTACTCCTGAAGTTGTCCAAACCTTTTTTAAACCCAAACTGCTGTTACCACTTCCTCCGGCAAAGAGTTCCAGAGCTTAACTATTCGTTGAGTGAAAAAATATTTCCTCCTATTTGTTTTAAAATTATTTCCATGTAAGTTCCTCGAGTGTCCTCTAGTCTTTGTACTTCTGGAACTAGTAAAAAATCTATTTACTTCTACTCATTCTACACCACTCAGGATTTTGTAGACCTCAATCATATCTCCCCTCATCCGTCTCTTTTCGAAGCTGAAGAGTCCTAACCCCTTTAGCCTTCTTCATATGAGATTTCCATCCCCTTTATTTATTTATTTTATTTATTTGTTACATTTGTATCCCACATTTTCCCACCTATTTGTAGGCTCAATGTGGCTTACATCGTGTCGGAGAGATGTGTGCAGACTCCGGAGTAAACAAATACAAGGTGATGTTGTGGTAGTATGAAGGTTCGTGTGGTAGGATCACATAAAGTAATCCTACAACGGGAGAGCTCTGTAGTGACTATTACGAATTTTAATGTTGGTGTGTCGTGGAGAACATGCATTTATGTTGGATCAATAGGGTATGCCTTTTTAAACAGATGGGTTTTAAGTGTTTTTCTGAAGTGTAAGTGGTCATACGTGGTTTTAAAGGCTTTTGGTAGAGCGTTCCACATTTGGGCGCTGATGTAGGAAAAGCTGGATGCATAAGTTGATTTGTATTTGAGACCTTTGCAGCTTGGGTAGTGGAGATTTAGGTACGTTCGTGTTGATTCGGATGTGTTTCTGGTTGGTAGGTCGATCAAGTCTGTCATGTATCCCGGTGCTTCACTGTAGATAATTTTGTGAACCATAGTGCAGCTTTTGAAGACGATGCGTTCTTTGATTGGGAGCCAGTGTATTTTTCGCATAGGGGTTTTGCGCTTTCAAATCTGTTTTTTCCGAAGATGAGTCTTGCTGCCGTGTTTTGTGCGGTCTGAAGTTTCTTTAGGGTTTGTTCTTTGCATCCTGCATAAATTCCATTGCAGTAGTCTGCGTGGCTTAGTACCATTGATTGTATCAGGTTGCGAAATGTTTCCCTCAGGAAGAATTGTTTCACGCGTTTGAGTTTCCACATTGAGTAGAACATTTTCTTTGTTGTGGATTTTACTTGGCTCTCTAGTGTTATGTTGCGGTCCAATGTAACGCAGAGGATTTTCAGGCTGTCTGAGACGGGGAGGGTGTGGTCTGGGGTGTTGATAGTTGTGGGGTTGTCCGTGATGTGTTGGGATGAAAGGATGAGACAGTGTGTTTTTTCTTTGTTGAGTTTTAGTTGAAATGCATTTGCCCAAGAGTCCATGGTGTTCAGGCCGATCTTGATTTTGTTAGCGATTTGTGCCAGTGTGGATCTGTAAGAGATGTATATGGTGACATCGTCTGCATAGATGAAAGGGTTAAGGCCTTGGTTGGCTAAGGTCTTGGCTAGTGGGGTCATCATTAGATTGAATAGGATTGGCGATAGCGGTGATCCTTGTGGTACTCCGCAGTCTGCTTTCCACGATGATATGTTTGATTTTGATTTTACTTGATATGTTCTTGTGGTTAGGAAACCCTTGAGCCAGCTAAGTATGTTGCCAGCAAACCTAAATTTGTCGAGTAATCTTATTAATATATTATGGTTTACCATGTCGAACGAATGCACTAGACATGTCGAATTGGAGGAGGAGGATGTTGTTACCTATCATTTTGGTCGCTCTTCTTTGAACCTTTTCTAATTCTGCTATATCTTTTTTTGAGATATGGTGACCAGAACTGAACACAATACTCAAGGTGCGGTCACACTATGGAGCGATACAGAGGCATTATAGTATTTTCAGTGTTATTCACCATCCCTTTTCTAATAATTTCTAGCATCCTATTTGTTTTTTGGCTGCCGCACACTGAGCAGATTTCAGCATATTATCTACATCGACACCTAGATCTTTTTCTTGAGGGCTGACCCCCAAGATGGACCGTAGCATTAGGTAACTATGATTTGGATTATTCTTTCCAATGTGCATCACCTTGCGTTTGTCCACATTAAATTTCATCTGCCGTTTGGATGCCCAGTCTTCCAATTTCCTAAGGTCTTCTTGTAATATTTCACAGTCTGCACGTGTTTTAACAACCTTGAATAATTTTGTGTCATCTGCAAATTTAATCACCTCACCCGTCGTTCCAATTTCCATATCATTTATAAATATGTTAAACAGCACCAGTCCAAGTACTGATCCCTGCGGCACTCCACTGTTCATCCTCCTCGATTGAGAGAAATGACCATTTAACCCTACCCTCTGTTTTCTGTCCAATAACCAATTCCTAATCCACACCAGAACCTTGCCTTCCATCCCATGACTCTTAATTTTCTCAGGAGTCTCTCATGAGGAACTTTATCAAAAGCTTTCGAAAATCTAGATACACTACATCAACATGTTTATTCACGCCTTCAAAGAAAAGAAGCAAATTGGTGAGGCAAGACTTCCCTTGACTGAACCCATGCTGACTCTGTCTCATTAAACCATGTTTGTCTATATGTTATGTAATTTTATTCTTTATAATAGTTTCCAGTATATTGCCTAGCACTGACATCAGGCTTACTGGGCTTTAATTTTCCTGATCACCCATAGAACCCTTTTTAAAATTTGGCATCACATTGGCCACCCTCCAATCTTCAGGTACTATGGATGATTTTAACAGCAGGTTACATTGTATTAACAGCAGATCAGCAATTTCATGTTTGAGTTCTTTGAGTACCCTTGGTTGTATGCTATCCAGTCCAGAATTTGAGGGTAAGTGACTTTGGCATATACATTATAGCACTTGTATAACTTCAAATTGGCATCTCTGATGTGCTAAGTGTTATTATGCATGCACACTTGAGGCCTAATTCTATAAAGAGTGAAAAAATGTGCATGCACAAATTTGGGTGCATGCCCAATTTGTGTACACAATTTAATTGAATTAGCACCAATAATTGGCTAATTAGCGCTGATAATTGACTTTTTAACAAGTGATTATTGGCACTAATTAAAATTAATCTGCACCTAAATTTTACATGCGAGTCAAAAAAGGGGGCATGGAAATGAGAAGGTCATGAGTGGACTGGGGGCATTCCTTTCGGTTATGTGCGTAATTATAGAATAAGGTGGGACCCACACCTAATTTCCATTGGTGTAAATGGAAACGTGGCTAAATGTAGTTGCAGTTTCCAGACGTAAGCACTATTCTATAAACCACGCCTAACTTTAAGTGCAGTTTGTAAAATAGCGCTGACTTTTTTGACACCATATATAGAATGTGTAGTCCTTGATGCCTAATATTAAGCACCAAAGTTATTGAATGAGGGGGAATGTGGTGGTTTTGAAAGAAAAGCCTCAAAATATGATCTCTATCTGATGGAAACACAAAGGTCACAAGGAGAGTAGCTCTGTTCAGCTCTTCACTGCCAGATTCTTCTAGAAATCTGAAAAGATCCTTCACAGACACATCCCCCATTGGAGATATACCGGTGTCAGTTGGCAAATTTAAAACATTAGTAAGAGGTGGCATACTCTTCCTGCTTGATCTGCAAATCTTCACTCAAATATTTGGTAAAGATATCTATTGGGGATATTAAGGGGACCTTGTGGAACTTGATAACAGAATGCAAGGCCTGTAAATGATTTTCCACCAACTCCAACTTCCTCTGGGCCACTAATTTATCCTGGACCAGATCTGCTTGAGTAGATGAAATTATATTTGTGTTCTGATCCAGAATTTGTGCTTCAACCTTACAATCCAATAACTTTGTTTCTTGAGACTGAAGACATTGATGAGTATTCAAGCAAACTTTCACTAAATGTGACCATCTCTGGGAAAAGGTGACTAAAATCTCCAGAAACAAAAAAATGAGTTTTTCACATATTCTGTTAGAGCAAACAATTTGTAATAGAACATTTCAAATCCCATCTTTTTGTGTAAAAAATAAAAAAAGTTACAGAAATTCAAATATGGAAGATTTGCAGACTGCTTATGGATCCATGACATGAAAAATCAGCCACTCTGAACATTTTGGATCTGTTGTATTAGTCACCTTGTCCCAGAGAAGGTAACAAATTTGAAACTGGCATGTCCAATGATGACAAAACTGTCCATTGAGTGCCAGATTCTATATATGGCGCTCTGAAAATTGCACGTGCTCAGTTTTGTACGTACAATTTAATTGTTTAACAAGCCAATTAGCACTAATAATTGGGCCCCAACAACCAATTATTGATGTTAATTGGCAAAAATGTGGATTTACTCACACATCTTGCTAAGCGCTATTCTATAAAAATGTTCATGTAAATTCTTTTGTTCACAGCTGAAAAGAGGGTGTGGCCATGGGAGAGGCTTGCATGGGTCAGGGATATTCACTAGAGATGCACGCAGTATTATGGAATTTGGGGGACCTGAGCCTAATTTACATGTCAGGATTTACACCAGGTTTCAGTTGGTGTAAATACTCGCGCCTGAAAGTAGGGCACAGATCCTGGAGATACTCCCAACATGGAGCACCATTTATAGAATTTTGTTCAGGTAACATTTATAAAATCTCTCCCCCCCCCCCCCCCCCCCCCCCCCCCCAAGAGTGTCCAGAGTAACCTGACCAGATTTAGCTAAGGGAGCACTGTTATTGATATTATCCAAAAGTGCTCAGCCGAGGTATAACATTAGGGCTTTCTTCACTCCAGGGCCGCTGAGAGACAGAGCCGGGCCCAGGGCAGGGTTGCTGCCACCCCCCCCCCCCCCCCCCCCCCCCCCCGCAACTTGGGCCGTTGACATCCCCCACCCCTCTTACCTTTCTGTGTCTGCTTCTTCCTTGGTCTGTCACTCTCCTGCTCCTGTGTGCCGGGTCCTGGGTTATTGTTCTAACATTATCACCCGAGTTGCAACGTACTGGAACAGGAGAGAGACAGACCGAGGGAGCAGAACCTTCTGGCGCTGGGCCCCCGCTTGGAGGTCCAGGGAATCTTGCCTCCCCCCACCCCCTGTGCCTCCCCTCTCAGCGGCCCTGCCTCACTCACAAGCATTCTCGATGACACTTCAGCTTCCCTAGCTCAACAGCTGCTCTCCACTCCATTGAAATGCGGGGACCAACTAGGTGCTATCCAGGACTCTCCCAAAGCATTGACATCTCTACAGCAGTCCCCCTCCCACACTGCTCACAGATCAACCTCTTCTGAAGGGCAGGATGGCTGCTATGTTGGGGGGGGGGAGAGGGGGAACTCCCTTCCATGCCTTGTACAGCAAGCGTATCACTTCTAGATCTATGCAGGACAACAGCAAGGTGCACAATTATGTTGGCCTGGCTTAAGATCGACAAGGGAACTTAAGGAGAACTTTCCCTTATTTTCACTTTTCACTCAGCATTGCAAAACCTAGGAGAATGTTAAAAAGAGTTTAGCAGTATGGAAAAGCTCACTCGCACACCTCCTGCTTCCTAAATTCTAATTTTAGAAAGCCAGGATATACATGTCCAAGATGTAAATACATGTATTTGGCAAGAGGATGTGGTTAGGGCGGGTTTGGGCAGGACTAGGGTGCAGTGAGAAGTCCGCGTGCCTTCCCCATTTCCGAAAGGGAATGCGTGTTTATGTCTACCAACATGAACATTTTAAACAGCAAGTCTATCATTTGGAGACTACACTTACAATTGCTTACACGCAATGGAGGCACCAAAATTGGAATTATGTACATAAGCGCAGTAGTGCTGTTCTGTAAGATGGCACCTAAGTGCTATAGGGTGTAACTGCAAGAGGGGTGTACAGGTGGGCAGTGCATGGGTTTACTATGGTTATGTCTCCAGCTTACACACTTACTGGCCAATATTCAGCCGTGGCGGTCAGCGTTTTTTTTAAATGCTTACCATCGCTGGCTGAATTAGTCCTTAATATTCAGTGCCAGGCCATGTCCAGGCACCGGAACTGAATATTGAAGGCTAAATGTGGGTGAGCAGTTATGTGGGTCATGACTGAATATTGGCTGGGACCTGCATAATTTTTTTTAACCCATTACAAAGCCCCCTCCTTCCCTCCCCCCAGCCTGAAATGAATGCAACTTCTCTTCCTCCTTCCTACCCCTTGGGAGGTCAAATCCCCCACCTCCCTATGGTATAGGTGGCTTTCCCAGGGCCTACCTTATGTCCCTGGTGGACCGTTGGGTAATTGGGGGCAGGAGCGAAGGCCATTCACTCCTGCTTCCTGCAGTTGCTAATAGAAAATGGCTGCCGTGACCTCTTTCAGCAGCCTCGCAGTACTACTAAAATGCTGCAAGAGATAATGGCAGCCATTTTCTTGTAGCGGCCACAAGGGGCTTCTGCCCCCAATGACCCCATGGACCTTCTGGGGGGGATGGGAAAGAGGAAGAGAGGTCATATTCATTACGGTGGGCTGGGGGGAGGGAAGGAGGGGGGCTTAATTTAGTACAGCTGTTGAGCCCTTTTGAGCTGTCCTAAATTAAGCTGCTTAACAATGCAGGTGCCAGCACTGATTATTGTCAACACCCGCGTAACCCAGGCTCCTCCCTAACGCACGGTAAAAAAATATGCTTAGGTATATTTTGTTTAATACACCTACATTTTATAGAATAGGCTTAAATATCCATGCAGCATATAGAATTATACCGAGCACCTCTCCACGTGACCAAATTTGGTCATGTCCATTTAGGCCATGTTTTACTTGGCGTAAATCCCGATGCCTAAATTAGGCGCAGAGTGGGTGTATTCTATAACTATGTGCATAGATTGTAGAAACGCCCATGCACCACCAATGGCCATGACCCCTTTTCAACTATGCGACTTAGAATTTACACACAACATGTTAACAGAATACACTTAGCGAGTTGTGCTCGTGAATCCTAATTAATGTCAATTAGTGATAATTGCTTGTTAACATCTACTTAACAGCTCTGATTAGATAGTAAACCAATCAAGTTACACACATTGTTACAGAATACGCTTCAATTTCCACGCAGAAATGAAGGCGCGATATACAAGAATTTGGGGGTTAGCATAGAGGGGCATAATTGAACGAAAACGCCTATCTCCATGGGCGTTTATCTCCGAGAACGGGTCCGTGAAGGGGTGGACCGAACCGTATTTTGGGAAAAAATAGACGCCCATGTTTTATTCAACAATGTGTGAGCTGGGCGTTTTTGTTTTTCAGCGATAATGGAAAATGAAAGCGCCCAGCTCAAAAACGAATAAATCCAAGACATTTATTCGTGGGAGGGGCCAGGATTCGTAGTGCACTGGTCCCCCTCACATGCCAGGACATCAACCGGGCACCCTAGGGGGCACTTTTACAAAACCAAAAAAACAGGTAAAAGAGCTCCCAGGTGCATAGCACCCTTCCCTTGTGTGTTGAGCCCCCCAAATCCCCCTCAAAACCCACTGCCCACAAGTCTACACCATTACTATAGCCCTAAGGGGTGAAGGGGGGCACCTACAAGTGGGTACAGTGGGTTGGGGGGGGGGGGGGTTGGACGACTAATAAGCATTAAGCAGCACAATTGTAACAGGTAGGGGGGATGGGCCTGGGTCCACCTGCCTGAAGTCCACTGCACCCCCTAACAACTCCTCCAGTGAGCTGCATACTGCTGCCAGGGAGCTGGGTATGACATTTGAGGGTGAAAATAAAAAGTTGTGAAACATCATTTTTTTGTGGTGGGAGAGGGTTAGTGACCACTGGGGGAGTCAGGGGAGGTCATCCCCGATTCCCTCCAGTGGTCATCTGGTCATTTAGGGCACTTTTTGTGGCCTTATTCGTGAAAAAACAGGGTCCAGGAAAAGTGTCCTAAATTCTAGCTAAAAACGCATACTTTTTTCCCATTATCGGTGAAATGCGCCCATCTTTGTTCGGCAGATAACCACGCCCCAGTTCCGCCTTCGCCACACCTCTGACACGCCCCCATCAACTTTGTCCGCATCCGCGACGGAGTGCAGTTGAAAACGTCCAAAAATCGGCTTTCGATTATACCGCTTTATTCGTTTTTGTGAGATAAACGTCCATCTCCCGATTTAGGTCGGAACTTGGGCGTTTTTCTCGTTCGATTATAAGCAGGATGGTGGACTTAGGCTCGCCCATTTACGCCTGCCATTGGCCTGATGTAAATGGTCACACAACAATTTGGGTGTACGCTAGTCCTATATAATAATTCTCACCTCCAACGTTCTGACTTGCTTGGGACCGTGGCTCATTCCGAGTTGGTCTGCTAGGCTCCATAGATCAGGCTGACATCACCATAGCCATTATGATGTCAACTTCAGAACCCAGGATAAAAAAAAAACATGTCTCACAGCTGAACCATGTCCAGAGGAGGGTCGCTGGACATGGGTGGTTGGAGGGGGGGCAGGGGAGAGAGGAGGGTCGCTGGACATGGGTGGCTGGAGGGGGGCAGGGGAGAGAGGAGGGTCGCTGGACATGGGTGGCTGCAGGGGGTCACTGGATATGGGTGGCTGCAGGGAGGGCAGGGGAGAGAGGAGGGTCGCTGGACATGGGTGGCAGGAGAGGGGCAGGGGAGAGAGGAGGTTTGCTGGATATGGGTGGCTGCAGTGGGCGCAGGGGGAGAGGAGGGTCGCTGGACATGGGTGGCTGCAGGGGGAGAGGAGTGTCGCTGGACATGGATGGCTGCAGGGGAGCCGAAGAAAACCTTGCTAGTGCCCGTTTCATTTGTGTCAGAAACGGGTCTTTTTTACTAGTATTCTATAACAGCATCTTGGAGTACTCAGTGCATGGTACAGGCACACCTAAACGGAGATACCAAGTTATAGAATTGCCCGATTAGAAAGCAGTACTCCACTAGAGGGAGTAGGGGTGGTCATCCCAAGAATCTTCCAGTGCTTTTTGACTCCCCCTCCCTTTCCCCCCAACACAATGCTGGCAAAGGATATCAGACTTTGTAATGGCTTTGGAAAAAAATATACGTTTATGTTGTCATGTCGAACCTGTGGATAATTTGGACATTTATGATTCTAACCTGGATGATCCTACTGATGATGTATTTTAGAACAGGCTGTATATGGGCAATTCTGATTTGAACATCCTATCTAAAATGCTGCTCTAAATAGATTTGTGACCAGCTTTCAAAAACTCTCTGCTCTTAACAGGTAATTGCAGAATGCGTTACGTATCCTGCAATGACTTGATGAGGGGAAGTGTACTGTCAACAGCTCATCAAAAAATCTGACACTTGATATTCCTTCTACAAAGAAAATTAAATTGAAATATATCTGGGAACATTCTTTTTCATTTCAGGGTCCAAAAATATGGAATAACATACCAATAGCCATACAATTGATATCTAACTATAATCTTTTCGTAAAGTTCTGAAGTCCAATCTGTTAATTTTGAAGGATTATATTCTTGAAGTTTAACCAAAATGAAAGTTGTACATCAAATCTAAATAGGATATTTATTCTTGCTGTGAACTGCTTTGAAGACTTTGTTAAATGTGGTATAGAAGTATTGGAATAGTAGAATAGAATCACAAATACACAAAGCCAGTCATTTTAAAATGGTATCAGCTATTTTTTGTTTGGTTACCTGTATTTCTGCATAACTAAATGGACCAATATGACAACCACACTACTCTCTTTTAAAGGAAAAAAAACTGATTAGCTTAAAGAAAGCAGACCTTGGAGTAAGTCCACCCCAGGCCTCAATATGCTGATTCCGAGACCGCACATTGCATAGCTCCTTCAACTAACAAAACAGATTTCTCTACAGGAGAAAGTTTCATTTGAACATTTCCAGTCATGTATTGAGAAGTTTGGCGTCCCAGAAGACCTGGATACCTCCAGAGGATGCCTGCCCTTCCGTCTACAAGCATGCTTCGGGTTGAGGTAGTAGGTTGTATAGTTTAGAGTAACATCACAGGAGGTAGCTGTACAATCTCCTAGCTTTACCCGGGGTGTTGCTACTACAACTGCAGGCCTCAAGCTTCCAAACAAAGGTAAGTATACCTCATCATATTCATCCAAATTTGGTGCTGGATCTTAATATTGTTGATGAAATACATACACATGACTCCCAGCTTGCCCCCTTAACTGCCTTGGATCTCAACTTCATGGCAACTCTAACTTCCAGAAAGTATGGTTGAAATCCAAACTTGAGGGTTGCAATCTTCTTATCCACTATTTGTTTGGGAGTTTTCTTAACCTGCAGTCTCATAAGTCATCGTTGGCAGTTTCCAGTGGGTTGGATTTTGCAGGAAATTATTTTGTTTCAATCTAATTTACCTCTTAAGTCATAGTTTCCCAAATCTGTCATCAAGACCCCTCAGCGAGTTGACTTGTCAGGATATCTACAGTGACAAAGCGTAGGTAAATTAGCATATTCTAGGTTTCCCAAATGAATCTCATACATACTTATTATGGATACCCTGAAACCCAACTAGCTGTAGGATCTCCAGGGCGTGTTTGGGAAGATCTTTTCTAAGTAGTATGACTTTTTCTACCATTATGTTAAGTAGATTTGTGGTGGGAGACATTCAGCAAGATGGCAGATGTTTAAGGAAGCAATTATATAAATGGGTGTGTTCTGTTACACGTGCTTTGTCCACGCAAGTGCCATCCTGATTGGCAGATTCATGCCCAAGGTGCTCATTTTCAAAGCGCTTAGACTTACAAAGTTCCATAGATTACTACGTAACTTTGTAAGTCTAAGGGGTCCTTTTACTAAGGTGCACTGAAAAGTGGCCTGCGCACAGGTCCATTTTTCAGCGCACATGCAAAAAAGGCCTACTTTTTTTGGGGGGGGGGGGCGAAAATGGATGTGCGGCAAAATGAAAATTAGCATGTGTCCAATTTTGGACCTGAGACCTTACCGTCACCCATTCATTTAGCGGTAAGGTCTCACGTGTTAACTGTGTGGTAATTGTCAGTGCTCATACAATGCTGATTACCGCCCGGTTAGCACTGCGCGATAGAAAATAAAAAAAATTTTCTGACGCGCGTACTGGACGCGCATAGAAAATGAAATTACTGCTCGGGCCACACAGTAGCCGGGCGGTAGTTCCAAATTGGTGCGCATTGGATGCAAGTAGGCGCCTACACGGCTTAGTAAAAGGGCCCCTAAGTTCTTTAGGTCTCTAAATGCATTATTTAATTTATTAGTTAGGATTTATTTACTGCCTTTTTAAAGAAGTTCACTTTAAATAGCATGTAACTGCAAGGGAGCATACACATGGGCGGGTCATAGGCATGGTGCCAAGTGACTTACCCACTTTTCAGCTGGGTGTGTTACAAGGCATACTTAGCCATGCCCATTTACACCATCCACGGACCTGGTGTAAGTGATTACACCAAACTTTTGACTCACCACAGCATGTTTACAGTAGTATTCTATAACATCTTAGGCACACCTAAATGCTGTTGCAAAATTGGTGCCCTTCGCACCCTATTATGGAACTAATTCAAGGAGCCAAGTTATAGAATTACCTCCTAAGAACTAAATTCCATAAAAGTGCCTAAAAAAAAGTGCTAAGGGCCAGATTCTATATATGGCACCTAAAAAATCTGCACAGTAAAAATTTCCGCCTAAATGTATTCTATAAGTGGTGCCTAGATTTAGGCACGGTATATAGAATACACTTAACTGGAAATCCTAGCAACTAAAACAGCGCACGTCCATTTAGGCCAATGAAAACATGGCCTAAATCCCTGCGTTGTAGATGTACCGTCACTGAGCCATTATTCTATAACTGCACGCATAAATTGTGGAACACATATGAAATACCCATTTCCCCACCCATAGCCACACCCCTTTTGAACTGCACACATTAGAATTTAGATGCAGTTCATTACAGAATATACATAGCAAGTTGTATGCTTAAATTCTAATTATTACCAATTAGTGCTCATTATTGTTTAAGAGCTGTTATCAACGCTGATTAGCTTGTTAAGCATATTAAGTTGCATGCATTGTTACAGAATACACCTAGATTTCAGCGCAGATATCTAGGTGCTCTAACTAGAATCAGTGGATAAAGCTCTATTCTATTAATGGTGCTCAAAGTTAGGCATGGTTTATAGAATAGCGCTTAGCGCCAGAAACTGTGACTACTTTTAGACGTGACCATTTACAGCAATAAAACCCTCAACGTATAATTAAACTCTGGAATTCGTTGCCAGAGAATATAGTAGAAGCAGTTAGCTTAGCAGGGTTTAAAAAAAGGTTTGGATAGCTTCCTAAAAGAAAAGTCCATTAGCCATTATCAAAATGGACTTGGGAAAATCCACTGCTTATTTCTAGGATAAGCAGCATAAAATGTACTGGTTTGGGATCTTGCCAGGTACTTGTAACCTGGATTGGCCACCATTGGAAACAGGATGCTGGGCTTGATGGACCTTTGGTCTGTCCCAGTATGGCAACACTTCTGTACTTATGTATAAATCCCCACACCTAAATTAGGCGTGGATCTCCTTTATTCTGTAACATGCATAAATTAAAGGATTGCCCCTGATCCACCCATAACCCTCCCATAGCAGCACCCACTTTTTATTCTGCACAAAGGGCCAGATTCTAAATACGGCACCTACAAAATCAGCATGGAAAACAATGCCAAAAAAGTGTATTCTATAAGCTGTGCCTAGATGTAGGTGTGATATAGTAACATAGTAAGTGATGGCAGAAAAAGACCTGTACGGTCCATCCAGTCTGCCCAACAAGATAAACTCATACGTGCCACTTTATATGAATACCTGACCTTGATTTGTATCTGCCATTTTCAGGGCATAGACCATAGAAGTCTGCCCAGCACTAGCCCTGCCTCCCAACCACTAGCCCCACCTCCTAACCACCAGTGCGGCCACCCAATCTCTGCTAAGCTTCTGAGGATTCCTTTGTTTATCCCACGCTTTTTTGAATTTTGTTACCGTTTTTATCTCCACCACCTCCCTCGGGAGGGCATTCCAAGTATCCACCACTCTCTCCGTGAAAAATACTTCTTGACATTTTTCTTGAGTCTGCCCCCCTTCAACCTCATTTCATGTCCTCTAGTTCTACCGCCTTCCTGTCGAATATGCTTAATTGATATCTCAATGCCTAAACCTATGTGCTTCCATTTATAGCAATGAAAACATGGGCTGAATCCCGGTGCACTGGGCCATATTCTATAATTGCATGCGTAGATTTCAAAACACCCATTCTCCCGCCCATAACCATGCCCCTTTTTGCCTGTGCACATTAAAATATAGGCACGGTAGATTATAGAATATGTTTAGGGAGTCGTGCGTGTAAATGCTAATTAATGCCAATTAGTGCTTATTACTGCTTGTTAAGTGCTGTTAACAATGCTGACTGTCTTGTTAAGCCAATTAACATACGTGTGCTATTACAGAATACACTTGGATTTCGGTACGGATCTCTAGGTGTGCTATATAGAATCCGGGGGATAATGGAGAGACCTGTTTTAACCCTCTTTTAACTTTATCCTGACACAGCCTGTGGGTGAAACATGGCCACATCGGGTTGTTGCTTAATAAATTCTGTCCTCATACGTTTGTTAGTCTGCTTCTTGTTAGTTGTGGTTTTGCCTATTTGCAGATCACTGCCTCTTTGTGAGTTTGCTGTAACTTACAGTATTCTGTAAGAGGAGCACTTAAGTGGAAGCCCCATCCATGCCCTGCCCATGCTCCATCCCTTGCAAATAAGTGCTATGTAAGTTAAAAGTGGGTATTTGACAACATATTGCCTAAGTACCCTGCTAGCATATGTGTGTGAATTTTTTATTTATTCAGGATTTATGTACCGCTTTTTCTAAATAATTCACTCAAGGTAGTGTACAGTAAGAATAAATCAAACAAGCAATAGACAATTACAACAGTAAAAATATTCAAATAAAACAAAGTATGGTGTGGTATACTACTTACAATGTCAACACAATACTTAATAGAACATTTTAATAGCGTAGGGTATAAGCAACGATGGAACATATAGTTATGTAAGAGGAGATAGAAAGTAAGGCGAGTATTTTAAAGAAAGTTGTACATGAGGTCAGAGAGATGGTTAACATATAGATAGCTAAGAGAATAAGAGGAGTTAGAAAATAAGATGACTAGTTTAAAGAAAGTTGCACATGAGGTTAGAGATGATTAAATGTTATCTCAGCTAGGGTAGGAGTGGATACACACATACACATAAGTGCTGTATTCTAGACCTTTATGTGTGCATAATGTGTGTATAAATGCTTGTGGCTATGTTACAGAATTGTTCAATGATCCTAAACATAGAACTGCTCAATGATCCTAAACATAGAACTTAGATCTCTGACTATCCTATATAATAATTTCCACCTCTAACGTTCTACGTCTGGATACCTGGGTTCGTAACACAATTCCCATTGGTCTGCCCACACGTCTAAACATGATGACGTCAGAGGGCGGATTAGTGAGAGGGAAAAGAAGCCAGCACTAGCCAGCCACAGAACGTTGGAGGTGAGGATAGAATCATGGGAGAATCGCCCCCTCCCTCCCCCCTGTACTCCCAGTTCTATGCCCCCCTCTCCTCCGAGTTCCAGACCCCCGCGCCTCCCTCCCTCTCTCTCCCCTCTGAGTGGCAGCCCGATCTGCGTTGCCCGCCCTCTTCTCCCAGTCCTCCGCCTGCCCCTCACCTTGCTGCGTGCTGCCCAGAATTTAAAAGTTCTTACCTCGGGGTCTGGCGGCAGCAGTGAAAGGCGAGCAGGCACGGCACTTCAGCTTGCCTTCCCTTCTCTCTCAGCTCTGCCTCTGGTCCCACCCTTCTGGAAACAGGAAATGAGGACGGGACCAGAGGCAGAGCTGAGACAGAAGGGAAGGCAGGCTGAAGCACTGTGCCTGCTCGCCTTTCACTGCTGCCGCCAGACCCCGAGGTAAGAACTTTTAAATTCTGGGCGGCATGCAGGAAGGCGAGGGGCAGGCGGAGGACTGGGAGAAAAGGGCGGGCAATGCAGGTCGGGCTGCCACTCAGAGGAGAGAGAGAAAAGTAGAGAGGCGTGGGGGTCTGGAACTCGGAGGAGAGGGGGGCCTGGAACTCAGAGGAGAGAGAGGGGGGCCGGGAACTTGGAGGAGAGGGGGGCCTGGAACTCGGAGGAGAGGGAGAGGGGTCTGGAACTTGGAGAAGAGGGGGGCCAGGAACTAGGAGGGAGGGGGAAGGAGGGGGCCTAGAACTCGGAGGAGAGGGAAGTGGGAGGAGGAGGGCGGGGCCTGGAACTCAGAGGAGAAGGAGGGAGGGGGGCCTGGAACTCGGAGTAGACAGAGGGTGGCCTGGAACTCGGAGGAGAGAGAGGAAGAAGAGGGGAGCCTGGAACTCAGAGGAGAGGGAGGGGACCTGGAACTCGGATGGGAGGGGGGGAGAGAGGGAGGGGGTCAAGCTGGAACTCGGAGGATAACCTTGTTAGCAGCTGTTTCATTTGTGTGAGAAATGGGTCTGTTTTACTAGTATTTAAATGATGCATTTAAAATTATACCTGCCATTTGGTAAACATACCTTGGATTTTTCTGCTCTCCAAGTCCGTATAACTTGCAGATAAGACCAAAACTTATACATCGTAGCAGCCACTCTTGAGGTTGGCACCCACTACAGACCACAGGTAGTTTGAATATCTGGCTCTTATAGTTTGAGGTGGTAGAAAGCGCTGGGCCAATGCCAAGGGTATTGCACACCATGGATGAACCTCCAGCCTTCTGCTTCCTCAGTTATTTATTTATTTATTTATTTATTTATTTTACAGCATTTATATCCCACAATTTCCCACCGCTGGCAGGCTCAATGTGGCTTACAACAGTTAAAGAACAAATAGGCGAGTGCATTAAATTGGGGGGATAAGTGGGGTGGGGAGGTAAAGATAAGATATGGGTTAGTTTGTAAGAGCACTAGAGGGGTCAGTGTCCTGGGGTCAGTGAGATAGGACAGTATCTTTAGGGTAAGCTTGCCCAAATAAGCAGGTCTTCAGTGACTTCTTGAAAGCCAGATGATCCTGAACTGTTTTCACTGATTTGGGTAGTGCGTTCCACAAGTGATTACTGACATCTTTTAGTCAGTCTTCTAGCAACTTCCACCCCCAGATTTTGATAATTAAGCTCAATATTTATGATAACCTGCATCAGTCACCCCAGGATAATCCTGTGAAAAACATATAATTTGGCATCATATACTTAAATGTTAATCTGTGTTTCATATATATACCTACCATAGGCTTTTTCCAAAAACCACTTATCCCAGCTAAGTGGCTCTTTATTTGAGTAACTGAATTATTTAGAAATTGTCTACCCCCTATCAGTAAAGATATGTGCTGTTGGTTCTTTGGAGGAGGAGTGCAGGAGTAGCCTAATGGTTTGTGTAGTGGCCTGAGAACCAGGGGGACTAGGTTTGATTTCCATTGCAGTTCCTTGTGACTCTGGGGAAGTCACTTCCTTTGCCCCAGGTACACAATTATTACCTGTATATAACATGTAAACTGCTGTGTTTGTAACCACAGAAAAGTGGTATATCAAATTCCTTCCCCTTTCTTGTTGAATTTGAATGGCTGTCAAGTCCTGTTTAACTTGGCCTGTAGCAGTTCTTTGCTGCCCCCTAGAAAGTGCCCCCCAAGGCAATCAGTTGTTCTACCTAATGGTTAAGCCAGCCCAGCGGAAGGGGTCAAAATGCTGCTCATGTTTTTCACTGCATCCAAGCAGCAAAAGAAGAGCCATTTTTATAAATATGATCTGATTTGATTGATTTTTAGTTTCAGACTTGCCATTTTGAGAGCATTTAAAGGTTGGGATGTCTTGAATAGCTCCATTATAATGCAAGCATTAGACTAGATTAATTTATGTTTACCTTTTTTTCAGGGCAGAAGTAATGAAAGTAAGATTGTCCTTCCAGGCTCTGGACAAATGCACACCTCAACCTACCAACAAGGGTGACATCTCCATGGGTCTTACTGTCACCCACCAACCCTGTCATTCACCTTCATGGAGTTCCTTGGCATCTCTCTCTTAAACGTCTCTTCCCTCATCAGTCAGGTCCATAGAGCTCATCACGGGAAGCTCGTTGCATAAAGGAAGATCATACACTCCCTGACTACCACTTTGGAGAAGACTCTCAGAGTGTAAGGAAGGAGGAATCATTTATTATAGCATTATAAGAGGCTGTCTCTCTTCATGTTTTCTCTATCCCTGTATGTGCTTCTCTCTTTCCCCTTCACTTTATTCTCCTTTATATCTAACAGTGCACGCAAATACCATTATTACGTGTTATCTGCTGCAAGGCCCATTACATAAAACAGCCCAAGTGGTAGATAATGCATGATAAAGACATTGGTGCATGCTGTTAGTGAATGATGGACTGTACCAAATGACCAAGGCAAGCAACAGAGTAAGAGCATCAAAAGTTTATTTGCCAATGGTAATCTGACCCAAAGAAAAGACCCAACACAGGCTGTGTTTCAGCTAAAAAGCCTTCCTCGGGGGTTGTAATAGTTTAAATCAGTCAGCTTCACAGAATCATAAACACATGTAGAACAAAATGGCTCTTGAAGTGATGATGTCACTGGAAGTTCGCTTCTGCTGGCTTATTCATGCATTCATGCTTAACTGATGGCTTGTTACGCCAGCAGAAGCGCACAATTTCCAGTAACATCATCACTTCAACAGACCTTTTGTTCTACATGTTTTTATGATTCCGTGAAATTGATTGATTTGAACCATTACGACCCCTGAAGAAGGCTTTATAGCAGAAACACTGCCTGTGTTGGATCTTTTCTTGGGGTCAGTTTATCATTGGTAAATAAAAGTTTGGACACTCTTACTCTGTTTGCCTTGGTCATTTGGTACATTTCTTCTTCCATCCGTGATGTTGCTTCCTGACTTCTTGTGGAATCTGTGTGGACCCCATCTGTTTCTTTCTGTTAGTGAATGACCCCCTTAGTTATCCTTTCTTTTTTCCTTTTCATCTTTTGCTCTGTCTCTCCTCCATTTTTCTTCCAAAAATTGAAATTCATGAAACTTTATTGACATGACAATTTGTACTTGGGTCACTAAAGTAATGCATAACTTAGGTTAATTTTCCGGAGGGCATCCAACAGCAAAAACACGTGTGTATGCATTTAGGGGTAAATTCTCCAAAGGTCACTGAAATTTAAGTGCCAAGATGATGCATGCTAAGTGCAAATTCTATAACGAATACAAGCCTAACGTTAGGCGTAAGCACTTATGTCAGCGCAATGGCTCACGTAGATGATAGTATTCTGCAACCCGTGTATCTAATTGCTTGACATGGCCCCCAGCTGCCCTTCCCAGGTCCACGTTCCCATTCAAGTTCCGCACACTGGAATTTGAGTACACAACTTATAGAATAGCGACTATGGGCACTTATGCGCATAACTGCTAATTGGTGGTAATTAGTGCCAAATATATAATAATCATAAAATTGAATTGCAGCAAACAGAGCAATAACAAGTTCAATTCTTTGGTTCTGGTTTTTGTCCTTATGGTCTCTGGACACGTTACTTTTCTTCCCTATTACAGGATAATATACGTGAAACTCAAAGCCACATACATGCTCAGTGGCAGCGCTGTCTGCATCAGCATGTTTTTTTTTTCTTAATTTCTGGCGGTTATACCCATAACCATACACGTAAAAAATGCCATTGCAACTTATATACATAAAAGCTATAGATTTAGGGGAGGTCCGTGGACAGTACCAGCACATATTCATGCATTGTTGCAAAAATTAAGCCACTAGGGGGATCACATGACACCTAGAGTAGGAGCGAAGGCTGCTGGCTCGACTCCTCTGTCTCCACACCAAATCGACCACGTACCCTACATATTTTTCTTGCAAGAAATGAGTAATAAAGTTTCCTTCTCTTTTGCTGTGCTTGTTGGGAGTGGTGAAGGCTTTGAGGATTTTGCTTGTGTAATGGCGTTGAGATAAACTCGTAGGGCTCTGGAGAAATCACAAGGAGCCGAAGCTGAGATGGCGGCTCGATTGGCCCTGCTGAGTTCTTCGCTATGCTCTGAATGGACTAGGGAGATTGTGTCAAAAGGGCTGCAGTGGAAGATGCATTGGATGCCAAACTACAGCAACTGAATGGCAGAATCGAGGATGCTCATGAACGTTTGGATAATATGGATTTGGAGTTTGCTGTGCAGCAACATTGCTTGGGAACACTGGAAGTGGGGGCTCAGAGTGCACGAGCGATGTGGATCAGCTTCACCTCAGCGTCCAGCAGATGGAACACAAGATTGATGATATGGAGGGCAGAGCCTGGTGGGCCTTTCTGAGTCCTTGAAGGATGAAGATTTGGTGAAAACCCTAGAGACTTGGCTACCCCAATCTTTGTACTTGGCATTTCTTGAGGATCCTTTTAAAATTGAATGTGCCCGTCTGCTAGGCTCTGACACAGGTGGTCATGCACGTCCTGTGGTGGTTGTTTTTCGTGTTTTGCATCTGGTGTACAAGTGAGCTATCCTGCAAGCCTTGCATGGTGGGCAGTGTTTGGATTATGATAATCGGAAAGTTTTATGTTTCCAGGATTATACTTCTAAAGTGCGCACTCAGCGGAAAGCTTTTGCTCCCCTATGTACTGAACTTTATGTTCGGAAGATTTTGTGTGCTTCACTTTACCTAGCGTGACTTTGGATTCTGTATGATGGTCAAACCCAATTTTTCACCTCTGTACAAGCAGCAAAAACTTTTATTCAAACTCTCCCAGCTGGCGTGGGAACTTAGGTAACTGCTTCTGTGGGCTTTGGATCTGCAAATAGTTTTTGTCGGCTTGGACCATTTGTTCTTTGCTTTCTTTGCTTGGTGTACTTTGTCAGAGCACATTAGGACTTTTATATCGGAGTTTGGTCATATTTCTTGTATATACTTATTTTAGTTTGATCAGGATATGTGGTTGAATATTTTGTTTTTACGGGTTACCTGGGGTTGGTCATGGTAAGGTGGGGTAGGCAGGGGGTGTTCACATGTCAGATCCCATGGTTTGGGTAGGGGTTGGGTCTGGGACTAGGAATTGGGAGGGGGGATGGGGATGGGAGGTTGGGGAGAAAAAATGGAAATCTGAGAGAACTGAAAAAATTTTGTGTATGGTTTTCACTGATTTTGGTTGAATATATTTGATTGCTTTCTTGCTTGCTGAATTTGTCATCAATAAAAACAGATTACATTATTTAAAAATTAAGACAGTAAGAGGTGAATATGGCACAGAAAAAATGTTATTCTATAAGCCACGCATAAAGTTAGGTGAAGTTTATAGAATAGCGCTTACACCCGGGACTTGCGCCTAACTTTAGATGCAGCCATTTGCACCAACTGAAAAATGGTGCAAATGTACGCACCTAAATTAGGCACATATCCCTGTATTCCATAACAATGCGCATAAATGCTAGTAACAAGCCCATTCTGCCCATGACCCTCCCATTTCCGTGCTGTGTTTTACTTGCTCATAAAATTTAGGCATGTAAGTTCCAATTAAATCTAATTACTGCCAATTATTGGCACTTATTAGCTTGTTATTCAATTAAATTGCATGTGCAATTTGGGCACGCATCCAAATTTACGCAAGCAATTTTTGGTGACTTTTATAGAATTAAGGGGCAAATGGACAATTGTATAATCCTGACACCTGCATTTCTGTGTCCTTTGCATTTTAAATGTCTAGAATGCTAGCACTCATACACTAACCCCCAGATATAAAGGTTGCTCAAAATTGGGCACGGATCCCAGATAGGTGCCTAAAATGATTAGTTAGTGGACTCCAATGATTTAATTGAGGCTAAAGAGCACTTCTTGGCACTAATAATTGATTTGGGCACTGATCTAGCTACACGCTATTCTGTACCAATGGGCACCTAAAATGGATCACATGCAACTGAAAAAGGGGCGTGTCCATGGGAGGAGCATGGACAGGTCGTGGCATTCACACAAGATGCATGCAGTGTAACAGAATAGCAGGGATCCATGCCCAATTTGTGTGCCAGGATTTACACCAGGTTTCAGCCGTTAAGTCCTCACGCCCAAAGTTGAGTGTCTAATTTGGTGCTCAACGCCATATATAGAGTGCTCATCCCAAAGCATCCTTTATAGAATAGTATTGAGTGACAAATTTTATTGGCACCAAATTTTTGGTATCATTTATAGAGCCTGAAAGTATACACTTACTCGTGAAAGCGCTATTCTGTTATGGAGCACCTACCTTACTTAGGAGTGAATTCTATAAATCGTGTCTAACAAGTCTGCACCAATAAAACCCGCCTAAGCACTATTCTATAAGCCGTGCCTAAAGTTAGGCATGATTTATAGAATAGCGCTTAAGTCCTGAGGGTTGTGCGTAAATTTAGGCACGTTCATTTGCACCAATGAAAATATGGTGCAAATGCCCCTACCAAAATTTACATGCAGAACCCCCCTTATTTTATATTTGCATGTGTAACCCAAAACCACTCCCACGATCTGTCCCAAATGTTCCATGACCCTGCCGTTTGTGACTCCTTTTTCGGGACGTGTGTAAAATTTAGGCACAGATCGCGTATCTAAATTTACGCATGTACATCTTAATTGAATCCAATTATCATGAAGGCTTGCTAAAAAGCCAATTATTGGCACTAATTGGCTTATTATTCAATTAAATTGTGCACACAATTTTTGGTGACTTTTCTAGAATTAGTGGATATGTAAATGAAAGGGGGTATACACATGGGCAGGGATCCCACCAGTGGTGTGCTGGAGCAGGCTCTCACAAGCTCGCGAGAGCCCTTTGTTAAACTGTTAAGAATTTTGGGAGCTGGTTGTTAAAGTAGCCCTCCTCCCAATGGCTACTTTTAACAACTGGCCCCCCAAATTTGGGCTCAGGCCCCCTCCAGAATTCTCTTTTACTTTGCTGGTGGGGATGCTGAGCCCCGCTAGCCAAGTAAATAGACTGCTGCTGCTTCCCGCTCCTTCTTTCCAGCTCTGAGCAGCAGGCTGGGACTTCACGTGCATGCGCGAAAAGTCCCAGCTTGCTGCTCAGAGCCAGAAACAAGCAGCAGGGAGTGGTGGCAGTCTGTTGGTTAGTGGGGCTCAGCATCCCTCTGCATGGGGGGGGGGGGAGAGAGAGGCATGCATTGACCCCACCCCCAAGGCTACCTCTGCCCCCCCCCCCCCCCCCCCCGAAATTGCAGGGCTGGCTACACCCGAAGAGAGAGCACACACCCCTGGATTCCACTGACATGTGTAATTTACTGAATACTGTAAGGTACACACTTCCCTGCTGCATTTAGGTGCCCAAACTTATGCCAGCTCAATGACTGGTACATCTGTGGGCGCAGCCACAATAACGGGTTCCACTAGTATTCTGTAATGGAACCTGGGTGCCCAGGTGCTGTTATACAGTAGACCCTGTGTGTGGCCTCAGGTCGCACAAGTAGAGATACCCAGTTGTAGAATTGCCTCCTAAGAGATAATAGGACTCAATTTCGAAAGAGAAAAACGTCCAAAAAGTGTCATAAAGCACCACTTGGATGGATTTCTTCTCTAAACGTCCAAACTGGTATTTTCAAAACCTGTTTTGCAGACATTTTATATATGCATTTTGTCTGCGGTGCATCCAAATCACAAGGAGGCATGTCTGGGGCGTTTTGAAGGCGGGCTTAGGGTGTGCCTAATACATGTGTGTATTACAGCCATAATGGAACAAAACCAAAATGTCTAGTTTTGGTCTAGACCTGTTTTTATAAGGAATAAGTCACAAAAAGGTGACCAGATGATCACTGGAGGGAATCAGGGATGACCCCCCTCTTACTCCCCCAATGGTCAATGACCCCTTCCCCCGCAAAAAAATGTGAATAAAAATAGTACTCATTAGTCTCTATGATACCTCATATGTTATACTCTGGTCCATTAAAGCAACATGTAGGTCCACGGAGTAGTGTAATGGTGGGTGCAGAGCACTTTAGACAGGTGGACCCAGGCCCATACCTCCCCCTACCTGTGGCCCCTCCAAAACTCACCAGAAACCCAGTGTGCCCACACATAGGTGCCCCCTTCACCCATAAGGACTATTATAGTGGTATACAGTTGGGGGTAGTCAGGGCCACTGAGAGACCCAGCCAGACCCGGACCACTGTGCCCCCCCACCCCACCCACTCGGGCCGCCACCACACTGCCCCCAAACTTGGGCCACTTCGCTGCCCCACCAACTTGCGCCGCCTGCCCCCTTATCTTCCTGTGACTGCTTTCTTCAACCTCCTTAGTTCTCTCCTGCTCTTGCTGTGTACCGCTCAGGATCAGGATGATTTCATTAACGCAATATCGTGTTGATGCAATCATCCGGGTCCTGGGAGGCACACAGTAGGAACAGGAGAGAGACCAACCTCCTTGAGACAGACCTGTCCTGGAAGCAGGTAGGCAGGAAGAAGATTGCCTGCGCCAGCCCCCCACCCCCCAGTGGAGGCTGGGCCTGGGGAATGTTGCCCCCCCCCCCTCGGCAGCCCTAGGGGTAGTGGGTTTTGGAGGGCTCAGCAGCCATGATAAGGGAGCAATGGTGAGATGTGTGCCCTAGGGTGCCCCATTGCTCTCCTGGGATGTCTTGCGGAATCTGGAGTGACCAGCAAACGTGGAGGAGTGTCCTCATTTGAGAACCTTCTTCCTGGATTGGGGTGGAACAGAGGTCTTCGTGCTGACGGAAGAAACTTCAGTCGTGGAGGCAACGCAGGCAGGATTAAGCACGGGGTAGGATTCCTCGGGTTCTTCGGGAGTATTGAAGGCCCTGTATAGTGCATCAGCCTGAATATTCTTTTCAGCATGTCGAAATACCAGGCAAAAGTTAAATCGGGCAAAGAAAAGAGACCAGCGTGCCTGTCGCGGGTTTAGTCTCTTAGCATCCTGAAGGTATAGGAGATTCTTGTGGTCTGTGATGACTGTGATGGGGTGCAAGGAGATATTGCCATTCCTGGAGAGCCAATTTAAGGGCCTACAATTCCCGGTCCCCAATGGTGTAGTTACACTCTGCCGGAGAAACTTTTTTGGAAAAAAAGAAACAGGGGTGACACTTGCCAGAGTCTGAGGTTTGAGATAGAACGGCCCCTGCCCCCAGCAAAGAGGCATCCACCTCTAAAATTAATGTTTTTTTGATATCCGGGCTTCGAAGCACAGGAGCAAAGAGAAAGGCTTGGTTTAAGGTGGCGAAAGCCTCCTGGGCCTCCGGTGTCCAGTTCCTCACATCAGCACCCTTCCTGGTCAGTGCGGTAAGAGGGGCAGTGATAAGGGAGTATTGATGGATGAACTGCCGGTAGTAGTTATCAAACCCCAAAAAACGTTGCAAGGCCCGGAGACCCTGGGGCATGGGCCAATCTCGGATAGCACAGAGTTTTGTGGGGTCCATTTGGAGCCCCTCTGAAAAGACGATACATCCCAAGAATGGAATAGACCATTGATGAAACAAACACTTCTCTAATTTTGCGAAGAGATGGTAGTCCCGGAGGCGTTGGAGAACGGTGCGGACATGACGAGGGTGGTCTTGAACAGAAGCAGAAAAAACCAAAATATCATCCAGGTAAACTATGACTGAGGAGTACAGGAGATCTTGAAAAATGAAGTTAATGAATTCCTGAAAGACCGCAGGTGCATTACAAAGGCGAAATGGCATGACTAGATATTTAAAATGTCCTTCATGGGTATTAAAGGCAGTCTTCCATTCGTCCCCATGTCGGATTCTGACCAGAGTGTAGGCGCCTCGGAGATCCAGCTTGGTAAAGATAGATGCTCCCTGCAGACGGTCGAAAAGTTCTAGAATCAGAGGGAGCGGATACCGGTTTTTAATGGTTATTTCATTAAGACCCCGGTAGTCTATACAAGGTCGCAGAGAGCCATCCTTCTTGGTTACAAAGAAGAAACCTGCCCCCACCAGAGAGGAGGAGGATCTGATGAAGCCCTTTTGGAGGTTTTCTTGAATGTATTCCCGCATGACTTTAGATTCCCCCCGGGAGAGGGTATACAGCCGACCCCGAGGTGGTGTCTTGCCTGGAAGTAATTCAATAGGGCAGTCAAAAGGATGATGCGGAGGAAGGGAATCAGCCTCCTGGGCATTGAAAACATCTTGGAAATCTTGATATTCCACAGGAAGGGAAGCATCGCAGGGAAGCAAGCCCCCGGGGGAGGCAGAAATAGTCCTCGGAGGAGCAGTGCTTTTTTTGTAGAAAAAAAAGGTACCGGTACTCATTATGGGTGGGGTCACAATCTATGGCTCCGCCCCCAATGGTAGCCACACCCACAGTATCCACACCCCTTATATCAGCCATGGTGCATATAAGCAGTATCATTAAAAATACTATACCAGTATAGGAGCAAAAAATAACTTGTGATTGTTTTTCATTATAAATAATTTTTATAAGCTGTTACAGCTCTAGTGTACCCAGTGCAAAATAAGACAGCAGATGTAAATTCTCAAATTTAACATCTTTCAAACACTAAAATGAAAATAAAATGATTTTTTTCTATCTTTGTTGTCTGGTGACTGTTTTTCTGGGCATGTTGGTCCCAGTCTCTGATTCTGAGGCTCTTTATCTGATCCCTTAACTCCGTTTACAGGGCTTCCTTTCCATTTATTTCTTTACTTTCCTCCTTCATTTCTCGCCCTACATCCATTGGTAAAAGCTGGGTCCTCTGCGGACTTGACTGGAGGAGGTATAGAGTGGATCCAGCTTTTGCCTATCATCCACGTGCAGATTTTCACCTCTTTTCCCTTTCCCTCACCTTGTCAGTATGCATCTCCTTCCTCTCTCCATCACATCCAGCATTTTTCCTCTCTCTCCCTCCATCCATGTCCAGCATGTCTCCTCTCTCCTCCCCTCCATATATGTTCATCTCACTTCTCCTCTCTTCCCTCCCCTCCTTCCATGTCCAGCATTTCAACTCTCTCTCTCCTCCCCTCCATCCATGTCCAAAATTTCTCCTCTCGCCCCTAAATCCATGTGCATCTCCTCCTCTGTCTTCCCTCCCCTCCATCCATGTCCAGCATTTCTCCTCTCTCCCTCCACTCCATCCATGTGCATCTACGTCCTCTGTCTTCCCTCCCCGCCATCCATGTCCAGTATTTCTCTTCTCTCCCTTCCCCTCCAACCGTGTGCATCTCTTTCCTTCCCTCCAACATTTCTCCTCTCTCCCGTCCATCCATGTGCATCTCCTTCCTGTCTTCCCTCCACTCCATCCATGTCCAGCATTTCTCCTGCCCTTCCCTCCATCCATCCATCCGTGTCCAGAAACTCTGCTCTCTCCCCTGCCGTCTCTTCCCATCCGTCCAGATTCTCCTCTGCCTCCCATCTGTGTCCAGCGATTCTCCTCCCTCCCCTGCCCTCCATGTCAAGCGATTCTCCTCTGCCTTCACCTCCCATCGATGTCCAGCGATTTCTCCTCTCTTCTCTCCCCTGCCCTCACCTCCCATCCATGTCCAGCGATTCTCCTCTCTCCCCTGCCCTCCAGCGATTCTCCACTGCCCTCCCCTCCCTGTCCAGCCATTTTCCTCTGCCCTCCCCTCCCATCTATGTCCAGCGATTTCTCCTCTCTCCCCTGCCTCCCCTCCCCTCCATGTCCAGCGATTCTCCTTTGCCCCCTATCCTCTCCTTCATGTCCAGTAACGCGCCCCAGGCCTCCACCTGTCCCTCCCCCCTTATAAGCCCCCTTCGAGTTCCAGCATCCCAGCCCCACCTGCCCGCCTAGGCCCCAGGGCTGGTCCAGAGAGCAGGGAGATTATACAAGTGGTTGAGGAACCCTCGACAAGCAGAATGGGTACCGTCAAACCGGGGAGGCTCAGGGAGCCTTAACCCAGGAGTGGGTAAAACTGGTCCGGACGGTGCAGCAGGAACTTGCCGTTGGGATTGAAGAGTAGACAACTGGGAACAAACGTCCTGCAGGACTCCGGACAGACAATTCAGCTGGGCCTGTTGTTACTAAAGAACCTTGCCAAATTCGCCAAGTCGGGTTTGTCCGGTGAACTCATGGCTTCGGCTTATTGTCAGACCTGTGAGTTCTTGTACCAAGTTGAGCGCTGTCAGACCAGGTTCTGCTTGGCAGCCAGACAACCCCGGGTTTCACCTGCGCTGACCGCCGTTCTCCAGAGGTTGAGCCCCTAGGTGCGGGCGGCCTGCAGGGCTTACGAGATGGAGCAGGAAGCGGGGTGATGAATGTGATGGCCAGACAGGCAGCAGGCAAGAGAGTGATCCAGGTACAGACAGAGTCAGTAGGCAGGCAGCAGACACGAGAGTAATCCAGGTACAGGCAAGGTCAGGAGGCAGGCAGCAGACACAAGAGTAATCCAGGTACAGGCAGATTCTCCGAGGACAAGCAGGCTGCTTGTTCTCACGACTGGGTGACGTCCGCGGCAGCCCCCACCAACCGGAAGAAGCTTCGCGGGCGGTCCGCACGCAGGGCACGCCCACCGCGCATGCGCGGCCGTCTTCCCGCCCGTGCGCAACCGTTCCCGCCAGTCTTTTCTTTTCCGCGCCTGGAGAGAGTCGTGCGTCTGCCGCTCTCTCTTAGTCAGCCCCGGAAAACCGTCGCGTTGTTCGCGAATTCGTTTATTTTTTGTTTCTGTTGCCGCGCGCTCCAGTTTTCCTTTTTCTTTAAAAAATAAAAAAAAAAAGAGAGGACGCGCTTTATTTTCCCTCGTTTTCTAGCGGGGGCGTCGCGTTGCGGCCTTGTGGCCACGCGGTTGATTATTTTTCGAGGTGTGATTTACCGCCACCATCGACGACTTTAACTTCGCCAACGCGATTTTTCCGTCGATGTCCTCGAAGGTCCCGAGTGGATTTAAGAAGTGTGGTCGGTGCGGCCGGCCTATCTCGCAGACCAACACCCACGCTTGGTGCCTCCAGTGCCTCGGGCCGGAGCACAATATCAAGTCGTGTTCTTTGTGTCTTGGTCTCCGGAAACAGACTCAGGTTGCGAGGCAAGTTCTTCGGGACCGTCTTTTTGGAACTTGCGCCGGCCCCTCGACGTCGACCTCGACGGCATCGGTATCGACGGCCGGTTCTTCGGTACCGGTATCGGTGTCTGCGAAATCGACACCGATGGCATCGACCCCAGGTGTACAGGTCCCGTCGGCCCGCCGGTCCTCCGGTGACGGTAGGGGTGAGAGGCCGCGTGGGCAATCGGCCCCGGTCACTCCCTCTGCTCATGGCCCTCGGGACCGAACCCTGTCTGACCCGGCCCCTCGAGACCGAGGGGGATCGACATCCTCCTCCTCTGTTCCACCGGGCGCCGATGACGGGCACCGTAAAAAACAGAAAAAGCACCGTCATCGGTCCCCATCGGTGCGCCCGGCCCTCGGTGCCGGAGAGGAGTCGACGCCGAAGCGTCCACGTCGAGAGGAGAGGTCCCCCTCGGTAGTGGAGGTACCGACGCGTCAGGGTCCCAGGACTTCGGTGCAGTCTCCTGGACCCGAGCAGCTTCCGGCACCGACGCCTCTACCGGCCCCCCCGTCTTTCCCGACAGCGGGCCTGGACGAATGCCTCTGAGCCATCCTTCCGGGGATCCTGGAAGGGCTGATGCGCCAGGCTGTGCCGGCGCCGGGGGTGCTTGCGCCCCCGGCGCCGTTGACTGTGGCGCCGGCGAGCTCTAGCCTGGTGCCGAGGCCTTCGACACCGCTGCCGCTTGCAGCGCCGGTCTTGACCGCCACGCAGGTGGAGTTTCCGTTGACGTCGAGGCCTCGGTGCCTCGACGTCGAGCCGGGCCCGGTTAAGGACTCAGCTACAGGAGCTTATGTCCGATACCGAGGAAGAGGCCTCGTGGGGGGAAGAGGAGGACCCCAGATATTTCTCCTCAGAGGAGTCTGTGGGCCTTCCCTCTGACCCCACGCCTTCACCAGAGAGGAAACTCTCGCCTCCTGAGAGCCTCTCCTTTGCCTCCTTTGTAAGGGACATGTCCATTTGCATTCCCTTCCCCGTGGTCTCTGTGGATGAGCCGAGGGCTGAGATGCTCGAGGTCCTCGACTATCCATCACCACCTAGAGAGTCCTCCACGGTGCCGTTGCACAATGTCCTCAAAGAGACACTGCTTCGGAACTGGATGAGACCATTATCTAATCCCATCATCCCTAAGAAAGCAGAGTCCCAGTACAGAATCCACTCAGACCCAGAGTTAATGCGGCCCCAATTGCCCCATGACTCGGCGGTTGTGGATTCTGCTCTCAAGAAGGCACGGAGTTCGAGGGATACCGCCTCGGCGCCCCCAGGGCGGGAGTCTCGCACTCTGGACTCGTTTGGGAGGAAGGCCTACCAATCTTCCATGCTCATGACCCGCATCCAATCTTACCAGCTCTACACGAGCATCCACTTGCGGAACACTGTGAAGCAACTGGCGGACCTGGTTGATAAGCTCCCGCCGGAGCAGTCCAGGCCTTATCAGGAGGTGGTCAGGCAGCTGAAGGCGTGCAGAAAGTTCCTGTCCAGGGGTATTTATGACACCTGTGACGTGGCATCTCGTGCTGCGGCCCAAGGTATAGTGATGCGCAGGCTCTCATGGCTGCGTGCCTCTGACCTGGACAACCGCACCCAGCAGAGACTGGCTGACGTCCCTTGCCGGGGGGATAATATTTTTGGCGAGAAGGTCGAGCAGCTGGTGGACCAACTGCATCAGCGGGAAACCGCCCTCGACAAGCTCTCCCACCGGGCGCCTTCAGCATCCACCTCAGCAGGTGGACGTTTTTCCCGGGCCCGGCAGGCTGCGCCCTATGCTTTTGCCAAGCGTAGGTACACCCAGCCAGCCCGAAGGCCTCGACCCGCACAGGGACAGCCCCAGCGCGCTCGTTCTCGTCAACAGCGTGCGCCTAAGCAGCCCCCTGCGCCTCCACAGCAAAAGCCGGGGACGGGCTTTTGACTGGATCCAAGGGAACATAGCCGCCCTCAAAGTGTCCGTGCCGGACGATCTGCCGGTCGGAGGGAGGTTAAAATTTTTTCACCAAAGGTGGCCTCTCATAACCTCCGACCAGTGGGTTCTCCAAATAGTGCGGTGCGGATACGCCCTAAATTTGGCCTCCCTTCCACCAAATTGTCCTCCGGGAGCTCAATCCTTCAGCTCCCATCACAAGCAGGTACTTGCAGAGGAACTCTCCGCCCTTCTCAGCGCCAATGCGGTCGAGCCCGTACCACCCGGGCAGGAAGGGCAGGGATTCTATTCCAGGTACTTCCTTGTGGAAAAGAAAACAGGGAGGATGCGTCCCATCCTAGACCTGAGAGGCCTGAACAAATTCCTGGTCAAAGAAAAGTTCAGTATGCTTTCCTTGGGCACCCTTCTGCCAATGATTCAGAAAAACGATTGGCTATGTTCCATGGATTTAAAGGACGCATACACTCACATCCCGATACTGCCAGCTCACAGACAGTATCTCAGACGGCACTTTCAGTATTGTGTGCTGCCCTTTGGGCTCGCCTCTGCCCCACGGGTGTTTACAAAGTGCCTCGTGGTGGTTGCGGCGTATCTACGCAAGCTGGGAGTGCACGTGTTCCCATATCTCGACGATTGGCTGGCCAAGAGCACCTCGGAGGCAGGAGCCCTCCGGTCCATGCAGTGCACTATTCAACTCCTGGAGCTGCTGGGGTTTGTGATAAATTACCCAAAGTCCCATCTCCAGCCAACCCAGTCTCTGTGATTCATAGGAGCTCTGCTGAATACCCAGACGGCTCAGGCCTTCCTTCCCGAAGCGAGGGCCAACAATCTCCTGTCCCTGGCTTCGCAGACCAGAGCGTCTCAGCAGGTCACAGCTCGGCAGATGTTGAGACTTCTGGGTCATATGGCCTCCACAGTCCATGTGACTCCCATGGCTCGTCTTCACATGAGATCTGCTCAATGGACCCTAGCTTCCCAGTGGTTCCAAGCCACCGGGAATCTAGAGGATGTCATCCGCCTCTCCACCAGTTGCCGCACTTCACTGCTCTGGTGGACCATTCGGACCAATTTGACCCTGGGACGTCCATTCCAAATTCCACAGCCCACGAAAGTGCTGACGACGGATGCATCTCGCCTGGGATGGGGAGCTCATGTCGATGGGCTCCACACCCAGGGTCTGTGGTCCCTCCAGGAAAAGGATCTGCAGATCAACCTCCTGGAGCTCCGAGCGATCTGGAACGCACTGAAGGCTTTCAGGGATCGGCTGTCCTGCCAAATTATCCAAATTCGGACAGACAATCAGGTTGCAATGTATTACACCAACAAGCAGGGGGGCACCGGATCTCGCCCCTTGTGTCAGGAAGCCGTCGGGATGTGGCGTTGGGCTTGCCAGTTTGGCATGCTCCTCCAAGCCACATACCTGGCAGGTGTAAACAACAGTCTGGCCGACAGGCTGAGCAGAGTCATGCAACCGCACGAGTGGTCGCTCCATTCCAGAGTGGTACCCAAGATCTTCCGAGAGTGAGAGTGGGGCACCCCCTCGGTGGGCCTTTTCGCCTCTCAGACCAACCACAAGCTGCCTCTGTTCTGTTCCAGACTTCAGGCACACGGCAGGCTAGCGTCGGATGCCTTTCTCCTTCATTGGGGGACCGGCCTCCTGTATGCTTATCCTCCCATACCTTTGGTGGGGAAGACCTTACTGAAGCTCAAGCAAGACCACGGCACCATGATTCTGATAGCGCCCTTTTGGCCCCGTCAGATCTGGTTCCCTCTACTTCTGGAGTTGTCCTCCGAAGAACCGTGGAGATTGGAGTGTTTTCCGACCCTCATTTCGCAGAACGACGGGGCGTTGCTGCACCCCAACCTTCAGTCTCTGGCTCTCACGGCCTGGATGTTGAGGGCGTAGACTTCGCTGCGTTGGGTCTGTCTGAGGGTGTCTCCCGTGTCTTGCTTGCCTCTAGGAAGGATTCCACTAAAAAGAGTTACTTTTTCAAGTGGAGGAGGTTTGTCGTTTGGTGTGAGAGCAAGGCCCTAGAACCTCAATCTTGCCCTGCACAGAACCTGCTTGAATACCTTCTGCACTTATCAGAGTCTGGCCTTAAGACCAACTCAGTAAGGAATCACCTTAGTGCGATTAGTGCTTACCATTATCGTGTAGAAGGTAAAGCCATCTCTGGAGAGCCTTTAGTCGTTCGATTCATGAGAGGCTTGCTTTTGTCAAAGCCCCCGATCAAGCCTCCTGCAGTGTCATGGGATCTCAACGTCGTCCTCACCCAGCTGATGAAACCTCCTTTTGAGCCACTGAATACCTGTCATCTGAAGTACTTGACCTGGAAGGTCATTTTCTTGGTGGCAGTTACTTCAGCTCGTAGGGTCAGTGAGCTTCAAGCCCTGGTAGCTCATGCTCCTTATACAAAATTTCATCACAACAGAGTAGTGCTCTGCACCCACCCAAAGTTCCTGCCGAAGGTGGTGTCGGAGTTCCATCTTAACCAGTCAATTGTCTTGCCAACATTCTTCCCCAGGCCGCATACCCGTCCTGCTGAACGTCAGTTGCACACATTGGACTGCAAGAGAGCATTGGCCTTCTACTTGGAGCGGACACAGCCCCACAGACAGTCCGCCCAATTGTTTGTTTCTTTCGACCCTAACAGGCTACGGGTCGCTGTCGGGAAACGCACCATCTCCAATTGGCTAGCAGATTGCATTTCCTTCACTTACGCTCAGGCTGGGCTGGCTCTTGAGGGTCATGTCACGGCTCATAGTGTTAGAGCCATGGCAGCGTCAGTGGCCCACTTGAAGTCAGCCACTATTGAAGAGATTTGCAAGGCTGCGACGTGGTCATCTGTCCATACATTCACATCACATTACTGCCTCCAGCAGGATACCCGACGCGACAGTCGGTTCGGGCAGTCGGTGCTGCAGAATCTGTTTGGGGTGTAAATCCAACTCCACCCTCTAGGACCCGAATTTATTCTGGTCAGGCTGCACTCTCAGTTAGTTGTTCTTCGTAGGTCAATTTCTGTTATACCCTCGCCATTGCGAGGTTCCATTGACCTGGGTTCTTGTTTTGAGTGAGCCTGAGAGCTAGGGATACCCCAGTCGTGAGAACAAGCAGCCTGCTTGTCCTCGGAGAAAGTGAATGATACATACCTGTAGCAGGTGTTCTCCGAGGACAGCAGGCTGATTGTTCTCACCTACCCTCCCTCTTCCCCTTTGGAGTTGCGTTTTCATCATTTTTGCTTGTCATTCAACTGAGCGGGTACGGTCGCGCACGGGCGGGAAGACGGCCGCGCATGCGCGGTGGGCGTGCCCTGCATGCGGACCGCCCGCGAAGCTTCTTCCGGTTGGTGGGGGCTGCCGCGGACGTCACCCAGTCGTGAGAACAATCAGCCTGCTGTCCTCGGAGAACACCTGCTACAGGTATGTATCATTCACTATCAGTAGGCAGGCAGCAGACACAAGAGTAATTCAGGTACAGGCAGAATCAGTAGGCAGGCAGCAGACACAAGAGTAATCCAGGTACAGGTAAGGTCAGTAGGCAGGCAGCAGACACGAGAGTAATCCAGGTACAGGCAGTCAGTAGGCAGGCAGCAGACACAAGAGTAATCCAGGTACAGGCAGAATCAGTAGGCAGGCAGCAGACACAAGAGTAATCCAGGTACAGGCAGAATCAGTAGGCAGGCAGCAGACATGAGAGTAATCCAGGTACAGGCAAGGTCAGTAGGCAGGCAGCAGACACGAGAGTAATCCAGGTACAGGCAAGGTGAGGAGGCAGGCAGCAGACACGAGAGTAATCCAGGTACAGGCAAGGTCAGTAGGCATAGGGTTACCATATTTGGTCCCCCCAAAAAAGAGGACACATGCCCTGCCCCCACCACACCCGCCCTGCCCCCTTTCACACCCTCGCACCGCCCCTGTCACATATTTCCCTCCCCCTGTCACACACCCCGTCACCCCCCCTCCACTCCCCTCCCCATCACCCCCCTTCCCTTACTGTACTGCCCTGGTCTAGTGACCTCTTCGGAGCAGGAAAGAGCCCCCTCTTTGCTGCCCGGAGCGCTGCCCTGCATCCTGTTGCTGATCTCGGCGTCGATTCAAAATACCCTCCGAGAGTTGAAGTCTCGCGAGGTCGGTTCAACTCTCGGCGGCTATTTTGAATCAGTGCCGAGATCAGCAACAGAATGCAGGGCAGCACTACGGGCAGGAAGGAGGGGGCTCTTCCCTGCCCCGAAGGCAGAAGAGGTCACTAGACCACCAGGGCAGTAGAGTAGTAAGGGGAGGGGAGGGCCGGGAGGCTAGCATAGGACGGCCCACCCGCCTGCCCGTTTGTCCAGAAATCTGGACAAACGGGCAGATTGGCAAAACCCACCCGGTTGCCCGGACATGTCCTCAAAAAGAGGACATGTCCGGGTAAATCTGGGCATATGGTAACCCTAAGTAGGCAGGCAGCAGACACGAGTATCCAGGTACAGGCAGAGTCAGTAGGCAGGCACCAGACACGAGAGTAATCCAGGTACAGGCAGAGTCAGTAACGAAGAACAAAGTAGAGGAGAAGCACACTACTGAATAAGTAACACCTACCAAAGTAGAAGCTGAAGCATGGAGCCCAAGGATAGATCAGCAGATAAAGTGCTGGCGTCTGATGTCAGCAAGAGCCTAGCTGGGTGAGAGAGAGCAGCCATAGGGAGAGAGCAGGAGGAGGGTACAAGCAGTAGCCAGTAGGAAAGGAGCAAGGGAAAAGCACCCTGAAAGGCCACGCGGGATGATAGGGGCGGAGCTAACCAAATGTGTGGGGCATCGCGACGCAGAGACGCCAAGCAGGTAAAGGGCAGCGCTGTTCGAGGAGGCTAGAAGCGCGCCGCGCTGGTTATGATGGCGCTGCAGTGGAGCCCCACGCTGCTCAAGGATGTCGAGGTAGGGGACGTGACAGGTGCTTAATAAACGTATTTAGCAGTAACCCCACTAGCTCTGTGGATAGCAGCTGTATTCACCCTTTTCCAGATAGCTACACGGTTTAAATTAGGCTTTTTTTTTTTATTTGATTTTGCCCACACCCTTTTTTCCTGGCCTAACTTCGTCTACATATAAAACCAGATTCAGTAAACAGTGCTCAAATTAGGCACCGGGAAAAATCCACTCTAAGGGCTAGATTCTAAATATGGTGCCGAAAAAAAAAGCGTTATTCTATAAGCCGTGCTTAAAGTTAGGCGTGGTTTATAGAATAGCGCTTATGCCTGGAAACCGCACCTAACTGAAACGTTGTGCAAGTGTTCGCAGCTACATTAGAAATGTATCCTCGTTGTTCTATAACAACGCGCATTAACTTTAGGAACATCCCCCTGCTCTGCCCATGACCCTCCCATTTCCGCACCCCATTTTTCAAATTGGGCATAAAATTCAATTCAGTTTACTCCCCTTTTTTACCAAGCCCACATGGCAATGCCAACACAGCCCATCCAAAGTGAACGGGCTGTGTTGGCATTAGTGCACAGTCAGCCGCTAGCTCAGCTTTGTAAACGGGAGGGGGGGGGGAGGGTTAATTAGTGCCTATAATTGTTTGTTAAAAAACAAGTTATTGGCGCTGATTGGCTCATTAATTAACTTGCACACACAATTTTTGGTGACTTTTATAGAATTAAGGGGTAAGTGCTGTTTCATAAAGGGTGCTCTGGGCTGAGTGCCCTTTATAAAGTCATGCGCATTCCCGCGTCCCCCATGAAATAGACATGGGGGAAGCCACTGCTTGCCCTGGGATCGGTAGCATGAAATGGTGCTACTATCTGGGTCTCTGCCAGGTACTTGTGATCTGGATTGGCCACTGCTGGAAGCAGGATACTGGGCTGGATGGACCATTGGTCTGACCCAATATGGCTACTATTATGTTTCTCCGTTACATGCCTAAGAGTAAGACCCATGCTCTGCCACATATACACCCCCTTCCACTTGCACACTATGCAGCAGTATTACTGAGCTTCCAACCGGCACTTAACATGTGTGAATATAACATTCACACATTTACGTGCTAGTACTGTATAGCGTAGAAACGATGCTTATATTTAGGCACTAAGATTATACAATTTGGGAGAAAGTGGTTGAATATTTGTAGAGCTAGATGGAATGCCTGTGCTCTGCCCTTGCTTCTCTCAGACAGTATCCAAATAGTGTAAGAATAATTAGTGGCCAAGGCCGGCTCAAGGGATAGTGGCACCCTGAGCCAACTTGTTTTGGTGGTGCCCTCCGAATCGCATCACTTCCGGCACTACCTCCCCCCATGGGTTCAGCATCTCTCCCTCCCCCCCTCCACCCAGCCCCCCCAATTGCATCATTTCCAGTACCCCTCCCCCCATGGGTTCAGCATCTTTCCCCCTTCTCTGTTCCCTCCCCATGGGTCTGGTGCTCCTTCCTCACCTCTCTCACACCCTCGTGGTCCTGAAAAATTTATGCCGGTCGCAGGCGGCAGCAGCAGCATGACAAGCTGCCTTTGGCCGGCGCTTGGGTCTTCCCTCTGCCACTTCCCACCCACTGGAAATTGCATCAGAGGAGGCAGGATGCAGCAGGGGGAAGACCCAGGGGCTGTCCAAAAGCAGCCTGCCATGTTGCTGGTGCCCGACAAACTTTACACGACTGTGGTGAAGTAACAGAATTGAGGGTGCATTGCCGGACCCAAGAGAGGGGGGAAAAAGAGAAGGGAAGAAATCAGATGGGGGTGGGGAAGAAAAGGCTTAACCTTTAAACCAGGTGAGATCAGAGGTTGTGTATTTTGGTGCCTTGGGCTGGAGCCTCACCTGGTCCAGTGGTTAAGCCGGCTCTGTTAGTGGCACTGTCTGGATAGGGCACTTGTCTGCACTGTGGCTGTGCTAGATGAAGAAGTGCTTTTAAATATCCATCCAACAGTTTTCAAGGGTATTCACCCAGTTAAATCCCTGTGCTTTTATTTGTGGGAAAAAGTGTGGGAGCTGGTTCAGGGCTAGAGAGCTACATGGAAATAGGGTTAGCGGGAATCCTGCGGCGATCTTCTCCATGTCCATTGGTCTCCCACGGGATGTATGCAGGCTCTGCAGGGTTCCTACGGGGATGGACGCAGGTCCTGTGGGGTTCCCATGGAAGTGTAGTGCCAGGCCAGACTATCTATTCTTTCCTTGTGTTTCTAAGCTAGCTTAGCAATTATAATAGTACTAAAAAAAAAGTACTGGATGGTTGATAGCATTGAAATCCCCATAAGCACTGAGAAGGGAAGTTATCAGCATGAGCTACTGTTAAATTGGGTTATTTTACCAGAAGTCGGGATATTTTAGTACAGGGGACAGGAGGAGATGGAGCAGATTATGGGCAGGCATGGAGGAGATTCCAGTGGGGACGGGCTGGGCTGGGTTTGATTCCAGCGGGGACAGGTGAAATTTCTTTCCCTGTGAAACTCTCTAGTCACGGCCCAAATTAGGTAAGGGGATTCCCAACAGATCCGCCCCACACAATTAGCAGGTGTAAAAGTCCACTGTTCCCACGGTGCCACTTTGTGCCAAATGTTCAACTGGAATTCCACTAGGAGTTGTCCTTTGAACATCTGCTTGTAGGCCCACATATTTTAAAAATTGGCCCCTATATTGTATTGATTTATTTACTGAAATCTGATTTTTATTTTAATTTTAGTTTAATTACCTGCCTTTTCAAATCTTTGCAAGTCAGGGATTAGAATGCATTATCATACGTTTTAATTAACAGTAATTTGCTTGGATTTAGCTCACACCTTTAACTAGCAGGTAGAGAGGATAGTTCCCTGTCCCCCTGGCTCACAATCTCAGGGCCCTATTTACAATGCCACAATAACATAGTGCGTTACTATGCAATTTGCTAATGTGCAGTACCTCCTTAATGATTTCCATGGTAAATTATTTTGAGTTTCTAGAGCTGTCAATAAGTATTTATTTAATTAGATTTTGGCTCATGCCTTTTTCAGCTGGAGCTCAAGGTGAGCTTCATTCAGGTAGATTATGTTCCTGTCTCTACTGGGCTCAAAATCTAAACCCCCTGTTTACAAAGCAGTGCTAGCGGCTCTCGGTGCAGAAATCTTGCAAGGTCACTACTTAAACTCTCGGCAGCCATTTTGAAGCGGCGCTGGGAGCAAGACAGGTCAGCAATCATGCCGTTCAGGAAACAGGGGGCTCTTTCCTGCCCCAAAGAGGCCACTAGACCACCAGGGCATGATAATAAGGTACAGGAGGGGAAGGGAGCAGTAGTGAATGGAGTCATGTGGGTGGAGGGAGGGGGATATACATGAGGGAGAGAGGGAATCTGGCTTTCTTGGGTCAAAGTGACAGGGAGTGGGGCGGGGTGGGTGTGTGACAGGGGTCAGGGCGAGGTGTGACAGGAAGCAGGGTGGGTGATATTTTGTGTCCTTTGTATTTCTTTGAGCAAATATGGTAACCATAGCCATTGGGGCAGGAATGTCCAGGAATCAGTCCTGCCCTCCCTCACTATAGGGAAATGCCTGATAGGTACCAGGACAGGGTGCGAGGATTGAAGAGGTGATATTTTTGAAAAGCAATTGGGGAGGGGAAGGGGGTCACTTTACTTTGGAAAAGGAAGTAGAAGTCCAGGGAGGTAATATTGATAGGGATTAGGGGATTACTTTTGAGAGAGGCCCATGCTCTCTGTGAATTTCTGGAGCTTTCCATAAATAACGCAGCTTGCAAGGTTTAACGCAAGCTGCATTATTCGTTTAGCATAAGAATGTGCTACTTTGTATGCATTTACATCTCATTATTTAACATTTGTTTAAGTACAAAATCCTGTCTTAATCTGGGTTAGTAGCAAACAACACACGTTAATGCCGTAATACTGCTTAATAAAACAAAACAAAACTAAGTTTGTACTTGAGGCACTGGAAAGTGGTATCACTCCCCTTAACCTCTCCACTCTAATCTCCTCATCTTAATCTTTCACTTACCCATTGTATCCTCACCTTTCCCCTCAACTCTCTCCTTTCACCTCTCCCTTCACCTTCTCCATTTCCCACGTCTTTCTCCTTACCTTCCCCATCCTTATCTCTCTCCATACACTTTCTTCTTTACCCTCTCCACAATATTTCCTTCATGTTTTTCTTCCCCCTCCGCATCCTCTCATCTCCTCTTAGCCTACCTTCCCTTCTTCAACTGTCTTATACTTCCTGCCCTCTCCCTCCCCATCTTATTATTTCTGTCCTCAAATACTCCTGTTCTTCCTAGCCTTTACCCCCCTTCATCCTTTCCAACTTCAGGTATTACTTTATCTTATCTCCTCATCTTTTAACAAACTCAGAACGTCCTTTACCCCCAACTCTTTACACTCCTCTTTCACACTTCCATTACCCATCTTCATTGCTCCCTATTGCTGATTTCCTGGGCCTTACCTTTCCCCCTCCTCCCCTTCTTTCTGTCTTCCCGTACCCACTGGATTATCGATTCTTTTCTCTCAAGATTCTCATTTCTCCCATCATTTGCTCTCGCCTGATCTATCCCCATCCCCTTCTCTACCCACATCCTCTCCTTCCTTCCTCACTTCACTCCCAGGGACAACTTAACCTATAGATTAGGTGAGGCACTGGCTCAGGGTGCTGGTGTTAAAGGACACTAAACTCCCCAGCATTTGATGTCACTTTAACAGTTTATTTAATATTAATCCAATCAGTCTGAGGCAGACATAACAGCAAGGCTGGGATGTAGAGTACTACTACTACTGTTACTACTAATCATTTCTATAGCACTACCAGATGTACGCAGCGCTGTACATATTATATGCAGGTAGTTTCTTCTCTGTCTCTAGTGGGCTCACAATCTAAATACATAAGTATTGCCATACTGGGAAAGACCAAAGGTCCATCGTGCCCAGCATCCTGTTTCCAACAGTGGCCAATCCAGGTCACAAATACCCGGCAAGATCCCAAAAATGTACAAAACATTTTATACTGCTTATCCCAGAAATAGTGGATTTTCCCCTAGTCCATTTAATAATGGTCTATGGACTTTTCCTTTAGGAAGCCGTCCAAACCTTTTTTAAACTCCGCTAAGCTAACCGCCTTTACCACATTCTCTGGCAACGAATTCCAGAGTTTAATTACACGTTGAGTGAAGAAATATTGTCTCTGATTCATTTTAAATTTACTACATTGTAGCTTCATTGCATGCCCCCAAGTCCTAGTATTTTTGGAAAGGGTGAACAGACACTTCACATCTACCCGTTCAACTCTACTCATTATTTTATAGACCTCTATCATATCTCCCCTCAGCCGCCTTTTCTCCAAGCTGAAGAGCCCTAGCCGCTTTAGCCTTTCCTCATAGGGAAGTCGTCCCATCTCCTTTATCATTTTCGTTGCCCTTCTCTGCACCTTTTCTAATTCCACTATATCTTTTTTGAGATGCAGTGGATGGTGAAGTGACTTGCCCAGGGTCACAAAGAGCTGCAGTGAGATTTGAACCTAGTTCCCCAGGATCTCAGTCCACTGCACTAACCATTTGGACTGCCTGGTACCCGCTGCAACCCCCTGTGGCACACCACAGCTCATGCAGTGCTCAGCCTGGATGCAAAGGCCACTTTTGGATCATCCGCTGCACATCCCACATCTATATCTCCCTCATCCCTGTGACTCGCATGGAATTTGAGGTCCCCCAGAATCCCCTCCCTTGGGGGAGGGGACCTCAGATCCCTGGTGGTCCAATGGGTCTAATGCCCAATGTCCCTTAAACCCCATCCTTTTTCATCTGCTCCACTTCCTAGATTTGCCTCAACATTCTGCCTCAGAAACCGAGACTCACCCCAAGGGTCCCATTGGGGCAACAGGGACAGGAGTGAACCCCACTCACTTCTACCCCAGTGACTGCCTTCTTCAAAGTGGTGCCACTGGCCCGTGATGGTAGTCCTGTGGTACTACTTCTAAGGGTTCAAGCTACCATACAAGGGCTTTTCCACTTATATGAGAGAGGTGTGGTAGCCCTTTGAAATAAGAATGATTGAATATTTTGACACCCAACAAACAGGACTTAATAAGGATCTGGGTTTTCTAACCCATTATAAACCATAAAGCTGTATTTCTCTGTTTATTTCTCTGTTTATTACCCTCCTCTCACCTACCAACACCCATTCTGTTAGAATATCAATGAAATGCTTTGATGTCCCCACGCATACCCCCACCCTCCCACTCTGTCAGACTGTCAAAGTAATGCTATGATGTTTCTCTCATATATACTATCTGCTAACACATTTGCTTATTTCCAATCTGAGAAAGAAGGGCAACCTTCGAAAGCTAATCAAGAAATGTATTAAGTTATGTCCAATAAAAAAGGTATCATCTTATTTTCTTTTCCATGTTTTATTTTGTTTGATTTCTATTGATAACCACTTATATGTTAGCCTGAACCCCTAGCAGTAATACTGCAAGACTACTGCTAGGGGTCAGTGGTTCCATTTTGAAGAAGGCAGCTGCTAGGGCAGGAGCAAATCGGGATTGTTCCTGTCCCTATCACACCTGGGCCCCTGGGGGTGAATTGGTGTATACAGGCGAGTAGGGTGGGGAAGCTGGCTGGCTGGGATGAGGCTATGAGGGTGGGGGACCACTGCAAAAGTTGGCTCACCGCATCACATTCCCTTGAGCCAGCACTGTTCTCTCCTTGCCTCTCCTCTGCATGCCCCATCCTTAACCTCTTTTTTTTTTCAGCTCTCCACTCACCCTCCATCTCCTCCAAGCAGCAGGCTGAGAACCAGGGATGCCAGGGTTCAAATCCCTCTGCAGCTCCTTGTGATCTCGGGCAAATCACTTAACCCTCCATGACCTCAGGTACAAACTTAGATTGTAAGCTCTCTCCGAACCTGGACATTCTTACTGTACCTGAATGTAATTCACCCTGAACCACTACTGAAAAAAGGTGTGAGCTGACATGAACCCAAATCCACTTCCCTTTCCCCAACCTTCTCTATCCCTTTACTTTCCCCATTTTCATCTCCTCTCATCCTCCCTACCCTCACCTCAGTGTGGCAGCACTTACACCTTTTTTTTTCCTGCCAGACTGAGGCTGTGAAGCCTGTGTGGATTTATCTCTGCAAGTGTGAAAGTGTTTCTGTATATGTGTGTGTGTGTCTATCGCTTTCTCTTGCTTCTCCACCCTTCCTCCCTCCTCCCCTTCTCCCTGTCTGGTGGAGCTGTAAGGAGAACAGGACTGCCGCATTGCGCTCCCTGCCTGTGACTGAGCTGCTGGCCTGGGGGGGGGGGAGGTTTTATAGGAATGCCCCCCCATTTTGATTGCTGGCTGGCTGCTAACTCCATGGACCTGAGAGACAAGGGGGGCGGGGACTGGGGATCCAGATGATTGGAGACTATGGGTGGGGGGACGCAAAAGAAAAGGAAAGGTGAGTGGTGGAAAAATGTAAAAGGCGGAGAGAGAATCAGGAGAAAGAGATTGTTTAAATGGAAGAACGAATGGTTGTATCGGGGAGGGAGGAGAATTAGGTGTCATGCCAAAGGAAAGTGGCTGATCAGTCAGTGTCAGCAAAGGTTGAAGGGGCACTGAAGGCATATGAGGCTCTGATGAGAGGGGGGGCGAGAGAAAGGAGGGCAGGGATAGTTCTCCCCCTCCCATCAGACAGGGGGACCTGCCAGACAGCCCAGACACTGCAGGGGGGGGGGGGGGGGGGGGAGGAGGAGGAGACGGCGGCTTGCAGACACAGCACAAGAGGCAAGTGCATTCTAGCTGTGAACCCAAAGCGGGCTGAGTGATATTAGTCTCATTCAGGAAAGAAGAAAATGAAAGAGGGGAGTGAGAGGGAAGCCTTCCTGGCCAGAGACAAGGTACTGTGTGTCTGAAGCTTTTTCTGTCAGTGTGTATAAAGGAGTCCAGTGTCTGAGAAGAGACAGACAGCAATGTGCATGTTTCGATCATGTGCCGCTTAGGGCTAGAAATGGATATAGAGATGTCAGATGTGTCTCTGGCAAAACCCATCCAATACGGAAGAGTGAGTGCAGCTATGTGCCTGGTACTTGTGCATGCCCTGCAGCAGTCTGAATGGCTTATATCCCATGCATGTAGAGCATCTCCTTGACAGCCTTCGCAGAGCTTTACAAAGAAAGCAAAGAGAGACAACAAAACGGGTCCAAAATGAGTAATTAAAGCAAATCCTACTGCTGCAGTAATTGGGAGAGGTCCCTGCCCCCAAGACCTTCACTTTATATATACAAGATCTTCTGTAAGTGACTGCAAAGCACTGCCTACATCTGACAGCAATATACAAAGAAATATTTATTTATTTATTTATCATTTTTATAGGTACTGCTGTATAGATACAGGTGCATCAAACAAGTGCGTGTTGAATGTATGTATATTCTGTATATGTACATTTCTATCATTTGAATGTAGATATATCTTTATCTACCTATTTAATTGTATCTATCTATGTAACTTTATTACAGTATGTGCAGCCCTAATCATATCTGTGCTTGCCTCCTGGTGTCCAGCTCAGACTGTACCTGCAGCCCTGATGTTTCTGCCTTCCTTCTTGTGCCCAGCTCACAATGTACCTGTAGCCCTAACGATGTCTGTGCCTTCCTCCCTGTGCAGAACTGGTGCTGTACCTGCAACCCTGGAGATGCCTGCACTTCCCTCCCATCTTCCCTGTGCACAGTTGATGCTGTGTCTGCAGTTGGGGTTATGCACAGAAATAGCTGGGTGAGTTGAATTGTTTGTTCATGGAGTCCCTGTCCCCATGAGCTAACAGGCTTGTCTACTGGGTAGGAGGGAGCAAGAATCTTGTTGCATTGTGGTAACACATTGTTTCTTTGCAAAAATCTTTGAGTTAATATGATATGAGAGAATTTAAAAAATATATTTTTGGCCCAGTAAGGGAAGATTGTAGTTATACTACAATCTTCCCTTACTGGGCCAAAAATATATTTGACTACCCTCAGGGTCCTTTTTCCACAGTCACGTCCCTGCAGTTACACAGTGGTAATGAGACGTGCCAGGGAGAGAGGAACAGGATTGAGAGAAGGCACAATAGCGTCCAGTGACAGCCTGAAACCCAGACGCTGTAAAGATTTCAAGGAAGGTTTGTGGAGGGGAAGCTTCCCAAAAGCCCAGGGCAGAAAAAGATGGATCTTCAACTGGAATTTGAGAATGAAAAGACAGACATCCCTGAAAGCATGTACTGCAGAACAGTAAACCTGGAGGGTACCATTTCAACACACCCAGACTGCGTGGAGTCAGCTAGGAGAAAATGCCACTCCAGTCTGAAAAAGCTGTTACAGCTTATATTCTGAGGTGTCCAGGGTACCCACTAACCGAGGCACAGAATACCTTGCATATTGGGGTTACTGCATAATGAAATGGAGCTGAATCCTTTCCATTTATTGCCTAAATGGTAAGCAAACCAGTCTTAAAATATTAACAGCTTCCCGAAGTTTGTTTTTCTTACTTTTGCTATATAATCTATTAAACCATATAGCCTCTCACCCAAAGAAAACTGGAAGGACTTATTGAAAACATACTACTCATGTTTTGTCCTCACCTGAAGTCTAATTCTATCTGTCTGTCAGTCTCTGCTTGAACTTGAGCTAGTCACTTAACCTCCCTGTAATCAATCTCAGTTCCTAAGCTCTTCTGGACGTGGTCATTGTTATCATATGAATGGCCTTGTGCAGCATCATTTACTGTTCCACCACCATATACCAGGAGTTCTCAGGGCCAGTGACAGGTCTGGTTTTCAGCCTAAGCAAATTCTGCAAATTAGCCTTGGTTTTAATCCATATGCATGCAAATATGTCTTCAGCCCAATATTAAGAAGGTTGTCTGGGGAATAATTTAAAACATCTAATGTAGGCTATTCCTGTATTTAATGGTGTTCTATCACAGCTAAATAAACTGAATAATTTATACACAGAAACCCTCAATTAGTGCTATAGGGGACTATATTCTATAAGTGGGTGCAGTCCACAAGGTCCACAATCCAGCCTGGTTTTCAGGGTTTCCACAATGAAGTAAGTATGAGATCTGTTTGCCTTCACTGCTTCCATTGCATGCAAATAGATCTCATATATACTCATTGTGGAAATCCTGAAATCCAGGCTGGGTTGTGGATCTCGAGCACTGGATTTGAGGATTCCCTGTGTTACAGAATATTAGAATAATCCGGCTTCAGTGCACCTACATATATGCGGCTACCACCAGCCATAGACCTGATGTAACTGCAGTCACGAAAGCATGGCAGTGGCACATGTGACTGACAGTATTCTGTATGTTATTTGCGCAAGTTGCAGCCCTGCCCATATCTCACCCATTTGAGTGCCCCCCCGAATTTACTGTTCTGCCACTTACAGATGCAATTATAGAATATTTATTTATTTATGATATTTGGTATACTGCCCAAATCAAAGCGGTTTACAACGTTGTTCCAGCTATAACTGTAAGCATTCCATAAAATCAACATCCCACAACATTAAAATACACAAGAAATTATCAATAAAAACATAAGAAATCACTGAACTATAAGGTTTATTGTATTGTTTGTTTGTTTTTCTACTGATTTTTATGTATGTTTTGGCCATACCCCGCTTAGATCTGTGTTAGAGCGGGTGATACATTTTTTACATAAATTAATAAGATAAGCCTGAATAGCGCTTAGTCACTCTGCTACCGCTTATGCACGTAAGTGAACACCAGCCTACAAAAGTAATGGTATTTTGCATGTTTACGTACTCAAATGGCATGTAGATGTGGGCACCCAGTTATTGAATAACCTTGTATTTGTATAAGATTTACATTTAGCCTGGATGTCCCAGGTTATACCTGTTTTTTCCACATCTGAACCAAATTTATAGACTACAGGATCAATTATTCAACATTCTCTATCCAGGCAGGTATTCTGCTGGCTAAATAGCACTGACCTGGTTGGGACATAATATTCAGTGGCACTGACAGGGTAGAGCCACTGAATATCACATTTGACGGTGTGGCACTATCTGGTTAGCGCCTGAGCAGAGTCTGGGAAGAGCTAGTTAGCTGCGATACTCAGTTCGCTAACCTGTGAACTATCTGGCTAAAGTAGAACGGCAAAAAGACTGGCCTAACTTTATCCAGGTAATTATCAAGTTTAATGGCAGTTGATACACCAGTCTTAGGGGCCCTGTTATTAAAGGGTTGGCACGCAGCAATCCGGAACTTCCGCTGGAGCCTGGCGGTAGTTCCCACCCCAGCGCATGCCATTTTTTAGATATTTGTAGTGCTGGAACTTAACCGACGGTAATCGACACTGCCCAGTTACTGCCAGGTTAGTGCGGGAGCCCCTACTGTCATTTCAGTGGGTGGCGGTAGGGGCTTCTCACCGAAATGGCCCTGTGGTAAGTGGTTCACTTACCGCATGGCCATTTCTTTTCTCCAAAAATGGCCAGCCTTTTACCTGCTGCGGCAAAGGGGGCCTCAGCGCACATCAAAAACATGCGCTGATGCTAGCACAGGCCCCCTTTTACCGCAGCTTAGTAAAAAAAGACCCTTAGAGCGCTCTTCAGGGTGGTTTACAAACTCTAATTTAGTATGGAAAGGAAATACACCAGTGGCAGTGGAGGAGTGGCCTAGTGGTTAGGGTGGTGGATTTTGGTCCTGGGGAACTGAGGAACTGAGTTTGATTCCCACTTCAGGCACAGGCAGCTCCTTGTGACTCTGGGCAAATCACTTAACCCTCCATTGCCCCATGTAAGCCGCATTGAGCCTGCCATGAGTGGGAAAGCACGGGGTACAAATGTAACAAAAAAAAAAAAAACACCAAATGATAGAAAGAATTGAGAGAGAAAAAAATGGTCTAGAATGCCGAGGTATCCAGCTCAATCAAATTTAAATTTCATAAAGGATTGTCCCAAACGTAATGTAATCGGAAGGGCATTCCAGAGTGTAGGACCGAATATCAGTGGCACTGGATAAATGCCAACAGTGGTCAGATACAGTCTGGATATCTGGGTATAAAAAGCCCTTGGCGGCCAGCGTTTAAAAAATGTTGATCATCACAAGCTGAATATTGTCCCCATATGTATAGTGCCCAAATATCAGCACCTATACATATAAACTATGGGGGCAATTCTATAACTGGGTGCCACAATTTAGGCGCACACTTTATGTGGGCTTTGAGCGTATTCTATAATGGTACTTACATATGTAATTGCCTTTACAGCACTCCTCCATTTAGCCGCTAACGTTTATGCCAGGTCTATGGCTGATGTAAATTTCCCTGCCAAATTTATAGTATTCTATAAGTAAAGTGCATAAATGTTTGCCCCACCCAAGCCCCTCCCCACTTACAGGGGTGGCCCAAGGCAATCTGCCACCTGAGGTGAGGGCTGAGATGGCGCCCCTCTCCCCCTGGCTGTGATTTAGTGTCTCCCCCTCCCTTCTTCAACCCTCTTCCCCAAGCCTACCTTTGTTTTCTAAATGGCGGCGGCGACAATGATTCCCGTAGGCTGCCCTGCCGCAGGCACCAGCCTCTTCTCTCTACTGCGGCCCGCCTCTGAGAAAACAGGAAGTTATGTCACAGGCGGGCCGCAGTAGAAGAGGCCAGTGCCGGCGGCAGGGCAGCCAATGGGAATCACTTCTGCTGCCACCTTTTAATAAACCAAGGTAGACTCGGGGAAGGGGATTGAAGAAGGAAGGGGGGAGATGCCAGACACGGCCGATGTGGGGGGATATGCTACTCCCTGACGAGTGCTGCCTGAAGCCCCTACCTCAGGTGGCCTAATGGTAGGGCCGCCACTGTCCACTTACAATTATAGCCATTTTAGCACACGCTACTGCTATTTATACACGTGAGTGCATACTTATATGTGTCAATGGCAGTATTCTATAAGTCTATACCTGCAGAGGGCACTGTTCTAGATTGATGGGATTTATTTATTTGCAGCTCCACCCCTGGAATGCCTCAGCTCTGCCCTCTCCAGTATAGCACTATTAGTGAAATATACCTACAACACTATGGCCCAGATTCTATATATGGCACACACACACACAAAAAAAACCTGTTCTAAACGCTATTCTGTAAATGGTGCTCCGAGTTGGTAGAAAAGCGCTTAGCATCAGGATCCACACCTAAGTTCCTGCGTGAAGATTTTGTGTAAATCCTTGGGCATAACTTAGGTGCAGATCCCCCAAATTCCATAACACTGCGCGTATCTCTAGTGAACACCCCCAATCCGCCTATGCCCCCCATGGCCACGCCCCCTTTTCAGTTGTGCATGAAAGGGTTTACCCACGCATTGTTATAGAACAGTGCTTAACAAGATTCGCATTAAATCCTAATTTTGGACAATTAATGCCAATTAGAACTAATTGGCTTGTTATCCACTTAAATTGTGCATGCAATTAAGCACACTATAAATAGAATCCGGGCCTATATGTATAATATGTCTGACCGGGGTTTTTTTTTTTTTAAAGCATGTACATGTTCAGCTCAGTGCCAAATGTTTTGAACATTGGCCTATTGATCTATATTTATTCGGAATATCCTGAAAACCAGGACTGGATCTCCATATAAATAACTAGATTTCAAACGAGGGGTGTACACTCTCATTTTCAAGGGCCACAAAGACCATTCCACCGATATTCAGCAGGCAGCGTGGTTGTCTGCCACCGCCGGTGCTGACTCCGGATATTCAACGCTGGGTCATTTCCGGTGACCGGCATTGAATATCTGGGTATTTCCTTGGGTAGCTCTAACTTAAGCGGCTATGTGAAGATTCAGCGCTGGCCAGTTAACAGCAGGTACAGATAGGAGCGCTATTTATGCGGTCCAACTTAGCCAGCCAACGCTTGAATATTTGCAAATAGTCAGCTATATCACTTGATATAGCAAGTTAGCTGCTATGGGGGAGATTCTATATATGGCACCCAAAAAATCCGCGCGGGAAACATTTTCGCCTAAGCGTATTCCATAATTCTCCGAGGACAAGCAGGCTGCTTGTTCTCACTGATGGGTGACGTCCACAGCAGCCCCTCCAATCGAAAACTTCACTAGCAAAGGCCTTTGCTAGTCCTCGCGCGCCGATGCGCACCGTGCATGCGCGGCCGTCTTCCCACCCGAACCGGCTCGTGTTCGTCAGTCTTCTTTTGTCCACGCTCGGGACGGTCGTGTTTGCACCGTTTTGCGCCCCTCAAGTTGACCCTCGCGCGTCTTTGAGCTTTTGCTTAAAAAAAAAAAAAAACTTGGAGGAAGACCTTTACGGTCTTTTCCCCTTTTCCCGTGTTTCCAGTTTTTGCCCTGCTAAGTTTCCTTTCGTTTTCGGGGTAGGCCCTTTTGAGGCCTCGGTTCGGGTTTTTTCTCTCCCTATTTTGGTGCCTTTACCGCCATTACGAGTTTTGATTTCGCCGGCGTGATTTTTCCGCCCATGTCATCGAAGTCTTCCAGCGGCTTCAAGAAGTGCACCCAGTGCGCCCGGGTAATCTCGCTCACTGATAGGCACGCGTCGTGTCTTCAGTGTCTGGGGGCTGGGCACCGCCCGCAGGCCTCTAGTCTTTGCGCCCTTTTACAGAAAAGGACTCAGGTAACGAGATTGACCCAGTGGAACGTGTTGTTCTCGGGCTCTTTGTCGGCAACAGCACCAGGGGCATCGAGTGCATCGACGTCGACAGCTTCAAGACCTTCAACCTCGGCATCAACTACATCGATTGCATCGAGGCATCGACCTTCTGCATCGTCGGTACCGAGACATCGAAAGTCTGCGTCAGCGTCGGTGGTACCGGGACCTCCACTAGTGCTGATGTCGTCGGACGGTGGTGCTTCGACTGGAGTGCAGGTGAGGGCTGTCCATTCCCCTGCTGGTGGCGGTGAGCCTTCGGGTGGGTCTCCCCCTACCCTGAGGGCTCCTGCGGTACAGCCCCCCCGACACCGACCTTCTTCGGCCTCGGCCCCGAGGAAGCAACGGTTGGATTCTACGTCCTCCTCGTCGGTACCGGGAAGTTCCGGTGACATGCTTCGTTTGAAAAAGTCAAAGAAGCATCGACACCGGTCTCCTTCCCGCATCGGTACCGAGAGCTCTGGGTCGCCGAGGGAGTCGGCACCCAGTAGGCATCGGCACCGGGAGGACCGCTCACCCTCTGTTCAGGAGGTGTCAATGCGCTCCACCTTGGACAGCCCGGAACAGCCTCCACGCCCGGAACAGACTCTGACTTCGACGCCTGCATCGGCTACCATGTCTTTCTCCACAGCCGCTCTGCACGAGAGTCTCCGGGCCGTTCTCCCAAAGATCCTGGGAGAGCTGTTGCGCCCTTCCCCTCCGGTACCGGGGGTGCTTGCGCCACCGGTACCATCGAGTGAGGCGCCGGCTGGCCCCTTGCCTGGGGTGAGGTCTCCGACATCGGTGCCGCTTGCGGTACCGACTGCGGTCGCCTCCCAGGAAGGCTCCCCGACAACGTCGGCGGAGGGAGCTTCGCCGGTGCGGGCGAGGGAGTCTACCTCTCGACGCTCCCACCGTGGCCGTGTTTCCACGGAGTCGAGTCGGGCACGGCTTCAGACGCAGGTTCACGAACTTGTGTCTGATACCGATGGTGAGGCCTCGTGGGAAGAGGAAGAGGACATCAGATATTTCTCTGACGAGGAGTCTGATGGCCTTCCTTCCGATCCCACTCCCTCCCTTGAAAGGCAGCTTTCTCCTCCCGAGAGTCTGTCTTTTGCGGCCTTTGTCCGGGAGATGTCTACGGCCATCCCCTTCTCGGTGGTTGTGGAGGACGAGCCCAGAGCTGAAATGTTTGAGCTCCTGGACTATCCTTCTCCACCTAGGGAAGCGTCCACAGTACCCATGCATCATGTCCTAAAAAAGACATTGCTGGCGAACTGGACCAGGCCTCTAAGTAATCCCCACATTCCCAAGAAGATCGAGTCCCAGTACCGGATCCATGGGGATCCAGAGCTGATGCGCACTCAGTTGCCTCATGACTCTGGTGTGGTGGATCTGGCCCTAAAGAAGGCTAAAAGTTCTAGGGAGCATGCTTCGGCGCCCCCGGGCAAGGACTCTAGAACCTTAGACTCCTTTGGGAGGAAGGCCTACCATTCTTCTATGCTCGTGGCCAAAATCCAGTCTTACCAGCTCTACACGAGCATACACATGCGGAACAATGTGCGGCAGTTGGCGGGCTTGGTGGACAAGCTCCATCCTGAGCAAGCCAAGCCATTTTAGGAGGTGATCAGGCAGCTGAAGGCGTGCAGAAAATTCCTGGCCAGAGGGGTATATGATACCTTTGATGTCGCGTCCAGGGCCGCTGCTCAAGGTGTGGTGATGCGCAGACTCTCATGGCTGCGTGCCTCCGACCTGGAGAATAGGATCCAGCAGCGGATTGCGGACTCCCCTTGCCGAGCGGACAATATTTTTGGAGAAAAAGTCGAACAGGTGGTAGAGCAGCTCCACCAGCGGGATACCGCTTTCGACAAGTTCTCCCGCCGGCAGCCTTCAGCATCTACCTCCACAGGTAGACGTTTTTATGGGGGAAGGAAGACTGTTCCCTACTCTTCTGGTAAGCGTAGGTACAATCCTCCTTCTTGACAGCCTGCGGCCCAGGCTAAGCCCCAGCGTGCTCACTCTCGTCAGCAGCGTGTGCCTCGCAAGGCCCCTCGGCTCCCCAGCAAAAGCAAGGGGCGAGCTTTTGACTGGCTCCAGCAGAGCATAGCCGACATCAACGTGTCAGTGCCGGGCGATCTGCCTGTCGGGGGGGAGGTTGAAAGTTTTTCACCAAAGGTGGCCTCTCATAACCTCCGACCAGTGGGTTTTCCAAATAGTCCGGCAAGGATACACCCTCAATTTGGCTTCCAAACCTCCAAATTGCCCACCGGGAGCTCAATCTTACAGCTTCCAGCACAAGCAGGTACTTGCAGAGGAACTCTCCGCCCTTCTCAGCGCCAGTGCGGTCGAGCCCGTGCCATCCGGGCAAGAAGGGCTGGGATTCTATTCCAGGTACTTCCTTGTGGAAAAGAAAACAGGGGGGATGCGTCCCATCCTAGACCTAAGGGCCCTGAACAAATATCTGGTCAAGGAAAAGTTCAGGATGCTTTCCCTGGGCACCCTTCTTCCCATGATTCAGGAAAACGACTGGCTATGCTCTCTGAACTTGAAGGACGCCTACACGCACATCCTGATACTGCCAGCTCACAGACAGTATCTGCGATTTCAGCTGGGCACACGTCACCTCCAGTACTGTGTGCTACCCTTTGGGCTCGCCTCTGCGCCCAGAGTGTTCACAAAGTGCTTGGCTGTAGTAGCAGCGGCGCTTCGCAGGCTGGGAGTACACGTGTTCCCCTATCTCGACGATTGGCTAGTGAAGAACACATCCGAGGCAGGAGCTCTACAGTCCATGCAGATGACTATTCGCCTCCTGGAGCTACTGGGGTTTGTGATAAATTATCCAAAGTCCCATCTTCTCCCAGTGCAGAGACTCGAATTCATAGGAGCTCTGCTGGATTCTCGGACGGCTCGTGCCTATCTCCCAGAGGCGAGAGCCAACAACTTGTTGTCCCTCGTCTCGCGGGTGCGAGCGTCCCAGCAGATCACAGCTCGGCAGATGTTGAGATTGTTGGGCCACATGGCCTCCACAGTTCATGTGACTCCCATGGCCCGCCTTCACATGCGATCTGCTCAATGGACCCTAGCTTCCCAGTGGTTTCAGGCTGCTGGGGATCTAGAAGACCTGATCCACCTGTCCACGAGTTTTCTCAAATCCCTGTATTGGTGGAAGATTTGGGCCAATTTGACTCTGGGACGCCCTTTCCAAATTCCTCAGCCACAAAAAGTGCTGACTACGGATGCGTCTCTCCTGGGGTGGGGGGCTCATGTAGATGGGCTTCACACCCAGGGAAGCTGGTCCCTCCAGGAACACGATCTGCAGATCAATCTCCTGGAGTTACGAGCGGTCTGGAACGCTCTGAAGGCTTTCAGAGATCGGCTGTCCCACCAAATTATCCAAATTCAGACAGACAACCAGGTTGCCATGTATTACATCAACAAGCAGGGGGGCAACTGATCTCGCCCCCTGTGTCAGGAAGCCGTCAGCATGTGGCTCTGGGCTCGCCGTCACGGCATGGTGCTCCAAGCCACATATCTGGCAGGCGTAAACAACAGTCTGGCCGACAGGTTGAGCAGGATTATGCAACCTCACGAGTGGTCGCTCAACTCCCGAGAAGTGCGCCAGATCTTCCAGGTGTGGGGCACCCCCTTGGTAGATCTCTTTGCATCTCGAGCCAACCACAAGGTCCCTCAGTTCTGTTCCAGACTTCAGGCCCCCGGCAGACTGGCATCGGATGCCTTCCTCCTGGACTGGGGGGAAGATCTGCTGTATGCTTATCCTCCCATAACTCTGGTGGGGAAGACTTTGTTGAAACTCAAGCAAGACCGAGGCACCATGATTCTGATTGCTCCGTTTTGGCCGCGTCAGATCTGGTTCCCTCTTCTTCTGGAGTTGTCCTCTGAAGAACCGTGGAGATTGGAGTGTTTTCCGACCCTCATCACACAGGACGAAGGGGCGCTTCTGCATCCCAACCTCCGGTCTCTGGCTCTCACGGCCTGGATGTTGAGAGCGTAGACTTTGCCTCTTTGGGTCTGTCGGAGGGTGTCTCCCGTATCTTGCTTGCTTCCAGGAAAGATTCCACTAAGAGGAGTTACTTCTTTCTATGGAGGAGGTTTGCCGTCTGGTGTGACAGCAAGGCCCTAGATCCTCGCTCTTGTTCTACACAGACCCTGCTTGAATACCTTCTGCACTTGTCTGAGTCTGGTCTCAAGACCAACTCTGTAAGAGTTCACCTTAGCGCAATCAGTGCATATCATTACCGTGTGGAAGGTAAGCCGATCTCAGGACAGCCTTTAGTTGTTCGCTTCATGAGAGGTTTGCTTTTGTCAAAGCCCCCCGTCAAACCTCCTACAGTGTCATGGGATCTCAGTGTCATTCTCACCCAGCTGATGAAACCTCCTTTTGAGCCACTGAACTCCTGCCATCTGAAGTACTTGACCTGGAAGGTCATTTTCTTGGTGGCAGTTACTTCAGCTCGTAGAATCAGTGAGCTTCAGGCCCTGGTAGCCCAGGCCCTTTACACCAAATTTCATCATAACAGAGTAGTCCTCCGCACTCACCCTAAGTTCTTGCCAAAGGTTGTGTCGGAGTTCCATCTGAACCAGTCAATTGTCTTGCCAACATTCTTTCCGCGTTCTCATTCCTGCCCTGCTGAACGTCAGCTGCACACATTGGACTGCAAAAGAGTACATAAGTACATAAGTACATAAGTAGTGCCATACTGGGAAAGACCAAAGGTCCATCTAGCCCAGCATCCTGTCACCGACAGTAGGCCAATCCAGGTCAAGGGCACCTGGCACGCTCCCCAAACGTAAAAACATTCCAGACAAGTTATACCTAAAAATGCGGAATTTTTCCAAGTCCATTTAATAGCGGTCTATGGACTTGTCCTTTAGGAATCTATCTAACCCCTTTTTAAACTCCGTCAAGCTAACCGCCCGTACCACGTTCTCCGGCAACGAATTCCAGAGTCTAATTACACGTTGGGTGAAGAAAACTTTTCTCCGATTCGTTTTAAATTTACCACACTGTAGCTTCAACTCATGCCCTCTAGTCCTAGTATTTTTGGATAGCATGAACAGTCGCTTCACATCCACCCGATCCATTCCACTCATTATTTTATACACTTCTATCATATCTCCCCTCAGCCGTCTCTTCTCCAAGCTGAAAAGCCCTAGCCTTCTCAGCCTCTCTTCATAGGAAAGTCGTCCCATCCCCACTATCATTTTCGTCGCCCTTCGCTGTACCTTTTCCAATTCTACTATATCTTTTTTGAGATACGGAGACCAGTACTGGACACAATACTCCAGGTGCGGTCGCACCATGGAGCGATACAACGGCATTATAACATCCGCACACCTGGACTCCATACCCTTCCTAATAACACCCAACATTCTATTCGCTTTCCTAGCCGCAGCAGCACACTGAGCAGAAGGTTTCAGCGTATCATCGACGACGACACCCAGATCCCTTTCTTGATCCGTAACTCCTAACGCGGAACCTTGCAAGACGTAGCTATAATTCGGGTTCCTCTTACCCACATGCATCACTTTGCACTTGTCAACATTGAACTTCATCTGCCACTTGCACGCCCATTCTCCCAGTCTCGCAAGGTCCTCCTGTAATCGTTCACATTCCTCCTGCGACTTGACGACCCTGAATAATTTTGTGTCATCGGCGAATTTAATTACCTCACTAGTTATTCCCATCTCTAGGTCATTTATAAATACATTAAAAAGCAACGGACCCAGCACAGACCCCTGCGGGACCCCACTAACTACCCTCCTCCACTGAGAATACTGGCCACGCAATCCTACTCTCTGCTTCCTATCTTTCAACCAGTTCTTAATCCATAATAGTACTCTACCTCCGATTCCATGACTCTGCAATTTCTTCAGGAGTCTTTCGTGCGGCACTTTGTCAAACGCCTTCTGAAAATCCAGATATACAATATCAACCAGCTCCCCATTGTCCACATGTTTGCTTACCCCCTCAAAAAAATGCATTAGATTGGTGAGGCAAGACTTCCCTTCACTAAATCCGTGCTGACTTTGTCTCATCAGTCCATGTTTTTGTATATGCTCTGCAATTTTATTCTTAATAATAGCCTCCACCATCTTGCCCGGCACCGACGTCAGACTCACCGGTCTATAATTTCCCGGATCTCCTCTGGAACCCTTCTTAAAAATCGGAGTAACATTGGCTACCCTCCAGTCTTCCGGTACTACACTCGATTTTAGGGACAGATTGCATATTTCTAACAGTAGCTCCGCAAGTTCATTTTTTAGTTCTATTAATACTCTGGGATGAATACCATCAGGTCCCGGTGATTTACTACTCTTCAGCTTGCTGAACTGACCCATTACATCCTCCAAGGTTACAGAGAATTTGTTTAGTTTCTCCGACTCCCCCGCTTCAAATATTCTTTCCGGCACCGGTGTCCCCCCCAAATCCTCCTCGGTGAAGACCGAAGCAAAGAATTCATTTAATTTCTCCGCTACGGCTTTGTCCTCCTTGATCGCCCCTTTAACACCATTTTCGTCCAGCGGCCCAACCGACTCTTTGGCCGGTTTCCTGCTTTTAATGTATCTAAAAAAATTTTTACTATGTATTTTTGCTTCCAACGCTAATTTCTTCTCAAAGTCCTTTTTTGCCCTCCTTATCTCCGCTTTGCATTTGGCTTGGCATTCCTTATGATCTATCCTGTTACTTTCAGTTGGTTCTCTTCTCCACTTTCTGAAGGATTGTTTTTTGGCTCTAATGATTTCCTTTATGTTACTGTTTAGCCACGCCGGCTGACGTTTAGTCTTTTTTTCCCTTTTTTCTAATACGTGGAATATATTTGTCCTGAACCTCCAGGATGGTGTTTTTAAACAGCATCCACGCCTGATGCAAGTTTTTTACTCTGCGAGCTGCTCCTTTCAGTCTTTTTTTCACCATTTTTCTCATTTTGTCGTAATCACCTTTTCTATAGTTAAACGCTAGCGTACTTGGCCTTCTATCTGGAGCGGACACAGCCCAACAGACAGTCCGCCCAATTGTTTTTTTTTTTTTATCCCAACAGGAGGGGAGTGGCTGTGGGGAAATGCACCATATCCAATTGGCTAGCAGATTGTATTTCCTTCACTTACGCCCAGGCTGGGCTGGCTCTTGAGGGTCATGTCACGGCTCATAATGTCAGAGCCATGGCTGCGTCAGTGGCCCACTTGAAGTCAGCCACTATTGAAGAGATCTGCAAAGCTGTGACGTGGTCATCTGTCCACACATTCACATCTGATTACTGCCTGCAGCAGGATACCCGATGCGACAGTCGGTTCAGGCAGTCAGTGCTTCAGAATCTATTCGGGGTTTAGAATCCAACTCCACCCCCCTAGGCCCATGTTTTATTCTGTTCCAGGCTACACTCTCTGTTAGTTGGATAAGTTGTTAGGTCAATCTCAGTTATGTCCTCGCCGTTGCGAGGCCCAATTGACCATGTTTGTTGTTTTGAGTGAGCCTGGGGGCTAGGGATACCCCATCAGTGAGAACAAGCAGCCTGCTTGTCCTCGGAGAAAGCGAATGCTACATACCTGTAGAAGGTATTCTCCGAGGACAGCAGGCTGATTGTTCTCACAAACCCGCCCGCCTCCCCTTTGGAGTTGTGTCTTCCCTTGTTTTGTCTTGCTACGTATGGGACTGACGAACACGAGCCGGTTCGGGCTGGAAGACGGCTGCGCATGCGCGGTGCGCATGGGCGCGCAAGGACTAGCAAAGGCCTTTGCTAGTGAAGTTTCCGACTGGAGGGGCTGCCGTGGACGTCACCCATCAGTGAGAACAATCAGCCTGCTGTCCTCGGAGAATACCTTCTACAGGTATGTAGCATTCGCTGCGGCACCTAGATTTAGGCACCATATATCGAATACGCTTGGTTGATATCCCAGTGCCTAAAACTACGTGCATACATTTACACCAATGAAAACATGGCGTAAATACTGGCGCGTTGAATTCGGCACACTGGGTCATATTCTATAACTACGAGCATAAATTTTGGAATGCCCACGAAACATCTGTTTACCCACCCATAACCACGTCCCTCTTTTACTGTGCGCCCTAGAAATTAGGCATACTGCATTATAGCATACGTTTAGTCAGTTGTGTGCATAAATTCTAATTATTGCCAGTTAGTGCTCACTATTGCTTAAGTGCTGTTAAAAAACGCTGATTGTTTTGTTAAGCCAATTAAGTTGCACCCGTTGTTACAGAATACACTTGGATTTCAGCGCAGATCTCTAGGTGCGCTATATAGAACCCAAGGGTTTGCGCTAAGCAATAATATTCAGCGTTGAGATAACCGCTATCTCGCACTGAGTATTAGTGCTTAGCCAGCTAAGGGGTCCTTTTACTAAGGTGCACCGAAAAATGGCCTGCGCTGGAGTAGACGTATGTACTGGACATGGGCAGGTCCATTTTTCAGCGCACCTGCAAAAAAGGCCTTTTTTTTGGCCGTAAATGGACGTGCGACAAAATGAAAATTGGCATGCGTCCATTTTGGGCCTGTGACCTTACCGCCACCCATTCACTTAGCGGTAAGGTCTGCATGATTGTTCATAAAATCATTTACGGAGATGCCCCGACCTACATGCTAGACCTAATGGACCTGCCACCCAGAAACGCTAAAAAATCTTCCCGCACCTTTCTCAACCTACACTTCCCCAGTTGTAAAGGATTAAAATACAAACTAACACACACACGACCAGCTTTTCTTATATGGGCACACAGCTGTGGAACACACTTCCAACTCACTTGAGAACAATCAACGAATTAATTAACTTCCGCAAATCTCTGAAGACATACCTCTTTGATAAAGTCTACCACGAGAACCCATAACTAACTATAACACAACACCTATCCAACTTTACTCAGAATGTATCTTTCTACAACTGCTTGACCAAATCCTCTTGTCTTCCTTGACTTCTTTGTAACACCAATTGTATTTTTCATCCAGGTATGGTGATGCCATAACAGGTCTTTGTAAGCCACATTGAGCCTGCAAATAGGTGGGAAAATGTGGGATATAAGTGCAATAAATAAATAAATAACCAGGCAGTAATCGTCAGCACGCATACAATGCCGATTACCGCCTGGTTAGCACCACACGCTAGAAATGTTCTGGGGCACGTAGTGGGCACGCGTAAAAAAATGAAATTACTGCCCGGGCTATGCGGTAGCCGGGCGGTAGTTCCAAATTGGCACACGTTGAGCGCGCGCAGGTGCTTAGTAAAAGGGCCCCTAAGTGCAATTTAACTGGCCAGAAGCCATTCCTGGGCAGTTAAATAGCACTGAATATCGGGCCCTTTGTTTTCAGGATGTTAAAATGGATATCTATGATACAGTGGCTTAAGGAATAATGTCAAAGCTAGATTGTCCTGAAAGACAGGCTCATTTGTGATCCTCAAGGCCGGAGCTGTGCATTTCTTTTTCAAGGCTTACATCTAATTTTTCTTTTTGTGTTTCCTTTTTTCATGTGATGTGAATTCCTAGCGCCATGCCCTCTGCAATTTCTCAGCATGCCCCTCTGTCCCTGAGACCCTTAACCTGTGAGGAAAATGAGAAGTCACAGGTGAGGCACTCGGGAACTGTGTGACATGCGTCTTCTCCTCATCTGGCAGTGAGGTTCAGAGGCCAACCCATTGGGGGCGTTCCTTTGGCAGCCATGACGTGCTTACAGGATATGGCCTTAAGGGCATGTGGAGTGGGGGAGAGCTTGGTCTAAATCAGAATAGGAGGGTGAAAGTACCAAGGGACAGTAACTATTGAGCTGCATTTCATAAGGAACAGGCCGATCCAGCCCTGGTTTTACCCCCAGTGAATCTTAGGAGAAATTGCAACTATCAGTTCAGAGATGCAATGGAGTAAAACCAGGAGCGGATCAACATGTATTGGGAGTTGCAGTCACTTTAGACCCCTTCCAAGTGAAGATCCTGATCATATAGAATAATAGAGACACATGTATTCCACTGGGTTTTATTTTATTTTTTTTAAATCAAGGAAGAAAGCACGGTTTGCCTGCCCCTCCCTATAATTCTCTTCTAACTGCAGTGCTAGCAAAATAAGCTTTTGAAAATTGTGATATGATATTTTGATTTGTCTGGAGTATATATATATATATATATATATATATATATATATATATATATATATATATATATATATATATATATATATATATATATGAAGTATCACGTCATACCTTGTGTAATAAGTTTATCTTGTTGGGCAGACCATCATCTACTATGGTACTATCTTGGTATTGGCTCTACATTTTTAACCAATGGATTGATCCAGTGTATTAAGATGTTCTGAAGAATCTATATATTCATACATACACTAGGAGAGGAAGGGGAAACCCAGAGAGGTCAGCCTGGCTAACCCTGCTCTTAAGGTCTTCCTGCTAGTTAGGGGGTGGTTACCAGGTCCTCACACCTTAAGTTCAATTTTATTTGACATACCGCCTATAAAAATAATGAGGTCAATATTTAACTGACTGTGGTCAGCGTTTTTTTGGCCGCTGGCAGCAGTATCATCAAATATTCAGTGCCAGGTCATATCCAGGGACCAACATTGAACATCCAGTTGTACACAGCCAGATAACACTTATCCCGTTAAGTGGAATATTCAGAACTTAACCAGATAAAGATAGGACTGTGTTTTATGCAGTCCTACTTATCAGGTGAGCATATACGGTAAAGTGCTGAATATTGGCACTTAATCGAATAAGTGCAGGAGTGGAGGAGTGGCCTAGTGGTTAGGGTGGTGGACTTTGGTCCTGGGGAACTGAGGAACTGAGTTTGATTCCCACTTTAGGCACAGGCAGCTCCTTGTGACTCTGGGCAAGTCACTTAACCCTCCATTGCCCCATGTAAGCCGCATTGAGCCTGCCAAGAGTGGGAAAGCACGGGGTACAAATGTAATAAAATAAAAATAAATAAATAAGTGCTGACTCCACCCCTGGACTGCCCTCAAAATAACTGTTTTTAGCATTGATGCTAACTGGGTATATTCAGCATCTCTATCCGGTTAAGCACCACTGCCTATACCCAATTATCCACGGCCATGTGATTTTAAAATGGCCAAGAGCCTCTCCTGGCTGTTTAAATCGCCTTGAATGTTGACCCTAACATCTAAGTGGTTTACAAAATCATAAATGAGCTTTCAAAGGCAACAAGTGGCAGACAGAAAAAAAGTATTGACTGGAATACATAATCACTGGGTATTTCAAGGTAGCATCCACTCATCTTCAGTATAAAAGAACTCTGGCTCATAGCCATTGCTATCAAGTATTTTGCTCCATGCTCAGGACTGCTATGGGGTTATAGTCTTATAAACCAGCCAACCATTGTGAATTCTTCTCCCACCTTCTCCATGTCCCTGTCATACGCCTACTTGAGAGCTCCCAAACTGTTCCCTTATTCACCTACAGCAGAGATATTCAACGTTTTTTATCTCAAGGCACACTTACATGGCGCTAAAATTGTCAAGACACACCCCCACACATGGTCCAGCATTTTATCTTCTACCCCCACACACACACACACACACACACACATGGTCCAGCATTTTATCTTCTTCCCCTCCCACCCCACCTGCACCCCCACATATAGTCCAGTATTTTACTTTTTCTCCCCCACCCCACCGAGTTCAGCATTTACCTTCTCTTTCTCCATCCTCACAAATAGTCCAGCATTTAACTTCTCTTCCCTCCACCCTCAGAAATAGTCCAGCATTTACATTCTCTTCATATAGCCTGCTCATGTCAACCCTGGAGCATTCTATCTGACACGTCCCACCTATATGAAAGAAGTTACATCAGAGAGAAGGATCCAGGGTTGATGGGACCAGGCTGTATGAATCACTGCTCCCTTCCACTGACCACTAGAGAGCAAGAAAACTTACTCCATCCTGGCACAAATTAAGGTGGCCCAACTCCCGCGGCACACCTGGGGATCAGTCACGGCACACTAGTTGAAAAACGCTGACCTACATCATGAAAAAAAGAGTCATACGTGCTCCTGTAGATGGTTGAGGCTGGAATGCTGCTGGGGGGGGGGGGGGGGGGGGGAGGAGGAGGAGGAATTGAACAGAAAGGAGAAGAAAGAGGGGAGCTTCAGCTATTGCTCAATGATGACACCTAGTGGTCCATGTTAGCCAGATTTAGAGGAAGACTGAGTTTAGTCTCTGGTTTAGGACTATCACCCTGATGTTTGGGTGGCGTTGAAAGAGAGCTACATAAATTAGATAGTTGTTGTAACCCAAAACAAGTTGGTTCTGACAGAAAGGCCTGGCCAAAGAAAAATTCGGATTAAACATTAAGACAAAGAAGCAGAATGGAAAGTTGCAGTAAGCAAAAGCATCATTGTGAGGTTGCTTTATTAAACTGCATTAACCAAACACCAGCATTTACCCCCTAATTCTACAAATGTCACCAAACATTGTGCGTATAAGTTTGGACATGTGCCCAATTTACATGTACAATTTAATTGAATAAGATAATTAGCGCCATTGGAGCCGACTCTGTGGGTGCTGTGGATGCTTGAGCACCCCCAATATTGAGAAAAATTCCTTGTATGTGTTCAGGGAGGGGTCTTTTCCATTGGGCTTAGCACCCCCAATAATTTTGAAAAGTTGGCTCCTATGATTAGCGCCAATAATTGACTTTTTAACAAGAAATTATTGGCACTAATTAGATTTAATTGGCGTTTATGCACATAAATGTAGGCACAGGATCTGTACCTAAAATGTACGTGTGATCTGAAAAAGGGCGCGGAAATGGGAGGGTCATGGGTGTAACAGGGGCATTCCTAAAATTAACATGCATCCTTACAGAATAACAGGTATACACGCCTAACGTAAGTGTGTACATTTGCACCATGTTTCAGTTGATGCAAATGGCCGCATCTAAAGTTAGGCACGATTCTGGACGTAAGCACTATTCTCTAAATTGCACCTAACTTTAAGCATGGCTTATTGAATAGCACTTTTTCAGCATCAACTTTTTTTGTGACATAATAGAGCTCTTTTATGAAGCGGTAGCAGCTATAATAGAAAAGAGTTTGATCAGCGTAGCAGGCGCAATTCTGTGTACAATTTGAAAAGTCAAACAAGCTGTCTTACTTTTGTGTGCTGTGCACATATGTGTTACTGGAGGCTTATTTGGAGTGAAGTTACAATGTGTACACATTGTATAAAATATATGTGTCTGTGCATGGTGTATGCACACACATTCACACTCTCAGGGCAAGTATATGCTTGTACAAGAGAATTTGTTCTCTAGTGAGGCTCATTTTATATAAACTCATAGGTGCCTGTGGTGCCTGTATAAAATCAACCAAAAAAAATAAGGTGACAATGTCCAAAAAAATAAAAACAATATTGCTGAACACAATTATAAAAATGAAAATTTTATATTGAGGCATCAACATGCTAAAATAGTCTTCACTGTAAACTTATGAGCTCACAATCTATCATCATCTTCTGTTTGTTTTGGTAGGCAAAGGTGTCAATGAGCTCCCTAAATACAATTTATGTATATTTGAAAATATCTTCAAAACCTAACTGACAGATTCAGCAAAACTCTGCTTTTGATTGCTCGACATTGATGTTTTGGTTCAAGCCCCTGCTTCAGGGGTCAAAGCACCATGTAAAATCTTCAATACACTATGGGGGCACAAAAAAACATGTAAAACAAGGCATCCAAACTAAAAAGTAATTGTTGCCGTATTTAAAACCCCCAAACTCCACCCCTTGTGATGGCATCATAGCACAGGTTCATAGCACATTGGTCATTGACATAAAGCCAAAATCCATGTTTTTTTTTTGTTACATTTGTACCCCACACTTTCCCCACTCATGGCAGGCTCAATGCAGCAATGGAGGGTTAAGTGACTTGCCCAGAGTCACAAGGAGCTGCCTGTGCCTGAAGTGGGAATTGAACTCAGTTCCTCAGGACCAAAGTCCACCACCCTAACCACTAGGCCTCTCCTCCATTAATTAATCCATTAATTATGTTACAAATCAAATATTTATCTTCAAAAAAACATTAAAATGATGAAAACAAAAAATAATTAATAAAAAGCTGACCACTCGATACTGATGTTGAAACCACTAGGCATGGTAGTTTTGAGATTTTTGAAAATCTAGTAATGCTTCCTTTGAAGCAATCTAAGATCAATGTCGCCACCTGGTGGGGAAGGTCAAATTTGATCCTTGTTAATAAACGTGAGTTCTGTGAACTGGTGCTTTTTGTTGATGCAGTGAGCCAGCATCCGGCTCCTATGTTCATTTCGGTATTTAAGCTGAAACATCAATGTTGGGTCATCAGAAGCAGAATTATGCTGAATTTGAATTTGTCAGATAAGTTTGTTAAAATAGTTTTGATAATATGTACATTTTATTTTGGGAGCTCGTTCCCAGCTTTGTCCACCAAACAAAATGGAGGAAGATGATGATATTCAGATTCTCAGCACCAAAAAGTAGGGATGGACAAGTAGCCTCCTAAAAAGGGACCCAAAGGACACACTTGAAGATAGGTAGGTATAAGATTGGCTTTATTGATATCATCAGTAAAGAAGAGTGACCTTGGGGTGTTGGTATCGGAGGATATGAAGGTGAAGAAACAATGTGACAAGGGGTGACATGATACAGACATTCAAATATTTGAAAGGTATTAATCCACAAACGAACCTTTTCCGGAGACGGGAAGGTGGTAGAACTAGAGGACATGAATTGAGGTTGAAGGGGGGCAGACTCAGGAGTAATATCAGGAAGTATTTTTTCACAGAAAGGGTGATAGATACGTGGAATGCCCTCCCGCGGGAGGTGATGGAGATGAAAACAGTAATGGAATTCAAACATGCATGGGATAAACATAAAGGAATCCTGTTAAGAAGGAATGGATCTACAGAATCTTAGGGGAGATTGGGTGGCAACGCCAGTAATTGGGAAGCAAAACCGGTGCTGGGCAGATTTCTACAGTCTACGCCCTGATCATAACTGAATAGATATGGAAAGTTCAAGAACAGTGCTGGGCAGACTTTTACGGTCTGTGCCCTGAGAAAGGCAAGGACAAATCAAACTCAGGTACACATATAAAGTATCACATATCATGTAAAATGAGTTTATTTTGTTGGGCAGACTGGATGGACCGTACAGGTCTTTATCTGCCATCATTTACTATATTACTCACATTAATTATATCAGGATTCTGCATGCAAATAGACTCTGCTCTTCAGACTTTGTGATTGTCACATACCACCCACCCCTGGGCGTGGGCTGAGTGTCTGTGAGGTCTCCTCGGGTCACTGGCTGGGAGTTGTCTGACACCCGCAGGAAGAAAAGTTCTGCCACAGAAAATTAGTTAGGTCTTGGCACTATCTGATGACCTTCACTTAACCCCTTGGATCTGTCTCCATTAAGGTCACCTGGTTGAGCCTGGTCTCAGCCCAGCTCAACTGTCATTTTCAGGTGTTAATCATGAATCCATGAATGTTCAAAGCAAAGTCCTACTCCTACATATACAAAGGGCCTCGATATTGAAAGGATTTATGTTCCTAACTTTGAGAGTTATGCTCATAAACTGGCCTTTTTGAAAATTTAATAGGGCTGTGCATAACGTTTTACTCAAAATTGCACTAAACTTCTAAATTTAGGAGCATAAAAAGTAGGTGGCAACGGGAACAGATTTAGAGCTCTTAAATCTAGGTAAATGAATGGCAGACCTAAATTTATGAGCAAAACTTTAAAGCTTCTAAATTAAGAGGAATTTTAGCATTGATTTTCAGTGCAATTTAACTGGCCAGAAACGGCTTATGGCCAGTTAAATCACATGTTCAAGGCTAACCAGTCATTTTCAGTGGAACTTGACCAGTTAGTGTCAACTCAAAATCAGCTATTTTGGGGGCAGAGTCAGCACTTGGCTGGTCAAGTACTGATGTTCAGAACTTAACCGACCGGGTTAACCACATAAATAGGACCAGATAAAGGTCAGTCCTATCTTTTTGTAGTAACCCATAGCCGGTTATGTCCTGAATATCGCACTTAACCAGCTATATGTTAGCTGGCTCCGCAAACCCAGAAATTCCAGTGCCCAGTGGGATGTAAACACCGTCACAGTGATGCTTCCATTTTCTGCAGTTCTCCAGATTCATTCATTTTCTTCTGCACTTTTAGGTGCCTGAAAGGTGCACTGTGAAGGCTAGATTCAGTAAATGACACTCAAAATTCGGCACCGAAAAAAATTGTCACTCAATGCTATTCTATAATGGGCACTCAAAGATGGGCATCCATTATAGAATAGCATTGTGTGCCAATTTCAGTGCCCAAATTTGGACTCCAAGACTTACGCCTGCTGAAACCAGATGTAATTCCTGGCATCCATCCCCGGTAGTCTATAGCACTGCTCACAAATTGTAGGATGCCCTGACCTGCCCATGCACCTCCCATGGCCACGCCCCATTTTGGGTTGTGTGCTGTGGAATTTAGGCACACAATGTTATAGAATAGCTCCGCCCAGTTCCAAATTGGTGCTGATTAATGCCATTGAGCACCCAATTACTGACACTAATTGGCTGCTTAGCCAATTTAATTTGGTGCACAGCTTGGATTGGTGCCCAAATACTGGTGCCCAATTGTGGGCATCTTATATAGAATCTGGGGGTAAGAGCCTTTTCTATCGCAGAACCTAAGCACCTCAGTTCAATTATAGAGTACGCCAGCCATAGAGCTGGTGTAAGTGCAAATGCCTTGCAAGTGCAGCAGGGACATGTGTAAGTCACAGTATTAATAAGTTCTTAGAGAACAAGCAGGATTATGAAATCTTCACCAATGGAGCCCGGCAAGGGAAAAAATACCCCAGTAACTTTTTCCAGAAATGTTTGGTATACTTGTTCTTGCCTGCCACTGTTGCATGGAACCTCCTCAGTCTAATCTTTTCCACAGAGCTGATCAGATCTCTTTACTGTGACAGTCGCTTCAGCACCAACTTCAACTTTTCAGTATAACATTGCTCTGTAAGTCCTGTTGCTTTCACGCAGGGTTTTTTGCAATGTATCCAGTAGTTTCCTAATTAGATTTTTCATAATTTTTCAACTTTATTTTTTCACATTATTTGGTCTAGGCTGTTTTTAGGCTTTGAGTTCCCAGTTGATGTATTTTTGTCATCAGTGAGTCATCTGATTTCACTTTGGCTATTTTTCCGGGTGATATGTCCCAAAAGAAGACACCCAGAGGCTTCATAAGGTGTTTCCTGTGCAACAGGACATATCCATTACAGATATACACTCCTGGTGCCTGCAGTACCTAGGCCCCAACCATGATCCCTCTCACTGAATTTTCTGTTCACAGGTGCCAAAGAGAGAAATTCATAGTAGAGAAAAGCTTTTCAGTAATAAGACCATCGGTCTCCATGGGTCCAGGAGTTGCAACAGGCTCTAGTGATGCATCGAAATTAAGAGTTTCACAGTCGTCGTCCCCCCCCCCCCCCCCCCGACATCGGTGGAGCCCACTGGAAGAAGTCATTGTCCAATTCCTGTCTGAAGAAGATCGAGCATCAGTAGAGCCCACTGGAAGAAGTCGTTGTCCGATTCCTGCCTGAAGAAGATTCAATATCAGTAGAGCCCACTGGGAGAAGTCATTGTCTGGTTTCTGCCTGAAGAAGTGGATGGATTCAACCTCATCTTCTTCGGTGACGAGGGCTCATGATGCAGGACAACAGGTGGAGGCTGAGGTTTCCAGACGTCACTCCTAATTGAAGTATGGCATCAAGAGCACAAAGGCACTGAGGTCGCTAGTGTCCTCGAAGCACCCTCAACTTGAGGACTGCTCATTTTTCATACCTTTGGAGATGGTGCGACTGCTTTCATGGACCCAAGACCTATGTACCTCAAATGACTCAGGAAGACATGGCCACTCTTACTGTGATGCCTCTGCTTTGTCCATAGCAGTCTTTGAGGAGCAGCTTATGTAGCCGTTTGAGGGGCAGATAGAGCACTTCTTCGCTCAATGCGATGTTACAGCTTTGACATTGCAAGTTTCAAGAGCAGAGGCAATCTAGCCGATAGTTGAGACTCATGCCCTGCCTGAAATAGACACCTTGACACTTGAGCCCCGGAGAAGCCTCAGAGTCAAAGTTTGCAGTACCAGTGTCCATTTCTAGTGCATCAGGAAGGAAGTTTCACTGAGGCACCAGGAATCTTCAGTATCACAACACTACATAAGTCTTGACCATGCTGTCAGTGGTGAGAGACAGGGAAAAATCAGACTTCACCAACTGACTTCTTCTATGAGTCTAAATCTGAGCATCCTGAGATTCTGAGGAGGAACCAGAGAGCTTGTAATAGGAGAGTTCCACTGGTCTCCCTTCAGATCCCTCCCACCACATGACCAAATGCAAGTCCATATAAAATTAACTCTCATTAATTTTATATGAGAGATGTCTCAGGCCATCCCATTTCAGTTAAAAGACGGAGGAGAAACCCAGAGCAGAAATATTGGATATCCTCCAATTCTTCAGCCGCCTTAAGGGAGCTGAAGGATTTACGGAGAATGTGGGAGATCCCATCTCTCTATCTTGTATTAATAAGAAGGTCGACTCTATGTACAAAGTCCATAAACCTCTGGGGTTCGAGAAGCAGCAACTTCCTCACCATTCCATTGTGTTCGAATCTGCCGATTAAATAGACTTAAGATGGCTAAGCACTAATATTCAGTGCGAGATAGCTAGCCAGCTATCTTGGCCAAATATTACCGCTTAGCGGCTAGCCCGGTCACCGGCTATGTCGTGCGACATAGCCAGTTAGCGCCAGTATTCATTGGCTGATGTTTAGCGGCCAGATAGGCCCATATAAATAAATAGCAGGTCTATCTTTGGCCACTATAGCTGGTCAGCCGATGAATATCGGCTTAACCAGCTATGTGAATAGCAGCCAAAAAGCCCCAGAAATTTAATGCCAGTTGCCAGATACAGCCCAGCACTGAATTTCTGGGTTCACCGCCGACCGCAGGGTTTAGCTAGGCTGCCTCCCACAGTCTGAATAGCAGCCCCTTACACTGCATTAGGGAACTATGCACTGAGATGTGGCACACAGCTGGAAATCATTGCTGACTGCATCAGTCTTTTTTAACCACCTTTTGTGGATGCAGAAGATTGAGGTCTACAAAATCCTGAGTGGTGTAGAACGAGTAATAGTAAATCGATTTTTTACTCGTTCCAAAAGTACAAAGACTAGGGGACACTCAAGGAAGTTACATGGAAATACTTTTAAAACAAATAGGAGGAAAAATTTTTTCACTCAGCGAATAGTAAAGCTCTGGAATTCTTTGCTGGAGGATGTGGTAACAGCGGTTAGTGTATCTGGGTTTAAAAAAGGTTTGGACAAGTTCCTGGAGGTAAAGTCCATAGTCTGTTATTGAGACAGACATAGGGAAACAACTGCTTGCCCTAGGATTTGTAGTATGGAGTGTTGCCGCGGTTTGGGTTTGCCAAGTACTTGTGGCCTGGCTTGCCTACTGTTTGGAAAACAGGATACTGGGCTAGATGGACCATTGGTCTGACCCAGTATGGCTACTCTTATGTTCTTATGTTCACTGAGCTAAATGGCACCCTGAGTGAATGGGGAGGGCATTCCTTCAAGGTCGCAGCCGGGGGGGGGGGGGGTGGAATCCTCCTTTGATGACACAGCAGTGCAGAAGCCTCACTACAATGGCTTGATGTGCTGACAGCCCCTGCTGGTGGGTACCCATGTTGTCTACCGTTTGCAACATACCTGCGTGCAAGCCTCAGGCAGGGAATCATATTTTCACTGTGGTTGGATGTGTACATAAGACTGCAATGCTGAAAGTGGACTGTTGTATAAGATGGTTAATTAGTAACTTTTAAAAAAAATTTATTTATGAAATTTCAATTACACCCCAGCATACAAATTTGTAAGGAAATAAAGAGCAAAACAAAGAAATATAACAGAACTAGAATAAATTATACAGATACCAATGCTCTAGATTTAAAGTCTACAAGTTCTAACATTTTTAATAACAAAGATGTATTTGGGTTTCTTTATTTTTATTCAACTCTGGGGAATTTTTGTAGGTATTTTGATAGACACTAAAGTTCCTTCAACAGAATCTGAGAAGAGGAAAGACATTGGCATTTGCAGCCAAGACACAGGACCAGGTTTAAGTAAGGGTTGCTGGAAAAAATGTTAAAATTCATGCCATTTACTTGGAGCAGATTTTGCCAGAGACAATATAGGTATAAACACAACTCTAATACGTGGCTTACTACATTTACATAATTATCTGTGACCTACTGAAACATTTGTGAATGGTTTTGTACCTAGTTTACTTCCAAAATGCACAGGGATGTATATGTGTGTACACTGCAAAAAGGAGAAGCACCTGCATCCCCCTCAAGTGTTTGCATGCCTTGACGTGTTTCCCAGATTTTAGGACATTTCTATTCTTCATTCGTGTTTTGGATAAGGGAGCAAGTTTGATGGGTGTCTGTGTGTCTGACAAAGTTCGCAAAGCAAGACAACCTCAAATTGTGATCCCGCAAGGAGCCACAGCGATCTCCCCTCTCTCACACTCAGCCTCTAGGATGCCTAATATATGTGTTGTAAATGACCTTTTAAGCATTGAATGGAGAGGCCTCAGATCTTTTCAGTGCTATCGGCAGTGGTGTACCTAGCTTGCTTGCCACCTGGGGTGGGTCACTGCTGCGCCTCCCCTGAGGTGCCTCACACTCCCACCCCCGAAGCACATCACCCCCATTACCCTTCCTCCTAGCAAGGTAGTGCATGGAGCAGTCGCGCGGCTGTTGGCTCTGCCGGTCCCCTACCCTGGAACAGGAAGTAACACCAGAGGGAACAGGGGACCGGCAGAGCCAACAGCCGCACAACTGCTCCCTGCACTCCCTTGCTAGGAGGAAGGGTAGTGGGGGAGCAGTGCATCCCCTTGCTGCTGTCTCACCTTTGGTATGCTACTGGCTATCAGGGAAGCACGTGTTCATTTCTCAAAGGTCATTCTTACATGTCACTGTGGGGTAATTTCATAGCAAATATAATGTCACCTCTTTGCTGATTCAAGTATGACATCTAGCAACAGACCAGATTTAGGACCGAAAACCAACGACCTTAAGAGAGGGGTCCTTTTGCTAAGGTGTGCTGAAAAATGGCCTGCAGTAGTGTAGACGTGTGTGCAGAATTATTTTTTAGCACACCTACAAAAAATGCCTTTTTAAAATTTTTGCCGAAAATGCACGTGCGGCAAAATGAAAATTGCCGCACGTCCATTTTGGGTCTGAGACCTTACCACAAGCCATTGACCTAGCGGTAAGGTCTCATGCAGTAACTGGGCACTAATGGTCTACGCGCATCAGAAAATTAAAAATATTTTTCAGACGCGCGTAGCGGACACGGTTATGTGTAAGCCACATTGAGCCTACAATTAGTGGGAAAACATGGGGTATAAATGTATTAAATAAATAAGAATGAAATTGCCACAAGGGCCACATGGTAACCGGGCAGTAGCTCCAATTTGACGCATGTTAGGCACACGTAGGTGCCTACGCGGCTTACTAAAAGAACTCCAGAATCTACAACTTGTATAATGCTTGATTTACGGATTAAATTCTATTATCATGTTATGCCATTGCTTATTAAGGGCTCCTTTTACTAAGCTGCAGTAATCACTAGCGTGTGCTTACCACAGCTTAAAAGGGTTTACTGCAGGGGATGCATCCCATGGTAATTTTGCAATCTGTGTGCACTAAAAATAAATTTTATTTTTCTGCAGGGTGTGTGTGTGTATGTGGGAACAGGAGAAGAGTGGGAACAGAATCAGGCTCTTCAAGAAACAGACCAAGGATGTTTAACGTAGAAATAAAATTTATTGAGAGAAGAGTCTACACGGTACCATGTTTCGGCACTGAGAGTGACTTCTTCAGGAATCTTGGTAAAAGTGTCCAAAAACTCCTTGTGGACAAAAGTATTCAGTAATAATTTTTTTTAACAGGTATGGTCTTTAAAAAGACCTTTATAAGGTGTAGTGTAGAGTTTGGCTTCTAAACACCACTGGTTTGTGCGGGAACAGAGAGAGAATATTTCTGCACTAATCAGCGTGCTACAGTGTCGCGCACTAACTGATTAGCACAGGATTAGTGCACGAGCCCTTACCACCTACAAAATAGGTGTCGGTTAGGACTCTCACGCTAACGGCAACATTAGCGTGTGGCCATTTAATTTTGAAACTGGAAAGTCGGCCATTTTTCAGCTACCATAGAAATGGCCTTACTGCATGGGAAAGGCCGCATAAAAGCGCGCTAAAGCCATTTTCTGCTGCAGTTTTGTAAAAGAACCTCTAAAAGTCATTGGTTGCTGATTGGGTTACAGGATGAAATTAATTGTTGTGTTTAGTTCACTAGATTCTGTCCTCTGGTTATCCTTGAACTCCCTGTCATCATCCTTAAGACTACAATCTTCCCATTTTATATTCAAATCAGAATTGAAAACCTTTTTATTTTGTCATGCATATCACGACTGAACAGTAGTCCGTGACAGCATGATTACATCTTCCCTCCTCCTGCCTTTTCTCCTCCTGGAGAGCGGGCTGTAGGTTGCCACTGATGCTATCTCTCAACCCTGCCTATAGTGTTTTAATTTATTTTTCTGGTCTTCCTCTTTCTTTTTCTTTTCTCTTTGTCTCTTTCCTATCAATAGTTGTAATTCCTCTTCATACTCTTATATTAGCATTTATTGTAAACTGCCTAGACAGTATGCTGACAGACTGTATATCAAAATATAAATAAACTTTGAAACTTGATGCAGTTTGATTTCACTTTATCTTTCTGTCCTGACTTGAGGAAGGGAGTTTTAGCTCCCAGAAGCTAGTTCAAAATGTATTAAGTTAGTCCTGTAAAAAGATATCACTCTGTATTTAAATTAATCTTTATTTCTGTGCTTTCGAGTGGACCAGCACCACAACCACACTATTTTAACATTCTGTGATATTTATTATATATTCTATTCTGTTCTAAACATTTATATTCTACTCTTTTTTTCCAAAGGAATCTGAGCAGATTACAATTAAGAAGTTAACATATTAATTGAGAAGCTACAAGAACTACATAACATCCATAGCTTGGTTCATACTAAATACTAAAATACTTAGGACCCTTTTACGAAGCAGTGGTAAACCCAGCAGCCCAGCAGTAGTTTCCTCCTCCAGCGTGCACCATTTCCACCAGTGCACAAATATTTCAATTTTTGAAGCGCCGGTGTGTACCCGCAACGAACCTTTTCCGGAGATACGAAGGCGGTAGAACGAGAGGATATGAAATGAGATTGAAGGGAGGCAGACTCAAGAAAAATGTCAGGAAGTATTTCTTCACGGAGAGAGTGGTGGATGCTTGGAATGCCCTCCTGCGGGAGGTGGTGAAGAGGAAAACGGTAACGGAATTTAAACATGCGTGGGATAAACATAAAGGAATCCTGTTCAGAAGGAAAGGATCCTCAGGAGCTTAACCGAGATTGGATAGCAGAGCCGGTAGTGGGAGGCGGGGCTGGAGGTTGGGAGGCGGGGATAGTGCGGGGCAGACTTATACGGTCTGTGCCAGAGCCAGTGGTGGGAGGCGGGGCTGGAGGTTGGGAGGCAGGGATAGCGCTGGGCAGACTTATACGGTCTGTGCCAGAGCCGGTGGTGGGAGGCGGGGATAGTGCTGGGCAGACTTACACGGTCTGTGCCAGAGCTGGTGGTTGGGAGGCGGGGCTGGTGGTTGGGAGGCGGGGCTAGTGCTGGGCAGACTTATACGGTCTGTGCCCTGAAGAGCACAGGTACAAATCAAAGTAGGGTATACACAAAAAGTAGCACATATGAGTTGTCTTGTTGGGCAGACTGGATGGACCGTGCAGGTCTTTTTCTGCCGTCATCTACTATGTTACCCATCGGTAATTGGGCAGTGCCATGTGCTTCCCGGTTACCGTTGGGTTAGTGCGGGAGCTCTTACCGCCACATCAATGGGTGGTGGTAAGTGCGCCTCCCCTCTCCCCCCCCCCCACCCGAAATGGCTGAACAGCAAGTGCTTCACTTGCCGCATGGCCATTTCTTGAAAAAAACAAAGACCTGCCTTTTTCATGCTGCAGTAAAACATGCATGAAAAACATGCAGCTTTGTAAAAGGACCCCTTAGAAAACAAATAAAATGTTAATACTTTACAAAAAACAGAATGTAAGAAGAGCGTCTCTCTAATCTAATGGAAAAGTTCCAAACTTTTAGCCTTGAAAATTAAAACAACGATCCAAGATACTCTTAAATGAACATACTTGTTAGCCAGGAAGTTCAAGGTTAAAAGGGTTGAAGAACAGGTCAAAAGTCTTGTACCATATGAGTGATAGTCTGAATAAGGTATGAAGAAATTATAACTTTCAGTATCTTATAAATCAATCAGCCCAATTTATAATCAACACCAGCCTTTACAGGCAACCAATGCAGATGCATCAATAAAGGTGTGACTCTCATACTTACAAGATCCATAGATTAGTTTGGCTGAAACTCCAGTTATTACAGAATGTTAATGATGTAATTTAATAGTGATATGTGAACAAAGAATTACAATAATCAAGTTGAAAGAATATGATAGCTTGAACCAAAACTCAGAAATGTTGTTTAACCCAAAAAGTACTCTTCTTACAAGAGCATTTATTTGCAGATCTAGAGTTAGGTTAGCATCAAGAATTCCACCTAGCACCTAGCTGTCTTAAGCATTTCCATCTGCATACAGATATCAGTCTATTTTTCTACATGTAATCTGGGCAGTGGAAAACCTTTTTAGTTGGTTGAGCCAAAAGATCAATCTCTGACTCTGCTCCCAAGCTCTCTAGATGCCAATGTGGGGGTGGCCAAAATACTGGTAGGCCCACCATGGCCCCTGTGCCCCACCCCATTTCATTGACCCTAGGGAACTGAGTTCGATTCCCACTGCAGCTCCTTGTGACTCTGGGCAAGTCACTTAACCCTCCATTGCCCCTGGTAATAATAAGTACTTGAATATATGTAAACCGCTTTGAATGTAGTTGCAAAAAGCTCAGAAAGGTGGTATATCAAGTCCCATTTCCCTTCCATTTCCCTCAATGGTCCATTTACTGGTTGATGATTTTAATGGCCAGAAGAATATTCAGAAAATGGGGTGAGATTAGGTAACTCCCAGGATATTAAAGGAGCTAAGGGAGGCTGCAGCTCCTCCGGTAATTTCAATCCATTATGTTTATATTTACAGCGGTTTAAAACAACAATTACTAAAACAAGAATGGTAACAGAAAAATATAACAAAGTAAGCAGAAAAAAAAATATATACTAGTGAAAAGGCAGGTGTCAAAATCTCCATCCAGCACCAGGACCGGCCCTCAGGTATCCTCAAGTGCTTGACAAATAAACAAAAGCAGTGTCAAGAGCAACCTTAAATTGGTGGGGGGGGGGGGGGGGGGGGGGGGGGGGGGGGGCAGGAGAGTGGTTCCAGAGGACTGGGGAATGATGAATATCATCACACTTCATAGAAATGGAAATAGGGTGAAGATTAGTCACTACTGGCCAACTTGTCCAATGTCAGTAGTAGGAAAAAGAATGAAGTTGCTACTCAAGGACAGAATAGAGGGGTCCTTTTACTAAGCTGCAGAAAAAGGGCCCTGCAGTAGCGGTGGGGGCCGTTTTCCCCATGCAGCAGGGCCCTTATTACTACAGCAGGTAAATGCCTCCCCAAAAAATGGCCACATGATAAGATAACTCTTACTGCATGGCCAAGTGGCAGGGAACACTGCCACCCACTGATGTGGCAGGGCACGACAGAAATGGTGCATGCTAGAGCCAGAACTACTATCAGCGGCCACATTGGACCGGCGGTAGTTCCAGGATTGCGTGCAGTAAGCCCGCATCCTGCCGCCTTGTAAAAGACCCACAGAGTGTTTTAAATTTGATGGATTGCAGTATCTAAAACAAGAGGGTTTTACAAGAGGAAACTTATGTCAAACATATCAGTTTCTTTCTTTGGGGAACCAAAGAATTAGATTGGAGTCAATGCTGAATGTGGCGTACTTGGGATCATATTTGTTTATTTAGGGGCCCTTTTACTGAGCCTTGTAAGCATCTACTATGCATGCCCAATGCGTACCAAAATGGAGTTACCGTGTGGCCCTTGCAGTAATTTCATTTTTGGCACATGTCCGCTATGCACGGCCGAAAAATATGTTTTCTTTTCTGGCACGTCCATTTTTGGCAAAAATTTTAAAAAAGGCTTTTTTTGCAGGTGCGCTGAACAATTATTCTGTGCGCATCCAAAACACGCATCTACACTACCGCAGACCAATTTTCAGCGCATCTTAGTAAAAGGACCCCTTAATCTTTTATTTTCGGCTTACAGCCTAAGCAGAGTACAATAAAAACTTTCATATTCATAAAAACAAGCTCAACAAATAAAAACAAAGATGCATTCTAGACATACCATTGAAACAGCAACCAGCAAAACAGAATCAACTCTACATGATACGTTTACTAAGGTGCATTAGCGTTTCTAACGCGCCCTTAAATTTAAGGCGCGTTAAACACTAGCATGCCTATACATTTCTATGGGCGTGTTAGCATTTAACATGCATAAACCATTTACACACAATAAAAATGCTAATGCGCTCATAGCGCGCCTTAGTAAACATAGGCATAAATTTGTATTGGGAGTTGTATTGGATCCTCACCTGACAATGTCATTACAGATTACGAGTGTTCTTAGAAAGGTCTTGGCTAAATTGTGCCTGCTCCAATGCATTAGAAAATATCTTTCTCAAGAACATTTTTGATATTCAGGCTGTTATATTATCATAGCTCAATTATTGTAATTTACTCTACTTAGTCTGTCCAGGTACTTCAGTGAAATGATTACAATTGGCCCAGAACGTGGCAGCAAAGATGATTTCTGTAGCATGTAAATTTAATAATGTTATCCCTTTGCTGACAAGATTGCACTGGCTCCCTGTGGAAGCACGGTGCTATTTTAAAATTTGTACTTTTGTATTTGGGATTTTACAGGGTCAAGAACCAAGGTATCTGATACTGCAAATTGAGCTTCCTTAAACAATATACTCTGTGCATTCTCGGGACACTAACTCTTTTATATCCTTCTGTGAGATCTTTAAAATATAACAAGTAGATAAGTATTGCCACACTGGGACAGACCAAAGGTCCATCAAGCCCAGCATCCTGTTTCCAACAGTGGCCAATCCAGGTCTCAAATACCTGGCAAGATCCCGAAAAAGTTCAATACATTTTACACTGCTTATCCCAGAAATAAGCAGTGGATTTTCCCCAAGTCATTTTAATAATGGTCTATGGACTTTTCTTTTAGGAAGCTGTCCAAACTTTTTTTAAACCCTGCTAAGCTAACCGCCTTTACCACATTCTCTGGCAACGAATTCCAGTTTAATTACACGTTGAGTGAAGAAAAATGTTCACCGATTTGTTTTAAATTTTCTACTTTGTAGCTTTGTCGCATGCCCCCTAGTCCTAGTATTTTTGGAAAGAGTAAACCAACGATTCACATCTACCCGTTCCACTCCACTCATTATTTTATCACAGGGCTACATTCCCATTCCAAACAGCAAAGTGTTGGAATGCTCTCCCCTCTTTTATTAGATCAGAGACTTGCTATTTAAAGTTTAGAAGACTTCTGAAAAGTTTAGAAGACTTCTGATAACATTATTATTTGGTAGATTTTTTTAAAAACTAAGGGCCTTGTTTACTAAGCCATGCTGCAGGTGTGCTGTTTTTAGCTCATGCTAAAAATTAGCACATGCTAACACTAGAGACACCCATAGGAATATATAGGTGTCTCTAGCATTAGCGTGTGCTAAAAACGCTAGCGTGCCTTAGTAAACAGGGCCATAAATGTTAATGGGAACCTTTTTATGGTAGCTCACTAGAGTTGGCTAGCATTTTTTCTTTTATTGTTATCCGTGCAGAGCCTTATGGTTTGCAGTGGAGTACAAACATTTTATTGTACTGTACATCAAAGACTTGCATTAAACAATGTGACTTCAACTGTACAGCATTTGACACTGGGATACCTCAGGGATCAATGCTAAGGTACTTCTAATCAACACTGCAGAGGACAGTGCTAAAGAGAGATCACACCAAGGTTAAGAGGGACTATCTGGAATACCTCAGGGATCAGGTATTTGTGGCCTGGATTGGCCACTGTTAGAAACAGGATGCTGGGCTTGATGGACCTTTGGTCTGTCCCAGTGGGGCAATACTTATGTAATCCTAAGGTACTTCTAAGGGCTTTTTGAGGGGGGTACTTGGGGTACCGAGTACCGGCACCTTTTCCATTGTCTGATAAAATTGACCCATGGTTCCCAAGATTTAATAAAAGAGCTCAGGCTCTACAAACCAATTCTGCCTTGTCATAGATTCTGTGACTGGTTGCAGGGGTCCTGGCTATTGTGGGGTGGGTCCCTCAGTGATCACCCCAACCCTGAAGGGGGGCCTGGCATTTGAGTACCAGCTCCTTTTTCGCTAGAAAAAACACACTGCTAATTAACATTTTCATCAGTGATATTGCAGAGGGGTTAGGAGGAAGGGGCTGTATTTGTGCAGATGATGCTAATATTTCCAACAACCTGAAAACTGCTAATAGAACTGAAGAGCCATCTAACAAAGCTTGAGAAACGATCAACTGCTCTGCAGATAAGATGCTATACAAAAAACTTGCAGAATCATGCTGTTAGAGTGCAGAGATAAGGGAGCTGTACAGTTTACAGCGTGAGATACTGATGTGCACCAACAAGAGAGAGATTTTCATATGATCTGACTATTCAAGGCTGCAAAACAAGGCAGTGTCGAGAGCCATTGTGTTGATGCACAGGGAGAGATATAAGCAGTAGAAACAAGCTAGAAAATAGTATACTTGAATACCACAAAGGAGGCATACTTCTCATCTTGTGTTTCACGCAGCGGTTCTTGCACTCCCGCCACATTACAGATGGATCAATAGGTAGTTACTGACTCGGCTATTTGAGGAGGCAAAGATGAGGAGGGAAAATTAAGATCCTTGGAGTGAGGCCAACACAGGTGTCATCAGTAAAGGGAAGGACGTTTTCACTGTGTCTCTGGTGCAGTTACCTCTCGCTAGTATCTCTGGGGTCCTTTTACTAAGGTGCGCTTAAAAAAGGACTGTGGTAGTTTAAGCGCGTGTTTTGGATGCACGTAGATCAGTGCACCTGTAAAAATGCCTTTTTTAAAATTTTGAATGAAAATGGACGTGCGGCAAAATTAAAATTGGCGCGCGTCCATTGTGGGTCTGAGATCTTACCAACAAAAAGAAAACAGTGAGGTAAACCAAGGAGGATAACAAAGAATTCTAACACTTAGTTACACTTGCATCATTTACATTAGCCAACTAATTGGCTACTGTTCTTCAGCGTTTTTGCAAGACAGAGGATAACAGAAGGATTTCACAGCTAGATCCTTGCATATTATCTTTCCTGTTGTTGAGTACTACACTACCTTCAAACAAATCCGCAATCGAGCGGAGAACTCGAATGCCTCACGGGAGAAAAACAGGTATAGGAGAAAGTGGGATGTTTGAGCAACAAAAAGAAAACAGTGAGGTAAACCAAGGAGGACAACAAAGAATTCTTTATTGAAGATGCTAAAAAATGACCCGACACGGCCATGTTTCAGCCCGAAGGCCTGCCTCAAGGTTCTTGAATCTTGGATGTTGTAATGTAGTACTCTGTATGGGAGAAAGTGGGATGTTTGACCACGGAACACCAAAAGCTGGATAGATTAATCTTAAAAACACTTGTTTATTGATGAAAAAAGACTCGACACAAACGTTGTGTTTTGGTCATTAGGCCTGCATCAGGAGTCTCGGTCGACGGAGAACAGCTGATATAAATGTTTAAATGTACGTGGTACGGTGACAATTGGAATGCCAGCGTGAAGCTTTTTTGTTTCACGCTGGCATTCCAATTGTCTACGAGCAAGTTTCTTCGTAAAAAAGGTCTTTTTAAAGACCCACGTTGTAGATCAGCAACCCACGTGTCTTTCAACGTTTGCATCAGCTGTTCTCCGGTGACTGAGCAACAAACCTACTATATGGATCACCGTACCACGTACATTTAAACGTTTATGTCAGCTGTTCTCTGTCCACCGAGACTCCTGATGCAGGCCTAATGGCCGAAACACAATGTTTGTGTCGAGTCTTTTTTCATCAATAAACAAGTGTTTTTAAGATTAATCTATCCAGTTTTTGGTGTTCCATGGTCAACCATCCCACTTTCTCCTATACCGTGTACTACATTACAACATCCAAGATTCATCGAGAACCCTGAGGCAGGCCTTCGGGCTGAAACATGGCCATGTCGGGTTGTTTTTTAGCATCTTCAATAAAGAATTCTTTGTTATCCTCCTTGGTTTACCTCACTGTTTTCTTTTTGTTGCTCATGATTTCGTGAGGTTTTTGCCTCCTTTTTGGTTGTTTGGTTCTGAGACCTTACTGCCAGCCATTGACTTAGCGGTAAGGTCTCACACATTAACCAGGCAGTAAGGGTCTATGCATATCAAATGCATTTTACTGCCCGGTATCGCTGCGCGCCAGAAAATAAAAATGATTTTCTGGCACGCGTATGGGACGCGCACCAAAAATGAAATTACCACCCGGCATATGCAGTAGCCGGATGGCAACTCAGAATTGGCGCATGTTGGGTATGCATAGGCCCTTACACGGCTTAGTAAAAGGGCCCTTTGTTACTGATGGTGGTATGCAAGCTGAAAGCAATCTAGTGAATTAATGTGATTTTAAAAAATCTACTATGCACACCAAAATACAACTTATTAAACAGAATATATTTGCAGCATTCTGTAAAAAATTGGCCTCTCACCAGTGAGACCAAGGAAGACTCTGGTCCATAGTATCTACTCCCCTCTCCCTCTGCGTTATGAGTACTTCAAAACTTGGTTGCCAGTCAGCCCTTGCTCCGCAGTCCAGCATCTTCCTGTTGGCCGTGTGAACAGTGATGTTCAGCAGCACTGTAACAAAAATCCTGTGCTTTCTTGACAACCATAACATAATTTGCCATCAAGCTTCAGATCCACTGGCCTTTAGTTTAATGTTGAGTCACCAAATATGTTTGGAATATGCATTATCTGTATGTATAATGGTTGGAGCAGAGGGCTGAGAATCAGGGAAGCCATGGCTCAAATCCCACTGCCACTCTGTGACATCTTGGGGAAGTTTCTTCTCTCTGTTGTCTCAGGTACAAATATGAAATAAGCCGGTGCCTATATTTAGGTGCAGGAAAACAAAAGAGGCAGGTACACCACAAAAATGTAAAGAAAAACAGTTTACATTACAAAAAAAAAAGACAGCTCTGTGTTTTTATATTAAAAAATATTTATTCTGTAACAACAAACAACCCAACATGTTTCATCCACAGGCTGCTTCAGGGGTTAACATGCATTTGTTAAAAAATGTAAAAATGAATAGAAACATTGTGAGGCCCTTTTACTAAGCCACCTAGTTGCCTACGCCCGCCCAACATGCGTCAGTTTGCAGTTACCACCCAGCTACCGTGTGGCCCGGGTGGTAATTTCATTTTTTATACGTGTCTGCTACACACACCAGAAAATAATTTTCATTTTCGTTTTGCATGGAGGAAGCCAGGTGGTAACTGTCATTCTACGCATGCAGATGATTACCGCACGGTTACCGCGTGAGACCTTAACGCTAAGTCAATGGGTGACAGTAAGGTCTCAGACTCAAAATGGACATGCGCCAATTTTTATTTTGCCGCATGTCCATTTTTGGCAAAATTTTTAAAAGGCTTTTTTACAGGTGTGCTGAAAAATGGATCTGCATGCGCCCAAAACACTTGCCAACACTAGCGCAGCCCATTTTTCAGCGCACCTTAGTAAAACCTTTGAGAATACAGTTATATCAATATGCAAACAGAAACACAGAGCCAAACATAAATATTAAAAAATGTTGACACAGTATTGGCATCATAAATACAATACTTTTTATTGCATTCTAAAATTTTGGAAACCCTTACCAATAGTACATATTTTGTGCTCTTCCGAGTCACAAGACATGGAAATTCATAAATGTTCTAGAAGACACAATAAAAATAATAGTAAAACTGAAAATGAAAGAAACCTCTACTAGGGGAACACCAATACATATGAGAATTAATCATGCTATTCGATCACAACTCCTGCTTCAAACAAGGTAAGCAATTGCTAAATATCCAAGGAGTACCAACAACAGTTTCTCAAATATACAAAAGATGAACTATAAATCAAAATGGTAATAGGTCATAGCTTTAACTACTCATTATTGGAAAATTATAGCCAACATCACACCATACTATCAAACAGACAAGCTTAACAATATGACAGTAATATGTATGAAATATAGGGGCTCTTTTACTAAAGCTTAGCACGAGCTACAGCCCTTCGCGTGCACTAAGGGGTACTTTTACATGGAGGGATATTTTCGAAAGAAACGTCTAAGTTTTTTTGTAAAACGTCCAAAATCAGAACAGGAAAGATAATTTTTTACAAAAAAAAAGTCTATCTTTTCCTTTTGAAAGTGCTGTTTGGAAAAATGTTTTGTGATTTGGGGAAGTAAGGAGAGGTAATCGCCGAAGTCCCTCCAGTGGTCATCTGGTCATTTGGGGCACCTCTTGTGTGGAGTAGAGGAGAAGCCTAGTGGTTAGTGCAGCAGACCTTGATCCTTGGGAAGTGGGTTTAAGTCCCACTACAGCTATTTTTTATAAAAACAGGTCTAGCTCAAAATGTCTAAGTTGTAGTCTTTGTTTTGTTCCATTATCTCTGAAAGACGTCCATATCTCCCTTGAGATTTGGACATCCTCCTGACGGACTGCAGTTGGAGACATCCAAAATCGGGTTTCGATTATACCGATTTAGACGCCCCTGTTTATGTCGAAAGGTGGACGTCCATCTCTTTCGAAAATGAGCCTGATAGTGGCGGTAAACCCAATTCGGGCTTACCGCTCGCTCTTCTGGGACTACTGCCAACCCAATGCAGCCGGCTGGCAGTAGTCATGCCCCAAGTGTGCAGCATTTCTGGGGGAAAAAGAAAACCCCCAGAACTGGCTTGCGCGGCAGTAATCCGGCATTGCTACGTGCTGCCTGGTTACCACAGGGTTAGCGTGGGAGCCCTTATCGCCACCTCAATGGGTGGTAGTAAGAGCTCCCCATCGCATGACCACACGGTAAGAGTTCTCTTACTGAATGGCTATGTGTGCCTGGGGTTTTTTTACTGCTGCTGTAAAAAGGGCCCTGGTGTGCGGGAAAAACAGCACCTGCCGCTAGCGCAGGGCCATATTTCCCACAGCTTGGTAAAAGGACCCCTAAGTGCCACATGTCCCATAGGTATAAAATAGGATACACTGAATTTCGCATATGCTAATGTACATTGGCACTCACTGAGCTTTAGTAAAAGGACCTCGTGGAAGGGCATTTTCGATATGACGTCCATGTCCAATTGCAGACGCTTTGCTGAAAATCATCCTGAACATAGCAATTTTCAAATCAGAAAAAAGTGTATTTCTGTGTTCCAAAGATCTCTAATTTCGAGACTTTTTCTGCTCAGTACATATTTCTTTAGATCCTATTTTAAAAAAACACACACAAACTGGTCACACAGACATCCCAGCAGAGCAGAGGGACAGCCTAGTGGCCACTGTAGTGGACTTCACATAAAGAGACCACATACAAATCCCACGTTAACACTCTTATTTTGTATCGTGAGTCCTCCAGGAGCACCTAAAACCTACTGTACCTAACTGTACACCGCTACAAAAGCCCTTAGGTCTACAGGTGTCACCCATCTATAGGCACAGTTGGTATTTTGTGGGTTTTGGGAGGTTCACAATTTCCACCACAAGTGTACTAGTTAGAGTGGGATATGGACCTGGATCCCTTTTTCTACTGTCCACTGCACTGACCACTAGCCTACTCCTGGGACCAGCTTGCTGCTGTAATAGGAATGGCCATAATATCTGAAGCTGTCACAGAACCTGGTATGTACTGTCATTATCACATCTTAGGAGGGGGGGTCATGCATTAATCCCTCCAGTGGTCAGTTAGGGCATCTTTGTGTGACTTTGTCATGATTGAAACAGGTCCTATGACAGTAAAAGGGCCCCTTAGCGCATAGCTGTCAGGGGCATACACATACTATGTGTATGTGTGTGTTTGTGTCTTGTCTTGAAGCACTTGGGTGTGTAGTTTTGGGGGTTGAGGGCAATTTATAGAGTGGAGGGAAGTTGTAGGATCGCGGAGGGGGCTGCTGCTGGCAGGCGGTATAAAGTGATTGCATTGGTGAGGGGAGGAGAGTTTCAGCCAAACATGAACTGGCATTTTAGGCCGAAATCTGAACCCAAATTTCGGGCCGGTTTTGAGGCCAAATCCGAAACCAAAATTCAGCCGGCCCCTACTCTGCCTGCTGTTTGATTAAGGAGTGCAGCAAAATATTGGCCTTCAAACCAATGGGACCAGGAAGCCCCACTTTGGAGCTGAATTACAAAAGAGGTACTGTGTATGAGATTGTTCCTAATTTGAAGCATCTGTATTTGGAAGTGAATCACAGGAAGGAGTGACTGTGTGGAACCAGACCCAGGGAGACTTCTACCCTGAAATACTACATACTGGAAAGAACTGGTTTGCCACAGAACCTGGAAAACCAATGTATCTTATCAATATATAATAATATAAGGATCACAGACACAGATAGAAAGTGTGGAGCTTACAGTGTTACCCAATACAATCCAACCTCAGGACTGAAAGACTACCTCAGAACTGTAACTGTTTTGCACATAAGTTTAGTAAGTAGAGTTAGAGCACTCACTTCTGTTTCTGATTTATCTTTTGGAAAGACTTCTGTGCCAGGGAGTTGAAGGGAAACACCTTCCCCTGTGGAGAACCTGCTTCCTTGGAGAAGAGTGAGCATGTTAAGAGCGATTAAGGGAGAGGACCAGGAAGAAATAAATGTTCTCTGGGGGCCCTGGGTGTGAATCCAGTGATCGAACACCCTGAGACTGGGGAGCCCTGTTTACAAAAAAAATAACACCATGCATGCAAGTATATGCAATGACAAGAACACACTTTCTTGAGTGGAGGAGTAGCCTAGTGGTTAGTGCAGTGGACTTTGATTCTGGAGAACTGGGTTCAATTCCCGCTACAGCTCCTCATGACTCTGGGCAAGTCACTTAACACCCAGGTACAAATAAGTACCTGTATATAATATGTAAACCACTTTTAATGTAGTTGCAAAAGCCACAGAAAGGCAGTATATCAAGTCCCATTTCCCTTCCCCTTCTCGTGGAGTGTAGTTGGAAATTTCTATTTACTCATGCTCTTGACAAAATTCACACAGTCCTGCATACTGTATGTATGTACATTTACACCATGATTTAAGCTGATTTCCAGGGGCAATTTCATGAAGACACTAAGGCATCCCTTTGTTTTTATAAAATTGGCTAAAACTATGTGCTTGCTTGACCTCTCAGTCTAGGCAACCTGCAATAAAATTACTCTCCTCATTTAAGACAAGAGTATATACAATTCAGCATCTCACTCTGGTGTTCTCCACCTGTCTCCTGCACCTATAAATTATCGATTGTCCATTTTATTTGCTGAAAGAAAATCAATATAACCTTGCAGTTCTTCAGGATCCTCAAATGTTCTGATCTTATTATTCAGAGTGACTCATTCTTGCTGGATAGAATTGCTTACACCTTGCTTTCTTATTTTTATGTAACACTCTTTTGTCCTTGCTATGATGAGGGGATCATTCTGGATGCTGCTGAGACTTCAACCAATTTGATGCGTACTGAACAGGGGGAAACAAAGCTTCAGGGCCATTAGCAACAGTCACTCAAAAATAATCTTCATACACGAGTCGATGTTCCAATAAATAACAAGCAGGGAAATCAGGCAGAGCATGGCTCATGGAATTCTTTCCAACCTCTCTGTGCATGTGAATGTGTGTGTGTATGTGTCTTGAAGCACCTGAGGGTGTAGTTTTGGGGAATGAGGGCAATTTATAGAGTGGAGGGCAGTTGCTGGGGTAGTTTTTGGGAAGAGGGTAATTTACAGTGTAGTGAGGCAACTGACAGGGTAGTAGTTTTGCAAAGTGGGGGCAATTGGCAGAGCAGCTTCCAGGAGTGGGGTAGGCTTATTTCGTAATTACACTCAAATAATACACAATTAGAAATAATAAATGGAGTACATGGAAGAAATAAAACCCAGCAGCAACAAAAAAAAAGCATAAGTGAGCCCTCAGAACTGGAACAATGAAGAATCCTTTAATGCAATAGATCCGACACAGGCTGTGTTTCGGTGTGAACGACTCCTGCCTCAGGGGTCAAAATTGTTACTCCCAGCAAAGGCAATAAAATTATATATATATATATATATATATATATATATATATATATATATATATATATATATATATTTATTTATTTAACGCTGCACAGAGATAGGCCACAACAAAAGTCATGAGCATCCAAACACAGTAACAGCTTCCATTTATTTAAAAAATAGTTATGGGGGTCCTGGCTGATATTCAGTTCAGGCCCGCATAAGCTCCAGCTGCTTGCACGCCCACACTTAGCCCCCAATGTTCAGTGCTGGTGCCCTGACATGGCCTGGCACTGAATATTGGGAGCTAATTCAGCTGGCAACGGTAAGCATTTTTTTTTAAACACTGACTGCTGCCGGCTGAATATTGAAGGTTTAGAATATTAGCACATATGGAGGTGATTATACATTTGCATATGTAAGTGTTACCTGAATGCTCAATGTTATTCTATTATTTAGGTGCACAATTCATTTAGCACAAAAATGTAATGGGGTATACACATGGGTGGAGTGTGGCAGCATCCCATATACATGTGTAACTCACAGAATGCAGTAAGTTGTGTGATAGAGTGCCACATTTACATATGCACATTTACACCTCCTATTTATTTGTAACATTTGTATTCCGCATTTCCCCACATATTAGCAGGCTCAATGTGGCTTACAAAATACCGTAATGGTGAACGCCAAGTACGGTAGGTATTAAACAAATACAATTAGAAAAAGGGTCAGGTAAGGTACAATAAGGGTCAAGGAAATAAGAAATGAAAAGTCCATTGCAATGTATGTATAGATGCATTGTAGAGTTGAGGCATTTAAGTAGAATCAATAGGGTAGGCCTTGCAAAACAGATAGGTCTTTAAAGTTTGCTTGAAGTTTTGATGGTCGGTCATCATTTTCACACTCTTTGGTAATGCATTCCACATTTACATATTTAAGTAAGAAAAATTGGATGCATAGGTTGATTTGTATCTGAGTCATATTCCGCCAAAACCGATTTACTCATATCACCCCTCTCCTCAGGTCACTTCACTGGCTTCCAATCAGATACCGCATTCAATTCAAGCTTCTCCTTCTTACCTACAAATGCATTCAGTCTGCTGCCCCTCACTACCTCTCCTCCCTCATCTCCCCCTATGTTCCCGCCTGTAACCTCCGTTCACAGGACAAATCCCTCCTCTCTGTACACTTCTCCAACACTGCCAACTCCAGGCTCCGCTCATTCTGCCTCGCCTCACCCTATGCTTGGAACAACCTTCCTGAGCCCTTATGCCAAGCCCCCTCCCTGCCCATCTTCAAGACTTTGCTTAAAACCCACCTCTTCAATGCTGCATTCGGCACCTAACTCTTACCGTTCACTAAATCCAGACTGCCCCAATTTGACCGCCCCTATCGGACTGTCCGTTCACTTGTCTCTTAGATTGTAAGCTCCTTGAGCAGGGACCGTCCCTCTATGTTAAATTGTACAGTGCTGCATAACCCTAGTAGCGCTTTAGAAATGTTAAGTAGTAGTAGTAGTAGTCCAATGCAGCTTGGATAGTGAAGGTTCAGATAAGTACGTGATGAACTGATTCTGTTTCTGGCTGGAAGATCTATTAAATCAATCATATATCCTGGGGCATCACCGTAGATTATCTTGTGGACCAGAGAGCAAAATTTTAAAGCAATGCGGTCCTTGATAGGCCTTGACATGGCATTAGTGGGCGTGCTTAATTGTAGGCACATAGATGACAATTTATGCCAGTATTCTAAATGAAATTTTGGCACCCAGTTATAGAATTTCCCCCTTAATGCTAAAAAGTGCAGGGTCATACATTTGAGCTGCAAAAACCCACTCAATCAGAGAGCTCGGAGCGCTTGTAGAGGGTTATGCATTTAAGCTGTGCCCTGGAGGACCAGCGCCATTTTGAAGAAAACTTAGAGCCAAGAGTGTGGGAGATTCTAAGCACTTTCATGAGCAATGTAGGTCTCAGCCTGGCATGAGGTCTCACAACTTGTGCCTTATACCAGAGACCAATTCCGGAGAAAGAGGAGAGCAGGACTGACACCGCTGAGGAGATAAAGAGGATGCACTGACTCACATTAAAAAAGGTCTTGTAAGTGCAGAGAGGCCAGGATATGGGTCAGATCTGATGCCATAGGACCAAGAGCTAATCCAGATACCCATCAGATGTTGCCAGTGTGAGGATAACGTTTATGAGACAGAAGTACTCTGTCTCATAAAGCGTGAAACACTTGCCCAAAGTGAGGAGGAGGGATTGAAGAGCAAACCAGGAAATGACAACCGTCCACTGTAGGAAGCAATTCCAGTTGGGATGGAATGTAACATACCAGGAAGTCTGCAAGGAGGTTTAATGACAAGAGACAGCATGAGCCTATCTGGCTCATTATCTGGGCAGAAACCAGTGGGCGGAGCTTGCTGCCATATTTGTTTGTCCAAAACAATAGCAAACTTGTGAGGTTTATATTACTACTACTACTACTACTACTACTATTAAACATTTCTATAGCGCTACTAGACTTACGCAGCGCTGTACAAATTAACATGAAAAGACAGTCCCTGCTCAACAGAGCTTACAATCTAAATTGGACAGACGAACAGACAGCTAGGGGTGGGGAAATTGCAGTGGTAGGGGTGATCAGTGAGGGTGTTGAGTAAGAGAGTCATGGTTAGGAGTCGAAAGCAGTATTTATTTAACCTCCTAGGTTTTGCATTCTTTCTGTTAGGAGGGGATCGGGGGAGGAGGATGTAAGGGGAGTTGTGGGGTTGGGGAGTTTTCAAGAGGTCTGGGGTGGGGGGGGGGGGGGAGGTTTAATGCTTTTGTCATTGCTCCTGAGCAGCAAAAGGTAAACTAAAGATACTGCAGGATTCGTGGGATTCTCCAGGATCCTCTTAGTAAAAGTTCACTTCTTTGTTCCACAATCGTTGAGATGCGGACTATTTACATATATTCCCCCTCCCTTTTTTTAAAATTACCTTTAGATGTTTTTAATGCTGTGGACTATTCTCCTGGACTCTCCTGCTATCTTGTACTCCTTAAAATTGTTGTGAGCCCCCTTTCTTATTTGCAACGCTGTATTGCTGATTTCAGTACTGCGCTATGGGGGAGATTCTATATATGGCACCTAAAAATTCAGCGCAGAAATCAGTGCTGACTAAGCATATTCTATAAGCGGCACCTAGAGTTAGGCGCAGTATATAGAATATGCTTAGTTGGCATCCTAGCGCCTAAAACTGCACACATCCATTTACACCAGTGAAAATGTGGCATAAATTTAGGAGCACTGGGCCCTTCTATAACAACGCGTGTAAATTTCAGAATGCCCATGAAACGCCCATTTCCACACCTATAACCACACCCCTTTTTGCCTGTGTGCATTAGAATTTAGGTGCACTGCATTATAGAATGCGCTTAGCGAGTTGTGTCCATAAATTCTAATTAGTGCCAATTGGTGCTCATTATTGCTTGCTAAGAGCTGTTACCAACACTGATTAGTTTGTTAAGCCAATTAAGTTATGTACATTGTTATAGAATCCACTTAGATTTTGGCGCGGATCTCTAGGCACGCTATATAGAATCCGTGGGTATGTGACTTTATTTTACTTTTTTTCATTTCATCTCAGAAAGACAGCAACAGCAGCAACCCATGGCCCGGGTGCTACAGTCTGTCCCAGAATTAGACTCGGGCTGAATATTGACCGGAAGTTTCCATCTTCCTCTCTCTCCCTGACTCTGCTTATTGTCTCGCTCACAGAACCCCTTTCCTCCTGGAAGCCTTTCACTACTCCATGTGCTCTCTGACAGCTTTTTTATTTATTTGAAAGCTTCCCATATGTAGTTCCTCTTTGTATATTCCTATGTTGCACATGGCGACATATTTCTAATTATAACTGCGATAAAACAAATCACGACGACAATGCAGATGCAGCAGCTGATAGTTTTGGACAGTGCTGGGGGAACAGGCTTCAGCTTTTTGATGTCATTCTGTCTCCTGTCATTAAACCTTCCTGGAAGTCTGCCAGGGTGAGTACTGAGGAGGGGGTTTCCCTTCCCCCTGGAAAGCTATACCCCCCTCAACTATTAGTGATGGAAACTCCCAGTTTTTCTTGAAGGCCCAACCACTGTTTGGGAGGGGTGAAGAAACAGAACCCAAGTGGATGACTGATAATTGTCTTGTCTACCATATTCTTGTTCCTGGCAATGGAGGAATAGACTATTAAAAGACTAGGTTTGGTGAAAAATTAAGTTCATGAAGAGAAATTTTATTATGTTTTATGCTCCTGGAGTTCTGCAAACTGATTATTCATCTTTTATTGAGCTGTTAGTAGATTTAAATTTACCTACCGATGAGACTATTATTTTAGGTGATTTTAATTTACATGTTGATAATATAGTGTTATCTTTTATTAATTTATTAGATTCTTTAGGTTGGTCTCAATGCGTTAAGGGGGTTACTCTTTCTGAGGGGTATCTGCTTGATCTTGCTTTCTTGGATCATAATCTTGCACTTGAGTCATCTGTTTTTAAAGAGCATCAGCTAATCCTTTGGTCTGATCATGCTCTTATTCAATTTAGTAAAGCAGCCTTTTTTGTTTAAAGATTGAAATGTTAAGGCCCTGTTTACTAAGGTGTGCTAGCGTTTTTAGTAAGTGCTAATGTTAGAGACACCCATAGAAATATATGGATGTCTCTAACGTTAGCATGCGCTAATTTTTAGTACACACTAAAAATGCTAAAATGCCTTCAATATAGCTTAGAGTAGTCTAGTGGTTAGTGCAGCAGACTTTGATTCTGTGGAACTGGGTTCAATTCCCAGTGCAGCTCCTTGTGATGGTGGGCAAGTCACTTAACCCTTCATTGCCCCAGGTACAAAGAATTACCTGTATATATTATGTAAACTGTTTTGAATGTAGTTGCAAAAACCACAGAAAGGCAGTATATAATCAAGTCCCATTCCCTTTCCCTTAGCAAACAGGGCTTTAAGTTACCTGTTGGAAGTCATTGTGAGTTATTTGACTTAAGAAAAGCTTTGCAAGCTAATTCAGTTGAAGATTGTTCTGAGAGAGTTGTGACCACTTTGACAGATAATTGGAATAAGAGTTTGACTATTTCTTTGGATGAAATAGCCCCAATTCACATGTGTGAGGTATCTCAGTCAAATTATGTACTTTGGTATAATGATCAGTTAAAAATAAAAAAAAATGTCAGTTGAGACAGACAGAAAGAGCTTGGAGAAAATGTCCTTGTCGGCTAACTTTGGAAAGTTTTAATCTTCAATCACAGTCTTATCATATGACTAGAATGGAAATGCAAAAATCTTATTTTAATAATAGAATAGAGAAAGCTCCATCTTCAGCAAAAGAATTGTTTGTAATTGTAACAAAATTTACATCAGTACATAGGCAAAAATCACAAGATTTTGCTAGTGGGTTCTATCAAAAAGTTGAGAAGATAGTTTCACAATTTGACAAAACTTCTTTGCCATTAGAAAAATATAAACCTGTTAATGAGTCACATTTTTGGTCTGAGTTCTCAATTATTTCAGTCTCATTTAGAAAGAACCTTGATGCTTGTTAACAATTCTGTTTGAAGATTAGACAGTGTGCATCCATCTATTGAGAAGGCTTTAAAAAATCCTTTTTTGCCTTTTTATACCCAGTTGGTTAAAATATCTTTACACGAAGGAGTCATGCCATCTGCATTTAAAATAGCAGCAGTTAAACCTTTGATTAAACTTCAAAAGTAGATCATAATAATATTGATAATTATCATCCTATTTCTTCATTACATTTCTTTGCAAAAGTGATTGAGCATACTGTATTTCAGCGGTTGGATGATTATCTTCAAGAACAGGGGATTCTAGATCCACATCAATTTGGCTTTAGAGAAGATCATGATACAGAAACTTTGTTGATATCTTTTTTAGATGGTATCAGGACAGGTATTGATAAAGGGATGAGGTTCCTACTAATTACTTTAGATAGTTCTGCAGCTTATGATACAATAAATCATGACATTTTACTGAACTGATTACAGTCCATAGGACTAACTGGTACTGTATTATGTTGGTTTCGTTCCTTCTTAATTGATAGGAGGTATTGAGGGGCATAATCGAACGCGAACGCCCATCTTCATGCGCGTTTATGTCCGAGAACAGGGCGGGACAGACCGTATTTTCGTAAAAAATGGCCACCCATCTTTTTTTCGATAATACGGTTTGTGCCCGGCAAATGCATTGGATCTGGGCGGTTTCGATTTTCAGCGATAATGGAAACCGAAGGCGCCCAGCTCAAAAACGAACAAATCCAAGGCATTTGGTTGTGGGAGGGGCCAGGATTCGTAGTGCACTGGTCCCCCTCACATGCCAGGACACCAACCGGGCACACTAGGGGGCACTTGTAACAATTAAAAAAAAAAAAAAGTCAAATACCTCCCAAGTCCATAGCTCCCTTCCTTTGGGTGCTGAGCCCCTCAAATCCCCCCCAAAACCCACTGCCCACAACTCTACACCATTACCATGGCCCTTATGGCTGAAGGGGGGCACCTACATGTGGGTACAGTGGGTTTTGGGGGTGGTTTGGAGGGCTCCCATTTATCACCACAAATGTAATAGGTAGGGGGGGTGGGCCTGGGTCCACCTGCCTGAAGTGCACTGCACCCACTAACAACTGCTCCAGGGACCTGCATACTGCTGTGATGGAGCTGGGTATGGCATTTGATGGTGGCATACAGGCTGGAAAACAAGTTGTTAAAGTTGGGGTTTTTTTGGTGGGAGGGGGTTAGTGACCACTGGGGGAGTCAGGGGTGGTCATCCCTGATTCCCTCCGGTGGTCATCTGGTCATTTAGGGCACTTTTTGGGACATGTTCGTGAAAAAAAAAGGGTCCAAAAAAGTGACCTAAATTCGCGCTAAAAATGCCTTTGTTTTTTCGATTATTGGCCGAAGGCACCCATCTCTCCTCGGCTGATAAACACACCCCAGTCCCGCCTTCACCATGCCTCCGACACGCCCCCGTCAACTTTGTTCGTTCCCGCAACAGAGTGCAGTTGAAGACGCCCAAAATCGGCTTTCGATTATACCGATTTGGGCGCCTTTGCGAGATGGGCGCCTATCTCCCGATTTGGGTAGAAATCTGGGCACCCATCACTTTCGAAAATAAGGCTGATAGTTTATTCAATGAATCAGAAAAATCTAAGTTTGTGGCATTTTCAACTGGGGTCCCTCAAGGCTCCTGTCTGCAATGCTTTTCAATCTTTTCCTCATACCACTATATATTATATTGAAATGTCTCAGTGTGCAGTATAAACTGTATGCCGATGACATTCAGTTTTTACTGTCGATTGAATGTTCTTTTGAAGACACTTTTGCAAAGTTACGATTGTGTTTGACAAAGATTATGAAATGGATGGAAGGCAATCATTTGAAAGTTAACATCGCTAAAACTCAAATTCTTTTGTTGTCTGGTCTCACCGAGGTGGATTGTCCCAAAGTATTTAGGGCTCCTTTTACTAAGGTGTGCTGAAAATGGCCTGCAGTAGTGTAGGCACGTGTTTGGGGCGTGCACAGATCCATTTTTCAGCGCACCCGCAAAAAATGCCTTTTTAAAATTTTTGCCGAAAATGGACGTGCAGCAAAATAAAAATTGGCATGCATCCATTTTGGGTCTGAGACCTTACTGCAAGCCATTGACCTAGCGATAAAGTCTCATGCAGTAACTGGCTAGTAATGACCTATACACATCAAATGCCACTTGGCGCGCATATCAGACGCACGCCAAAAATGAAATTACCACAAGAGCCACATGGTAGCCAGACAGTAACTCCAAATTGGTGCATGTTGGGCGTGCATAGGCACTTAAGCAGCTTAGTAAAAGGGCCCCTTAGTATGAATTCTGTTGAAATTCCAGTACTTAATGAGATTAGAAATTTGGGAGTTCAACTTTCTACAGCTTTGTCTATGAAGAAACAAGTTCAGAATATGATTTTTGAAAGTTTTTTTATAAATTGAAAATAATCAGATGTATTACACCTTTTGTAATAGAGAAAAATTTTCACAAGGTTGTTCAATCTGTGGTTTGTCCCTTGATGGACTAGTGCAATGGCCTGTTTATGGGTATTGTGAGTGGCTCATTGAGGGCTTTACAGGTAGCCCAGAATTCCATAGCAAGAGTGGTTATGGGAAAATTATGCTATGACCATATCACTCCCATCTTGAAGTCTTTACATTGGCTTCCTGTAAAGTTTCGCATTGAGTTTAAAATCTTGTTATTGTTTTTTAAAGTATTGAATGGTTGTATTTCACCAATACTCAGTTCCTCTGTGAGGTATTATCAACCTCAGCTTTGTTCTGTGCAGAAAACCCATGTGTTTGTTCAAGCATATTGATTATTAGATTAATAAGATTGCATCTGTTTTTTTTAGTACTGTATGCTTTTGTATAACAATTGTAGTAATCTCTATATAATAAAAGGCACCTCCAACGTTCCATGAAGCCTCAAGCCGGAAACTTGAGGCGCCAGAGATATCCGGTTTGGCCTGGAGTGTCTGGCCTGCCCTCGCATCATAACGTCATGATGTCGAGGGCGGCACTATGACAATCGGCTAAACGCCATCTCCCTCTGACCCTCGGCGGACATTTCCCACCTCCGGAGGACTAACATCACCCGCACAACGTCGGAGGGAGGCAGGCGGGGACGCAAGCATCGGCGACACGCGATCTGACTCCCCTTGCCCCTCGGCAGCCATTTCCCAACTCCGCAGGACTCCCATCGTCCCGCACAAACTCGGAGACATGGAGGGAGCGACGCAGGCAGGCAGCCTGAACGTCGGACACACGCAGGGAGCCAGCCTGCCTGCCTGCCTGCCTGAACGTGCCAGGAAGGGAGACAGCTTCAGTCGGAGGGAGCGCCACGACCCTGAAAGGCACTAGAAGGGGGGGGGCACTCGAACCTAAACCTGCGAGGAGGGAAGGGGGAGGGCAGGAAGGGGGGGAGGGGGAAAAACGCCGGCCGACGGAGGGACCACCATCCTGAAAGGCCAAGGGAGGGGGGCCAACACCCTGAAGCTAGGATTCCCTCTCACCGACACACTCAAATTCTCGCACAAACACTCTACACACACTCTCACTCTGTCACACACACACTCGCACATTCACTCTCTCTCACACACTCACTCTCACACACACTCTCTCAAACATACACATTACGATGCAGAAAAACGCCGCCAGAGGGCCCACGATCCTGCAGGCCGGGGGGGGGGGGCCACGACCCTGAGGCTGGGAGGGGGGAGGGGGACAAGAAGGATATGGGAAAAGGAAACACAGAGGGGAAGCGGGAAGGATGTCAACACACGGAAGGGGGGACCCTGCAGCACACTCTCTGTCTCGAACACGCACTCTCACACAGACAGTCTCACTCACACACACACACACTCGCACATTCACTCTGTCTCACACACACTCAATCTCAAACATACACACTTCAATGAAAACCTTGCTAGCACCCATTTCATTGCTCTCAGAAACGGGCCTTTTTTTTATTAGTGTATAATATTGGGTTGTATTGGTTTGATTTTATTTTGTATGTAATTTTTGTTCCCCATTTAGAATGTTTTAGATATAGCGGGATGGAAAGAAAGTTTTATTATTATTATTATCTGCAGAGATGCCAAGGGTGAACTATCCCAGAGAGTAAGATTTACCATGCTAAGGAGTGAGAATGAAGACCAAAGAGTGAGATTTTTCAGACGGTACATCCAGAGTATAAATCTAGAATGATTTAAGTGAAGTATTGCTTTACAAATGAATCAAGGTAGCATTAGATGATATTGGCTTTTCTTTGGAGCCTCTGAAAGAATACAAAGTGGGGAGCAATTTGGGTACATTTTTTGAGCTGAAAATTATCTTCTACCCAGTAGTTACAAGTATGTACATCAGCTTCAGAGCACATGTACTTGCAGTAAAGGGAAAAGGGACAGGGCAAGTGGAAACAGTAGGCAGAAAGGTATGCTCAGATTTCTTCCTACTGGTTGGACCACTTGGTTTACATCTCTAAGGCTTCCCTCTCATAAAAGCAGTGATTAAGATCAGTGCACTGGTACTGATGCTCTGATAAGTGAGAAATAGAGGTCAAAGAGTGTGAGTGTGAGAGTAAGAAAGTTCTCAAATGAGTGTGACAAACTCCTAATGAGCGAGACTTGGCATCTCTCTGTTGCTCTTTATGGGCCCCTTTTACCAAGCTACGGCAAAAGGGGGCCTGTGCTGGCGTCAGCACGTGTTTTTGATGCGCGCCAAGGACCCATTTTATGGCAGCTGGTAAAAGATAGGTCTTTCTTTTTTCTAAGAAATGGCCGTGCCATTTTGGGGGGAGCCCTTACTGCCACCCATTGAGGTGGCGGTAAAACTCCAGCGCTAACCCAGCAGTAACCAGGCAGTGCGCAACACTGCTTGATTACTGCCGGGTACACACTGTTGTTACAAAAATAAATATATGTTTGTAGCGCCGGTTATGACGGCGCGCTGGGGGTGGGAAGTACCGCCAGGCTGCTGCGGTAGACTGGTGGTACTTCCTTTTTAACAAGCGGTAAGCCCGCATTGGACTTACCGTTGCTTTGTAAAAGGCTATGTTATGTTTGTGAGTTTTGTGCTTCATTGCAGGAGCACCATAGACCCAGCAGATGGCAGCAGTGGAACAATTGGCTGCATAGAGAGAAAGTTTACACAATGTTACTGGTAGGTCTAATTGTCATTGTGGAAATAGTCACATGGTGATAGCGCTGAGACCCCAGTGAGTAAGAGGAGAAGGAATATGTTTTGAAAAGAGTTAATCAAGTAAAGTGTGGTTGATTGCTGTTATAAATAAAGTGTGCTAAGCAGTGGCGTAGCAGGGCTGCCATCCGGGGCGGGGCGGTTCGCCATTGCACCCCCCCCCCGGGTGCAGCACGATGACATCCCCCCCTCGGCGCATCGACACCCCCCTCCCCCTGACCAGCTCCTGCACCCTACCTTTAAAAAGAATATCAGAATCCGAGGCGAGGTGCAGCCCCTCGCGCCTGCCCTGCACGTAAAAGAAATGTGGACCGTCGGGCCTTCCCTCGCTCTGTCTGTCCCGCCCTTGCGGAAATAGGAAGTTGCGTCAGCGGAGGGCGGGACAGATAGAGCGAGGGAAGGCCCGACGGTCCACATTTCTTTTACGTGCAGGGCAGGCGCGAGGAGCTGCGTCTCGCCTCGGATTCCGACATTCTTTTTAAAGGTACGGTGCGGGAGCTGGTCAGGGGGTGTCGATGCGCCAAGGGGGGGGAGCTGGCAGGGAGCACCCCCCCCCTGAGCTGACACCCGGGGGCGGACCGCCCCTCCCGCCCCCCCCCCCCTTGCTACGCCACTGGGGCTAAGTAATCACTCTGTTTGAAAAGAAGGATAAACAGAGTAATGCATTTCTACAAATGTCCTGTTTGTTGCTTTCTGAGCTAGCTCAGTATTGTTCTTGTCTATTGGCGAGTGCTTCCCAAGTGTACTTTTACCTTGTACGTTAATAATAAAAGGGTGTATTCATGAAAGTTTGATAGACTGAGTGTGAGGGTATATAAAAGGGGTGGTAGGTTGCTGTCCCAAATCTGGATGACAGGAGACGGCGTAACATCACAAGGCTGAAGCCTGTCCACCCAAGAAGGTTTTCATTCTCCCCAATGCAGATGCCACCATCTTGGTACACTCAAAATAATGTAATTGATAGGGCAATAAGCTCCGCCTAATGGCTTCCGCCCACATAATGGGCTAAGCATGCTTCCGCTGTCGCCTGTTATTAAACCTCCTTGCTACATCCCAAAGATTTCATCTCTGATGTCTGGCCAGTGCTGAAAAGAATATTGGGGGTGCTCTAGCACCCACAGAGCTAGAGCCTATGATTTATCTAAAGAGTTCAATGGTAAACATCCACACGAAATCCATAAAATACTAAGTTTACACCGAAGAGGAAACTGCCCATCTTCTCTCCTCCTCGAAATGCACCACCTGTTCCTCAGACCCCATCCCCACCAACTTACTTAACACCATCTCTCCTACTATCACCCCCCCCCCCATCTATCATATCCTCAACCTCTCTCTCTCCACTGCAACTGTCCCAGACACCTTCAAGCATGCTGTAGTCACACCACTCCTCAAAAAACCATCACTTGACCCTACCTGTCCCTCCAACTATCGCCTCATTTCCCTCCTACCCTTCCTCTCCAAGATACTTGAACGCGCCGTTCACAGCCGTTTCCTTGATTTTCTCTCCTCTCATGCCATCCTCGATCCGCTTCAATCCGGCTTTCGCCCCCTACACTCGACAGAAATGGCACTATCTAAAGTCTGCAATGACCTGTTCCTCGCCAAATCCAAAGGTCACTACTCCATCCTCATCCTCCTCGACCTATCCGCTGCTTTTGACACTGTCAATCACAACTTACTTCTTGACACACTGTCCTCTTTTGGGTTCCAGGGCTCTGTCCTCTCCTGGTTCTCCTCTTATCTCTCCCATCGTACCTTCAGAGTACACTCTCATGGTTCATCCTCCACCCCTATCCCGCTCTCTGTTGGAGTTCCTCAGGGATCTGTCCTTGGACCCCTTCTTTTTTTCAATCTACACCTCTTCCCTGGGCTCCCTGATCTCATCTCATGGTTTCCACTATCATCTTTATGCTGACGACACCCAGCTTTATCTCTCCACACCGGACATCACTGCGGAAACCCAGGCCAAAGTATCGGTCTGCTTATCCGACATTGCTGCCTGGATGTCCAACTGCCACCTGAAACTGAACTTGGCCAAGATCGAACTTCTTGTCTACCCACCCAAACCCACTTCTCCTCTCCCTTCACTCTCTATCTCAGTTGATAACACCCTCATCGTCCCCGTCTCATCTGCCCGCAACCTCGGTGTCATCTTCGACTCCTCCCTCTCCTTCTCTGCGCATATCCAGCAGATAGCCAAGACCTGTCGCTTCTTCCTCTATAACATTAGCAAAATTCGCCCTTTCCTCTCTGAGCACACCACCCGAACTCTCATCCACTCTCTCATTACCTCTCACCTTGACTACTGCAACCTACTCCTCACTGGCCTCCCACTTAGCCATCTATCCCCCCTTCAGTCCGTTCAGAACTCTGCTGCACGTCTTATCTTCCGCCTGGACCGATATACTCATATCACCCCTCTCTTCAAGTCACTTCACTGGCTTCCGATCAGGTACCACATACAGTTCAAGCTTCTCCTACTAACCTACAAATGTACTCGATCTGCAGCCCCTCCTTACCTCTCTACCCTCATTTCCCCTTATGTTCCTACCCGTAACCTCCACCCTCAAGACAAATCCCTCCTTTCAGTACCCTTCTCCACCACCGCCAACTCTAGGCTCCGCCCTTTCTGCCTCGCATCGCCTCACCCCATGCTTGGAACAAACTCCCTGAACCCATACGCCAGGCCCCCTCCCTGCCCATCTTCAAATCATTGCTCAAAGCCCATCTCTTCAATGTCGCCTTCGGCACCTAACCAGTACACCTCTACTCAGGAAATCTAGACTGCCCCAACTTGACATTTCGTCCTTTAGATTGTAAGCTCCTTTGAGCAGGGACTGTCCTTCTTTGTTAAACTGTACAGCGCTTCGTAACCCTAGTAGCGCTATAGAAATGTTAAGTAGTAGTAGTAGATACCGGGCTACGTTCTGTTGCCTTCAGTGAAAGTTACAAACTTGGCACACTGATTCTTACAACTCCGAGTACTACAACTACAGTGAAAAGATATTTCTCTACTTTAAAAAGAATTAAAAACTATTGCAGGAATACAACAGGGAAGGAGCAACTTTCGTCTCTGGCAAAACTATCAATTGATGAAGAGGTACTCCTGACTTTAAAGTCAAATACGAAATTCTATAATGATGTCACTGAACATTTTATAAAAAAGGAGAGGTGAATGAAGTTTCATTTTAAATGAGCATTTCCAGAAAGCTCTTAGCCCTTGTTGTCTGAAAGCTTGTTAACTGTTCTGTTTCAAATGTTTAGGGCATTTTCATGGATGTTCCAGGCTGCTGTACCTTCAGTTCGGCCCAAAGCCACAGTGTTTGAGATCTTGTTAACTGGTTCAGTTTCATGTGTTAAACAAATTTTCATGAATGTTGCAGGCAGCTGTACCATCATGCAGTGGCGTAGCCAGACAGCCAATTTTGGGTGAGCCTGAACCCAAAGTGGGCGGGCACAAAATTTTCTCTCTAACCCCCTCCCCCAGCATTTCCCAACTCAAAAGATAAATACTTTAGCTGATGAAGATCCCCAAGCTCTGTCATCTGAAAACTTCCAACAAAGATGGCCAGAATTTACTTTTACCAAGCTTGGTCGGAAGCAACAACTCCTTGAGCCACCGACAGCGGCACCCAATGCATGCTTAGTTGTCAGTGGCTCAAGGATGCTGCCCCCATCTGCCAAGCTCAGCAGAAGGGATTTCTGGCCACCTTCAGTGGAGATCTCCAGCTAGCAGGGCTTGGGGATCCCCACCAGCTACAGCAAGGCTCAGGGCTGCTGTTAGCCATGCTGGTGCCCAGGGCAGAAAATAAAGAAGCCCTCTCCTCTTTAATCTCCACATCTGCCCTTACAGTCTCACACTGACAGACCATCACCAAATGCAGAACAAGGGATTACAAATTAGAAATAAAAATATGTAGACAAAAATTGAACTGAGAACCTCAACATTTAGTGCAACATTGAAGAAATAAAAACAAAAATGCATTTCCTTTTCTACTGAACACAATAAAACTGAACATATTCCATTTAAAACATTCAAAATAAAATTATTTTTCTACCTTTTGTTGTCTGGACATTTTATTTTTCTATCATGTTGGTTTCAGTTTCTCCTTCCCACTTTCCCGTCGTCTTCTGCTAATTCTTCAAGCAACTGTTGTCCATTTGTCTTTTCTCTCCTCTCGTTCCATTTCCTCACTACAACTGCTTCTGAAATATTGATCTTTCCATTTTAGCTCTTTCCTTTCTGTATTTTGTTCTTTTCTGCCTCTGTCTACTCAAATTTAATCCTCTTTCTAAACTTTTTCCTCCTTTTTACTTTTCAGATATCTATCAAATTTTCTTCTCCTTTCACCCACTACCTCACCCATATCCAAACTCATTCCTTTCCAGCCTTCCATTCCCTTCCATCCTCAATCTACGCACCATTACCATATTTCTACCACCTGTAATCACTATCCTCTCATTCATTTTATTACCATCTCCCCTCTCTCTTTATCCTCTCTTCACTCTCATAGCCTGACATCTCCCTTTTACCTCCTCCCTCTACGGTCCTGCATTTCTCTCTCTTACCCATTGTCCAGCATATCTCCCTTCTACCCCTGGATCCAATATCGCCCTCTTTCCCCTCTCTTGTGCAGCACCTCTCCTTCCCTTTGCTCCACCTCTATGTCCAACATCTCTCCCATATTGTCCACTATCTCTTTCTTTCTCTCTCTCTCTCTCCCTGCCTTGAGCCCCTGGTCTAGAGAGTTGCACGGGAACGGGGTTCGCGGGATTCCCGCGGGGATGGAGGCAGTTCCTGCGGGGTTCCCACGGGGATGGAAGCAGCTCTGCGGGGTTCCCGTGGGGACGGAGGCAGTTCCTGCGGGGTTCCCGCGGGGATGGAAGCAGTTCTGCGGTCTTCTCGTAGAAGTGTAAGCTGCATCTGCACCAGCCTCTCATCTACCGAATACCAATTTCTTTGAGTGCTGTCTTCTCCTCCTCCTCTTCTTCTTTGCTTTAACAGCACAAATATGAAAAGTCTTCCATTAAGGAGGTGGTAGAGTCACAAATGATGATGGAATTCAAAAAGGCGTGGGATGAACACAGAGGATCTCTAATTAGAAAATGGACGTTATATAAAACCTAACCTTAAATGGCTGCATGTGTGTGGATGTGTCAAGTGACGCTTAAATGGCGACTCTGGCTGTGATGAACTAGGGCTGATACCTGGCAGACTTGTATGGTCTGTGTCTCATACATGGCAATCTGGTGTAGGGTGGGCTGGAAAGGGCTTAGACAGCAACTTCAGTGGCTGGAATATGAGGACAGTGCTGGACAGACTTTTACGGTCTGTGTCCCACAAATGAGAAGACAAATAGACTGGAGTGGGCTTCAACGGCAACCCCAGTAGTTGGAACATAAGGATAGGGCCAGATAGACTTCTGTGGTCTTTGTTCCAGAAACACGAAGGAAAGACCCATAATCAAGTATATAATATCACACTCGTTGATTTAATGATGACTTGATCATGAGTGTGACTATTGGCAGAGTGGATGGACCGTTCAGGTCTATTTGCTGTCACTTACTATGTTACTATTAATCCTCTTTGCTACCAGGCTGGTGCACAGACCTCAGTTCTGACACAGGCACGAGAATCAGATGTCACCTGACCTACTGGCGCGTGCATGTGGCGACCTCTCAGCACACAGTGCAAGTGAATTGGAGACAAGTCTTAAATGTGCACACCAGAGTGTTCCAACTTCCGTTCCTTCCTTGCCTACAGTGCTGTGGCTCAAATCCAGAGAGAGACTGAGGGAGCTAACTGGAATTTTCTTTTATGTACCATTAAAATTCTTACGGGGACGGGTGGGGATGGGTTAAATTCTTGCGGGGACGGGTGGGGACGGGTTGGGATGGGTTAAAATTTTGCGGGGATGGGTGGGGATGGGTAAGATTCCAGCGGGGACGGGTGGGGACGGGTAAGATTCCAGCAGGGACGGACGGGGATGGGTAAGATTTCTGTCCCCGTGCAACTCTCTACCCTGGTCTAACATCTTTTTCTCTCCCCTCCAGCCATGTTCAATATTTCCCTCTCTCATCTCTCACTCCCTTTTTTCCTCTATCGTCCTTTGCCACTCCTCTGCAGCCTTTCCCTTCCTCTCCCCACCATAGCCATATCAAACAATTCTCCCTCTCTTTTCCTCCTGCATCTCTCCCTTCCCCCATGTCAAACAATTATCTCTCTACCCCACCGTCTCACTCACTCACTCACTCTCTCCACCCCCCCCTCTCACGGGGCAGGCCCAGGGCAAGGACACTGATGCCCAACCACTAGTTTCTCCTCCTGGCCACTGCTGTAGTGTGGCGGCCTTGAGGAATTGCTGCAAGGCAGCTTTCATGCCCTTCTTTGCCTCTCTCTCCACCCCTGCGTCCCACCGCGCCTGCAACGGAAATGCTTGTCCTCCCCGCCGGCGCTGCCTCGGCCCCTGCATGCTACCCTGCCTCTGCCCCTGCCTGCATTCTTTTCTTCGATCGTCGCGTCGCCAGCAGCGCTGCCATTCACCCAGGCAGCTCCACTCCCCTCTGCCGCGTCCATCCGGCTCTTTCTGACGCACTTCCTGTTTACGTAGGGCCAGATGGACGCGGCAGAGGGGAGCGGAGCTGCCTGAGTGAATGGCAGCGCTGCCGGCGACACGACAATTGAAGAAAAGAATGCAGGCAGGGGCAGAGGCAGGGTAGCGTGCAGGGGCCAAGGCAGCGCCGGCGGGGAGGACAAGCATTTTCGTTGCAGCGCGCCACACATGCGATGGATGTTGGGTGGGCCTGGAGGGAAAGTGGGTGGGCCTGGGCCCGTCCAGGCCCACCCGTGGCTACGCCCCTGCCATCATGTACCATCATTTTGGCCTAAAGCCACAGTGATTGAGATCTTGTTAACTGGTTCATTTTTGTGTGTTTTCATGGATATTTCAGGCAGCTGTGCCCTCAGTTCGGCCCAAAGTTACAGTATTTGAGATCTTGTTAGCTGGTTCTGTTTCTAGTGTTAATCGCATTTTCATGGATGTTTCAGGCAGCTGTACCATTAGTGCGGCCCAAAGCAACCATGACCTTGTATTGTCTACTGTCACTCCTATTTGAGTATGACCTGAAGAAGGAATGGGTGGCAAGGCAAAGATTGTTTTATTTTATTGCATGCACCCTGGAATTCATGTGTCTGCTGTTCTCTGCTTTTGCGTCTTGTGTGTGGGTACACAACAACTTGCTGCTTCTGCCTCACGATATCACAGAAAGTCTGTACTGCTCAAAGTATTTTTTCATGGAATCTGAAGTTCAATACCGCATAATGTCAATCTGTGTGTAACTCTGAAGGATAGATTTTGGAAAGGTGATGGTGATACAGAACTTTAGTTTCTTCAAATCAACACAGAAGTCAAAAGGAGAAGTAGCAAATGTTATAGGTGACTCTGAGAGACCAAGATGTGACATTGTTCAGCGCAGTGAGTAGCTTAACCTTAGTTAAATGTATGCATTGCACAAATGTTTAACACATCTACTGAATCCCTTGCTATAAATGTCACCACATGCCACTGCTACTGGTCATGGTTATGGTGAAAGTCTAATGCACCTATCATTGATAACATCTTGAGTATCTTTCAATGATAGGTCCACACTCTTGGTCAATCTGGTTTGGCGATCATGTAGTTATCTGGCAGCATTTCTTCCTGAAGCAGCAAGTTCCAGCAAAACAAGGCGCTCTTGTTGAAGATCTTTGTGTTTGTTTGGCGTGAATTTCAACAGTGCACTGAAGATGGGATGGTGAAAGCTTTGAATGCTACTACTGGAGAGTATCATTAGAGAGACGGCAGAAGTTTATACGAGAGATAGAAGTTTAGAGTACTTCTCTAGTTGGATAAGTTGGTTCACCATTTTTTTGATGTGTCTATTTTCGATACAGGCCTGTTGAATGTCTATTTAAACAAATTTTTTTTTTTTGGGGGGGGTCCCTTTATAGTGTGATTGCTATTATTCATTTTTAAAGCACATTCTTTCACAGTTCCATATTTTCATGAGATTCAGGGGGGATTTTTTGGAACCAATGTTTTTTCTCCATTAGAAGGAGATTTTTGTATTGGTTCTTTTTTCCCCCTTTAATTCATTAAGAAACCAATGATATTATCCTGCTCCATTTGCAGTTGAGGTGTACCAGGTGGTGGTACTTTTATTCATTATTGAATTTCCTCACTAGGAAGCTTTGAGGTTTCCTTTGTTAAATATTTTGGTATATCTCTATGGAAACTGTGAACATTAGCAGCTTAAGGTACAAGATTGAATTAATTTTTAGCATTGACATATTACCAGTTTGATTTCCCATTTAGTATTTTTGACATATTAAAATGTATACATTAAAAATAAAGAAAGAAAGTCTAAAGGACATGGAAGCAGCCCTCTTTCTGTGAACCATTTAGGGTCCCAACCCAGAGTTTGGGAACTGCTGTCTAAGAGTATCTGGTAAAAGTATCACCACTGCTACACACGCATGGCCATGAATGGAGCCAAGAATGATAAAACCTGCATCTCTATAGTCTCAGAGGGGCCATTCAGAATTACATCTGCTTACCCAACATTCTGTGGCCATTGTTTGAGTGGCAGTGTCATCAGTAGCCATTGTGACACATTCAACCTGTAACCATTGAGTCTGAAGAAACTATTCATCAAGACCCAACTAATCCTTGGGCAAAGGGAATCAATATGGCCATTCGTGAAAGACCACCAGTATCTCTCCCTCTATAGGATTCCAAGCTCTGCTTTTCTCCATGAAAATAATTTAGTTGGGTTTCAGGTTCCAGGTGAAAAGATGATTGAGGCCTATAGGCCCCTACTCAGCTTGCTAGTAGTACTGCTGTCCTCAAATGGGACTAGGGGATGTATGTTGTGTTTTTTCACAGCAGAATACAGGCTACGCATCTGCAGACAGTTTCTGCAGTACGTCGATGATCATTTATTTGAATGCCAGAATCTGTTCAAGGAGGAATTTCGTCCGTATAGCCACTTGGAAATTGGTGAGCTCAGTCTTTATCTTGGCTGAAAGGAATGGAGCAATGGTGTTCAAACACCAGAGGTGGCAGATGGCAAGCAGGTAAGGTTGCTAACTGGCTCCAGATTTTCAGAACAGGTTGATCTGGTCCTGGTTTTATTCCCACTGCATGCAGGGACTTGTAGTCTTACTTCAGGGGCGTAGCCAGACCTTGGCGGGAGGGGGGCCCAGAGCCCGAGGTGGGGTGCACAGTTTAGGCCACCTCCCCAAGCCGCTGACCCCCCCACCACTTTGGACCCCCACCCCCCACTGACCCCCCCCCCCCCGTCACCGCCGCCGCCAGGTACCTTTGCTGGTGGGGGTCCCCAGCCCCCGCGAACTGAAGTCTTCTTCAGTGCTGGTCGACTCCAGCGCCTTCACTGTTGATCTGTTTCTGACTCCTGACGTCCTCCGTGCACGTCCTGTATGTAGCCCCGGCAGGAAGTGCACGCAGGACATCAGGAGTAAGAAATAGATCATCAGCGATGGCACCAGAGTCGACCAGCGCTGAAGAAGACTTGGCTGGCGGAGGTTGGGGACCTCTGCCAGCAAAGGTACCTGGCAGAGGCGATGGGGGAGGGGTGGCAGCAGGGGGTCCGCGGCAGGGGGTCCAAAGCAGAGGGGGCCAGGGCTTAATCTTTGGGGGCTCATGCCCCCGTGGCCCCGCTTAGCTACACCCCTTACTTATCTTACTGCATGCAAGAGAGAAATCAGAATAAGTCTCTGCATGCAGTGGGGTAACATCAAGACTGATTGAACTTGAGCTGGAAACTGGAGCTAGATGGCAACCCTACAAATGGGCTTGTGGGAACACAGTGGCTGGAAATTTTGTGGGTTTTTTTTAACTTTATGCTTGAGTGTTCCTTGTTCCTTTCTTTCTTCATTTTTTCAGTCTCTAGTTGTTTTACTACTTGCATCTCCTTCTCTCCCTCTATCTCCCTATTTTTAGTTTCTGCCTTCCACCTCTTTTTAGGCCTTCTCTGTCACCAGCACTAAATGAAAAGGTAGATATAATAGGCATTGCAGAAACCTGGTGGAAGGAGGATAATGAATGGGACACTGTACCAGGGTGCAAATTATATCACAATGATAGGTGGATCATAAGAATATAAGCGTTGCTATACTGGGACAGACTGAAAGTCCATCAAGCCCAGTTCAGGTCATAAGTACCTGGTAAGATCCCAAAACAATAAAACAGATTTTATGCTGCTTATCCTAGAAATAAGCAGTGGATTTCCCCAAGCTTATCTTAATATTTTTTTTTATTTTTTAACATTTGTACCCTGTGCTTTCCCACTCATGGCAGGCTCAATGCGGCTTACATGGGGCAATGGAGGGTTAAGTGACTTGCCCAGAGTCACAAGGAGCTGCCTATACCTGAAGTGGGAATTGAACTCAGTTCCTCAGGACCAAAGTCCACCACCCTAACCACTAGGCCACTCCTAGCTTATGGACTTTTCTTTTAGGAAATTATCAAAACTTTATAAAACCCTGCTATGCCAACTGCTTTTACCACATTCTCTGACAATGAATTCCAGAGTTTATTTACACACTGACTGAAGAAATATTTTCTCTGATTTGTTTTAAATTTACTAGTTAATAGCTTCATTTCATGCCCCCTAGTCCTTGCATTTTTGGAAAGAGTAACAAGCAATTCATGTCTACCTGTTCCACTCCACTCAGTATTTTATAGATCTCTATCATATCTCCCCTCAGCGTCTCTTCTCCAAGCTGAAGAGCTCTAGCCCTTTTATTATTTTTGTCACCCTTCTCTGTACCTTTTCTAATTCCGCCATATCCTTTTTGAGATGCGGTGACCAGAATTAAGTTTGAGTTAATAACTGAAGTTGAACAGACTAAGGAAATCTACTCCATCAGCATTCAACTTTCAAAAGGTCAAATGATAAAATGAGGAAAATGTTTTTTAAAAAGCTAAAAGGAACAGCTGCACAAGTTACGAGTTTAAATCAGGTGTGAACATTTTGTAAATACCATTGGAATCCAGACCAAACATATTTCATGTTTTTAAAAAGGTGGAAGAAAGGTCAAACAGCCATCATGGTTAAAAGGGTGAGGTGAAAGAGGTTATTAGGGACATCTTTCAAAAAATGGAAAAAGGGTCTGAATGAAGACCAAAGGAAGAAGCATCATAAGCACTGGCAAACTAGACGCAGAGTCTTCATAATGAAGGCCAAAAGAGAACTATGAAATTAATCTTGCCACAGAAGCAAAATAAAAACTTTTTTTTCAGAAACATTAAATGTAGAAAGCCTGTGAAAGAGTCAGTTGGGCCATTAGATCATTAAGAGATAATAGGTGCACTCAGGAAGGACAAGGTCATAGCAGAGAATCTAAATTAATTCTTTGCTTCAGTGGGATGTGAGGGAGTTCCCCATGCCAGAAATAGTATTTAAAGGTGACAATACAGAGGAACTGAAACAAATCTCAGAATCTAGATGAATTCTTTGCTTCAGTTTTTATTGAGAGGGATGTGAGGGAGTTCCCATGCCAGAAATAGTATTTAAACGTGACAATACAGAGGAACTGAAACAAATCTCAGAGAACCTGCAAGATGTAATAAGCCAAATTGACAAGCTAAACAGCAGCAAATCACCTGTGCAGGGTGGTATATCCCAGAGTACTGAAAGAACTCAAAAATGAAATTGCAGATGCACTAATAGTAATCTGTACCTTATCATTAAAATTGTCCACAGAACATAAAGATTGAAAAGTGGCCAGTGTAACACTAATTATAAAAAAAAGGGTTACAGGGGTGATCCTGGAAACTACAGACTCAGTGAGCCTAACATCAGTGCTGGATAAAATATAGAGACTATTATAAAGAACAAAATTCTTACTGTACACCACCTTGAGTGAATTTCTTCAAAAAGGCAGTAAATAAATCCTAATAAATAAATAAATACAATTAGGGCTGCTTTTACAAAGCAGTGCTACAAATTAGTATTGCACTGAATGAGAAGAAGCCCATTCAGTTCCCATGGGCTTCTTCACATTCTGCACTTGCTAATTGGTAGTGCTGCTTTGTAAAAGGAACCCTTACTGAACACATAGATAAATATGGTTTAATGAGACAAAGTCAGCATGGATTTAGCCAAAGGAAGTATTGTTTTACCAATCTGCTACATTTTTTTATGACATGAATAAACATGTGGATAAAGAAGCCAGTTGATTTAAAATCCATAGGATAGAAGGTAATATCCTATTGAGAACTAGGAACTGGTTATAGATAGCAAACAGAGGATAGATTAAATGGACAATTACCTCAATGGAGGAAGGTGAATAGTGGAGTACCACAGACATCTGTAGTAGAACCAGTGCTCTTTAACATATTTATAAACTAGTAAAACAGGCCCATTTCTGACACAAATGCGCTAGCAAGGTTTTTCTCGGAGTGTGTATGTTTGAGAAAGAGTGTGTGTGTGTAAGAGAGAAAGTGTGGGATGGAGTATGTGTGTGAGTGAGAGAGAGACAGACAGACAGAGTGTGTGTGTGTTTGTGTCAGAGAGAGAGAGTGTGTGAGAGACAGAGTGTATGTGTGTGTGAAAGAAAGAGAGAGAGAGTGTATATGAGAGACAGAGAGTGAGTGAGTGAGTGTGTGTGTGTGTGTGGGGCTCCGAGTTCCATGACCCCCTCCTTCCCTCCCTCTCCTCCCCTCTGAGTTCCAGGCCCCCTTTCCGTCCGAGATGCAGACCCCTCTCCCTCCCTCCCTCTCCTCTCCTCCCTCCCTCTCTCTCATCCCCTCCGAGTTCTTGAACCCCCTTCCCTCCGAGTTCCATGCCCCCCTCCCTCTCCTCCCCAGCGTGTTCAATGCCCCCCTTTCCTCTGAGTGTGTATGCTTGAGAGAGATTGTGTGGGTGAGAGATGGAGTGTGTATGTGAGAGAGAATGAGTGAGAGTGAGAGAGAATGAGTGAGAGTGTGTTTGTGTGTGTGTTTGTGTCAGAGAGAGAGTGTGTGAGAGACAGAGTGTGTGTGTGAGTCTGTGTGAGAGAGAGTGTATGTGAGAGACAGAGAGTGAGTGTGTGTGTGTGTGTGTGTGTGAGAAAGTGAAGCCTTCAAGCCTTGAAGCATTCGTGCGCTCTGTAAGGCTCCATCTCCTCAATTGACGACACGTAGTTCTGGAACGTTGCAGGAATGCTTCAAGGCTTGAAGGCTTCACTTTCTCAGCTTCAGAATGTTGGAGGTGCATTTTATTATATAGGATAGGATGATGATCTGGAAAAGGGAACAATAAGTGAAATGATCATATTTGCAGATGACATAAAATTAATAAAAGTTGTTAAATTGCATGCAGACTGAGAAATTGCAAAAGAAACTGGGGAAACCGGAAGACTGGGCATCCAAATGGCAGTTGAAATTCAATGTGGACAAGTGTAAAGTGATGCACATAGGAAAGAATAATCCAAATTAGAGCTACACAATGTTAGGTTCTACTCTTCTGGAAAAAAGATCTGGGTGTCATTGTGAACAATACATTGAGATTATCTGCTTAGTGTATAGCAGCAATCAAAATAGCAAACAGAATGTTAGGAATAATTGGGAAAGGAACAGAGAATAAAACAAAGAATACCATAATGCCTTTGTATTGCTCCATGACACAACTGAACCTTGCAAATTCTATGCAATTCTGTTTGCCACATCTTAAAAAAAGATATAGCAGAATCAGAAAAGGTACAGAATGGCAACCAAAATAATTAAGGAAATGAAATGGCTCTTTTATGAGGAGGTTAAAGAGGTTAAGGCAGAGCAGGCTTGAGGCATAGGCCAGGTGTGACACTGGCTCAGACACCAAGTCTCAAGGGCACCAAAAGCCTGCCCCACCAGATCACCCTTCACAGCAGGGGGGGAGGGAGCAGGGAACTGTCTAGAAAAAAGCTGATACAGATGAGGGTGTGGGTTGGTTAAAAGAGAGCTGATCACAGGGAACTGACTAGAAGGGCTGATGGGGATCACGGGGAGGGAGCTCACAAGAAGAGAACTGATACGAATGGGCAGGTGCTTCCAAAGCAAAAATCGGTTTATGGCACCACAATCACTTGAACCAGCTCTGGGTTAGGGCTCTTCAGCTTGGAGAACAGATGGTTAAGGGGAGATATTATACAGGTCTATGGAATCCCAAGTGGAGTGGAATGGATAAACAGAAATCATTTGTTCACTCTTTGAAAAAGTACAAAGTGTCATGAGCAGGGGGAATCTGGCACGGTTTAGCTCTCGTTCTCTGTTTTTCTCCCCCTCAGACACAAGCAACAAGGAACAGTTCTTAGACATACACCAATGTGCTTTATTATAGTTCTCAAAATAAAAACACAGCCTTCGTTTTGGCAGATATATTCTCTCTGCAGTTGCTCAACCAAAGTTCTCAAATACCTGTGCAGTCCCCAGTTCTTCTCAGCACAGCCCTGGCTTTCAGAATTTAGCCGTGTGGGCTGAGCAGGCTCACCAACTTCTAGAGCCTTGGGCTCTCCTCAGCTTCCTGGTCCAGCATCATCTTCAGGATCCTCATTGCCCTGGGTTAGGAAACCTGTTAACTCCTGCTGGTTACCAGTATCCTCAACTTCTTAATCCAACCTTCACTCTGGGGTCCTCTTTGCCCCAGAGTGAGCTACCCAACCCCAAGTTGGGTAGCCACTTACTCCTGCTGGCTATTAGTGTTCACAGCTTTTTGGCCCAGCCTGTCCTTTTTGCCCCAGGTTGGGTATCCCATTTATTCCTGCTGACTATCTGTTGTGAGGGAGCTCCTTTCCCATCTGGAGCTCTTTCCACTGGTTTCTTTCTCTCTCTCTCCCTTCTGCCCCTTAGCTCTCTCCTTTCTACTGTGGGTGTCCCTTTGGGGTCCCTCCTTCCCTTGATTGGCAGACAGGAGTTTAGGGTAACTAGAAAACCTTCCCTTGGTTGGCAGATAGGAGTTTAGGGAAATTAGAAAACCTTCCCTTGGTTGGCAGATAGGAGTTTAGGGAAATTAGAAAACCTTTCTTTGTAGGCAGCTTCCTGTTTCCTAGAGAACACTAAAACCCCTGTCAATACTTGGGATTGTGCTCCAGGTTTTCTTCTTCTCCTGCTGCACTCTAAATCCCTCCTAAAGCTCCTTTATACAACTCCAAGTGGGAGAAGTGGAATGGTTGCCCTTTGCTCCTCTCAACACCACATAAAAGTAGGAGACATCTCTGAAGACATTCTTCTTCAACAAGGCCTACAATGAGAACCTACAGCCTCACTAAGTCACCTCACCAACCCACTCAATTATGAACGCTTACCTTCTACAACTACCCTAATCACTCTCTTCTTTCGTCTTTTTTCCCTTACACATTACTAACTGTACCTGATCTGATATCCTGAAATGACAATGTTAACAAATCTATGTAAGCAACATTGAACCTGCAAATAGGTGGGGGAATGTGGGATACAAATGCAATAAATAAAAAATAAGATTAAGTTAAAAAAATATATATATTTACAACAAATAGGAGAAAATATTTTTTTCACTCAACACATGATTAAGCTCTGGAACTCATTGCCAAAGGATGTGGTAAAGGCAGTTAATGCAGCTGTGTTTAGAAAAGGTTCCTGAAGACAAAGTCCATAAACTATTATTAAGGTAGATCAGTGGAAAGCCATTTCATGGAATTTTGCTACTTTTGGGATTCTGCAGGTACTTGTGGCCTACTTTGACCATTGTTAGAAACAGGATACAGGGCTAGATGGACCTTTGGTCTGAGCCAGTATGACAATGACTAGCTCTTCTATGTCATGCAGGGCCAGCCTAAGGCAGACCTATAGCTGTGCCCACCACCTTTAAGGAGCTGCTCAAGGCCTTCCCCCATGTCCAGCATTTCCCTTTCTAAGATCCAATATCCCCCCACCTCCCCTGTGGTGCAATGTTCCCTGTAAGCTGTACGGGAGTCCTCCACCTGCATTGCTACCAGTAGGAGATGGTGTTTCAATATGTTGTTTTCAAATACTGGGTCATACAGGGCATCTGGAGATCTGCAGAACTTGCCCGTCCCTCACTTTTGAAAATGTGATATTGAAATAGCAGTACCATTGGTAGAAACTGCAGGCAGAGGACTCTTGCACAACTTAGAAAGAACACTGATCCAGTGGCATTTCTAGACAGAAATATTTGGGGTGGCAATATGGGAGCAAGGTAGGTTTAAGATACCAGGGCCTTTTATGAATATAGAAACCCTCCAGCTTGTTTCAGCTACCTGGTAAAACTGCTCTAATAATTGATACCATCAATCAACAATTTCTTCTGTGTGGGAGTGAAATCTGGATTCCCTACAGGATTGGACAGAATCTCAATATAAACCCTGCACCTCTGTATCACAAATTCCATATTCCCCAACAATGGAGCTATCTCCTTACAACTCACCATACAAAAATATTTCAATTTGTGATTATCACCTTGTGAACAGAACACTACCAGATACTTTGATTAAATCATATGGATTTTTTGTTTTTGCAGTGACCATTCATGTGGAGACCACTAATCTTGAGCATTGGCGGGGGGGGGGGGGGGGGGGGGGGGGGGAGGAGTCAAGGACTTGCTTTCAAATAGGACCAGATTCTTTGCACAATAACACAAAACCCTGTGAGATGACTTCAAAACCAATATAGAAAATTTATCACACCATAACAGCTCTAACCAACCTATGAAAAGACAGTGCTCTAAATTTTACACTGGGCCCTAGACAGTGCTGTGGAGTAGGTTCACCAAACCTTTGACTCCAGTTCTGACTACAACTATACCTGTATATCTTTCTCCTGGATCTAAAATACTGGCTGTATTCAAAAAAGCCCACCTTTTTGGAGGCTGCTTTTAAGTCAAGTCACTTTGTTCAGTACTCACATCTGTTTTAATCATTCCCACCATAATTCCCTAATCCTTATTTGTCCTGTTTGCCTGTCCTGATTAGTTTGTAAGTTCTATCAAGCAGGGACTTTCTCAGATGTGTTTAGTGTACAGCACTGCGTATGTCTAGTAGTGCTATAGAAATGATAAGTCGTAGTAGTAATGTTTCTAATTGGGCTGGTCCTTGTGTTGGTCTTCTCCTAAATTCTTCTCCAGGTTTGCCTTTCCATTTCTTTTCTCTCCACGTGTTGTCTTCCTTTCCTTCTCTACATCTGCCTGCTGCTATTTCTTTTTATGTTTTTTTTATATCCACCCATTTGTTGGTGGGGAGTTGTTATAGACTCATTCTCTCCTTTTCTTACCCTCTTCTTAGTCTTCTTCTTTTCACCTTCAAAACCTCTTATCTACCACCCGGCTTTTTCATCTTCCTCCCATCCCTACTCCAGCACTCCCATTGCCCTTTCTTTTTCTCTCCTTCCCTAGTCTCCTATCTCCACCTCTCTATCTTTCACCCACTTCCTGGTTCCTCATTTCCATCCTCTGAACTCACCCTCTCAGCCCTCACCTACCCCCTACTGCCTCTCGTCCCTTCACCAGCCCCTTCTCCATCCATGTCTCTCCTTCCTTCCCTTGCTTCCAGGTCATCCTTCTGTCTCTTACCCTCTACCCCCATCTCCTATTGTCTCTCTTTTACCATCTTCTTAACACCTTACTCAACTCCCTCAGAGAGCTATCCCTTTCCTCTCATACCTATCCCCAGTACACCAATCCTTTTTCAGTGCCTCTCGTCTTCTCTCCAGTGTTCAAGGTCATTCACAATATGTCTTAACCTTTCCCCACATTTCCCTACCTTTCACTTATCCCCCTCACTCATTCTCCTATCAACAAATCCCACTCATACCTAGCAATTGCCAAGTCTTCACTATCTCCTCAAAATTTCCTCTTCATCTGTCCCATCCATAATTCTCTATTCTGCCCCCAACGCTTTCCCACTCAATCACCAAATCCCAGTTATCTTCTTCTTTGTTCCTCTACCCCCTTCCATGACTCCTATCCATGTTCTGCCCTGTTCTCCCATCCCCAAGTCTCACCTGTCTTCTGCTCTTTGCAGGGTTTCCTGTCCATTTGACTTTCCCTCTGCATCCTTATCTATCTGTCCAGCACCTCTCCTCTGTGTCCCCATCCCTCCCCTTATGACCCATATCCCTCCCTGTGTCCAGTTTCTCCTCCTTTTTTCCTTTTCTCCTGCACTCCGCACTCCAGCGCTAGCATCTTTCACTCTCTCTCTCCTGCCTCCCTCCCCACAGTCCAGCATCTCTCTCTCTCTCTCTCTCTCTCTCTCTCTCTGTCCCTTCCTCCATCTGTGTCATGTCCCCTACCTCAATGCAAATGATGTCCTCGGGCTGTGTGGGGTCCCGTCGACACGCACACTTGACTGGCATAGCTCTGAGCCATGTGTGTGTAGTTCTTCTCTGGCTACAGGCTCCTTGATTGCTTTGCTTCCATGCACCTGGGTCTGCTCTCTCTCTGCCTGGCTTCCAGGCTCCTTGATTGCTTTGCTTCCATGCACCTGGGTCTGCTCTCTCTCTGCCTGGCTTCCCTTGCTTCTCTCCTATTGGTCTTCCGGTTCCTCCTTCCCCTGCTCTTGTCCTATGGCTGTGCTCCTTCTCCCTGCCGGTCCCTTATGATGTCAGATGCCAGCACTTTATCAACTGAGCTCTTCCTGGACTCCATGCTTCGGTTACTACTTTGGTAGGTGTTACTTGCTCAGTAGTTTGCTTCTTCTCTGCTTTGTCCCTTGTTGCTGACTTTGCCTGTACCTGGATTACTCTCTTGACCTGCTGCCTGCCTATTGACTTTACCTGTGCCTAGATTACTCTCTTGCCTGCTGCTGCCTACTGAATTTGCCTGTACCTGGATTACTCTCTTGACCTGCTGCCTGTACCTGGATTACTCTCTTGACTTGCTGCCTGCCTGGCCGATACATTCACCACCCCGCTTCCAGCTCCGTCTCGTAAGTCCTGCAGGCCACACGCACCTAGGGGCTCAACCTCTGGGGAATGGCGGTCAGCGCAGGTGAAACCCGAGGTTGTCCAGCTGCCAAGCAGAACCTGGTCGGAGTACTGGGCTTGGTACAAGAACTCACAAGTTTGACAATCTGTGGGTTCAGAGTCTTGCCCAATCTCTCTCCTCCCTCCATCTGGTTTCTCTTTTTTCTCTCTGCTCACCTTAAACCATCCCAGCATATCTCTCTCTCTCTCTCTCCCTCCCTCAGAGGGTCCCACTGTCTCTGTTCTTCCCTATCCCCCTCATCTGATCTCTCTCTTTTCTACCTTTGTTTCCTTCCCCCACCCACAAGTGTAGCATCACTCTCTCTGTCTCCCCCCCCCCCCCCCCCAACGTGTGACCGGTATCTCTCTCCTTCCCTGGCAGTTCTTCAACCTTCCTATAGGTCACCGACTGCCTCAGCAATGAAGGCAACTTGCTGCTAGCTGACCCCAGAAGCCTTCCCTTTGCTGTGTCCTACTTACATAGAAATAAAAAGTTGTATCAAATGAGGTTTCTAGGGTTGCCTTCATTGCTGAGGCTGCCAGTGAGTGATTCATGGGAAGTTTGAAGGACTGCATGGGGGAGGAGGAAAGGGAGAGGGAGAGATGCCAGACCTCATGGTGGGGGGGGGGGGGGGGTGAGAAGAGGGTGAGGATGCTGGACAAGGAGTGAAGCATCCTTTCCCGAGTCTTTCTCCTGCCCAAACAACAAAGATAGTGAAACTGGTAAGGCAAGCCATATTTTGGCAGTGGCACTTGCCATCCCGTGCAACCCATAGCAAAAAATATGCCAGTATCACTCACTCCCACCTCTCCTCCTGTAGTGTCCAGCATCTCTTTCCTTCCCTACCTCCTTCCTCCCTTGGTATCCAAGATTGCTTTCCCTCCCTCCCTATCCCACAGTGTCCAGCATCTCTTTCCATCCCTACCTACCTTTCTTGAGGTGTTCATCATTTCCCCCTCCTGCCTCCTCCCCCAGCAAGGTATTCAGCAGCTTCTCTCTCTTCCCTACAATCCCCAAGGCACTACTGGCACTGATGCAGCAGATACGGTGTCTATGGAAGGTTCAACATGGCTAGTGTGGGGCCTTGAACATCTCTGCATGCTCAAGGCTTGCCAGGTCCCGCCCCCTCTGAACTGTTTTGAAGGTGGCGAGACCCAGCAGGCTTTGGGCATGTGCCAGGGGCGGACTGATCATTTGGGCAACTGGGCAGTGTCCAAGGGCCCAGAGGCTCTAGGAGACCCAGAGGCTCTGCTGGGATATCCGCCGCACACTACAGCCCTCTCCGGTCCTACCTTTAAAGGCGTGCCACTGGTGATCTAGTGGCCCCTGCCCGGCACCGCTGTACTTTAAAAATGGCAGCCGAGACTCCCTGCAGAAGTCTCATGAGACTGTCGAGCCCCGTGAGACTACCTCAGGAAGTCTCGGCCGCCATTTTGAAAACATGGCAGCGCTGGCAGGTGAGGGAATAGCAGCAGCACAGCAGGCAGGAAAGAGCATGCTCCTCCTCCCACCCACCCCACCCCCCCCCACACACACACAGACCACTAGAGCACCAGGGCCCTTCAGGTAGGACCAGGGCAGCGGGGACGTCGGCTGCGGCGGTAGCAGTGCGGCGGTAAGGGGGGTGTCGGGCAGCATCCGGGCAGGGCCCCAGACCACCCTCAATGCCCAGGGGCCCAGACCACTCAGTTCGCCCCTGGCATGTGCAGATAATAAAGACCCTGCACTGGCCCCAATGAATCTTCTTTGGATGCCATGACTGCTGCATCAGTGCCACTCCCCAAATTGTGCTGTTGTGGGTGGATGCCTAGTCCACCTCCTAGCAGATGGGCAAGTCCTGCTCTCATGCTGTTGTTCTCTTTCACTCCTCCTCTTTTTCTCCTACTATCTCTCATCCAATCTGTCTCTTCACTCTCCTGCTGGCGTTGTTTCCTTCTCTCCCTATTTGTCTGGGGGGGCATTTCCTCTCAGTCGTCCCCCCCTCCCAGCTGAATCATATCTTTGCTGGCAGGGATACTCAAGTTCCACCAGCCAACAAGATTAATTGCCTGAATCCCCACTCGTGCTGCCTGAGCAGCGAGGAAGCTGGCCAGGTGCTCCGGCCTCAGATGCTGGCACTTGCGCATGCTCAGTTCAATGCATGAAGTGAGCATGCAGGGAAGTACCAACATTGGCAGCTGGAGCACCCTGCCAACGTCCTGCTTCTCAAGTAGCATGAGCAGGGTCTCAGGCAGTGAATCTCTTCGGCCAATGAGGTTTGAGGCAGAGCATCCCTTTCAGCTAGGAATCCAGTGCCGTAGTTTTGGAGGGGGCCTGAACCTGAAGTAGGGGGGCAGGCCCCTGAGGTGTCCTCCCTCCCCCCATGACTACACCCCAACAGGCAGCAAAAATATGGGTTTCATTAAAATAATTAGATTTTGTTTTTCATTTGTCTTCCTCCAGGTGCTCGGGAGAAGGAAAGAGTAAAAAGGATCTTTACTAAGGCAATGCATAACATAGAGCGGAAAAGCACTAGAACAACCAGTAAGTCTTGGTGATCTGTGAACAAGATAGGATGGGCCAGTGAGGCCATACCCTCACCAACTTTTTCCCCATTACAGAATCAGCAGAAGGGCAGGGGCAGAAGTGGTTTGTCCGGCTGCCTCTGTATGAAGCATTATGTAGAGGCTTCACTGAAAGGAATGCGATTAAAGTCAAATGGTACATTATGGGGCTCATTTTCGAAAGAAAAAAGCATCTAAAAAGTGGCATAAAGCAGCATTTGGATGTTTTTCTCACAAAAATGTCCAAATCAGTATTTTTGAAACCTATTTTTCAGACGTTTTTCATCTGCAGTGCATCCAAATCTCAAGAGGGCATGTCGGGGGTGTGTTAAGGGTGGGATTTGGGCATTCCTAAGACCTGGATTTTTTTCAGCCATAATGGAACAAAACAAAACTGTCCAGGAATAAAACTAAGACTTTTGAGCTAGACCTGTTTTTACAATGAATAAGACACAAAAAGATGCCTTAACTGACCAAATGACACTGGAGGGAATCAGGGGTGATCCCCCAATACTCCCCCCAGTGGTCATTGACCCCTCCCCCCAAAACAAAATGTGAATAAAAATATGACATCATCCTCCAGATGTTAAAGTCATCTATTACAGCAGTATGAAGGTCCCTGGAATTGTATAGTGGTCGGTGCAGTGCACTATGGGGTGGGGGACTTGGGTCCCTATCTCCCTCTATTTGTTACACTTGTGGTGGAAACTGTGACCCCTCCCAAAGTCACCAAAACCCTACTGTACCCACATATATGTGCCCCCTTCACCCATATGGGCTATTGTAGTTGTGTAAAGTGGGGGTAGTGGGTTTTGGATGGCTCAGGAGACAGGATAAGGGAGCAAAGGTGAGATGTGTACCTGACATCATGTTTAGGAATTGTACAGAAGTGCCCTCTAGGGTGCCCCATTGCTCTCCTGGGATGTCTGGGAGACCAGTCTACTAAAAATTCTGGCTGCTCCTACAGTCCAATGGCATGAATCTCTACATTTTGCACTTATTAGGGTTTTTTTTTTTTTTTCCAAAAATGAACTAAAAAACAAAACGTCCAAAGCACAAAACATTGTTCGAAATAGTATTGTCGGCGGGAAAAAAAGATATTTTTCTTTTTCAAAAATTACCTTCTTTCCTATTCGGATTTTGGACGTTTTGTGTAAAACGTCCAAAGTCAGACTTAGACGTCATATCAAAACATCGACAGGTCAGTTTCTGGTCCTTTCTTGTCCTATTTGTAGTGTACTTCACTTATATTTTTACACTTTTTAAGCACCTCTTATCCTGACATCACCTTCTGGGGATGATATAGAAAGCTACCGTGAGCCTAACCGCAGGTTACCGTGGGCTGTACGTGCACATTAATGGCTGAGCAATGAAGAGAAGGGTTGAGCACAGGTTTTAATTTGAGCGGACGACATGACCACACACAGCATTAAAATGTATGGTAATGAGGCCATTATGTATTCTGCAGCAGTGCAGAGAAGGAACATTGGCTTTTGACGCAAAGACAGTGGGAAAACGTTTCTGCCAGGCCTAGGGCACTCTAGAAGGGTTAGTGGAGAGGATTTAGTGCCAGTTTTTTTAAAAGATTTAACTGCCACAAAGAAGTCATGGGAGCAGCACGGGCAAGTCAGGGGCATTCACAAAACATGCATGCAGTGTTACAGAATAGCCAGGATCTGCTCCCAATTTGCACACCAGGATTTACACCAGTTTTCAGCTCTCATAAGCCCTGATGCCCAAAGAATTTGGCACCCAAAGTTGAGTGCTCATTTTGAAATGCACTTTATAGAATAGCGTTGAGCGCCAAATTTTATCAGTGCTAAATTTTTGGCGCCATTTCTATTATCTGGTCCTTTATGTGCAAGTAGCTTTTGCCAGGCTTATATGTATACATGGAAAAAGTCACTGTGCGCTGAAACTTTCATTTTTGTTCTGACATGTGCACAACAAACCACACTTACTGAGAAACCTTTGTGTGTCCTTCCACCATCCCCCCACCCCCGATTACCATGCAATATCTGCAAACATAAAATTTGCATATACTTAGCTTTCTGCATGGTACAGTATTAAGCCATGTGCTCGGACATCCGCATGGCTTTCTGCATTGGCCCATTTTAAAATATTGCTGAATCAATTTTCAGTGATGGAAGCGATCACATTTTTAAAAAATGTCAACCAAAGAGTTTAAATAAATGTGCAGATTCAGCACTAAAATATGGATAGGCAGTGGTGCTAAATACATGTAGGATGTGGTCACAGCCAGCAGCTATCTGTATAATGTCGATATTCAAGGTAACAAAAAAAAGGAGGGAAAAACCTCACACAAACGTGAGCAGCTGAAGAAAGGAGTGAGGAATCCAAAGAGGATGTCAAAATATAAACGTCTTTATTATAAAAATCATAAAAACTACCTACGACCTGACATGGTCATGTTTTGACACAAAAGCCTACCTCAGGGGTCAAACAAATCTGTCTGGTTGTAGTAAAAACTGCTTGACTTAAAGATGATGTCAAGATCCCGGCTGTATAAAATGCTGTATCTTCCCAAATGAGAAACAGTGCCTCACCAGAAAACGCTTCCGATTAAAGCACATAGCACTATTCTATATAAAGCACCTAAAGTTAGTCACGCTATATAGAACAGTGCATAGGACCAGGGAATGCGCCTAAGTTTAGGCGTGGACATTTACACCACTGAAAATATGGTGTACGTACCCACACCTAAATGTAGGCGCGTTCCCCCAAATTTTTTTAACAATGCACATAAATTGAAGTAATGCCCCAACACGCCCACAATCCTCCCATGGCCACACCCCCTTTTTAGTTATGCACATTAGAATTTATGCACACCTCTTTTTAGAATATGCCTAAAAATAAGTGCATGTAAATTCCAATTATTGCCAATAATTGGTTGTTATCGGCCAATTATCATGACTAATTGGCTCATACCTCATTTGAGTAGTGTGTATAAACTGGCCATGCGCACAATTTAACGTGCACTACTCACTGTGCCTTATATAGAATCTGGCCCACAAGACTGAATTTTGTATATGGCATCGAAAATGTAGGCACATTAAAATAATGCACAAAGCGCTTTTCTATAAACCACATCTACAGTAAAGACATGGTTTATAGAATACTGCATAGGCTGGAGGAATATGCGTACATTTAGGCGTGGCCATTTATACCACTGAAAATCTGTTGTAAATACCTGCGCCAAAATGTAGTTGCATTCCCCCGAATTCTATAACAACGTGCGTAAATTTGAGTTATGCCCCTAACACGCCCACACGCCCCTGCCTCAGGTTGCCTAATGTTCAGGCCGCTCCTGCTGACACAGCAGTTAGGGAACAGCAGTGAGAAATTCAGGCAGATTTAACCTGTTGAATCTCTCATTATGTTAGATATGTATCACTGTGATGCCTGCATAAGAATCTCATAAAGATCCAGTTTTCAGCTGTACATACTGTCATCGTGCTTTTAACATGTATTAGAGTGACACCTGCATGGAGCTCTGAAGATCTGACCTTCAGCTGTGTTCCTGATTATATATATTAGGATTATATATATTAGTGTGATGTCTGCATAGGGATCACATAAATAACCCCTTTTCAGTTGTGCATGCTGTAATCACGCTTTAACATGTATTAGGGTTACATCTACATGAAGCTGTAAAGATCTGCTCTTCAGCTGTCCATGTTGTGTTTGTACTTTACAGGGTAAGGCACTTAGAAGATAAACAATACAATACAATACAATGAGTCTGTTGTATCCTACATAGTACCATGAGAGCTCCATGCGGCAATAAGAAACAAGTTGGGCATTCCCAGAGATTGTTAAATCAATTAATAAAAAAACAAATTATTCAATGAACTTCTTAAAAAGATATGTTTTAAGTGCTTTTCGAGCCTGACAGCCTGTCTGGAGGGCGCCCCATAAGTGAAGGATGGGGGCCCTCCTTTCCAGCAATTGAGAGGGAGGTTAGAAGGAAGGGTTAAGGCAAGGCCAAGAGTTAAGGATGTCAGCGGCTTGGCTTGCAATACGGCCTTTTGAAAGTAAGCCAGGCCACAGGCGAGCGGGATTGGAGAAGCACGACTTCGACTCCAGAGGGGGAGGATCGAGGGCAAGAGTACTTAAAGGAACGCCTCCAGAAAAGCAGAGCCTTTTCCTGCTCGTCAGAGACAACTTTCTTTCCCTCTCGACTTTAGATACCTAGGTTTAGGCTGCCTCGGGTGTGGCCTCTGTCACAGCGGGCGGGACCTGAGGCTCAGAGGGTTGAGTTGGATGGTAAGCAAAGAGTCAGGTGACCCGGGTGAACTTTGGGAATGGAGGGACATGCCAGCACCACAGGCCCTTGCTTGGCTGAGGCGGGGCCAGGGAGACTTTACAACACTTTGCTGGAAGGGGCGAGTGGTTGTAGAGTGTAACATTTGGTTGGGTCCTTTTGATGTAGCTCAGGTTGTTTTTGTCATATGTTGGTTACATTTCAATTTGTTAACAATAAAGAAGCTGCAGCCTTTGTTTACACCACTAAGTTGTAATGGCTTTTCATTTTGTTGTTAGAGTTTTAAAGGGGTAAAAACGGTTGGGGGGGGGGGGGTTGGGGCAAAGGTTTGGGGGAGAGTAAAAGGAAAGGTGGGATCCCCATCTATGAAGTTATTTCCTAAACAAATGATAGTGAGCAGTTGATCTTATCTCCAAAGGAAAGGAGCTCTGCCATTTAACTGATTGATAAGGAAAATATCCATTAAAAATAGTTTTTTATAAACAGTTTCCTTAGGACTGGGGTACTGCAACATCAATGGTATTCGAGCAGACAGGGCTCTGTTTTTGTCTGCCACAGTTACGAGGTCAGCTAAATAAGCCGGAGTAAACCATGTACAATCTGGAAAGTCAGGGTGTACAATTTAAAAACAATACGAGCCCTGACAGGAAGTCAATGCAATTAAAAAAAAAACATAAAGGAGAGTGACTCAAATCTAGATGACCTACAAATTAGTTTGGCTGCAATATTCTGATAGGTCGGTAATTTTTTCAGTAGACCTTCTGATAAGCTCACAAATATTGCATTGCAGTAGTCCAACAGTGCTAGAATTAAAGTGCATTGAAGCTCAAATTTGACCTTACTCTTTGTAATTTTTTCATCGTATAAAATCCTTATTTTATCACACTATTCACATGTGGGCCAAAAGTCAGATTCATCAAAATGACCCCTAATATCTTAATCTGTTGCTCTAACTGAAATACTACGTTATTAATGATTAAAGATGCTCCTGTGAATGGCTTGAAAGAGTTCCCTAATACAAGGAACTTACCCCCCTGTTTACTAAGCCCCGTAGCAACGCCGACAGAGCCCATTCAAAGTGAATGGTTTATGTCGGCATTAGAGCACGGCAGCCACTAGCGTGGCTTAGTAAACAGGGGGGTTAGTCTTTTCTTTATTTAACTTATCTGTCTTTCTCTTTGTCTCTAGGAAATTTCACAGAGGACATCCCAGAAGAAATAAGGAAGATTAAGCCTGAGCTGGAAAGTATTCCAAAAGGTCTCTTTTCTTAAATCCTTCCTGTCTTCTATTTCTTTCATTCTAATACTCAGCATCTGTTATCATCTGAGACAGAGGCAGAGTGCATTTCAAAACAGCATTTGTTCCAAGGGGATCCTGCTGTCTCATTGTACTCTCTCTTTCTCTTTACTTTTTTCAGCTGTCTTCTGTGTTCCACCCTGTGGTGAGTATGATTTCTACACATTTCTAGGGCGGGCTTGTAAAATCATGGAAATGCACCACTTGTTTGGCTGGTGAACATCAGGTAGGTTACTATCAGGGGTGTAGCCAGACCTTAGGTTTTGGGCCTGAGCCCAAAGTTGAGGGGCACAAAATTTTGCCTCCCTCCCTCCCACGTGACCCCTCATACCTGAGCAGCCCCAAGCCCCTCAAGCCCTCCTCCAGCCGAAACCTGGCGCTTTTCATGTGCCGCCGCTGTCGCCATGCATACTTGGTTTTCACAAAACTGAGCATACATGGGAGAGGCCCATCTCCTGCACATGCTTGTTTTTTGCATATGAGCAAGGACAAGCCTCCCTCGCACATGCTCAGTTCCACAAAAAACAAGCATGTGGAGGAGGGGAGGGTGCTGGCCCAGGAAATGCTGCAGGCTTCAGTTAGAAGAGGGCTTCTGCTGGTGGGTCTTGGGGACCCCCACAAGCCAAAGCAGAAGACAGCGCCTTAATTTTGGGAGGGCCCAGGCCCCTAAGGCCCCCTCCCCCATGGCTATGCTACTGGTTTACTTAAAGTGTGTGTGTGTGTGTGAGGGGGGGGGGGGGGGTTGGACTGGGATTTGGGCTCAAAAGCTGGAAGACTAGAGAGCACAGTAAATCCACTCATTCAGCGCACTCCTTCCTTCCAATAATTCAGTCCAGGCCAGAAGGTGCAATTCCAACCAGAAGGGTTTACTGAACTTGGATGGTAAAAGGCTAAACGCTAACCACCACAGCTGATACTCAGTATTGGCAATGTCCGGGCACTGGCATTAAATATTCAGGACTGACAGGCCAAGAGTTTGCTGCCAGGATTAATATGGGTCCCGGCTGAATATCAGCCAGGACCTGCATACAGAGATCAGTCAACCTCCTGCCCCTCCTGCCCAATTCCAATTTTCCCCTCCCCCCAGACCTTTCCTTCAATACAAACCCCCCCCCCCCTCGGTTCCAATCCCCTCATGAACCCTAGTGGTAGTGCCACAAAGATAACCAACAGTGGTCAGTTGTCTCCATTTCTACAAAAGATGCTGCCAGGGCAGGAGCGACTGGGGAGTACCCCTGCTCCCCCAGTACCCACCAGGGAGACTACTACTACTACTACTTAACATTTCTAAAGCGCTACTAGGGTTACGCAGCGCTGTACAGTTTAACAAAGAAGGATAGTCCCTGCTCAAAGGATCTTACAATCTAAAGGACGAAATGTAAAGTTGGGGCAGTCTAGATATCCTGAATGGAGGTATAATGGTTATGTGCTGAAGGCGACATTGAAGAGGTGGGCTTTGAGTAAGGATTTGAAGATGGGCAGCGAGGGGGCTTGGCGTATGGGCTCAGGGAGTTTATTCCACGCATAGGGTGAGGCGAGGCAGAAAGGGCGGAGTCTGGAGTTGGCGGTGGTGGAGAAGGGTAGTGAGAGGAGGGATTTGTCCTGTGAGCGGAGGTTACGGGTAGGAGCGTAAGGGGAGATGAGGGTAGAGAGGTAATGAGGGGCTGCAGATCGAGTGTATTGGTAGGTAAGTAGGAGAAGCTTGAACTGTATGCGGTACCTGATCGAGAGCCAGTGAAGTGACTTGAGGAGAGGGGTGATATGGGCATATCGGTCCTGACGGAAGATAAGACGTGCAGCAGAGTTCTGAACGGATTGAAGGGGGGATAGATGGCTAAGTGAGAGGCCAGTGAGGAGTAGGTTGCAGTAGTCAAGGCGAGAGGTAATGAGAGAGTGGACGAGTGTTCGGGTGGTATGCTCAGAGAGGAAAGGGCGAATTTTGCTGATGTCATAGAGAAAGAAGCGACAGGTCTTTGTTATCTGCTGGATATGCGCAGAGAAGGAGAGGGAGGAGTCGAAGATGACTCCGAGGTTGCGAGCAGATGAGACGGGGAGGATGAGGATGTTATCAACAGAGATAGAGAGAGGAGGGAGAGGAGAAATGGGTTTGGGTGGAAAGACAATAAGCTCGGTCTTGGCCATGTTCAGTTTCAGGTGGCGGTTGGACATCCAGGCAGCAATGTCAGATAGGCAGGCCGATACTTTGGCCTGGGTTTCCGCAGTGATGTCTGGTGTGGAGAGGTAAAGCTGGGTGTCATCAGCATAAAGATGATATTGGAAACCATGGGATGAGATCAGCGAACCCAGGGAAGAGGTGTAGATTGAAAAAAGAAGGGGTCCAAGGACAGATCCCTGAGGAACTCCAACAGAGAGCAGGATGGGGGTGGAGGAAGATCCTTGAGAATGTACACTGAAGGTGCGGTGGGAGAGATAAGAGGAGAACCAGGAGAGGACAGAGCCCTGGAATCCAAATGAGGACAGTGTGGCAAGAAGTAAGTTGTGATTGACAGTGTCAAAAGCAGCGGATAGGTCGAGGAGGATGAGGATGGAGTAATGACCTTTGGATTTGGCAAGGGACAGGTCATTACAGACTTTAGATAGTGCTGTTTCTGTCGAGTGTAGAGGGCGAAAGCCGGATTGAAGCGGATCAAGGATGGCATGAGAGGAGAGAAAATCAAGGCAACGGCTGTGAACGGCGCATTCAAGTATCTTGGAGAGGAAGGGTAGGAGGGAGATGGGGCGGTAGTTGGAAGGACAGATAGGGTCTAGTGATGGTTTTTTGAGAAGTGGTGTGACTACAGCATGCTTGAAGGTGTCAGGGACAGTTGCAGTGGAGAGAGAGAGGTTGAGGATATGACAGATGGGGGGGGGGGGGGGGGTGACAGTAGGAAAGATGATGTTTAGTAAGTTGGTGGGGATGGGATCAGAGGCACAGGTGGTGCATTTTGAGGAGGAAAGAAGGTGGGCGGTTTCCTCCTCGGTGATATCAGGAAAAGAGGAGAAGGAGGCCTGGGTTGGTTGGTTGAGGGAGTGGGTTAAAGGGTGAAGAGGAGGAGGTGGCTTGGTAGTGAATTCAAGGTTGATCTTCTGCACCTTGTCACGGAAGTAGTCAGCTAGTGATTGAGGAGAGAGTGAGGAGGGGATGGGAGCAGAGGGCACTTTGAGGAGGGAGTTAAGGGTGGCGAAGAGACGACGAGGGTTGGAGCCGAGAGAATTAGTCAATTGGGTGTAATAGTCCTGTTTGGCAAGGAATAGGGAGGACTGGAAGGAGGATAGCATGAATTTGTAATGAATGAAGTCGGTATGGGTGCAAGATTTCCTCCAGAGGCGTTCGGCAGAACGGGTGCAGGAGCGAAGGTATCGGATGCAAGGGGTCAGCCAGGGCTGGGGATTAGTACGCCTTGTGGGACGGGAGATGGATGGTGCAAGTGTGACCAGAGCAGTGGAGAGAGTGGCATTGTAAGCAGAGACAGCCTTGTCGACAGACTCCGAGGACATGATGGAAGGGAGGAGATTAGAGATACAAGAGGATAAGGTGGGAGGGTCGACAGCCTGGAGATTCCGGAAAGTAGTGGTTAGTGTTGGGCGGGACTGAGGGGGAGGGTGATGAAGTGTGAAGGTGATCAGGTGATGATCTGCGAGAGGAAAAGTAGAGGTGCAGAAATTGGAGGGTGAGCAGGTAGAGGAGAGGACGAGGTCAAGACAATGGCCAGTTTTGTGAGTAGGGGTGGTGGAGCTCAGCTGGAGGTTGAAGGAGGATGTCAGAGTGAGGAACTGAGAAGCGTAGGAGTCAGATGGGTCATCAGTGTGTATGTTAAAGTCTCCAAGAATGAGGGACGGAGATGAGGGTTCAAGAAAAACGGTGAGCCAGGCATCGAAGTCGGTAAGGAAGGAAGGGAGGGACTTATCGGGGGGGGGGGCGGTAAATGACTGCAACTCTGAGTGGCAGCGGGTAGAATAGACAGATGGAGTGAACTTCAAAGGATGAGAAGCAGTGAGACTGTGGTAGGAGGAGGGGTTGAGAACTACAGGAGGGCGAAAGTAGAAACCCGACTCCTCCTCCGCAGCCAACTGGGCGGGAAGTGTGGGAAAAAAGATAACCTCCATGGCACAGGGCCATGGCTGAGGCAGAGTCGTCGGGGGTGAGCCAGGTTTCAGTTAGGGCGAGCAGTTGGAGGGAACGGGAGATGAAGAGATCGTGGGTGAAGAAAAGTTTGTTGCAGACCGAACGGGCATTCCACAGGGCACACGAGAAGGGGAGGGAAGATGGGGGGAGGAGGGGAATAGAGATGAGATTGGAGACATCCCGGAATTGTTTGCATGGATAGGACGAGGACAGGTGTGGGGGACCTGGATTGGGATTGATGTCTCCCGCGGATAGCAGGAGAAGGAGCAAGAGAATGCGGAGGAGGGTGGGGGAGGTAGGGCGACGAAGACGGGATGCACTTAGGAGGAATGGGGATGGGTTAATGGCAGGAAGGAAGTGATGAATGTTGAGAGCTAGGAAGGAGGAGGGGGATAGGAGAGATGGTGAGGTGGTGAGGGACGGGGGTGGGTAGGGTATTGTAGTAGTGAGCAGGACGGGAGAGGACATGGATGGGCAGTGAGTTCCTGTAGCAGACAAGACAGCGGTAGGGGGAGGGGGAAAAGATTAGGAAGCGACAGGGCAAGGAAAAGAATGTGTATAGGGGCCAGGAGTAGTGACTGAGGTGTTAAGCAACAGATAGAGTAAGTGGGAGAAAAATAGATGTAAAGAGAAAACGGCGCGCGGCACCTAGAGCGGAGGCCCTGAGTGGATCAGAGCGGACCTGGGAGTCACCCCAAAGAAGGCTGAAAGGATATGCAGATGAGCTGCAAGTCCTCTACAGCACCTGAAAGGCAGCCAGTGGTAGAGCTGGGCACCTCTCAGCTGAGGAAAAGGCTTACCAGGGGTTAGGCCGAAGCCAGCATTCCTCCCCCTGAGGGTCGCCTGATCCTAGCCAAAAAGCACCTGGAAACTAAGGGTACTTGCGACTGAACTTTTTAAGGGATTGGGGATCAGGGGATCAGAGAAGTGGGACTTTGAACTATTTTAAAGAATTGGGGGTGGGTGGAACTGGAAATGTTATAAAAGATTGGGAGGTGAAGGGGAGGGAGGTATACTTTCTGTATTGCAGCCTGCTATCTATGTGCTCCAAGCTGTGGTGAGACAAAACCAGAATGTACCTTACAGTCCTTTAGGGAGGCATAAACATTTGGACAGTGAATCACACAGTAAATTTTCACGTGATAAACTACTGCACAAGCGTGCTATTTGATCACGAGTTACTAAATAGGTACCTACAAGTTTACTTTGGGCTATAGCTTTCACTATTCTCAGCTTCTGCCAGATCCCTGTTTTTCTTAATCTTCTAGGTTATCAGAAGAATTCCAGACTCTATAAATGTGAATCATGCAGTGTGATGGATTGTGGCTATCCCGTAGACTGCAAGTGTATGTTTGATTACTCAGGTTTTCTATAACATCCTGTAAACTCTACTAGAGCAGTGGCATAGACAGGGTTAATTTTTTCAGTAGGACTGAAGGTTAATATGGGCGGGCACTAGCCCCCTAATTCTACAGAGTTGCGTGCTCAAATTTCCGATAGCATGCAAATTTGCACACGCAACTTATAGAATAAGGTCAGTTGCCACACGTAACTTTATCAATTAGCTGCTAATTGGCATTAACAACCAATTACTGGCTATAATTGGTACTAATTGACAGTTAAGTATGTAACTGCCTTTAGCTGATATTCTAGAAGTTGTTTGCTCAAATTCCAGAGTGCACAACTTCAAGAGGGGCGTGAACCTGTCATGGGCAGCTCAGGGGTGTGTTAGGCAGTTAGACACACGGGTTATATAAAACACTAGTATTTACATGCCTAACTGCCTACAGCAGTTCTTATCAATCTTTTTGTGGCCATGACCCCGTAATAGTGGCCAAACAAAATTGTGTGACCCCCTCCCCCTTTTCAGTGATACAGAATAATAATGCACCTGTGGAGAGCCCATCGAAGACGTGATCTCAAATGTGGGGTTTTTAAATCCCATTTAGGGTCCTAGCCCAGTGTTTGGGGAGCTTTGGCCTACAGTTAGGCACGAGCATTTACGTCAGCCATTAAACTAGCATAAGCACTCATGACTAAAGTTATGTGCGTAAATGCGGACTCAGCTTTAGTATTCTATAATGACAGTTGCACGCACAATTGCTGTTATAGATTTCACACTTAGCGTGTATCATCCTGGCGCCTAACTTTAAGCAATCTGTAGAGAATTACACCCTAGGCGTTCAGAGGCCAGGGCAAAAATGTGGGAAGGGGCCTCCTCATTGTGGGTCCTATCCGTTTATTATCCCTTTCAGAGTCCTCGTTGCCCTACACATCCATGGCACTTTTTCAGCTCCTCTCCCAGAACCCTTTCCAGGTCTTGCCCTCATCCCCCATTTGGCCCCTTTCTCTCCTGTTCTTCCTTATGGTACCAGGCCCTGAGTGAATCAGGTGCTACACTCTATGCTATATATTAAGATGTTTTATTGTGTATTGTGTTGACATTCTAAGTAGCATACTATGCCATAATATGTACTGTTATTTGAATATTTTTTTCTGTTGATATTGCCTATTGCCTATGTGTAGATCATGGGTTCTCCACCGAGTCCTCGGGACACATCTAGTCAATCAGGTTTTCAAGATATCCACAGTGAATATGTATGAGGTAGGTTAGCATACAATGGAGTTTGGGGGGGGGGGGGGTCACGTGATGTCTGCTACCTGAGAGGCAGCAAGAGAGAGAGGCTCCTCAAATAACCTGCCAAAATCAGCTAAATATCTAAGATTCACTTTGGTAAATGGATCCCTGGATGAATCTGGACCTGCACCTCGCTGTTGGGCTTCTGGCCAGCACTTACCCAGGGAGTTCTGCCGAGATATGCCCACGAGGACACAGAGAAGAGCGAAGCAACCGCAGAGGATGGGCATGAACAAGATGGTGGAGGTGCAGCCGGCACAGAACCCAGTACCTATGCAGGCACTCGAATGGGTGCAAGAGAGCTCTGCAGCATTAGAAGACCGACTTACTAAGAAGTAGTCAGCGGTTGATGGAATTAATGAAAAATTTGACTCCCAGGTGCACTGACTATCGGAGGTGGAACAGTGGGTATCAGTTGGAGAGGACAAGGCGTGGGCCATGGCATCTCAAATAGCTCTGCTTCAGAAGGAAGCGGGAAAGATGTGTGACCACAAAAAAGAGCAGGAGAATTGTGTCATGTCCCCTACCTCAACGCAAGCGGCGTCATCGGACTGCGCTGGGTCCCGTCGACACACACACTTGACTGGCACAGCCCTGAGCCATGTGTGTGTAGTTCTTCTCTGGCTGCAGGCTCCTTGATTGCTTTGCTTCCATTCACCTGGGTCTGCTCTCTCTCTGTCTGGCTTCCCTTGCTTCTCTCCTATTGGTCTTCCAGTTCCTCCTTCCCCTGCTCTTGTCCTATAGCTGTGTTCCTTCTCTCTGCTGGTCCCTGCTGATGTCAGACGCCAGCACTTTATCAGCTGAGCTCTGCCTGGACTCCAGGCTTCGGCTTCTACTTTGGTAGGTGTTACTTGCTCAGTAGTTTGCTTCTTCTCTACTTTGTCCCTCGTTGCTGACTTTGCCTGTGCCTGGATTACTCTCTTGCCTGCCTACTGACTTTGCCTGTACCTGGATTACTCTCTTGACCTGCTACCTGCCTACTGACTTTGCCTGTGCCTGGATTACTCTCTTGCCTGCTGCCTGTGTGGCCGTTACGTTCACCGCCCCGCTCCCTGCTCCGTCTCGTAAGTCCTGCAGGCCGCCCACACCTAGGGGCTCAACCTCTGGGGAACGGCAGTCAGCGCAGGTGAAACCCGGGGTTGTCCGGCTGCCAAGCGGAACCTGGTCCGAGTACCGGGCTTAACAGCGCTCTACTTGGTACAAGAACTCACAAGTCTGACAAATCAAAACAGGAGAAATAACTTGAGAGTTATTGGATTACCAGAAGCAGTAATGGATTAAAAACTTTACTATTTCTTTGACACATGGCTCCAGGAATGTTTGGGACTTCTGGAGGGTGAGAGCGATTTTTTTCTGTGATTGCGCACACTGTATAGGTGCAAGGGGTGAACCTAATGCTAAGCCCTGAATAGCGATTGCCCATTTTACTAACTGGCAAGCGAAGGAGCAGTTACAAAAGGCATTTCGTGCCCAAACTTCCGTGGAATATGAGGGCCACCAGTTGCTCCTGTTCAACGATTACTCGACGAGGTGGCCTTGATGCACAAGGCCATGGCACCTACGTGTATGGCGTTGCATAAAAAGAGAATCTGGTTTGCGCTGCTTTATCCCGCCAAACTGCGAGTCTGGCACGGAGGTCAAACAGTCCTTATTCAGGAGATTGCAGAGATGAGGAAATTTCTGGACACCATTAATAAGGACAATGGAGCTGGAGTGCGGGAGACCCTTTGAGCAAGCCTTTTGGGGGCTATTATTTTTTGGGTAACAGTGCATGAGGACACGATCAAACCTTGAGTTGTGTGGATGAATTTTGTCTTTTTCATGTCTGCATATTTGGTCAACGGATTTTATTGAAGGGGTCCTCCACATGTGGTTGAAGGTATTTCAGAGTGTACCTTTCCTACCTCGATGGGACACATGGACTGCCAAGTCAAATATACTTTATTCAATATTAGGTGAAGAAATAGCAGGGTTTGCATTTTCTCGGTTGAGAGGAGGGGTTTGTTTGGTGAATTGAATGTATGTTACATTAAATGAGATGGTGGATGTGTGAGGGTAGCCTTCCTGTGGGTCTCAGGTAGGTGAAGGATGGGAGATGGTTGCTTAGGAAGGATAGGAGAGGGCGGGGGGGGGGAGGGGTGGAGAGTGGGAGGGGGATGGGTTGTTGGGGTTTTCTGCTGTTCTGAGTGTATGTGAGGTAAATTTGAGGGTGAAAGTTGGTGTGCAATGGAGGGGAGGGGCGAGGGGAGGAGATACAGGGCATGAATGCACAATGGGCCTAATAGGACTTGGGGGAGACCAAAGAGAGGGGAGACTGCTGCCTCCCTCGTGTTGTTTTTTCAGCATTTCAGAGTCTGCATTAATAGTTCATGAGACTCAGGAGTGACTCAGTGGTATACACTCTCCTGTAAAAAGGACTAAGATATTGTCTTGGGGCTGATATAGCATACATACAGGAAACCCACTTATCAGCAGCAGAGCATCAAAAACTGAAGAAAGGATGGGTGGGGGAGGTGGTGAGTTCTCCATACAATAGCTGGCAGAGAGGAGTAGCTATTTTAGTACACAAACATTTACCCTTTCACACTCACAAAATTGTTCAGGATAAAAAGGGTAGATTCGTGCTTCTACTTGGCGAGCTTTGGGGGTATAATATTCTCCTTTGCAATGTTTATGGCCCAAATATCTACTCATAAGTTCTTTTCTGATTTAGTGGCTGCAATAGTACCCTACACTAACTATCAAATCATAATGGGGGGTGACTTCAATGTATTTGCGGACCCGTCAATTGACTGTAAGCCACCTAGGTCTAGACATAGGGGGCTGGATGCTAAGGGTGTTAATTTTTTATCCTCACGGTTAGATGTAGTAGATATATAGAGGGTTTTGCACCCTCATGATGTGGAATATACTTTCTTTTCCCATCCCCATAATGTCTACTGTAGGCTTGACTATCTTCTTTTGGCTTGATCCCTGTTTCCTCGGGCTGCCGAGTCCTGTATAGTTGATACAGCTTTCTCTGACCACTTAGCAGTTATGGTAGCTATTTCCTTTGTTGAAGACCCGGGTGAGAGGGTGTGGAAGCTCTCCCCCTCTCTGTACAATGATAGGGGTTTTTGGGTATATTTAAGAGAAAAATGGTTGGAGTACCAAGCTCATAATAGCACACTGGGGGTGAATCCTGGCATTTATTGGGAAGCCTCTAAGGCAGTCATGCGGGGCTATATTATATCTTACACTTCTGCTCTGAAAAAAAGGAGAGAGGCGGAACTCCTACGTCTTTCACAAGAATATCAGCATCTACGTAGGCAGCATGTGCTTCACATGACTGACATTATTAAGCAACAAATGCTATAGATTAGGAAGCAATTAGACACATTATTGCACCAAAGAGCAGAGAGGGATATATACCTTCAGCGTTGCAAGCTGTTTAAATGGGGCAGCAAGGCTGGTAAGCTTCTAGCCAACCTAGTGAGGCCGCCCCATAGGAAGTAGGTCATTACTTCTATTAAAGATGACAAGGGGCAAGAATACACCACAGAAGCTCAAATTATGGAACAGTTCGTAAAGGTTTACAGCTCCCTTTATCAAGCACGGGAATTTAGTGTGGAAGCATGTGAGACTTTTTTCCAGCATATGGATATGTCCATTCTTAGGGTAGCGAATCCACAATATCAGTGTCTCTGGCAACATTCAATGACATATACACACAAACCAGGACTTGTAGCCACCAACTCAAAGAGAGTGCTTGAAACAGTTCACACCAGTATAATATAATAGAAATTTTTTATGTATGTAGAGTACCCTCAGATATTTACCACTATTACTGCAGTCAATAATGCTGCTACAAGGTGGCATAGCACTTCTTTCATCGGGTAACTCTAACAAATTTTTGGGAGGAGCAACATATGCTCATTTTTTCATGCTTCCCAATCACCTCAGTGCTATAAAATCGCTTATCACTTTTAAAAATGTATATACTAGGTGAAAACTGTGCACTTATCTTAACAAATTCTTCCCAACCTTGCATGGATGCGGATGCCTTATAAGCCACAGGGGATAAGCAGGCTTTAGGTCTTGCTTTGTCTTGTTGATTGCTTGAGAGAAAAAAGAATGAGGAAGAAAAGAATTATGCAGCCTTAACCCTTGTCACTGAGGAAAGTGATTGAAACCCAGTCGGGCGGTTTCAGGGGAAGGCAATTGATGAATGTTTCAGCAAGGCAAGATAGTTCTGCCAGGGAGGCAAGAATTTGTTAAGATAAGTGCACAGTTTTCACCCAGTATATACATTTTTAAAAGTGATAAGCGATTTTATAGCACTGAGGTGATTGGGAAGCATGAAAAAATGAGCATATGTTGCTCCTCCCAAAATTTGTTAGAGTTACCCGATGAAAGAAGTGCTATGCCACCTTGTAGCAGCATTATTGACTGCAGTAATAGTGGTAAATATCTGAGGGTACTCTACATACATAAAAAATTTCTATTATATTATACTGGTGTGAACTGTTTCAAGCACTCTCTTTGAGTTGGTGGCTACAAGTCCTGGTTTGTGTGTATATGTCATTCTTAGGGTAGAGCAGATGTCTGTTTTGAACTGTCCCATAACGGACCAGGAAATCAGCCAGGGCATTAAAGCCTTGAAGTTGACAAAAGCTCCAGGACCTGAGGGCTATGGCCTGGAGTATTATCACATTTTATCAGATCTGGCAGTAGCACCTTTAAGAGCAATGTTCAGTGGATTGGGGGAGGAGGGCATGGGCTTATAATAGAACTTGGCACATATAGTGCTTATTCCAAAACCAGGAAAGGATCCAGCACAAGTGGGATCTTATCGACTCATCTCGCTCTTAAATCAAGATGTTAAATTACTAGCGGCTATACTGACCTGACGTCTAAATGTGGTGATATCCAACCTGGTACATGAAGATCAAGTGGGTTTTGTGCCTGGCCACTATGCATCTATGAATATTCTCAGGGCTTTATTGGCCATTCATGAATATAAGGGGAAGGGAGGACTGGGGGCCATAGCGGGTTTAGATATGGAGAAAGCTTTTGATAGCATATAATGGCAGTACTTTTTTGGGTCCTGTAGTGTTTTGGTTTTCAGGGAACTTTTGTTGCTTGGATCTTAGCTCTTTATACTTCCCCCAGGGCACAGTTGCTGATAAATTGTAAACTCACAGATAGATTCTCTTTACAGAGGGGTACATGGCAGGGATGTCCTCTTTCCCCACTTCTTTTCTTATTAGCTATCGAGCCCCTGGCTTTGAAGATCAGGAAGAGCAAACATATACAGGGTATACTGATGGGGAATAGGGAAATGCGTATAAATCTTTTTGCAGATGATATTCTGCAGTACTAGGCGAACGCCCCTCTTGGTCTGCCGGAGGCATTGTCTCTAGTGAGAGCTTTTGGAGATCTTTTGGGTCTGCAGGTTAACTGTTCTAAATCAGAACTTTTCCCTTTCTCTGGACGCTCTGAGGAGCCTTGGTTTTCCTCGTCACTTATCCCTCCTGTAAAAGGCCCGATGCATTACCTAGGTATATATCTTAGTACTAACCCAACCTTATTTTATAAGAACAACATCCTAGACCCTATAGATAAAATCAGGAGACTTTGTGCTGTTTGGAGGGACCTACCGCTTTCATTGATGAGCAGAGTGGCCTTAGTGAAAATGATACTTTTGCCCAAGCTGTTATACCCCCTACAGGCTGCTCCTATTTGGGTGTTACGGGAATAGGGTATCAGAAGTTAATCTTGGACAAAAGTCTAGGAGGCTTACACTTATATAATATTGCAGCCCTGATGCGTTTTATCTTTGAAGGGATAAAGGTGATATGCTGTTTCTCCCCCCCCCCCCCCCCCCCCAGGGTGGGTGGCGGAGTGGAGTAGCCCTATGTCATTTATAAATCTTTTGCATACACCCCCTGGGACTTCTTCTAGGCTTGCCCTCCAAGTTGAGTTTTCCTCAACCTTTGTGAAAGGCCTGGTGCTGGTGGCGGGGGCGCCAGGGTCGCTCACCTGATGACAATGGTGAGAAATAGTGCCTTCCAGGCGGGTATGGGTTGTTCAGAGTTTTGGAGATGGAATAGAACAGGTTCTACACAAATTGGTCAGTTGTTGTCGGGGGGGGGGGGGGGGGGACTCTTTTCTTACTTTCACTCGGGTCAAAGATAAATGGGGGTTTTCAAACCATCATATGCTACAGTACCTACAGGTACTGGTCTTCATTGAGGGCTAGGTATGACACGCTTGGATGTATGGAGTGCAGTATAAAATACTACATCAAGCCCATATGACTAGGGCAAAAGGGGCTAACTTGGGTCTTTGGGACAATGACTGCTGTTTGCGATGTAATTCTGGAAAGGGAACGCTTATTCATACCTTTTTGGAATGCCTTGCTCTGTCCAAGCAGAACAGTGCTTTTTCTTTGCTTAATAAGGTTATCCAAAGGGAAGTGGATTGGGATTATGTTACATTGCTTCTGGGAGATCAAGGACTCATTCACATACAATAATTAACTCAGCCTCAGAGGTGCTTCCTGTATATGTCCCTATTGCTAGTTAGAAAAACTATATTGCAGTTTTGGATCTCACCCGATCCGGTGCCATATGATGGGTGGACTGCGAAATTGCGAGAGATAGGTAGGCATAAGACTCAGCTTTATTCTAAGTCCCTTAAAATGGATAACAGATCATATACCTTGTTGTGGATGTGTTGCTTAGAACTGATTGATAATTAAGGGGGCGGGAGTTGATGATGTATGGGTGGATGAAGGAGGGTTGCCAGAGGCTGTCTGTTGTGGTCTTGATACAGACGGAAGAGTGCTAGTGGAATGTCTTTAGGGTAGAAGCATGGTATATTTTAATTTAAATCTATTTTATTGATGGAATAACATCAAATACAGCAGTTAACTCCCAATGAAACATTTCTTAAACATGTAGTTCCATACATTTTCTCCCCCCCCCTTTCTCTTCCCTCCCCCCAACCCTTCCCTTCCCTTTACCCCAACCCCATTCCAATCCCAACGTTATGCAAAAACTCCAACAAGTGCTTACCAATATTAAATCTCTAACCCGCTTAATCCTTTATATAACATAAGGTTGCCCACATAACAAACACCGCTGTGTCATCAAAAAGGTTCCAACAGTGCCCCACTCCTTTGATGTCTTGCTGACAAAGATGCACAAGGGGCTTTTGGCTCTTATAGCCCCCCGTCGCAGTAGGTCACCACTGTGGAGTACATGTTCATTGAACCCTTGTTAATATTTGCCATTAGGATTTACGCATATTATGACATTATATACTTGCAACAAATCAAACTCAAAACTTGAACATACCTTTCGACAGCACTCCCAATGCCAATTAAACATTATCCCGTATCAGTCAACCTTTTCTTCCCCCCTCCCCCTACCCCCAACTCCCTCCCTCTTACCTATCCCCTTTCCCCTTCACTATAGCACCACTTAGTAGCAAGTGAGCATGTGATAGACACAGAACATACCCCCCCCTACACCAACTTGATATCCCAATCTTCTCATGTGGGTACTGTAGCGAACATGACAGTAAGAATTGAGGCTTCCAACCTCCTCTTCCACTCATCGCACCTTTAACTTCCAGCAATGACGGCTTACCACAAATTCTCAACCCATTCGTTCCTATCACATCTCTTCCATGCACCCGATCTAACCTAAAACATTCAATACTTGACTCCGTGCTCTTGGGGATATTTTTTGCAAATAGGCCCCCCAGACTTTCATGAATCGCTGCCGCCTCTTTGGTGAGCTACGAGCATCCTGCATTTCCCATAACATCAGCTCATGAAGCTTGTTCCTCCAGTACCAATAAGAGGGGCCTTTATCCATGATCCAATGGTTGAGAATACATTTTTTCCCCAAAATGCAAACTTTGCTAAGAAAAATCTTTTCCTCTAGGGAACCTCTATTCCAAACCCTCACTGAACTAAATAAAACTCGCTCAAAGGACAGGTCCACCTGATATCCAAGGACCCAACTTAGGAACCGGGAGAGAGCCAACCAGAACCCCTGTATCACCCTGCACTGCCACACCCCGTGGAGAAACGATGCATTGTCCACTGCACACTTGGGGCATTCACTGGTTTCCACCACACCCGCATACCACGCCTGTTTAGCTGAAAAATATGCCCTATGGATAGTTCTAAAGTGGCATTCCTGTAACTCAGAACTATGCACCACCCTTACTCCTCCCTGAAGCGCGGCTAATATAATCCCCTCTATTATTCTACTTCCCGCCTCCTGGCTCCATTTCTCAGCTAATGGTTTAACATCTCTTTTAGGTTGTTTCCCTATCAGCACCTTGTGAAACCAGGACACTGATATTTGTCCAGCTGCATCCCCGGCCAGGAGCTCCCTGATACTCATCCCAAACTCTGGTAATAGGTCTGCGGCGGGGAGGCTATATATATAATGTGATAATTGGTAGTAAGCTAGTTTTGCTAATATTCCTCCAGTACAGAGCCTCTCAAATTCTAAATAAGTCATGACTTTCCCATCTCTCTGTAGGAAATACTCTAAAAGTATCACTCCCTTCTTCTCCAGGTCTCGAAAGACCTTATTTTCCCTCCCAGGCAAAAAATCCCCATTACCCATAATGGGCAGCAGTACACTCTGCTCCGGATTATGCCCTAAAAGTCCCGCTACCTCTCTCCACAAATATCGCAAAGGCTGCAAAAGGCAGCTACGTTTTACCCCTTGCGAGAGATTACTAAATTTTGTGTGCAAGAGGTAATTAAGGTGCCAGGGGCTAAAGTACAGGCGCTCCAATTGTGTATCAGTGTATGTAGCCGTGCCCAAAACCCAATCTCCCAGATGGCGGAGCAGACATGCTTGGTTATATGTGCGCATATCAGGAATCCCCAGTCCCCCACTCACCTGGGTCCCGCCAAGACTATTCCACCTGAGTTTTGGTTTCCGCCCCGCCCAACAAAAACGATTTACCTGTCTCTGGTGGGCTTTTAAATCTTTTTTCCATAACCGTATTGGCAATGTTTGTAACATGTATAGCCACTTCGGGAACACCAGCATACGATACAAATGTATCCTTCCCATCAGTGACAACGGCAAGGAGGTCCACTTGACCAACTGTACCTTTGTGTTCTGCAATAACTGAGGAACATTACAGGCGTACAGCCTTGCTGGATCTATTGTTAATTGGATACCCAGATACGTAAAGGATCCAGTCACCCAGTGCAGCGGGAACTGTTCCCAGTCCGCCCTCCTGACCTCCGGACTCGCCAGGGCCTCAGATTTCATATAATTTAAGTGTAACCCCGAAAATTCTCCATATTCCTTTATGCTTTCCATAAGATATCCCAAGGACCTCTTTGGATTTGTAATTAACACCAGCAAATCATCGGCGAATGCCGCAATTTTAAATACCCTATCTCGAATATGTACTCCTTGTATATCTGTATTAGTCCCAATCTCTCGTATCAATGGGTCAAGTGTTAACACGAAAAGGAGTGGAGAGAGAGGGCATCCCTGGCGCGTTCCCCGGCCTATAGGAAACCACTCCGACCCTAGACCATTGACCAAGACTCGCGCCCGAGGGTCATTATATAATGCCCTAACAGCCTGTAGAAAGAATCCATTCATCCCATACGCCTTAAGTGTTTCGAAAAGGAACCCCCAGTCCACCCTGTCGAAAGCCTTTTCGGCATCAAAACTAATTAACATTGCCGGTGTTCCCTCCCTCTGCACTTTTTCCAAAGCTAGAATTATTCTTCGCATGTTCTTTGCTATTTTCCTTCCCCTTATAAATCCCACCTGCGGTTCCTCCACCAAAGCAGGGAGATACCTGGCCAACCTATTGGCTAACAATTTAGCCAGAAATTTAGCCTCTGAATTCAAAAGTGATATCGGTCGGTATGATTCTGGGCGATTGGCTGGCTTACCCGGCTTTAATAGCACTGTTACGTGAGCCTGATTCATATGTAATGGCATGGATCCCCGCTGAACTGTTAAATTAAAGACCTCAGTCAGAATCGGGCAAATTTCAGTCTGCAATAGCTTATAAAATTCGTTCCGCATTCCGTCCGGGCCTGGTGTCTTCCCCAAGGGGCTCTGCTTAACTACCCACATCACCTCCTCCACCGTAAAGTCTGCATTTAATACCCGGAGTTCTTCATCTTCTAATCTAGGTAGATCTATACCAGTCAGATAAGTCTCGCTAGGCGTGACTAAGTCATCTTGCGGCTGATACAGTTGCTCAAAAAATACTCCTGAGATTTCACTATCCTGATGTACCATGGCTCCTTGTTCATTTGCCAGCGTGAGCACCTTACGGTAGCCTGCCTTCCTGCCCATCACCCGTGCCAAAAACTTCCCTCCCTTGTTAGCAAACTTATACAGCCGATACTTATAATAGGCCAGGGACCTCTGAACTATACGATGATGCACTAGCTCATTAAGACTCTGTTGTGCCTCTAACAGCTGAACCCGGAGCCTTTGCGAATGTCCCTCACTATATTGTCGCCTCAGCATAGTTACTCTCTTCTCTAATCTAAGTATCTCTTGTTTTCTCACTTTCTGTTTAAAACTTGTGTATGCTATAGTCTCTCCCCTGAGAACCGCCTTAGCAGTCTCCCAGTAGAGCATTGGATCCTCCCTATGATTCTCATTGGTCTTACTGAAGTCTTTCCAACATTGAACCAAGTGGGGAAGAAACTGCCCATCCCGATATAACCAGCTTGGAAATTGCCACACCTTGTCGCCTCTCCTCCCCTCATCTAACTGTAATCTCACCATTACCCAGGCATGATCAGAGACCACAACTGGACCGATCCTAGCGGTATCCACCTGTGTGAACAAGTCCTCTGTGACAAATATATAGTCAATTCGAGACCAAGTGGAGTGAGCCCTCGATAGATGGGTATAGTCCCTCTCAAGAGGGTTAAGTGTTCTCCACACGTCCACCACAGCAAATGCCTCTTCTAGCGCCGCTATTCCCCTCCGAGGTCCGGCCAGCTCTCTCCCCGTTGGTTTAGACCTGTCCAGTGCTGGATCTGCTGCCTCATTAAAATCTCCCCCCATTATAATGGGTATCCCTCCCAAACCCTGCAATGTACGAATAAGCTGCGTATAAAATTGTTTTTCGAATGTGTTTGGTGCATAGATATTACAAAGTATAACCGGTTGTCTATCCAACACTACAGATGCCAGCACATATCTCCCTTTGTCATCTCTCACTACCTTGTCAACCTCCACATGTATTCCTTTTCTTACCAATGTGAGCACTCCTCCCTTCCCTCCCACTGCTGGTGACTCAAAAATTTCGCCTACCCACCAACGTTTCAATTTAGTATGTTCTGCCTGTGTTAAGTGTGTCTCCTGCAGAAATGCAATTGACGCCTTTTGATCATTCAGAGTTTTTAAAATTTTTTGCCTCTTAACTGGTGAATGTATACCCCCCACATTCCAAGTTAAAACTTGTAGTGGAGCCATATAGTCTCTACATATCTGTCAATGCCTCCATATGATATTCCTATAATCTCAACGGCGAGGTGTCCCAGCCACCACCTCCCCGGTGCGTCCTTCCATTTTATCACAACTATTTCGTCACACCACTCATCCTTCACATCCTCACAGCGTGCATATTTATGATCTGTGCCCCCCCTAATCCCTACCCCCTCTATTTCCCCCTGTATCCCGTCCCCACCCTCCCCCCACCCCTCCCCCCTGTAACTCTTCAGTCTTCTTCTTGCCCCGGACTTCTCTCACTCCTGGAAGCCCCTGGCCCATCAGCACCTACTTATTTTTCGAACCCCACCCCTCAGGACGCCACCCAACTCATGGTCAGATGGCCCTCACAAATCCCAAATCCCTCACAGCCACTGAAACTTCTCTGTGTTCTTACCATCGTAACTGTCCTACCAAGAAAACATTAACAATGAACTTACAACCACAACTTTCAAGTAACCCCCACATTGTTCATCACTTCTGGGTCCGTGGCCCCCACCCACAGAGAAACGTAGGAGGGGGCCACCCGACTGTCCAGCAAATTTCATACCCAGTACTATCTCATGTGTCGGGCTCCTTCATGTCCTTGTCTAGGAACTGCTGGGCCTCCTGTGTGGTCTGGAAAGAACGCCACTGGTTCAGATGGTGAATCTTCAAAATGGCTGGATAGAGCAGCATGAATCTGGTCTTCTTAGCAGCCAATGCAGAACAAATGGGGTGAAAACGGCGTCTCTGCTCCTGTACTCCTGCTGAATAGTCTTGAAAGATCTTTACCTGGGATCCCTCATATATAAGGGAATCTCGCTTCAATCTGTAACCCCGCATGATTTCTTCCTTGTGCAGGTAATTGAGCACTTTAATGATGACGATTCTCGGTCTCTGCAAGTTTTGTTGCCAGCGCCCCAACCTGTGGGCTCGTTCAATACACAGCTCTCCGTAACTGTCAGAGAGAGCCAATTCTTTTTTCAACCACTGTTCCAGTAGATATCCCAGCGATTTTTCCGGAATCTTTTCAGGGATTCCCACGAGTCTCAGGTTACATCTCCGTGCACGGTTTTCCATGTCTTCTATTTTTTCCTGTTGCAGCTTAAGCTGATTCTGGAGTCTGGCAATCTCCTGTGTATTGTGTGCACAACAGTCCTCCGTTGCGGCTATTCGATTTTCCGCCTCTCCCACCCTCCTCTCCGTGTCTGCTGCAGATGATTCCAAGTTTTTTAATTGCCCCGCCAGCAGATCAAGTCTTGGGCTGAGGGCCGCACTCACCGCTGCTGTTATTTGTGCCAGCTGTTTATCGGTAAACTCTACCTCCACTGAACTTTTCAAGTCCTCCATTTTATGGTTGGGCCTGAGAGGTGTGGGCTTTTCTTTATCAAACTTCGTCCCCTTGCGAGTAGTCACAGGCGACATGTGTTTCAAATATTGCTCCATACACAAAGCTCACCAGTTCACATGCGTCCTCCGCACAACTTGCCTCCCGAATTTACTAGACTTTAGTTGTCTAACTTCTGTGGGGACTTAGCTCCTATGTGTATTCTCAGCGGCCTCGGGGCACTCCGAAGTTCTTCTGGCACTCAGCCCGTACCTTCCGCGGTCTCTCAGGTTTGGAGATGGGGTGGGAGAAACGTTATACCACTCAAGGCTACCGTCTGAAACCTTCACCCCCAGACTGGGGGGGGGGGGGGGCAATCAGGAAGTATATACAGCACTATCCTGCCCGAAACTTGCGCCCACGATATGCCTCAGAGAGAAAAAAAAAAAAAAATGACAAAAACTTGTGCCTCCCCCAGACTCTCTGCTGCTCTCTGTCACTTGCCTGCTCAAGCCCGTCTGAGCCTCACTTCTACTCCGGGGTTCGCGTTGCGTCTGAGGGGTCTGCTGTGCCTGCTTCCGATTTGCACTTCTCTGCCTCCAGTTTTTAACAGGTTCTGACTTCTCCCCTCGCGTGCGTCCTTTCTCCCCCGATCACCGCTGGCCTCTGGGTTTCACTGATTTCGTTTCTCTGCTGCCGCCGCCATCTTGAAAATGCGGGTCGTGAGAAACTCTGCGCGGGGGCTGCCAGCTTCTATGGTGGGGCCGTTCGTAGGTGCTTCCTGGTCTCCGCTACCCTCCGATGTCCCTTAGAGCCATCGGAAGCGGTGCCGGTGCCGTTGGTTTCGGGGCTTCGCTCGAGCGGTACGGAGCTCACAGCTCGTCGGCCATCTTGCCGCTCGGCTCCACCGGAAGTCAAGCATGGTATATTTTAAAAGTCAATAAGAAGATATTTCATCCACTATTTATTTATTTTTTTAATTTTTTTATTGCATTTGTATCCCACATTTTCCCACCTATTTGCAGGCTCAATGTGGCTTACATAGTTTTATTAACATTGCCATTCCAGGATATCAGATACAGTTAGTATTGTGCAGAGATTAAGTAGGGAAGAGAGAAGAAGGAAGGGAGTGATAGGGTATTTATAGATGGTGGGCTTTCATAACTGAGTAGGTTGGTGGGGTATACTTATATTTGTTGCTGTGTTGATATTGTTTTGTACCCAGTTCAGTTGTGCTGCTGAACAATCTGTACTGACAACCAAAAATATAATTTAAAAAAATGTATACAATGGAGTCAGCGCCTGCAAATCTATCTCATGCATATTCATTGTGGGTATCCTGAAAACCTGACTGGCTAGGTGTGTCTCAGACTGGATTGAAAACTCCTGGTCTAGATCAGGAGTTCTCAACCTCAGTCCTCGAGACACACCCAGCCAGTCAGGTTTTCAGGATACTCACAATGAATATGCATGAGATAGATTTCTATACTGAGGAGGTAGTGCATGCAAATGTATCTCATGCATATTCATTGCGGGTATCCTGAACACCTGACTGGCTGAGTGTCTCAAGCACCAGGTTGAGAACACTTGGTCTAGACTGATCTTGTACACCCCCTTGGATGAATTTCTTCAAAAACACAGTAAATAAATTAGTAAATAATCATTTTCTAGCTGGCTTAGATCACTGTCTACTCTGGACTTCTCCTTTCATTTTGGGCAAGGAGGTGAAGGGAAGGCCTTCTGGAAGCAATGTACCTCACCATGCTGTGCTTCAGGCCTCTGCACTCTGAGATTCTTGAAATGTGTACTGGCTGTTATTTACACAGATAAAAATCAGCTACATTCTCATCAGGGGCGGACAGACAATATCCGGGTCCCCGGGTTGAAGGGGTCATTTGTCCCCCACCGCCACACCCACCTTTGTTTCCAGTACCCTCTGCACACTACAGCCCCCCAGGCCTACCTTGAAGAATCCTGGTGGTCTAATGGCCTCTTTGGGGCAGCTCTACCTGGCGCCACCATTTCTTCTTAATGGCTGCTGAGACTTGCTGCAGCAGTCTCACAAGTCTCGGCAGTCTCTCGAAACTGCCCAGGAAGTCTTGGCAGCCATTTTGAAGATGTGGCAGTGCCAGACAGAGCAGTGCAGCAGGCAGGAAAGAGTGGGGTTCTTTTCTGCCCCTGAAGAGGCCATTAGACTACCAGGGCCCTTCAAATTAGGCCCAGGAAGGACCCACTGAGGTTCAGGGGGCTGTAGTGTGCAGGGGATTGGGGAGAGAAGCACTGGGCCCCCCAGAACCTCTGTACCCTTAGGCACTGCCTGGTTGCCCATATGATCTGTCTTTCCCTGACTCTCCTAGATAAGAACATAAGAACATAAGTGTTGCCATACTGGGACAGGCTGAAGGCCCATCAAGCCCAGTATCCTGTTTCTAACAGTGGCCAATCTAGGTCACAAGTGAATGGCAAAATCCCAGAACAGTAGAACAGATTTTATGCTGCTTATCCTTGAAATAAGCAGTGGATTTTCCCAAGTCCATCTTAATAATGCTATCTCTGGACCCTCCACATCTACCCTGCCCCACTTTCTGTGATAGAGGGATAGAAGATCTGCCAAGTGTGTAACATGGATATTAGTAGGGACAGGAGACTTCACTTTCCAACATTTCCCCAAGCCCAGGTTTTTATACTTTGACCTGAGCACAGTTTGCTGCTCCTGTCCTTTCAGCGACGGAGGATCATTGGCTGCTGCCCTCATCCTACCTTTGTCCAGGAACGGGGAGAAGTATGAGCACCGGGTTCTCATCCATGTCACAGCAGAAGAGGCTGCAATCACAAACAATAACCCCTTGTCACCTGTCCTCTACTTATAAGAATATGGCTGCCTAGTGAGGCTCATATGTAGGCACTGAAGAAAAAGCGTCAGTGCGTGCTGACATTTCCATTTTTGGTTGGGCATGTGCACAAGAGCGGAGCTTACCACAAAACCTTTGTGCTCATGTGTCAGGCAGTTCCTCCCCCCCCCCCTTTTGGTTTAATATTGTGATTTAACCACGCATAAAATTTAAATATGATTTGCTTCAAACATTGCTGCGCTAGTTTTTTGCATTGCTGTTGTGTTGTGGGCCCATCTGTGCATGGCTTCTGTGTTCATCTGTGACCATCAGCCTCTGAATTTCCTTTTGCTGTGACAGGAACAAGTGGGCAACTGACATTTCATAAAGGAGTTCCATTCATTGGTCTCAGATCTCATGGACTTGACTGGATTCAATCCTGGGCCCAAAGGTGGCTTAAATGGACTTTTCCATTGGAAGCAGCCTCGCCCATGCGACTCTTTATGAAAGAGGTTCCTTAAATCCATGGAAACACCCTGAGGTTCATTGAGTAGACCCAACAAAGAAAAAGCCACTTTTGCAGCAAAATCTAAAGTAGATCAGATGTGAGGAAGGTATCACAGTCTTTCTGGGGTCTGCTCTGGATTTCTACTGATTCACTACAGATTTTCCCATGATCTTCCAGGAAACGTCTGTCAGTGGATCAGGGGAAATGACTATTCTGTCAAAGCCAAAGCAGACAGAAATCTGTTGAATTAAACTTTTACTTTGAATTCTGCGGCATGTCTTTAGAAGAAAGCTTACAGCCTGTGTGTTCTTCATCTTTTACAGTGCAGGATATTTTTGTGCAAGAGAATGCCAGGACCTTGATCCAGTGTGTCTTCAAGTTCACCATCCCTAAAGACATCACTGTTGTGTGGAAGTTTGCAAAGAATGTAAGTTGAATAACCAGAAATCTGCTTCTTCCTTTCTGTGCTGCCAACTGGGAGACCTGGGTTTCATTCCTGGTTTGGGCTCCTCTAAACTTCAAGCTTTCTGCTGCAAAGTTGGTGATCAGGGTTCTACCCCATCTATGACTGTTGTGCTCCTCAGCTGGGGGTTCCATTCCTGGCTCCTTCTCCTGCTCCTCAGGCCCAGATTTTTTTATTCTATTCCCAGCTGAAGCTCTCCAGGCTCTGTACTAGCAAATAGAAGGCCTGGGTGCAATTCCTGGCTCTGGTTCCTGTGTTGTTCGTTGATTCTTTTGATTTGGGTTCCAGCTCCAGTTGAGACTCTGAATGCTAAGGCTAGCTGAGCTCCTGATAGAGTAGCAGAACTAGAGGTGTGTATGGGGATGGGGCTCACGGGAAATCTGCAGGAATCCACAGTATTGGTGACAAAACATCCATTTATGCTGGTGATGGATCCAAACTGACTGGAGATGGGTGGGTATGGGGGCCAGATTATGTCCACAGTTTGCCTTATCATAATATGAGATGTCTCTGCATCTTCTCTGCCTCCACAACCTCTGAAGTTCCCATTTCTCACCATGCCAAGGTAAATGGAAAAGGGGGAGGGGAAGGAGAAGGAAATGAAGAAAGTGTGTTTCATCTGTAGAGAGATCTGAACTACCATGCTGAATCCAGCAGTATACAGAAAATGCAGCTGAGAGGGCTGTTATAGGTCTTGGAAATAATGACTTTGACCTTCAGTCCTTTTCCTTTTAACATTTTCTTGAGCCTACTATCCATCCAACCTGAATATTTCCGGGGCATGCTGTTCTGGGAGTTTCTGCCTTCCTTAACCCCTGGTAGGTACCTGAGGAGATGCCACAGTAAGAGATGTTTTGTCTGGTGTCTTCTTATTAGAGGAGGAAGGCTGGGTTTGAGGGAGGTGAAGTGAAATTCTTTTTAGCATATAAAGAGAGTTTCTTTCTTCCCTCAGTCCAACCTGTTCTGAGCAAGGACATTAATGCCTCACCTCACCTACTTCTTTCTTTATTTTTTCAGTTTTCTGGGCTTGAAGCACCTCACTGGATGTGCTTTTCCCTAAGTTCCCTGCTTGGGAATGGAAGCTGGATGGGTTAATGACACATGATTTGTCCGAAGTGTTAGTATTAGTGACAATCTAAGAGATTTCCACCCTCAGGGAAGGTGTTTCTAGCAGCAGGTTCTGGATACATACTCACAGGTGCTGGAGCTTTATCCAGCTGTCCACTGAAGAAGGGAGGGTCTGTGACTCCTATTCTCTTCAGATCCTTTAAATCAGAACAGAAGAATGCTTGACTCTTTCCTGCTCAGTGACCTCTAGTGGGCTACTTAACTAACAGTGGAAGTAGCTCGTAAGCAACTGCTTCCTTCCTCCCCAGCCATCCTAGGATAGTGCGGGGCTTGAGCAGGGAGATTACATAAGATGGCTCCATGATGAAGGCAAGAGGGAAGCAGCCAGGAAAAAGGCCACGTGTGATAGCTTCCACAGTGCTGGGTACATCTGGTATGCACTATACAAATTCTTAATCATTATCAGAGTCAGATGGGGAAGGCATAATGCCTGATACTCTGATGAGAGCTGGAAGGGAAGAGGTTGTAGAGAGGCCATGTATGATGCCTTCCTGATGACAGCCATATAGGAAGGAGAGAGGGTATGCATGGTGTCTCCCTGGTGACAGCTGGATGGAAAGGAGAATTATATGGTGTAATTGAGATTCCTTAATGTCTCTGCTTGCAGCTCAAGACTCAAGACCTGTCCTATTTCAAAGATCTGTTTTCAGGAGAAGATCTCTTCATACTCATCAAACCCACCAAACCATACCACCAAGGAACCTACTGCTGCCAGATACAGGATGGACCTGACATTTTAGCCAGGAACTATTTTTATGTTAATGGTACTATCAAAACTCACTATTTCATATGAATGTTCTACCATGCTGCTTACTCTGGTTCTACTGTGCTGTTTTAATAGGTACATTACTGAAACTGTACCATAATGTTGCTATTACTAGGATTTAAATCTGCCTGTCTGCCTAGCTGTTCTAAATGTTGTATTTTGCTGATGGTCATTTTAATATTGTTATGCTATTACTACAATGTAAGTTATGTCAAGCTACACCTGATGCGCATCACCTTGGGTGAATCTCTTCATAAAGGCAGGAAATAAATCATATTAAATAAATAAATGCAGCTGGAACAGAAAAGAAAAGGCAGTTCTGTAGCACTACACACACTGATTCCAGCTGGGGTGAACCTAGGTCAACTTTGACATGCTCAGTCCATCCTGGTTTTGCTTTACGACATCTATAGACTTTTATTTTCAGTTTCTCTGTGGAAGTCAGGAATTACAAGTCCATAGAGGCAGTGCGGCAAAACCAGGACTGGATCAGTCTGTTAAGGCTGAGCTGGGTCAGAAGACCACCTTAAAAATTCCACCCTGTAGAAAGGTATTGCAGTTTTTCTTTGTACTCAAGACCAAGGAGGTTTAATTGACGGGAGATGGCGGGAATTTTCTTGACCCATTATCTGGCCTGAAACCAGTAGGAGGAGCCTGCTGCCATACTGAGTCACCCAAAACAATAGCAAATGCTTATTAGAAATAAGGACTGCTATGTGTGGCTTGACATGGACCAATAGTTTGCTTTGCTTTGAGTATATCAAGATGGCAGCTACAGCTTCAGCCTTGTCATGTGATGCTGTCTTCTGTCAATTAAACCTACTTGCCCAAGACATATCAATGGAGAAATTCTATAAAATAGCACCTCCTTTTGGGTGCCCCGATGCAGCATGGGGAGCACCAGTTCTATAACATCAGGGCATCTAGTTTCTGGTGTAAAATAGTAGTGTAAACATATATCAGTGCACCCAAAAGGAAGGCACACCTGTTTACACCAAGTCAGTGGTAGACCTAATTAGGCATGGATGTGTGTGTTGATGGTGGACACAACCATGGCCCACCCATGCCACACTCAGATACGCCCCATTTGCAGGTGTATGCTAAGGCCCTTGAGTGCTACATTACAGAATAGCACATACCCCCAGATTCTATATATGGCACGCTGCCGAGATGCAAGCACATTAACTGGCTAACAAAGTGTTATCCATCAATAATTGGATGTTAACAACCAATTATTGGCATTAATTGGCACAAATTAGGATTTACACATGCATCTGGCTGCTTGCTATTCTATAACGCTGGGATCCTAAATCCCATAGCGCATAACCCAAAGGGGGTGTGTTATAGAATAATGGGTCTCCGCACCCAACTTGCATGCCAGGATTTACACCAGGTTTCAGCAGATGTAAGTCTGGCACCCAGAGTTGGATGTGGAAGCTGATGCTATGTTTCAAGTTTCAAGTTTTATTAGAGGTTTACTATCCCGCCTATCAGAGCATGTGTGTAGGCGGCTTAGTGCCAAACTTTTCCAGCACCCATTTTTGAGCACCATTTATAGAATTTCCTCCATATTGCATTAGCGCACATAACTGCCAGCATAGGTGCCCCCTTCGGGTACCTGCTAGGTGCCATTTCTAGAAATGCCTCATATTAAACGCAATCTCACTAGCAGCAATTTCTCTGCTAAAGTATCAGTCAGTTACTGGAACAGTCCTCTCAAACTCACTGTCTGTCTTTGACCTTTCCTAGTTACAGCTTTCAGTACGGCTGCCAACGCAAAGCTACAGGAATTATTCTACAGCGTCGTGGACGCTGACGAGGATGTGGCCCTGCTGTCACAGCAAACTTTCTCCACCTCCTTCTACGACCTCCTGCTGCAGCCTGATTTCCTCAGGAGGACCAGCGTGATTCTGATCATGGTGGCCATTGCCTTGTTCACCATGTTATTCACACTGCTGGTTGGGTGCGTGAATGCTCACCTCAAAGATGGGGCAGGGGAGGAGAGGGGAGGGAAACTACTACTACTACTTATCATTTCTATAGCGCTACTAGATGTACACAGCACTGTACACTTGAACATGTAAGAGACAGTCCCTGCTTGACAGAGTTTAGAATCTGATCAGTACAGACAAACAGGACAAATAAGGGATAAGGGAGTTACTTAAGGTGGGAATGATATACAGACATGGGTACTGAACAAGTGAATAGGGGTTAGGAGTTAAAAGCAGCCTCAAGAAGGTGGGCTTTTAGCCTAGATTTGAAAATGACCAGAGATAGAGTTTGATGAACTGAGTCAGGAAGTCTGTTCCAGGCATATGGAGCAGGAAAATGAAAAGAACGGAGTTGGCAGTGGAAGAGAAGGGTACAGATAACAGAGATTTACACAATGAACAGAGTTCCCGGGGAAGAGTTCTGAACCAGTGGTCAATCAATTTCTTAGTTCGCTAGTTGAAGCAGAGGGCCATGGTGTTAGCACGTGTCATAACGAGGGATGGGACTGGCCTCTTTGGGTTCATTACTTGGGAGAAGGTAGAGTAAGCAGACTTGTTTCAAGGCAGTGGGGATAGGCCAATCTGGTTCTAATTATTCTCCCATTGCATCTAAGGAGCTTCCAATTCCTGATACTCTTGGAGAAATCAGAACTACAAGTCTAAATGCTCTTTTTTTTACTGGTCATCCAGTCTAAGATTTACTCCAAGCAGGTCCGGCCTTAACAATTACGGGGCCCTGTGCAGATCAGCTTGTTGGCCCCACCCACTCTCCACCCAAATGAGGTGTCTGGGATTAATTTATTTATTTAAGGCTGGTCCTGTGAGGAGGTGAAGCCAAAAAGACAATAAAATGCCCAATCCCTCTGAGAAGCACAAAACCAAAGAGCGAGGAGGAGCGAGATGGAGGAGATGTAAGGGCTGGCCATTTTGGTTAGCTGCCATATGCAAAACTGACTCAGTTAAGTTCGGGGCCCTGATTCTAAGAGTGATGTACAGAGGTCAGCATCAAAGTAAATGAAGAACCCAGTTAACCAACATACATCAATAGTCAACTCACAAAAAAATTAAAAACAAACTTTGAAATGATCTAGCTATTACAGGTCACGGACCAATAAGAAGCCTAAATGCCTACAATTTAATTAATCTCCAGAAAGGCATCCACTAGTAGATTCACTACTAGAGGGCATGAACAGTATATGAAAAGACAAACAGCAGTAGCTCGCCTGCTGATCTCAACACCCTTCCTACAAGACAGGTGGCAATAACTCTCCCTCAAATAGACAGATGCCTTTAACATAAGAATAGCCATACTGGTCAGACCAATGGTCCATCTAGCCCAGTATCCTGCTTCCAGCAGTGGCCAATCCAGGTCACAAGTACCTGGCAGAAACCCAGTTAGTAGCACCATTCCATGCTACCAATCCCAGGGCAAGCATTGGTTTCCTCCATGTCCATCTCAATAGTGGACTATGGACCTTTCCTCCAGGAACTTGTCCAAACCTTATTTAAACCCAGATATGTTAACCTCCGTTACCACATCCTCTGACAGCGAGTTCCAGAGCTTAACTATTCTTTGCATGAAAAAGTATTTCCTCATTCATTTTAAAAGTATTCCCATATAATTTCATTTAATGTCCCCTAGTCTGCCAGCATTTATAAACCAATGCCCAAATTCTGAATTCAATGCTATCCTTCACTGGCATCCTATGGAGTGCACGCAGGGTTGGTGAAATATGGTTTCTTTTGCTAGTAGTCCAAGTTACAAATGTGTATCCGAGATGCAATGATTGACTAGATTACAATAAGTAAATCTTTGGGGAAATATTGACAGAGGTTTCTTAACCTAAGCAGGTGGGGAAAAAAAGAACTGGGTGCCAGAACTGGGTTGCCCTTTTCAGAAAGGTGTCAACAGTTACACCCAGGATACGAACCCAAGCAGCTGGTGACATAAGAACATAAGAGTAGCCATACTCAGTATGCTATTTCTGCCTCAATAACAGCCTATGGACTTTTCCTCCAGGAACTTGTCCAAGAAACTTTTCTATCTGCTTTTTCTTCCAGAATGGCATATCTGTATGCAACTGACATAGAAGAGGACTGAGACAAGCCTACCAAAACACTGGCATGTTCAAAGACAAGGGTGGACTGACTGGTCTAAGAGGCAGGGAAAACATGGCGTGAATCCTCCTCCTCCTTCTGATCAACCTTGGATAAGTCATTTCAGCTTCCACTGCCTCAGGTACAAACTTTAGGACTTGATTTACTAACATGCATTATTAGTAAATCAGCCCTGCATTAAATAACACATTAGTGCATTGACACAAATTAGTAAACCTTTAGACCCAGGCCTCCTTCTCCTCTTTTCCTGATATCACCGAAGAGGAAACCGCCCATCTTCTCTCCTCCTCGAAATGCACCACCTGTTCCTCAGACCCCATCCCCACCAACTTACTTATCACCATCTCTCCTACTATCACTCCCCCCATCTGTCATATCCTCAACCTCTCTCTCTCCACCGCAACTGTCCCTGACACCTTCAAGCATGCTGTTGTCACACCTCTCCTCAAAAAACCTTCACTTGACCCTACCTGTCCCTCTAACTACCGCCCCATCTCCTTCCTACCCTTCCTCTCCAAAATACTTGAACACACCATTCACAGCCGTTGCATTGATTTTCTCGCCTCTCATACCATCCTCGATCCGCTTCAATCTGGCTTTCGCCCACCACTCGACAGAAACGGCACTATCCAAAGTCTGTAATGACCTGTTCCTTGCTAAATCCAAAGGTCATTACTCCATCCTCATTCTCCTCGACCTATCCGCTGCTTTTGACACTGTCAGTCACAACTTACTTTTTGACACACTGTCCTCTTTTGGGTTCCAGGGCTCTGTCCTCTCCTGGTACTCCTCTTATCTGTCCCATCGTACCTTCAGAGTACACTCTCATGGTTCATCCTCCACCCCTATCCCGCTCTCTGTTGGAGTCTCTCAGGGTTCTGTCCTTGGACCCCTTCTTTTCTCTATCTACACCTCTTCCCTGGGCTCCCTGATCTCGTCTCATGGCTTCCAGTATCATCTCTATGCTGACGACACCCAGCTTTATCTCTCCACACCTAACATCACTGCAGACACCCAGGCCAAAGTATCGGCCTGCTTATCTGACATTGCTGCCTGGATGTCCTACCGCCACCTGAAACTGAACATGGCCAAGACCGAACTTCTTGTCTTCCCACTTCTTCTCTACCTCCACTCTCTATTTCGGTTGATAACACCCTCATCGCCCCTGTCTCTTCTGCCCGCAACCTCGGTGTCATCTTCGACTCCTCCCTCTCTTTCTCTGCACATATCCAGCAGACAGCCAAGACCTGTCGCTTCTTCCTCTAAAACACTAGCAAAATCCGCCCTTTCCTCTCTGAGCACACCACCCGAACTCTCATCCACTCTCTCGTTACCTCTCGCCTTGACTACTGCAACCTACTCCTCACTGGTCTCCCACTTAGCCACCTATCCCCTCTTCAGTCCGTTCAGAACTCTGCTGCACGTCATATCTTCCGCCTGAACCGATACACTCATATCACCCCTCTCCTCAAGTCACTTCATTGGCTTCCGATCAGTTACCGCATTCAATTCAAGCTTCTGCTACTAACCTACAAATGTACTCGATCTGCAGCCCCTCCTTACCTCTCAACCCTCATCTCCCCTTACGTTCCTACCCGTAACCTCCGCTCTCAAGACAAATCCCTCCTTTCAGTACCCTTCTCCACCACCACCAACTCCAGGCTCTGCCCTCTCTGCCTCGCCTCACCCCATGCATGGAACAAACTCCCCGAGCCCATACGCCAGGCCCCCTCCCTGCCCATCTTCAAATCTCTGCTTAAAGCCCACCTCTTCAAGGTCGCCTTCGGCACCTAACCTCTACACCTCTACCCAAGAAATCTAGACTGCCCCAACTTGACATTTCTTTCTTTAGATTGTAAGCTCCTTTGAGCAGGGACCGTCCTTTTTGTTTATTTTGTACAGCGCTGCGTAACCCTAGTAGCGCTCTAGAAATGTTAAGTAGTAGTAGACTATCAGTCATCAGGGGTAGTGACCCATGAGTTATATCTGAATTTGTAACTCAGCTTGAGCTTGAATTTGGAAAGATGACTAATTAAACCCACTGATTTTATGTTACTTTTGTAGTGTTTTTATACACACCATAGCGATAAACGTTTTACTCCATTGTTCCTGAGGTTTGTCCAGCCTTCCTCTGTTCCCACTTCCTTGTGTATTAATTCTTAGATGAATAGCCACACAGACATCCATGCAGAGCAGAGGGGCAGCCTAGTGGTTAGAGCAGTGGACTTTAAGCCAAAGGCCAGGTTCAAATCCTACTTTAACTATTTTATTTTGTACTTCTGAGCCCTCCAGGAAGAGAAAAATACATACTGTACCTGAATATATTCCACTTCAATAGCCTTCAGCTTGCAGGCGGTTTATGTATTTAGGTACAGTAGGTATCTTTCTGTTTCTGGAGGGCTCACAATAAAAAAAAAAGTTAAAGTGGGATTTGAATCTAGGCCCCTTGGTTTAAAGTCCGCTATACTAACCATTAGGCTATTCCTCAGACTTGCTTCCTACTTACCTAAGAATGCCCATAATACCTGAAACTGTCATAGAGCCTGGTATTCCATTCCGGTTTCACTTTCAGGGGACAGGGAGGGGGACAGCAACCACTGGGGGATTAAGGAGATGTCATGACTTAATCCCTCCAGTGGTCAGCTGCTCAATCTGAGTACCTTTTTGTACCCTAGACATGATTGAAACAGGTCTAACTAAGGACATCCTTTTTTGTAGACGCGGATGTTTCTTCCAGTTCAGTAATCGCTGTTGGACGTTCTGATTTTGGACCTTCCCTTTTCCCGCCCAAAACACACCCACAACATGCTCCCTTGCTATTTGGATGTACATCCTTTTCTGCCTTTGCAATATTGGGCTTTGGACATTTCCATCCATTTGGACATTTTGAGACATCTGTATGCTTCAAAAATAAGCTCCATGGTGTTCCACCAGAACTGGCTAGATAGAGAGGCATTCTTCCAAGGCATACATCATTTGTAATGCTACAGCTATTAATAAGTCAAAAAGGCTCAACTGGTCGTCTATAAGACTCTTTTCCAAACAAAGGGAGTGAAAAAAATATCAGATGTTAATTGCAGGTTTGTTTGAAAGATTCCTTGAATTTCATTCCACATCGAAGTCCAAAAATATGTAATATAAAGACATTCATAGATCATATGAATCAAAGTTCCAGATTGCAGGCCACAAGACCAACATTTGTTAGAGTTGTGTAGTCCTGCTCTCCACATTCTCTGTGGAGTCCAAATAGCTTTATGTGTAAGAAAGTAGAGGGATTACAGCAAGTTACCTGATTGAGTTGGACGATTCACTTTAGTCCAGGGTTTCTCAACAAAGTCCTCAGGACACACCTAACCAATCGGGATAGATCCGCATGCCCTACCTCCGTTGTATTAAAATTTATCTCATGCCTATTCATGGTGGGTATCCTGAAAATTTGACTGGCTAGTTGTGTCCAAAGGATTGGACTGAGAACCCCTGCTTTAGTCTAAATGTAAAATATACACCAATTAAGATTAGCAGTAGTTTCATTTCCATCCTTGAGACAAACTGCTTCCAGTGCTTTAACAAGAGCTGTAATGTTGAAAGTTCAATAGGTTTTGGCTCAGTTTCAAATCAGAAAAACATCCAAAAAGTGGCACAAACTAGCAGATGGACAGTTTATTTGCCAAAACGTCCAAATTGCTATTTTTGAAACCCATTTTTAAGACAGTTTTCTATGCAGTTCATCCAAATCAAAAGGAGGCATATTGCGGGCAGGATTTTGGTGCTCTCAAAACTTGGACATTTTTCTGCCATAATGGAACAAAGCAAAAAGGTCTGGGGCTAAAAATGAGATGGCTTGGTCTAGACCTGTTTCAATCATGGCTAAGTCACAAAAAGGTGCCCTAAATGACCACAGGAGGGATTAAGGCATGACCACTCCTTACTCCCCCATTGGCACTGACCCCGTCCCACCCCCCCAAAGATGTGAAGGAAACAGTACATACCAGCCTCTATGACAGCTTCAGATGTTATGGCCAGTCCTATTAGAGCAGCAAGCAGCTCCCTGGAGTAGCCCAGTGGTGGGTGCAGTGGACTGTAGAGAAGGGGAACCAGGCTCATATCCCACTCTAACTGTTACACTTGTGGTGGAAAGTGTGAGCCCTACTTTCAGGGCTGGCCCAAGGCAAGATGCCACCTGAGGCAGAGCTAGGATGCCACCCTCCCCCGGGCTGAGATGCTGCCCCCCCTCCAGCCCGTTCGTAGCGTTGCACTGCCGCCGGCACCTTCCTTGTCCCTTTACTGCGGCTGCCTGAGCCTCTGATTAAACAGGAAGTTACATCAGAGAGGCAGCCACAGTATAGGGAAGAGGCGAGTGCCGGCGGCAGGGCAGTGTATGGGAATCGCTGCCGCTGCCGGGTAACACCGTGAAGGGGAGATGCCGGGTGTGAGATGCCACTCCTGAAGATTGCCACCTGAGGCCTCCGCCTCTAATGGTTTAGCCGCCCCTGCCTACCTTTATCTGGCTTGGAGAGCAGCTGCCACCTCTTCTTAGTTATACACTTTTCTCTTTTTTCAACCCCTCTCTTTAATGGATTTTGTATAAGCAACTCATGACTCTAACTCAACTTGGTAGTTATATAATGTTTAGGGAATAGGACATTTTGTTATGCTGTACTTTAGTAAGCTTATATCAGATCTATTCTGTTTGGTATTTTGCTAATTATTACATTGTACTGTCTTACCTTTGAATAAATAAGGCATTAAAAAATGTGAACCCTCCAAAACCCTACTGTACCCACATATAGGTGACACCTAAGGGCTATTGTAGTGGTGTATGGTTGGGTACAGTAGGTTTTTGGTAGGTTTTGGAGGGCTAACCATACAATATAAGGGGGTACTGGCGAGATGTGTACCTGAGACCTTTTATGTGAAGTGCACTGCAGTGCCCCCTAGGGTGCCCCACTGCTCTGCTGGGATGTCTGTGTGGCCAGTCTGCTAAGAATGCTGCCCCCCCCCCCCCCCCAATATATCCAAATGGCTTGCTTTTGTGCGTTTTTCACTTGGATTTTTTTTTTTTTCAAAAATGGTCCAAAAAGGTAGACGCACTGAGCACAAAACATTTAGCAAATGGCCATTTTCGAAATAAACTGTTGATGTTTTTCTGGTTTGAAAATGGCCATATTTGCTACATCATATCAAAAATGTCCCTCCACGTGCCCTTCAACTAATCCAATCTTTAAAAAATTGCTGAATGTTAGATTCTTAAGAGTCTTTAGCTTTATTGGGCATAGTAGCAATACTATGTCTCAACTGAAACCATTTATAATAGTGAGATTGAGGCAATCCATAATGTGGTTGTAAGTCCTGGAACGATAAGAAGAGATCTCCTTTTCTTATACGAGTCAATATATTTTACTACCATAAAGGCCTTGATATTGTTTGATGACCAATTTTTATACTGGGGATTATACCATAATGGAACTTGTTTAGATTTAAGCTAGGGAATATCAAAACAGTTGTCAAGAACTGTGAAAGATTGTTGAGTAGCCTTTAATGGAACAATGTCGTTGATCCTTTTAAACTTACATTCCAAAGCAGTGTAGGATTTATAGTCCCTTCATTGAAACCAGTGAAATGATAACGTATAAGGATGAGATTGGCAAAAATCCGGGACTGGGCCAATATTTCCCTCCTTGAAATGGGTCACTTCAAACCTCTACAGCTGCCTTCTTGTCCTGTTCATCCTCCACTTTCTGGCAAAACACTTTGCTTGTTATAGTGAATTTTGTTTGTATATATAGAGAGAGAGTTTGTCTAGGGATAAGGGAGTGGGGACAAGTAAGAACTGCCTACTGAGGTCACCAGAGTCCCCAGGCAGGCTCCACCTTTTTAGTGTAGGCTGATCCAGGCCTAGTCTTATTCACTTGCTCACAAGGACTTGTAGTTGAAAATTTCCTAAGAACAGGAACTAGAAACCCTGGCAAGTGGGTGGGCTGATCCAGGCCTAATCTTATCCACCTGCTCACACAGACTTTAGTTTTGAATTTCTTAAGAACAGGAACTTGAAACCCTGGCAGGTGGGTGGGGACAAATAGCAAGTCCTGAAGAAATGAAACCAGTTAGGGCTATCTGTACCAGCATCCTTCAACACACAGTAGGGATTAAGTGTGAATTTGTGTATAAGAGACTGCAGCCGATCTTCAGTGCACACAAGCTACTTCCCTCATACTACGCCTTAGGGCACCATAGTGCATTTACAGGTGCAATCTCCTTCTGCCATGCCTGGGGCAGCCCTAATCTTCAGTACTCTTTCTGCCCACCCTTTATAACATCCTACAATACTGCCTTTCTTTCTAAGTAATTAATTAATAGAACTTCTAGCCCACATTATCTATAAAATCTGAGCAGAAAATCATAAAATCAAAACAACAAAAAAAACTACTATTTTTAGTGAGAACTCTCAGGTACTTCCTGTAACTGTACTAATAACTGCTGTAATATAAGCACTAGTGACTATACCACTGAGAGAAATATGAAAGTAAGGCAGAGGACACCTCTACCCTTATCATACTACTAATCATAGGAGCCAATTTTTCAAAAGTATTGGGGGTGCTAAGCCCAATGGAAATGACCCCTCCCTGGCACATACAATGAATTTTCTCAATATTGGGGATGCTCATGCACCCACAGAGTCGGCTCCAATGCTACTAATTATCAGTGAAGATTCTCCTGAAGCTGGAGAAATAGCTAGTTACAGGACAGCTGGCTGGAGAGGAGGGGGATACAAACAGGGTATTTACCCTGAGCTTCAAGTGCATCTTAACGTTGGACCCTTGTTTATCCAGGGCCCTGAGTTCTACTTGCAGCTGCACTGCATTGTCTTTAAATAGATTGTGATTACAAGATGGACTTCTCCAACCCTTCCCCAGCCCCAGTCTCCTCTTCTTCTCCACCAGCCTTGGGAAGAGTTCCCTACTCACAAGTGAGTTTCTGTTCCATGTTGTTCTGTATGTCTTCATTGCTTGTGACTACACATTGTCAGCTCTCTGGGAAAGGGACCTTGTTGTTTGATTTGTACTAATTGTTTGTACTGCAAAAGCTGAAGAAGAATATAAGGATGATAAAATTGTGTGCCACTGCTGGGGAGGTGTTGGATTGATCAGATATCATCAAGGCCTGGAATATAAAGTAGATTGTAGTATTGCTACAGTAAGGAGTGCTAATAGAGATTCCCTGAAACTGAGTCTGAAGGCACTTGCCAGTATCATCAGTAAAGAGGGTGGTGGGGGCTGGGACTTGTAACTGCTTTGAGTGTAATCATAGAAAGGTGGTATATCATGTTATACAGGTACTTATTTTGTAGCTGGGGCAATGGAGGGTTAAATAACTTGCCCAGAATCATAAGAAGCTGCACCTTGTAAATTGATAAGAGGTGCCTGCCTGCCCCCTTTTTTTTAATTTGTAAGAAGTCTTTATTGACAGTTTGAGCAATATCCTGTTAATCCTAGCCTGAATCAGGTATTGCAGCTCTTAAACCCCCTCCTACAAAGCCCCAGCCCAGTTCAGGTACTGCTAATTCTTCTTCTTCTAAGTCCCACCTGGGGGAGGATGGTGAGCTCCCTTATTAAAGCTGACACCTATGCTGTCCCATTAAACATAGGACTGGCTCTCTTGGGCTCTGAAGACGGTGGTTCCCAAACTTTGTTCTGGTGGTACCCCAGCTAGCCAGGCTTTCAGGATAGCCACAATGAATACACATGAGAGAGATTTGCATGCACTGCCTCCTTGGCATGCAAATCTCTCTCATGTGTATTCATTGTGGATATCCTGAAAACCTGGCTGGGGTACCTCCATGACCAGGTTTGGGAACCACTGTCCTAAGAGATACTACCAGAATGTGATATATAAACTCACCACTTGGTTTTATACAGAGATACAAAGATGTCCAGACTGGAGACAGTGGAAAAGTCCTGGATTTTTCACCACCCCACCCTGATGTATTATGGGACTTGATGTCAATGGTTGTGATCGGGTACTACAAATTCCACACTGCTTTAGCATATGAGTTCAAAAACCAGGCCTGACCAAAAGTCACTACCCTGGAACTGGGTAACTTATCTCTGTTATATGGGGCAAAACTCCCTTGATTCTCTTTTTGTTGTGTTTCCCCCTACCAGTGGCATAGCTATGGGGGGGGCCACAGGGGCTTGGGGCCCCCAAACTGGATCTGTGCCCCTAGTTTGGCTGGTAGGGGTCTCCAAACCCCACTAGCTGCTGCTGTGTTTTTTCAGCGCTGGTCTCCAACGCCGCCACATTTCCTGCCCTGCTCTCTCTTCCTCTCACATCCGGTAGGCTCGTCTTAGTGAAACTGAGCATGAGCGCATGCTCAATTTCATTAAAACGAGCATGTTGGACATAACATAAGGGGAAGAGAGAGCAGGGCAGGCAATGCGGTGGCACCGGCGACCAGCGATGGAAAATGCGCTTCAGCTAGTGGGGGTTGGGGACCTCTGTCAGCCAAAGTATGTGGAGCAGCAACAGCAGTGGTGGGGGATGGCAGGGCAGCGATGAAGGGGGGTGACGGGCAGTTGGACCCAAATGTGCCCCTTCACTTTTGGGCTCTGGCCCCCTCCCACCTTGAGGTCTGGCTATACCCCTGCCCCCTACCTTTCTAGTTTCAATATCCCATCTCCCTCAATCCACTGCACCTCTTGGTGTTATCTGACAGCCTGTGACGGATGTCTCTGCACCTCTTGGGGTCAGATGGTCTGGTTCTCGCTGTTGTGAGTGCAAGAAATGGGCAAGTTTGATGCCAGTCCTGCTGCCATACATGGAATTAGCTGTGTGCAGGGTGACTTTTTGTTACTGCCATTTAAGGAGCTATATGAAAGGATTATTAATGGCTGCCAACCAGTTGGGGACAGACATGCAGACTCTGGCAATAGCAGAAAATTGGGGCTGCCTGACAATCTTGCTTGAGGCAGTAGCCTTAGCTTTTTGCCATTGTTCAGGGAAAGGGGAAATTCTAGTAAGGGCAATAGCTTTAACATCGCTGTATTCTCAACTTGCTCTGCTCAGTAGTTAAGGGTCAGGGTCATGCCTTTTTGATACACCACCTTTCTATGGTAAAAACAAAGCAGTTTGAATATTATATTCAGGTACTTTCTCTGTCCCTTCTCACAGGTCTTTGTACCTGGGGCAATGGAGGATTAAGTGACTTGCCCAGGGTCACAAGGGGCTGTAGTAGAAATTGAACTTCTTTCCCATGGTTCATGGCCCACTGCACTAACCATTAGACTACTCCTAATTGCTGTATATTGCCTCACTGGAAGCTCTTTATATGATTTGTTCTTCTGGCTCTTGTGGAATGCATGAATCTGTTTTTTTTTTTTTCTGTTAGAAACAGCTGGAAAGATGAGGGAAGAGGTGGAGGCGGGGGTAAGTTATCTCTTGAGGCTCTTCAACAGGAATATGAAACTGGAATCGCAAAAACTTGAAGAATTTGGGGAGAGATTGACTGAAATCCTGTGTGAGAAATATGCTGATCACTGGTACCCTGAAGATCCAGTCAGGGGGCAGGCATACAGGTGACGATGGGGACCCTAGGTAGCGGGAGGAGTGGAGGTAGGCCTACTAGGGGTTTGGGAGAAAAGAGAAATGGGCCTTGTGAGGGATGAAATGATAGTGTTTTGGGCTTGGAGGAGGAGAGCATAAGAACATGAGCATTGCCAGACTGGGACAGACTGAAGGTCCATAAAGCTCAGTAACCTGTTTCCAACAGTGGCCAATCCAGGTCACAAGTACTTGGCAAGATCCCAGAACAGTAATACAGATTTTTATGCTGCTTATCCTGGAAATGAGCAGGGATTTTCCCAAGTCCATCTTGATAATGGTTTACAGACCTTTTTTTTTTGTCTTTTATGAAATACCAAACATTTTTTAAACCCTGCTAAGCTAACTGCTTTTACCACATTCTCTGGCAATGAATGCCCTCTAGTCTTAGTATTTTTGAAAAAAGTAAACAAGTGATTCACCTCTACCTGTTCCACTCTACTTAGTATTTTATAGAGCTTATCTCCCCTCAGCTGTCTGTTCTGCAAGCTGAAGAGACCTAACCGCTTTAGCCTTTCCCTCATAAGACAGTCATCTCATTCCTTTTATCATTGTCGTGGCAGGTCTACAGTTGGTGGAGGGAAGAAGGGAGGGCAGTCTACTTGGGAGATATGGGGCACCTATACTGGGGGCCTGGGAGAAGAAGAGGGACAGGCCTACTGGATACCAGAAGGCTTGAACATAGGATGCAAAGAGGAAGGGCATGACAAGCAAGATGAAGCAGTAAGTCATAGCTAGTTATAAATGACTCTTGTAAACTGTTAAAATTGCACATGTAGGAAATAAGTTTCAACTGCATGGCTACATTTATAAATGTAGGCCTTGAGTCTAGAGCTGAAAATCCGTGCAAAGCTCTTAACTTCCCCAGCCCTAATTCTGTCCCTGTTGTCACCTACTTTTATGTTCCTAAATAGTACAAATTAGGCACTCAACCCTAGCACATTTTCAAAGAAGCCAATTTAGGAGCAAAGATGCATTGAATGTTGGGTCCTTAATTTCTAGTACACGTCAAAGTAATCATTCAAATTCCAACTGTAGTTACTGAGCTCTTACCTAGGATGAGCAGATGTTATAGTGGTCTAGCCAAGTTGCACTCTTTCTGGGTGGGGCTGAGTAGTCTCTGCTGATGGGATAGGTGTCTTGGTGGGTACTAACTTGACTATGCAGACTAAGGAAACCAGTAGAAGACAATATAGACTGAAGACAATATGGACCCAGAGATTTCATTCCAGGAAACAAATCGGGCTCAGAACAGTGCTAATGGCCTCAAAGTGTCATTGTTCCAAGAGTCTAGCCAGACGCCCAATTTTAAGTAGGCCTGAACCCAAAGTGGGTGTGCATGAGAAATCGCCCCCATCTGGCATCTCTCTCCTTCCCTCTTCCCCCTGATGATCTGGTGTCTCAACTTCCTTGCCCCCTCCTCCTATACAAATACCTTTTTAAGCCTTCATTTCTTTGCTAGCAAAGATGTATACTTGGGCCCTGAGCCTTCCCCTTGACCTGATCACACATGATTTGCTGCTGTTGGGTGGGCCTGTACCCACCTGTGGCTATGCCACTGCTTTATTCACAGAGCCAAGGTATTTAAAGCTCACACTTACCAGTAATTGATAGCAAAATCCGCATATCCACATGATCTATGAATCATCTTCCCCTATTATTCAAGGCAGAGAGAAAATAATCAGGGACAACCCTACTGTTCAGTAGCTATTTAACATGTAGCCTTGCTATTTAGCCCCTGTTGACTTAGGCAAATGAGGCCATGCAGCAAGTGTCTAGAGGATGTTTATTTCATGGGCAGCTCATGGGACATAGGGCCCAGGGCCGGTCAAACCCGGGCCCAGATGCACTAAACGTTTTTCATCGTTAAATGAGCCCTTAAGGAAGAATTTCCTATCCTTTCCATGCACTAAAGCCTATTTTTCGACGGTAGTAGCAGCTAACGAAACTGGAATGCAAATGAGAAACTACCATTGAAATGTAGACAATTCGGAATGCACTAACCATACCGACGATAGCAACGATTCACTTACCACCAGAAATTTAACGTCAGCTCAGACCTGTCGTTAAAGCCTGAGCTGTCATCTCCCCACTGCCCCCTGCACGATGAAAAACCAAATTGCTGGCATGTTTTAAAAGAAAAATGGCTCCCTGCTTCCCTGTGCCTAAAATAAAAAAGGAAACTAAATTAAAAAAGGATCGGGAGGGGGCAAGGCGCTCATCAGCAGCGTCCTGTATGGACGGCCTGGCCTTGCCTTGCTTGCGCATGCTTTACGAGCCGATTACCGACGGGGATTAGTGCATCGTTCTTTCCAATACCGCACCAAACTTTTTGGGGCTGTGTTTTTGGAGCATGCTTCGTTATTTGAGATTCGGTAAAGGTTTTTACGTTTCTGATTTTTTTTACGTTTGCTTGATGTTTATCTAATCTCTCCTGCTCATCTGTCTGGCTCCAAAGCAGGAGCTGTCAGCTCTCTGTCCAGTCCCCTCCCCCCTCCCAAGCAGAGAAATATCCTCCTGTTGTGTTTGTCAGAGGACCTCACTGCTCCAAACACTGGGATTGAGAGTGAAACCAGGAGCTGGAATCCAGCCTAGAGAGGGCTCAGAGACAGCACAGCCTGGACCCTTGTTTTGTCAGAGACTGCTGTTTAGTGCTACACCTGACCCACCCTTTTCCACCCCCACCCCAACACAGCAACTCACAGGACAGGAGGGCTAGATGGCTGCTTTCAATTCCTAACCATCACCAATCTCCTATCTCTCATTCCCACTTCAGTAACTCCTGTTAGTCTGTCCAACTCAGACTGTAGAATATGTTGGTTTATGCTGATTAAGTCTGCCCTAGCTAGATCCTAAGCTGTGCTGGATGGGAAGACTATTGTGCTGCATGCAGAGTCTAACTTCTTAGGATTTCAGGTTAATTTTTGAAGAATTTGAAGAGGGGCTATCTCTGTTCTATATGTGTGACTGCAGGGCCAAGTGTCTGAATAGGGATCTGTTTGTTAGATTCTGAAATTTTGATAACACATTGTTTTTCAGAGTTGGCAAGACTGTCTGTTCTCCTAATTCCTGGTCTGTGTGCTAAGTTATTTTTCTTCTATACTGGTGTAATATTTTCAATGATGCCATGGCTGGTAAAAGGGGTGTGTCTACTGTGGGGGCTTAGCCATAGTGATCCCGCCCCTGGATGGGTAGGGGCGCCGACTAATAGACTGCAGGAGGGTGCTAGAAACCCTAGGGCCGGCCCTGATAGGGCCGTGTGTAGAGAGATCACTGGAGAGACCAAGACAGGCATTTTCAAAAGAATGTACAAGTCATACTTGGGGATGTCTTACTCATAATGTCCAAAAAAAAAAAAAAAAGTCCATCTCGCAGCCATTTTCAAACAGGAAAAACATTGATTTCCTGTTTGAAAATATGAATGTTCTAAATGAACAGCAGTTTTCCAAACTGAAATGTCCAAATTATGAACTTCAATAAAATGGGGACAAGGACATCTGTCTGGCAGCATTTGTATGAAAAATGGCCACACAGACAACATTGCAGAGCAGAGGGGCAGCCTTGTGGTCTATGCAGTGGACTCTAATCCAGGGCACCCAGGTTCATATTCCACTGCAGCTCTGTTATGTTAATAACATAACAGAGATTGGGGGGGGGGGGGGGGGGGGGAGAGAAATACCTACTGTACCTGAACGTGCCCCACCTCAATCCTCAGTAGGTATGTCTGTTTCTGGAGGGCTCATATTTTAAAGGATTTGAACCTGGTTGACGGTCACTGCACTGACAGCTAGGCTACCCTTAAGACCTGCTTCCTGCTATGTTCAGAACTCTTGTAATACCTGATGTCAGGGAGCCTAGTTTACTTTTCTGGTGTCACTTTTTCAGGGGTGAGGGAGAGGGACAGTAACCATTGGGAAATTCATGAGAGGTCATGCCTTAATCCCTCCAATGGTCAGTTACTCAAAGCACACTTTTGTACCCTGGATGTGACTGAAACGTGTCTAAATGAAGATGTCCTCCTTTTTTTTTTTTTTTTTTACTTGAGCGTTTCTTCCCATTCAGTCTTCATGTTGGATGCAGGGACGTAGCCAGGCCTTGTGGCATGAGGGGGCCAGAGCCCGAGTTGGGGGGGCACATTTTGGTCTTCTACCCACTTCACTGCGCCCCCTTTGCTACCACCTTGCCGCTGCAATTTAATACCTTGCCTGGTGAGGGTCCCCAACCCCCCCCCCCCCCCCAGCTTAAGCCTTCATCTAGCACCGATCTGGGTGCTGCCGCATTGCCTTCCCTGCTCGTTCTTCCCCTCACGGCCTGCACACTCCTTTTTAGTGAAATTGAGTATGCTCAGTTTCACTAAAAGAAGCATGCTGGACGTGAGGGGAAGAGCGAGCAGGTCAGGCAACATAGTAGCGCTGAGACCAACGCTGGATGAAGGCTCCAGCTGGTGGGGGTTGGGGACACCCACCTGCAAAAGCAGGGGCCCAGGCCCCCGTGGCCCCACATAGCTACGCCACTGGTTGTATGTCTTAATTTTAGGCTCTCTAGTCCTGCCCAAAACACGCTCCTTTGCTATTTGGATGCACTTGCAGTATATGATGTCCAAATTCTGCCATTCCAAAGGTGCAATTTGAATCTTTTGGGCAGATGAACACTTTTTTGGGCATTTGTGACATCTATCTGCTTTGAAAATGAATGCCCAATTGTCAAATTAGTTGGAGAGGTTCATAACCCGAGGGCTGAAGTCTCTGCTCCCTCCCATAATACATATTATAGAGTCTGGAATTCAATCAGGCCTTCCTATTGCATGTCTGATGTAGGCCAAGGCTTCCCTAACCTCTCCTAGGGACACCACAGTCAGTCAGGATATCTAGAATGATTATCTATGCTGGGTTTCCTGAAGACCACAATACATTCTTCATGGGTCTTAATAATGGGCCAAGTCAATGTTACCCAGTTCTGTCCTGAAACTGGCACCTATCCAGCTGGGTTTTCAGGAGTGCCAGAACGCATGTGCATCTGACAAATTGAAAAAGAGAACATTATCTGCTTTGTCTCCAATGTGTACAGGCCTGTCAGGCCTCTTTATTTTAAGAGCCTGAAAACCCACCTGGTCAGATATACCAGATGTACCTAAACCAGGGTAGGGTTGGAGATACACCCAGCTAGAACTTGAGAGCTGGAAAGTATCATAGCCCACCAATTTGGGGTCAGACCCACCCAAAATTGTGGCTCTTGCTGTGGCTGGTGAGGATCCCCAAGCCCTGTCGGCTGAAGACCACCTCCTCCCCCCTTCTGCAGCCAGAGCTCTTCCAAGCTGCAGCCAGCAGCATGTCCCAAACTTGACACCAACACCGCCCCCCATCCCCCCCCCCCACATGCTCAGTAGTTGCGTATGCACAAACACTGAGCATATGTGGTTTGCTGGTAGTGACAGCAGCCTCCGGACACTGCCACAGAATGTCAGTTGGAAGAGCTTTGGCTATAGGGGGAAGGGGGGGGGGGGTTCAGCTGCTGGAAGTTAGGGATCTGCCACCAGCTCAGATATTTTTTTATATTTGGGGGGGGGGGGGGGAAATTTCATGCCCACCCACTTGGGCTCAGGCACACCTGAAATGGACTGTGTGGCTGCACCACTGAATTGGAAGCTTCCCATGGTGGGGGGAAATAAAGGTTCCATTGCAAGGCCTTAGGAGCAATACTTTCTTAAAAACAGTTCCAGAATGCTTAGAGGAGACCTATAGCTATGGGGCATGTTACTGAAATTGTAGAATTTTAGGTGTTAACCTGCTCGAGGAACTCGGGGTGATCATGATGTTGGGTCCTGCTTGGTGCTTAACACTTTCTACCTTCTCTCAGGTGCATCCGGGTGAATTCTTGGCAGCAAGTGGATGATGTGTTGCTGAAGGCCTGTGCTCAGAGTGACATAGTGTATACCAAGCTTCCACTGCCTGTGGAAATCACCCTTTGGATAGACCCCAAGGAAGTCTGTTGCCGGTGAGTTGCCATCCAAAATCTGAATATTTTTTTACAGGGGAATTACTTCATCTAAGCATCCTGCTTGTGGAAACCCATTCTGGCTCTTCATCTGAGGGCTGGTGGGTACTGCAAAAGGGATCTGCCATGACTTCCCCTTCCCAGGGGAGGATTCAGGGATGCCTTCACCTGGCAGAAGAGGCAGCACTAAGGGGATAACTTAACAAATTAGTTTGGGGTGTGAAGACTTCGGGAAGTAAGGCGGACCAGAAAATGTCATTGAACTGCTTTCAGTCAAGCAGATGGGAGAAGCTGCTTTGCTTAGTTCAGTTTGCTTATGAGGTCCTTGCCAATGTGAATCACCTGCAGTGTAACATCGCTGGTGACTCCTGCAGAGAGGATAGGAGCGAAGGGAGCAGTTTACAGATTGTAAAATGCCAGTAATGCTTTTTGGCTTGGAGGATGCTGGTGTAAATTTGGAGGGAACTTGAGTGTAGGAGTCCTAGCAAATAGCTTTTTCATGATTTGCATATTTCCCATGCTTCAGAAAATGTTCAGAGTTTTTTTTTTTTTCCTGTTTTTCTACTGATTTGAGAAATTAGTTTTGTTTTAATAAAGTCTCTTTTTCTTAAACTAAGGCTGGGGGAGCAGAGCGCATACTTCACAGTAGCGGAGTTCACCGTGCTTGAGAGTGGCAAGAGTTCCAGCATGATCCAACCTGATGTGACCTCAGATTATCACTCGGAACTTTCTTCTGGTGAGGTCTTGGAGAATTCATCTGAGGTGGTTGGTGGGGTATCTGACAGCTCTTTTGGCTGCGAGTGGTCCTCGGATGATGAAACCCAGACTATGGTGTTGCAGTGCCCTATACTGGACAGATACAGTGGGCCTAAGAACAAGACACTAAAGGAGATAGACAAGACAGTTATGGACCTCCAAACTCCTGACAAACTGAACATATGCAATGGACCCTCTGAAGATGGGATCTCTCGTGGAGTGACCCTGAACTATGACAATATGCCTATGCACAAAGAAAGTCTTGTGAGACATGCTGAAACTCGGTCACTGACTGTTCAGCTGCCAAGACATGCAAGAACAGCATTTGAGCCTTCTGGTGAAGACGCCCTACCTGATTCGAGCATGAGGATGTCCATCTGTCAGGATGTATCTCAAGTTGAGGGCTTTTCCAGCAGTGGGAGCTGTGTTGAAGGCACTCTAGGGTGTGTCAGCAGTACTGAGTTTTACAGAAGTGGGAGCTTCAAGATATGAGGTTACTGTGGGCAGAGATTGGAGGTGAGCTACCTGAAGTCTTGGTCAACAGCTGTCTTTGCCTTGAGCAATAACTTGAAGAGCTTCCAGCAAGGCATCAGTGGCTCCTCAGGGCAAGGTGTGTGATTATATAACTTCAGAAATGCCAGTAAGCCCCTTTTTCAAAGCCTCATCTGTTCCTAAAGACGAATCTTGCTAAAGGTGCAGGAGGAGGAGGAACATTAATACTTTTAGGAGTACTAGGAATGTCTGCAGGGGAGGGGAAACCTATTGAAATGAAGTAGCAATGTGTTTATAAGCAAAACATGGTAACTTTCTTTTTAAGCCTGGCTATGGGACTGCACTTGCTGTGCTAGGCATTTTAAGTTCAGCAGCTAAGTGCAAATGGGCTAAGCTAACCTGGTAAAAAAACTCCACAGTTCCAGAAGGGGGGGGGGGGGGGAGACTGGGCCTTGGTTTTAAAGTCTTACAAATTCAGATTCAAAGTTCCGTTAATGGGATAGATTTTAATGGTTTTCCAAGGGGGTCCAACCGAAAAGCCTCATATTGGCGTTTGGGAGGAATTCTTAAGATTGGGGGGGGGGGGGGGGGGAGGAGTATGTCCCACCCCAAGACTTTTCCATAGCCCAAGGAATTTTGTTTTAATGCACAGGTTGGTCTCTCCTCTATCTAGGAACTGTTCCTGCTGCAGACTTACCTTGCCATACAGTAACTATACCCATGCAGCATTAAACCCTGCAATATAATACTTTACCTTCATTGTAGAATTAATACCTGCCAGTCACCCCTTTTTGCTCTGCAGCTGTACCCAGTAGTCTGTCAACTGTCTTTTTTATAAGGTGGTGGGTGAGCTAGTCATTACAAGTTTGCTATATGTCCTAACGTGCTGATACTATAGGTATGTTCAGGAATGTGTAACCCTACCTGGCAGAGCAGTACCTCTTATTTCAAGCCAAATGCAAGAAATGTAACCGAGGATCCTTGTTTTATATGTGAGATTAAAACCATTCTATGAACAAAAACTGTCTTTATCCAGTTTCTTCAAAAAAAAGTCCTGCCTTTTCTTCCTCTCATTGAGCAGCAGCCAGGCATAACTACCTATTCCTATGTCTGTTCTCCTACTGCCCTGTAAAATATAAGATTCTGCAATGCTGCAATAGATACAACTGGAAGATGTGCTTGATTATCCCCTTTCTACCTTGTGCTGGGGTCCTCCTTTGTTCTTTGGCTTCATACACAATGGATTGAAATTGAAGGAAGTGGTACCTTTTGGTCTCTAGAGACGGTAAGGTTCTTATGACATGGGAGTTTTGAACAAAAGGTTTAGGTGCTCTGGAGCAGGTTGAGGCTGATCTGGAGGCTTTATCCTTCCAGAGTGTGGTGACTAAGCAGTTATATTGGTCTGTATGCCATCCTAGGGCCTATGCCCTGTTAAATGCTACAGGAGTGGTTGGCTGCATGCAACTTAATAAAGTTTTTTTTTATTATTATTATCCTTTAACTAGCTGGGGGCATCTTTTTCTCAATAGGCGTTTTTAAATCCTTAATCTGTTTTGTTTCACTCATGTCATTTTTGAATGTGAGCTTAATTGTAAGCAACAGGGGTGGTAGAAGTGGGCACCTCCTTTAAGTGCCCTGATACCAGCTGATGAGAGCCTATTCTGTAACAGCATCTGGCTGCCTGGATTCTACATTAAAATATTAGTATGTCCTGGTCTCAGTAAATCTAAAATCTAGGTGCCTCCAATAACACCAGCTATAGACACCTACTACTACTAGTTAGCATTTCTATAGCGCTACAAGGCATACGCAGCGCTGCACAAACCTAACTGCAGTGCCTACATGTGACAAAGACATATGTAACACAGTAGCCCGTACATGGCAGCTCTGCCTAGGGCTGGTGTAAGACATTTAGGAGCCCAGGGCAGAACTGGGGGAGGGGGCCCAAAAGCTGGCTTTCAGCTTGTGCCTCACTTAGCTTGAGGCAGGTTTGGGGCCCTGTTTGCCAGCTCTGGCTCTGCCCATATGAACACCTCCTTGCATTTACACACTGGGCTATTTACTATACACACACCCTTACAGACTAGTGCTTTGCTACTACTTAATGTGCAAAAGTGAAACTTACCTGTGAAAGTGCTGGTATTCTGTACCTTTTATACATGCAAGCAGTGTAATTAGGTTGTCAACTAGCCAATTTTTCAGCTGGGCCTGAATGGTGGTATTTCAGTGGCCATCTGCTGGTAGACCTTCAATCAGCACTAGAAAAGCAGGTGTGTGTGTTTTTTGTTTTTTTTGTCTCTGATGCTGAGGCAGTTTGTCATCTGTATCTCGCTGTTGCCTGTATTTCCCCTTCTCTCCATGCACCTCCCAGGTCCTCCACGTGCCTTTGCTGCTGAGTTGATTCAAGCAAGCAGCCTCTGCCTTCATTTAGGGCCTTCCCTTAGCTGCATCCCACCCATGCGGCTACAGGAAGTCGCTTCCCAGGCCCTGCAGGTGCCTTTGCTGACACCGCTGCAGTGATTCGAGCAAGCAGCCTCTGCCTGTATTTGGGGCCTTCCCTTGGCTGCATCCTGCCCATGTGGCTACAGGAACTTGCATCATAGAAGGCAGGACACAGCAAAGGGGGAGGTCATGAATGCAGGCAGAGACTGCTTGCTTGAATTATTGTAGCTGTGTCGCTCATCAGCAAACGCACCTGTAGGACCTGGGAGAGATGCTGGAAAATAGGATCTGTTGCAGGGGCGATTCAGGGAGACAGTGGGAGAGATTCTGTCTGGAACAGGAGAGGGACTTGAGGAATGCTAAACTCATCAGAGGGAGGGAGAGATGCTAGATAATTGGAGAAGGGGGGGGGGGGAAGATGAAGGATCTGCCCAGAGAAGGTGTGTGTGTGGGGGGGGGGGGGGGAAGAGAGATGGAGAAACCAGACTGAGGGAAGGGAGAGATGCTACACCCAGAGGTGGAGGACAGGAGGGGGTGAAGGGGGAGACCAGTTGGGGGGAGGGATTGGTGAAGGGGAGAGACACAGGACCCAGGGAGGGAGGGTGCGATGCCAGCAGACCATGAAGGGGGTGGGCAGGGAAGAGACTAGGAGATGCTGGCCCCAGGGTGGGTTGTGTGGGAGGGATAGGGCTACAAGAGATGGTGGCCATGGAGGTAGTGTAGGGATAGGACAGGGCAATATTCCTTCTAAGACAGGGATGCAGATGTGCAAGTCATGATCTGAGTAGCAGTTGGTTTGGGCTGGGTATTGGGCGGGGAGGGGGTGAGACCTGTACAGAAAGTGATTTTTGAAAAATTATTCCAAATTCAATAAACAAAATTGAGAACTTCAATTTATTTCTATTGAACTAAAAACAAAATATAAAATATACATATCAAAATAATAAAATAACTTAAATAGGAATACAGTGATGTGAATTTAACCCACCTCATTTCTGATTTCCCCTATTGCAATATGTCACACTGCACTGATTGGGTTTTTTTTTTTTAATTTTTACACAAAATGTAATATTGGACAAAAGGAACCTAATGCATTTCTTTAAGGAACAAAGCTATCCAAACACCTAGATCACCTATGTCACATGAAAAGTTATTGCTCCAGTTACACTAGCTTTTAGCAGCAATAATTGCAATCAAACACTGCCTATAAATATCTTTCACGTTGCTGTTGAGTGAGAAATCTTAACCCGCTCTTCTTTGAAGAGTTATTTTAAATCAGACAGTTTTGGCAGGACCTGAAATGAGCAGTTCATGTACAAACACCTATAACATCTCTTGGGATCAAGTTGGGATTCTTGACTAGGCCAAATGCCAATCCAAAACTAATCTTGTTTCTACTCAGCCATTCAGATGTAGACTTGCTTTGGTGTTTTGGATCACTGTCTTGCTCTATAACTCAATCACGCTTCAGCTCACAGACACATGACTGGACATTCTTCTTTACAATTTCCTGGTACAGTGCAGAAATTCATGGTTCCCTTAATAATGCAAGTTTTTCCAGGTCCTGAGGAAGCAAAGCATGAACATCCAGCACAGGTCCCATTATAGCTGGTGTAAAGCAAATACTTCATTATTCCACAGTAAGAATATCATACCAACAGTCAAACAGTGGTGTGATTCCCTAAGTCCAGAGGAGAACAGGAATGTAACCTCTGAGACTCCAAATAAACCAGAGCCGTAGAGGATAACACATTGACTTCCACACGGGAAGTGTCATCAAAAGCCTTCTTTATTAAGGTACCAAAAAAGATCTGACATGGGGCCATGTTTCGACAGGAACCCCTGCCTGCCTCATGGGTCAAATACAACAGTACTTGGATTAGACTGTAAGCTCTGTTGAGCAGGGACTGCCTCTTCATGTTCAAGTGTACAGTGCTGTGTACATCTAGTAGCGCTATAGAAATGATAAGAAGTAGTAGTAGTAGAGCCAGCTGTTAGAGCAGTTTTATCAAGGCACTGTTTCTAAGTACGAGTACAGTTAAGGATAAGTAAGCTGATGATCAGGGCTGAGGCCATTACACCCATATGTCTCATAACTAAAGAATAAAGGGAACTGGCTTTCTAGTGATTAAAGAAATTCCACTAGTGCTCTCTATCAGTGAAATGCATTACCACCACCATGTTTGACTATTGGTAATATTCTTACTGTGGCATGCTGGATTTGCTTTATACCAGATATGATGGGACCTGTGCTGTCCGAACACAAAGAGCTCCACTTTTGGCTCATCTGGCCATAGACTATTCTCCCAAAACTAAAGGCTTGGCGATCATCCGGGTGTGTTTTTGGAAATGTGATACAAGCGTTGAAGTTACTCTTTGATAGCAAGGCACTGGAAAATGCTGCTACTCTGGTGAATCCCATTTTGGCCCAGTCTTGGGGCGGCATCATGCATTCTGATCTTAAAGTTGAGGCTGGAGGCGTCTGCAGTTCTTTGAATGTTTGTCTGGGAGGTTTTGTGACTTCCCAAATGAGTTGTTGTCGCTGCACCCTTGGAGTCATTTTGGCAGGCTGGTCACTCTTGGCAAGATTCACCACTGTTCCAGGTGATGTTGAACAAGTAAAAATATTGAATGACGATTTACTGTGATTGGCGAAGTCCCGGAGATTTAACAAATATATTTCAATGGGTGTTTCCCCTTATCTCTTCTGGATTTGCCTTTGATTGTGGCATAGCATTCTTGTAGTAATTTTGCAGTGCCTACTGCATGCTCTTGCTGTTTCTTAACATGATGGATTCCATGAGTTCCTCTTAGTTTTTGTCATCTGATCTCATTACTTTTCCAGATGGAATAAATAGAGCCAAGGTCAACTTCAAATCCATCATCTAGATATGATATGTATTAGTATTTCTAGATGATAAACCTCCACTTTGTTACAATTTGTTGTCTTAATATTGTTCATTAAACTGAAACCTTGCTCAGCATCTGACCTGGATGCCTGGAATGTGGCACACACATCTACTAACCAGAAAAGAAATTTGAACTTTAGTTTGCATCATTCGTGGTACAGGTCACAATGTCATTCATTTTCATAATTTCCAATACAACAAACAAACTCACTGTAGTCTGCAGTCATTTTTTCATTATATCTATTTTCACTTATGATAAATCTCTTGTCAGCAGCAATTGGAGTCTGAATGCTTGCATACAAGATTTGGAATTTGTTTTTGGTAACAGAATCTTGTTGCAATGTTGATATTTCAAATATAACCCACTCTTTTCCCTTCATCAGCTGGGCATCTGTCTTCCAGGCCACAGCATCCTTATTTACCTCTGTTTCAATACTGGCAATAATTGTTTTCATTATACACACACATGAATGGATGTGGAGTCACTTAACTCTTTACCAGAAAATAAATCAAAAACAATGACCCACTAATGAAACAAAAACTATGTGAAATATAGCACATCACACCATGAAGAAGGAAAAAGCTTCAACGAACTCCAGACCTACAGATCTAAGGAGCTAATGGTGATCTAAATGATCAATTCCTCCTCCTTGACTGAAAAAAACCTTCCTCAAAGATTATCAAGAACTGGATTCTCAAAAAGACAAAGTTCATATGTCAAAAGGTGCAACACGTGCATAACTCAACTATACATTCACTTAATATCAAATGCTGTAACTAAATAGTGTCCATATAAAATAGAAACAAATAAACTTCCAGGAGTACTTAGCTTCAAAAATGTCATCTATCCTGAGGTAATTTCCAAAGCTCAAAAATCCCACGGACCATCGTTGGCCAGCGTTTCGCTAGTGCTCCAATCAGCAAAGCTGCTTCCAGGTCCTGGCTATGAGAGCTGCGGAAAAGAAAACATAAATCAACAAGTACATATCCTCATAGGATGGTTTACCACATATTAAATGATTCGTTAATGCTTCCTCCTTACAAAAAAAAAAAAAGCATACAGCAACTCACTGCTTCGCTATCTGACAACACTTAGTTTAAAGAAAATGGTGAACTTATCAACTCAGAGTGACATCAGACGCTGACTAAGACATAGCCAATAGGCAATCAAAGAATTTGTCTGCATTAGAAAAAATGACACCACTCGATACGTGCATTTAACCCTTTCGGTTCCAGGGACTGTAGCCAGAAAATCCACCTCTGTTCTTTCTGAAGCAACAATCTACGAATGTCCCCTCTTCTTTAGGAGGCTGTATTTGTTGTAACGCTACACAATGCAATTCATTGAAAGAATAGTTGCTAGAATACAGTGCGCTGCCAAAGATGAATTAGTTTTAACAGTTTGAATGGCGCTCCGATGCTCTATTATTTTAGATTGTAAGCTCTATTGAGCAGGGACTGTCTCTCTATATCAGGTGTTCAGCGCTGCGTGCGTCTGGTAGCGCTATACAAACGTTAATAATAACAATAATTGTAGATAGAATGTATTTGGATACAGGCAGCAGATGATGTTTTGTATATTCCTGAGAATCTAGCATGTGATGTTTTTGTTCTTTCCTGAGAAAGTAGCAGAATAGCAGGTGATGTTTGTACATTCCTGAGCAGGTTCACGAGCTGTTCATGTAGAGTTGTTCTTGTAAGCAATGCATGATCATGGTTGTGTAAGCAAAATGTAACCAATAGTAATGATAATACATGTAATATCCATGAATATTCATAGAGTATATAAGAAGGGGATTGACTCCCAAATAAAGAGTTTTTTGCCCAGACACACGAGAGGAGAGTTATTTTGCAACATCTGGTGATCCCCGACGTGATCGGTGAAAACGTGACGTACTTACTACGACTGGACAGTCAGCGCGCCATTCCTTCTACGGAACACTGTAAGTATGGGGGGAAATTTAACATCATCACATAAACAACATGCACAGGAGCTATATACTATAACGCAAAGATATGGTTCCTCCCGAAATCCAATAACTCTTAAAGATATAGAGCGTTTAATTGAGGAAATAGTTTGTCAATGTCCCTGGTATCCAGAGAAGGGATCATTCGATCCTCAAACATGGGAAAAGATAGGGCAGCAGTTTCGTTTAGAGCCTAGAGTTTCGACTCCTATATTATTGACTTGGAGAGAGATATATTCTACTATAGTAATTCTCTCTTCTGGATTGACAGGCATTACTAACGAAAATATATCCAACAAATTGCCAGGCAAGACCTGGTCTCTTTTACCTCCCGCGACTCTTGGACCTACACCTTCTCCTCCTTCTTGTCGGCTGGCCACCGATATGGGAAGGGAAGAGCAAAACAAAACTCCTGACTTTACTACTACTACCCCTAATAAACCAATTGAAAATATCCAAAACAACAACGCTAATGATAGCGTTATTATTACCAAAACACCAAAGAGCGTAGAACGACCTAGTTTAATTCAATTAGGTATACAGCAAGCACGAAAAAATGGTGAATTCATTTGGAACGATGATCTATGGGATAATTCGGAACCTAATCCTAATTTATACCCAGTTACTAGAACTACAACAATAGAGGCAGGGAACGAAACACATCATGCAGAATGGACTGCTCTACCTTATCAAGTTTTGAGAGAATTACGTAGAGCTATCGTAGAATCAGGTTTAAAAAGTTCATTTGTTCAAGGCATGATAGAAGGGATTAGTAACGGTTACTTAATGACTCCAAAAGATTGGAAAGACCTTTTCCGTATGCTGTTAACTCCTGCGCAATATGTAGTGTGGGATAATGAATATAAGCAAGCAGCACAACTTATCACTGGGACTAATTTGGTGCCTGATCAAATTTATGGATCGGGACCATTTTCAACCCTTGATATGCAAATTCAACAAAACGATACCTGTTTTCAAGCCATAGGCACTTGTATCTTGCGAGCATTTAAAAGAACACCAGAAGGGAATAAACCAACAAAATCTTTTGCATCAATTAAACAGGGTGCAACCGAATCTTACCTTCAATTTGTTAATCGATTGCAGGAAGCTGTAACTAGGCAAATTGATAATCTTGATGCGCAAACAGAGTTATTGATTAAATTAGCCCAAGAAAATGCAAATTCAGATTGCAAAAAGGCATTGCAGACTGTAGCTCATCGCCCAGGAATTACTTTAGCAGATTTATTGAGCGCATGTGCAGATGTGGGGACTCATGGTTATTCTATGAATTTGTTAGCAGGAGCTATACAAAAAGGTAATAAGCCACAGGGGACGTGTTTTAATTGTAAGAAACCAGGACATTTTCGAGCTCAGTGTAGAGCCCCAGGAGGGGGTGCCAACTTTGCAAAAGGACCTTCTCGACCTTCTCGAAAATGTCCTCGATGTCAAAAAGGATATCATTGGGCCAATCAATGTCGCTCTAATCCAATTAATTCCACACCGCCACCCCCAAAAAACTTTGCTCCGGGTTAACTCCTAACCTCGGTCCAAAGGGAGTGCAAGGGTCTTTTGCTCATAGTACTACTGCTACACAAGGTAGTGCAGGAATTGACCTTATTGCAGCGGAATGTAAAACTGCCATCTTACCTCATGAAGTTTTGGTATATAATACTACCTTTAAAGGACCCATTCCAGCGGCTACTGTAGGTTTAGTATTACCTCGCTCCTCTGCATCGAAGGCAGGTATTCATGTTATCCCTGGAGTTATTGATGCTGATTACACAGGCATTGTTAAAATTCAAGTATGGTCCTCATCACCTTTAACAATTTCTCCCGGGGACTCGTGGGCACAATTAATTATTTTACCATATTTTACAGCACCTATTCCTTCTACTGTCTCTCGTACAGGGGGCTTTGGATCTACGCGACAGGTAAGTGCAGTTTTAAAACCGGTTTCTAATGCACGACCCACTGCTCAATTTTTATTGCAACAAAAGCCCTTTGTTGGTATATTAGATACCGGGGCGGATGTTTCTGTCATAGCTTATAAACAATGGCCTGTGGAATGGCCCATTGAAGATACTTCACATGTGACAGGAATAGGGGGAACTCAGTCAGCCTCCCAAAGTTCTCAATGGTTATCTATTACATATCCTAACGATACCAAGGTTCTAGGACATATTAAGCCCTGTATTTTACAAGTACCCTTTAATTTATGGGGTCGTGACCTTTTGGAACAATTAGATGCATCATTGATCCTACCTGATTAACAGTTCATAAATATGTCTTTTTCTCTTCCTTTGGAATGGAAAACTGACAAACCTGTTTGGGTAGAGCAGTGGCCGATTACCAGAGAAAAACTGTTGATTTTACATCAATTGGTGGAAGAACAATTACAATTAAATCACATTGAGCCTACCAATTCTCCATATAATACTCCGGTATTTGTGATCAAGAAAAAATCCGGAAAATGGAGATTTTTACATGACCTACGAGCTATTAATGCGATTTTAGAACCAATGGGCCCGTTACAATGTGGTATTCCAAATCCTAATTTGATTCCTTATGATTATCAATTAGCTATTATAGATCTGAAGGATTGTTTTTTTTCAATTCCTCTCCAGGAAAAAGATTATAAATACTTTGCTTTTACTGTACCTGTTTACAATAATGCACACCCTACTACTAGGTATTGTTGGAAAGTTTTGCCCCAGGGAATGTTAAATTCACCCACTATTTGTCAATACTATGTTCATCAAGCCTTGCAACCATTTCGTGCCTATTTCCCTCAACTTTTGGTATATCATTATATGGATGATATACTAATTGCAGGGATAACTCTTCCCCCTTCTTGGAAATCTACTTTAATTTCTATCTTGGCCTCCTCAGGATTAACAATTGCCTCAGAGAAGGTTCAAGAAAAGGAACCCTATTTATATCTAGGTTTCCGTATGACTAAAGCTGCAGCCCAACCTGTCGCTCCTCATCTCAATTTACAGTCTCCCACGACATTACATCAATTACAAGAGATTTTAGGAAATCTCAATTGGTTACGTCCCTACTTGAAACTTCCTACAGAATTTTTACAACCCCTGTTTCTCGCATTAAAAGGTCATAAAACACCTGCTGAATTAATTACACTCACTGCATCGCAACAAACAATTCTGTCACAATTGGATCAAATCTTACAAACAAAATGGACAGATAGACGAGATGCATTTGCCCTTTTTTGTTTTTGCGTTCTCAAAGACCCCACCCACCGACAACCGTTTGGTGTCTTATATCAAGATACAACTCCTCCGAAATTGATAGAATGGGTCTATTTACAGAATACTCTCCATTCTACTATTACACAATGGCCCCAGCAACTAGCCTTGCTGATTACTAAAGCTCGAGAGCGAGCAACATTCATGACTGGTTTCGACATTCTTAAACCCATCATTCCTCATTCTTTGTGGCAGTGGGAAAAAATGATTCAGTTCTCCTACGACTTGCAATTTATTTTAGCCACTTATGTTGGTATTATAGATTGCCACTATCCTAAAGACCCTCGCATACAGGGCACATCCATTTTGCCAATCACTCTTCATGATCCCATTTCTTTACGTCCACTCCCTACTGCTCTCACCGTCTTTACAGATGGTAGTCCCACTCGTGGGGTGGTTACTTGGTACAATCTGAACAAATGGCACGTCAAATTTACCTCTCCACAAACCTCTGCTCAACGTTCAGAGCTTGCTGCCATCATCCTGGCTCTTTCTTTATTTTCAGATCAACCACTGAATCTTATTGTTGACAGTCAATATTGTGCTAATCTTGTCCGTCGCATGCCCGACAGTTATGTATCATTCAAAATGGATGCCTCTTTTTATGCTTTACTGTTAACCCTCCAAGGTTACTTGGAGAATCGCCTTTCTTCTCTCTTTATAGGTCATATCCGCAGTCATCAACCTTTTCCTGGTGGTCTGTCTGAAGGGAATGCTCGAGCGGATCGCCATCTTCATTTTTTCTCCACAGCACACTGCAGTCATGAACTTCATCATCAAAATGCACCTAGCCTAGCTCGCCAGTTTCAAATTTCTTTAGAAGAAGCTAGAGCTATTATCAAAAATTGTCCACAATGTTCCTTTTCAGCTCCTACTACCTTTTTTCCTGGAGTTAATCCTCGTGGTCTGGAAGTTAATAGCCTCTGGCAAATGGACGTTACTCACTTTCCCCCTTTTGGTCAATGGTCTAAGCTTCATGTGGTTGTTGATACTCATTCTGGATTTTTGTGGGTCACTGCACAAAAAGGGGAAACTACATCTCATGTCCGCTCTCATCTTCTCCAAGCTTTTGCGGTCATGGGTGTTCCTAAAACTCTCAAGACAGACAATGCCCCTGCTTATACTTCCACCTCCTTACAGGAGTTCCTGACCCTCTGGCATATTGAGCACCTTTTTGGTATCCCCTATAACTCCACTGGTCAAGCTATTGTTGAACGTGCTAATCGCACACTGAAAACTGCTTTAAGTAATCTGACTACAAAAAAAGACGGTATTCTCCGTCATAGAGTAAGCATTGATGAATGCTTAGCACAAATCCTTTACACACTGAATCATCTCAATCTCATCAATAATCCTGCTACAAAAACTTTTTCTTCCAGATTTGAACAACATTTTCGTACTCCTGCCCCACCTTTATCTCGTCCTTTGGTCATATACCGACAACTACCTTCTGATCAGTGGAGTTCCCCTGTGCCTCTCCTTACCTGGGGTCGTGGTTACGCTGCTGTTCAAACAGATTCTGGCCCGGTGTGGATTCCAGCAAAGTGGGTGAAACCTCATGTCGTGGCATCAAGGTCTTCACAACCCAATTCCCAATTTCACACTCACCCTTCAAGGACCGCAGATGCAAACACGCAAACGGTCAGTGACTCGTCAACCTAATGCTCCTGTTACTTGGGGACAAATTAAAGCCTTGAGTCAACAAGCTACAGAGACTTTAGAAAAAGCTCATATTGAAAAGACTGATGATAACTTCGTAGTGGCTATTATTGCAGCGCTTAATGCTAATTCCATTACATTGCTTCTACTGTGTTGTTGTTTGTACATACCTTGTGGACAGTCACAATTACTTCCCACAAAAAATATTTGGGAAGCGTTTGCAATTTCACTGAACCAAACTGATTTCTGTCTTTCTCATCAAAAGGCAGTTGGAGAAGTTTTGGCAACTTGCCTGATTCCAGTATGTCATGATCCTAAAGATATGCAAAATGATACTTGGTTTTATTCACAGCTTCCTGTTAATTCATCCTATCGAAATGCTTCTTATGAATACCATAATTGGGGAACACAAACCCTGTTGCCGCCTACTTTGGCAATGCATGTGAGAACCAATCAAATAGCTAGTATCAATATGACATGTGCTCGTATGGTTAATTGTACCCGATCAAATTGTGTTAATTTTGGACCAACTTTGTTAAATTGTAGCTCCTACGAAAATGTTTCATATATTTATAAATTTACTCATTTACCCCCTGGCTGGTTTTGGTCATGTGGAATGTATACCTTTAATTATATTCCAGCTAATATATCTGATGGTACTACATGCTGTCTAAGTCGACTCACTATGGTACTTCCCAGTAAACATATTTTATTTTCTAACTCCTCACATATGCGATCCAAGCGTATGACCCTTGCTGCCAATTGCAATGATAATGTTAAATTTCTGAGTCAAACTGAATATCTGGCACTTGCATTTTCATTAATAGGTGTCCCTGCATTGGCAGCGGCAAATGCAAAAAATATTCGTGAATTAGCCTGTTGGGCAATTAAATCAATCAATGCAACCTCCACTGCTATTAGTTTACTTAATGCTGAGCAACAGCAATTACGTCATGGAGTTTTACAAAATCGAGCAGCCATTGATTATCTTTTATTACTTAACCATCATGGTTGCGAAGAGTTTCAGGACATGTGCTGTTTTAATTTATCTGACAATTCAAAGGCCATTGACAAACAATTAGCTTTCCTACGGAATTTAACTACTCATATTACTATTCATAATAACCTACTCTCTGATGTATGGGATCAATTGTGGCAATGGATCCCTTGGACCTGGCTCCGCCCTATTATCCAGTATTTAGTCATTGGTATTTTTGTTTTCACTATTTTTTGCTGTTGTATACAATGCATTCCTAACCTTTTTTCTTTATGTTTTCCTCGTCCATTCGCTCCAACACGTCACTCTGCTCAATATGTTTATAAGCTATTACAAACATCTCCACCTCCATCTCCAGCTGGCACACCACGGAGATTTCATTAAAAAAAAAAAAAAAAAAAAAAAAGGTGGAGATGTAGATAGAATGTATTTGGATACAGGCAGCAGATGATGTTTTGTATATTCCTGAGAATCTAGCATGTGATGTTTTTGTTCTTTCCTGAGAAAGTAGCAGAATAGCAGGTGATGTTTGTACATTCCTGAGCAGGTTCACGAGCTGTTCATGTAGAGTTGTTCTTGTAAGCAATGCATGATCATGGTTGTGTAAGCAAAATGTAACCAATAGTAATGATAATACATGTAATATCCATGAATATTCATAGAGTATATAAGAAGGGGATTGACTCCCAAATAAAGAGTTTTTTGCCCAGACACACGAGAGGAGAGTTATTTTGCAACAAATAATAATAATATTAAACGTACTTGCAAGGTTTTCATTTCAGGGCTAAAGTGAGCACCGTGCCCCAAATATTGTACTCTGAGCTTCGCTATCTTGGCCTTAGCAAACTGGAAAGCTTCAAGTGACGTACTGCAGCTCCTTTGAAAACGCAGCGCATTTCTGCCAATTCAGCCAAAACATTTCCAATTGCAATTGAAACACGGTTTTGTGGATTCTGCGACATTTTCATACAGTACTTGGCTATAGGACCACTTTCTTCTTCCATTTCCTTTGAGAAATACTGGACCAGTGCTTCGTAATTTTTAACTAATCCTTTCACTGCACGGTTTTGACATCCACCGAATCTTGTTTAATGACCTGCGTGGGATGACATCACATTGTGCAATTTGGGCCATTTCCTCAAATCAGGATTTCTTTACTGATGACCTTTTGAATAATGTATATACTGGGCAAAGAAGTGTTTCTATATCTTTCATCAGAAACACATTTTTCTATGCATCATCCATGCCTAGGTCTTCCCGATGAGTGACCCAATGCTGTTCTCTGAGATATGCAATTTCTTCAGTAATGTTGCAACACCTCTGTGTCTTCCCAACATGACTGCAGCAGCATCTGATGTGAGCATTACCATTTGTTTGCAGATCCAATTTGTTCTCAATATAATTTTTTTTTAATTGCTGTGAGAAGTGACTCAGTCTTGCATGCTGATAGCTGTATCATTCCAGTAAACAGTGTTTTGTAACTCTTGGTTTTTAGAGGAAAAAAACTTGGTATAAAGAATCAACAGTTTATTAACTGAAATGTTGTTACTTTCATCCACAATTAATGTGTGGTAAGAGGCATTGTGAATATCACATTTTGCAAAATGGCATGGTTAACATATTCAGTAAACTCAAATCCATAATTTTTGCTTCACCCAACTTCCTAGAAGTGTAACACATTTTGCCATGTTAATCATGGATATTTTCAGAATATTGTAGAATTAATGGAAACAGCAAGCAGTACAGTGTCAATATTTTCACTTGTTCAACTTGACTTTGTTGCTTACTAAACTCCAATCTAGGGATGTAGCCAGACTTTGGCAGGAGGGGGGTCCACAGCCTGAGGTGAGGGGGCACATTTTAGCCCCCCCTGGTGCCGCTGACCCCCCTGCCCGCCCACCATTGCCGTCACCCCCACCCCGCCATTGCTGACTTTGCCCCCCCTGCCACTGACCCTCTCAACCCCCCCCTCCCGCCAACCCGCCATCGCCTACCTTTGCTGGCGGGGGACCCCAACATGCAGGACATCAGAAACAGAAGGAAGCCTTTTGCGAGAAGAGGACCTCGGCTGGCGGGGGTTGGGGTCCCCTGCCAGCAAAGGCAGGCGACGGCGGGTTGGTGGCAGCCCCTCCTCACCTCTCAACCCTCATCTCCCCTTACGTTCCTACCTGTAACCTCCGCTCTCAAGACAAATCCCTCCTTTCAGTACCCTTCTCCACCACCGCCAACTCCAGGCTCTGCCCTTTCTGCCTCGCCTCACCCCATGCTTGGAATAAACTCCCTGAGCCCATACACCAGGCCCCCTCCCTGCCCATCTTTAAATCCTTGCTCAAAGCCCACCTCTTCAATGTCGCCTTTGGCTCCTAACCACTATACCTCTATTCAGAAATATAGACTGCCCCAACTTGACATTTCGTCCTTTAGATTGTAAGCTCCTTTGAGCAGGGACTGTCCTTTATTGTTAAACTGTACAGCGCTGCGTAACCCTAGTAGCGCTCTAGAAATGTTAAGTAGTAGTAGTATCTTCAGTGTAAGAATATATTTCACTTAGCTTCTAGAGTCCTTAGTCTCAGTTTCAACTGTCATTTAGCCACAATCACTTAAAACTTACAACTTTAATATCATTGTGACTGTCTTGTGCTTGCATTGATCTTTTTGTTGCAACTCTATCCTTTGACAATATCCTACAAAATATATATTAAGAAACAAGAACATGTAATCATCTTACTATCAGAAACAATGCAGCTCTATTTCAAAGTGTCAGTATCCCACTACTTTAAACTTGGTCTGACAAGTCTACTATGATGACAGTACCAAAAGCGGAGCCAGGTTGATGGCACGGGGGGAGCGAGAGTGGACTGGCGCCGGCGCACATTTTCAATGCAACACATTGAGAAAAAAATAGGTGCCAGTGCTGGCAGAACTCGGGTTTGGGGGAGTGGCCGCTCCCCTGGCTCCCCCCTAGCTACGCCACTGGACAGTACCCTATGTGACATATTTGCCATATTCTTCAACTTTGCTTTATAACAAACTAGTAAAAAAGGCCCGTTTTGGTAGGAAATGAAACAGGCGCTAGCAAGGTAATTCCCCAACCCTCTCTCGCTGTCTCGCTCTGTCCCCTGCGAAACCCATGCCCCCTCCCTCCTCCCCTTCCAGTTCAAGGCCTCCTCACGCCCCTCCCATCGAGTTCCAGACTCCACCCTCCCTCCAATTTCAACACCCCCCCTCCGCGTTACTGACCCCTGGACCCCCTGCTGCGACCCTCTTGATCCCCCCCTTTCTGGCGAAAACCCTCCCCCGCCTCCGCTGCCACATACCTGTGCTGATGGGGGACCCCAACCCCTGACAGCCGAAGTCCTCGTCTGCGCCGGCATTGTTTGCTTGCTGAATCTGATCAACTTTCTGTGCATGCATCTGATGTCAGACACACGCACAGAAACTTGATCAGATCATTCTTCAAGCAACGCCGCGCAGTCAAGAAGCGGACTTCGGCTGTCAGAGGTTGGGGTCCCCCATCAGCACAGGTACGTGATGGCGGCGGGGGAGGGTTTTTGGCAGAAAGGGGGGGTCGAGAGTGTCGCGGCAGGGGGGTCCAGGGGTCAGTAACGCGGAAAGGGGGTGTTGAAATCGGAGGGAGGGTGCAGTGTGGATCTTGGTGGGAGGGGCGTGAGGGGGCCTTGAACAGGGAGGGAAGGAGGGAGGGAGTGACGTGTGTGTGTGGGGGGGTGTAGATGTGCTTCGGGTGGGGGGAGGGGGGTGTTTGATGTGCTTGGGGGGGTGATTTGGTGATGCGCCAAGGGGGGGGGGGGTTGTGGTGCCGTGCTTGCAGTTTTTTGTTGTGCCGCTCCCTGCCACTTCCTCCGAAGTGGCAGGGAGCGGCGCACTGACAGCTGATTCCCAGGCAGGGGGAGGAGTAAGTTTCCCTACTTCTCCCCTTGCCTTTGAATCAGCTGTGAGTGATGTCATCCGGGCTTCGGAGCCTAGCTCAGGAGGCATGGACACAGGCAGTCCCACATTAGAACGTTGATGGTAAGAATTGTTATATAGGATATGTCTGATACCAAAGATGTTTCCTCTTGCAGCTTTCTGTAGAAAAAAAAATTCTTAAAAACCTAACAAATGGCTCTCACAAGCCAGTGCGAGCTAGCTTCTGGACACCACTGGATAGAAATATGGATGGCTGATGAAGGAGATAACAGCTACAGAGAAGCACTGAAGATGGTAAAGGCACCATTAGAAGGAGTAAAGACATTTTTTCAGCTATCCAGTCTGTCAAAAAGTTGAGTGATGGATTCTGAGACGAATGACACTGTTCAGAGTCGATCAGGAGCTATTTCTCTGAGGAAACTATTTGGTTATTATGGCCACTATTTTACCTTGTTTTGTGGACTATGACTTATTTCAAATTGTATTTATTTATTGGGATTTATTAACCGCCTTTATGAAGAGAATCGCCTAAGGCGATGTATGGATTTTGAACTAATGCCTCCTCTGGAAACAGGTCAAGGTAGTTTGCAATTCTAAAATGCATATATTTATTTATTGCATTTGTATCCCACATTTTCCCACCTATTTGCAGGCTCAATGTGGCTTACAGAGACCTGTTATGGCATTGCCATTCCAGGGTAACAGATACAATTGGTGTTACAAATAAGAACAAGGGTGAGAAAACAAAGAATTAAGCGGACAGTTATGGAAAGATGATTTCAGAGTAAGGGTGAAGTGGTGCAGTGTTATAATTAAGCTAATAAGCTTAATTAAGCTATATAAATGTTATGAAAGAACATCAAAATTAAAAGTATTTTAGCTTTCATACTTGTACATTACTGTACAGTGTATTAAAAGGATTTTTTAAAAATCTTTATTTATTGACTAGTCAACAATCTGTCAATAGTGCATTCTAGTATTCCAAAGCAATGTCTAAATAATGCAGAGTAACTGTATCAGAATCAAGGGTAATAACAATATTTCTCCCCCCCCCCCCAAAAAAAAAAAATATATTCTTTATCATTAACAATGGAAATATCAATATCTTTGTCCTTTGGAGGGGATATGCCAGCCTATACATATCATTTAAACAATCCAATATCTAATCTGCTCTCTCCATTTCTGCAGGAGTTAACTCAGCCGTTTCCACACTCTAAACCATCCTTGAATGTGCCTCCCTCAGTCATTTCCTAGTGTTTCATTTTATTTTAAATCCAGAATGGGCTCCAGTCTTTTTTCTGCCTTTTTTTTTCTAAATTACGGTGCCTAATTACTGGTCCCCTTCCTCATATATTAAGCTCACTGATTGTCCATGTGCCAGGAGGGAGAAAGATAGGAGCACTGCAGTACAATTCGGTCATAGATTTTACTCTAATTATTTATACACTTCTGGGAAAACCTTCAGCTCCACTATATGAGAGGTCTGCTACACATAGAAGCCTGTTTTCAAAGTACATAGACTTACAAAATTACATTCTAACATATGGAAATTTGTAAGTCTGTGCTTTGAAAAGGAGTCCCAAAGTATATCTTTTGAGTATTTTTCCAAGGAAATGCAGGAGTATGGTGCATACAACTGGGATCCAGGAGAGAACATTAGAGGCCCTGTTTTCTAAGATGTGCTAGCATTTTTAGCACACGCTAAACGCTATATATTCTTATGGGCAACTTAGCGTTTAGCGTGTGCTAAAAACGCTACTCTTAGCGCTGCTTAGTAAACAGGGCCCAAGGAGAAAACTTTGATAGGGAACTCATCTAAGCAGTGACTGGCCAAAGGCTTCAGGTGGTGGCCTGGCTGGCTCATTGTGCCCTAACAGTGTTTCCCAAGTCCAGTCCTGGCGTATCCCTTGCTAGTCAGGTTTTCAGGATATTTACAATGAATATGCATGAACATGATTTGCATACACTGCCTCCATTATATGCAAATCTTTTTCATGCATTGTGAATATCCTGAAAACCTGACTGGCAAGGGGTACTCGTACTCCAGGTCCAGTTGGGGAAACACTTCCCTAGTGCTCAGCGGTATTTGGTGATTTGCACTATAACTGAAATAGAATGACAGGATAATTCTATGTAGTGTGCCAAACATTAGGTCTTGGCAGGCACTCAAACAGAAGTTAATGGTAATTAAGAGCCAAAAAGGGGGCTATTCTATAACTGGACACCTAAGTGTTCTAGTGCATAATTGCAAAGGGGGGTGTTCATATGGGAGGGGCCTAACTGCTGCATTTATGCTCTCTCACATCTACAGCTGCCATAGAGCTGACATAAGTGGTGGCTCCTATATTTTGATACCTAATTGCTGACCTTGTGCTAGTATTCTATAACGCATTAGACACACAAATTTGCTGTTTATAGCATACAAGTTTAGTGCCTACTTTGATTAGGTGCCTAACTTTTAGCACCCTTTATTGAATCCCAACCCCAGTGTATAATTATTGTGTCAGGAATATCACCGTGCCCCAATCCCTTTATTATAGATAATAATAATAATAATAATAATGTATAGTTGTATTAATGGTATAACTGTTGGGCATTTTTTCTAGTCTTTTACTGATCTGGAATGCCAGTCATTGTGAAGTCATAGAAGTTATAAGGGGACTTCTAGAAGGAAAGGACATTTTCCCATAGCCTCTGCAAGGAAATGCACTGCATTCTGCAGGTACACTCTGAGGTGACGTCATCAATGAAGTCCGAGTGCTACTGATGAATTAGTTCTTTAGCTCCATGGAGGTTGGATGAAAACAGGAGATAGGGTGAGCCTATCTAGTCCATTATATGGGCTGAAGCCAGTAGGTGGAGCTTGCTGGCAGTAGGTGGAGCTTGTTGCAGCTTTAGTTCACCCAAAACAATAGCAAATGCTATTGAAAACAATAGCAAAATATTATTAGAAATAATGGACTGCCTATGTGTGGACCATCTGTAAAAAGTCTAAAGCTGTTCGGTGGAGGACAACATTTTTTTTTACTTATTTGACAGCTTTTTAATTTATTTGAAAGCTTCCCATATCCTATATAATAATTTGCACCTCCGTCTGGATGCCTGGATTCGTTACACTTCCCATTGGTCCGCCCTGGCGATGATGTCAGAGGGCGGATCAGTGAGAGGCAAGGGAAGCCAGCACCAGCCAGCGGAGGTGAGTAGAGAATTGCCCCCCTCGCTCTGATTTGCAGGCCCCCTCTCCTCCTCCCCCTCTTCTCAGAGTTCCAGCTCCCTCCCCTCTGAGTTCCATGCCCCCCTACCTCCCTCCCTCCCCTCCGAGTTACAGGCCCCCCTCCCCTTCAAGTTGCAGGATGTCCCTCCCCCCTCCCCTTCGTTGCAAGATGCCCCTCCCTCCCTCTCCTCTGAGTTCCATGCCCCCCTCCTCAGAATTCCACGGCCCTGCACCTCCCTCCCTCTCTCTCTCTCTCTCCCCTCTGAGTGCAAGCACGACCTGTCCTCCAGCAGCCCCTCACCTTCCTGCGTGCCGGCTGTAATTTAAAAATTCTTACCTCGGGGTCCGGCGTCAGCAGTGAAGACGAGCAGCGCTTCAGACTGCCTTCCCATGTGTCTCAGCTGTGCTTCTGGTCCCGCCCTTATTTCCTGTTTCCAGAAGGGTGGGACCAGAGGCAGAGCTCCAAATGTTGAGCAAATGATTCTCATAACATGATGCCTATTTTAGTGTCCCTTACCAGGAGAAAAAAAATATCTGCATGAATATAACATGCTAGGGTGTACCTATAACCAGCCCCTTCAAATGACACACTGATTAGGATTTATAACAAATTACTAATCTACGTATGAAAAGTTATTCTGTCATTATACTTCCTCTATGTACACCGCATGCTGCACAGGTTGGCATGTTTGAAAATATGAGATTAAATAAAAATGCTATGAACAATAAAGAATGACAACGTGGATGCAGCAGCTCATAGGATTGTTTGCTTTGTTTTGAGTGTAGTAAGATGACGGCTATGCTGGGAAGAGGAAACGGAGATTACCCTGATTGGCTTCATTTTTGTGACGTCATCCTGATTCCTCTTTTCATCCAATCTCCTTGTATAGCTCAGAAGTGAGAGGCTGAAAAGGTGACTGAGGATGCGCGGGAAAGGAAGTGGTTCTTGTTGTGAATCTGCTCGTTCCCTGACAGCCTCTCAACCTGCCACTTAACTTAAAGGCATTGTTCTGTTAGAAATTTCAACAAGCCAACTTCTTGCACATTGCAGCAGGGGCACTGGATCTGTTACCAAACACCCCCCCTTGCATTTGTGACTGTAATTCCTTAATGGGCCGATGCTCAATGCTCAAAACGTACACTGGAGCTAGAGGCGATTAGCGCTGGCGTTAACGCAAAATGCTCAGAGGGCTGTAGTGCAGGAGCCAATCAGGGTTGCCGGGTTGAAAAAATTTTCCCCACACAAAGTTAAACCCTGCCCCCGACATACCCCCGATGCCATCAACCCCGCCCCTGATGTAGCGCCGACGTCACTAACCCCGCCCCTGACATAGCTGCCAACGTCACTAACCCCGCCCCTGATGTAGATGCTGACATCACTAACCCCGCCCCTGACATCGTTAACACAGCCTCTGTGGGCTTCTATTGGACTAAATTGGACCAATAGAAGCCCCAGAAAACCGCCCAATCACCGCAATGTGGCGTTTTAAAAGCAGCCCAATTTCCCGCAGCCGGCAAAAATTGCCCGCAACGGGCCGCGGAAAGCTGCCCAATTGGGCGGGAAAACCGCAGACCTGGCAACCTTGGAGCCAATGTGTGCACCAAAGATTAGTGCAAGTAGCATGCAAATATAGTCTAATGGCATTAATGTGGTCATTTCCTGTTCCCTCCCACTGCTTAGAGAACAGCACACAAAACATACTGCTGAAAGCCTAATGCCAGCTCGGAGCAGGCATTGGTGTTTGATTCTTCCTTTACTAAGTACAAAGAAATAAATGTGCGCAAGTCTGAGCAAACCCCAAAGCCTGTTTCCTGCACATAAATATATTTTGAAAAGCTTATATTTAAAGGCACACCAAACAGACTCAAATGTGTGCTTTACTTTCTGGTTTGCCTGGCATGCACAAGAGCTGAGCTTTCCACGAAACTTCTGTACATGTTCCAAGCACATTCTTCCCCATTGCTTTTGCTTTTACAATGTGCATATAATTTGCATACCATTTCCTTTGAGCATTGGCAAGCTAGCTTTCCGCGCTGTTCCTGCAGTATGGGTTCTGTGCTGTTGGCTTTACCTTGGGAGTTCTGAGCATCAGCCCATCAGACCTCTTATCAGTCACTCTGGTAAACATAAAGATAGGAAGGGTTCCTCTCACAAATCAGTGAACACATCTGATAAGGGATATGCTTCTGTTCATGTCAGGGAAAAGCATAGCAGTAAGGGCAAGCAAAAGTTCTAGAAAGCATACTTTCCATAGCCCCCCCGAAATAAGAAAAGCTGTCTCACCCTGCTAAGCCTCTGCTCAGCCCAGCAGAACAGGCTCAGCTAGCTTCTGTAGAGTCGACCAGCTCTGCATTAATCAAGCTTTTAAAATGTTTTGTAAGGAGCAGCAGTACCATTTCACAAATGACAGACATCTCTGGTTCTACCACATTAGTTGTCTCACATTCAAACAGTTTTAGTGCAAGACAGTCCCCCAGGTTCACCAGCTTCTTCAATACCTATCTGGTCTGCACAGCATTCACCAGACTATATAATGTTTTCTCAGGGTGCTCACTGTTCTGAACACTGGGGTATCATTCCTGTAAGTTCTAACATTCTTGCTCCACAGTCCCCCTCTCTTCTCCACCTCAGGAGCCTCAATTAGAGCAGTCTTCTGAAGAATTTTCATATTTCAAATTTATTCAAAGCATTTTTAAAGAACTTACCTTGAGCACTTCCTTACCACGGGGTAACAGAAGAGATTTTATATCTATTCTGCAGTCCTGTGCGGCAACTAACAAAATGATAGTTGTGCTAATTCATGAAGCTCTTCTAGAACTCCAGTTAAATGTATGGAAAACGCCATCTTCCATACCACCAACTTCTAGAAGACTGGAATTGCACTGTAAAGTCTCAGCAGCACCTGACCATGATCACACTCAACTTTCCTTTCAGTCTAGTCTCTGAGGCTGCTCTCAAGAAACATAAGATGACAAACACTCAAATCTGTGGTCCTCCAGGGAAGGACAATAGATTCTTGGACACTACAGGAAAGAAAGTACATCAAAGCTCCATGTTAGCACTTAAAATGATAGTACATCAGTTGCAAGTACTGCATTATCATCATATCATACTGCAGCAATTGGAGGAATTTTTTGCTTCTACATTTTCTCCCCAAGATCACGTGGTTAATTTTCACCTAAATCTTGAAGGATCCACTTATCACCTAATCTGAGCTACCTATGATGTCTTTGACATGGTGTCCAGAGAAACAGCAGTGGCTATTTCAGCATACCGCACAGCTTGGCTAAGAGCATCAGATATGAGAGATGATCTTCATGATAAGTTACTACTACTACTTATCATTTCTATAGCGTTACTAGATGTACATAGTTCTGTACACTAAACATGTAAGAGTCAATCCTTGCTCGACAGAGCTTACAATCAAGACAGACAAACAGGACAAATAAGGGATTAGGGAATTACTTATGGTGGCAGGACTGGCTCAGCCTATGGATCAGGAGAGGCCCTGGTCCAGGGCACCAAACCCGGAGGCCACGACATCACCCGGCCCATAGAACATAAACGTTACAATTGAATTAACCAAGGCTCAACAAACCCCAGGTGCCAGATCACCATGGCACTGAAAAATCGGGCCTGGCGCCTGGGTTTTGCTAGACTACAAGCTAGCAAGCAGCTCCAGCTCAGCTCTCTTCAGCTCCTACCACAGCAGAAATCAAGGCAGGCACGGGCAGCAGTGGCTCAGCTCTCACTCCCATTCCAGCTCTGAGAACCTCCAGCGAGAAGGAAGTAAATTGTGGCACAGCGGATCACTTCCTCCTCCTTTGCCAGTTTAAACCCAACTGTTTATGTGAACTGTGATCCCGAGGTTCACATAAACAATTGGGTCTAAGCCGGTACAGAAGGAGGAGGTGACCTACTGTGCCGCAGTTTACTTCCTCCTTGCTGGGGGAGGGAAAAGAGAGTGAGAGCTGAGCCACTGCCTTGGCTGAAAATGAAAAGGGGCCAGAGAAAAGGTAAGTGTGTATTGGGGAATTGGGGGTGGAGATAAGGGGTGAATCATGTGCCATGGGGGGGATTAGGGGCAGACTAAAGGGGGTGAATCCTGCCATGGGGGGATTGGGGGCAGACTAAAGAGGGTGAATCATATGCTGGGGGCATTGGGGTCAAACTAAAGGGAATGAATCGTGCCAATGGGAGAATTGGGGACAGACTAAAGGAAGTGAATTGATCCATGGGAGGGAATTAGGGACAGACTAAAGGGGGTGAATCATGTGACATGGGGGGGGGGGGATTGCGACAGACTAAAGTGAGTGAATCGTGCCATGGGGGGTTGGGGGCAGACCAAAGGGTGAACCATGTGCCATGGGGAGGGATTGGGGGCAAACTAAAGGGGGTGAATCATGTGCCGGGGGGGATTGGGGACACAATAAGGGGAGTGAATCGTGCTATGGGGGGAATTGGGGACAGAATAAAGGGGGTGAATTGAGCCATGGGACAGAATTGGGGACAGATTAAAGGGGGGAATCGTGCCGGAGGGGGGGAGCGAATTGGGACAGACTAAAGGGAGTGAATTGTGCCATGGGGGGTTGGGGCAGACCAAAGGGGGTGAACCATGTGCCATGGGAGGGATTGGGGGCAAACTAAAGGGGTGAATTGTGCCATAGGGAGATTGGGGCAGACTAAAGGGGGTGAATTGTATGCCATTAGGGGGGAGATTGGGGATGGGCGCAGCAAGCTGAAGGTTGGCCATGAGGGATAGGGTGTGGAGAAAGATACAGTGTTGGGGGGGGGGGAGGGGTTGTAAGGACAAAGAGAAAGACACACACATACATCATCCACCTCTCTCCAGCTCCCCTGCCCCCAAAGACACATACATAATCCATCTTTCTCCAGGCCCCCTGCCCCCAAATACACACACACACAATCCACCTCTCTCCAGTCCCCCTGCTGCCAAACACACACACACAAGCCACCTTTCTCCAACCTCCCTGCCCCCAAAGACACACACACACCATCCACCTTTCTCCAAACCCACGCCCCCTTTTTACCTAATAAGAGTAAATATTTAACTTTCAGTTACTGTCCTTTAATTTAGTGCCCCTACCTGAAGGGGTAGCAGCGCTGAATGTATGGACAGTGTGGATTGCACACTGGTATTTTCTTCTGCCCCACCTCTTACTCTCTTCAGTCTTCCATATCATTTGACCCCCCTCTATCAGAGATGATCCAACTGAAAGTGAAAAGGCACTTACAAAGGAGCACAGAGGGTTCAAACCCCCATTCATTGGTGAAGAAGTAAAAAAGATGCCAGAGAATAGAGGAGAAAAGCACACCTCAGAGGAGATCAATAGTCCTTGATCTCCTCTGAGGTAAATATTTTGAACCAGTGTGACACTTTTTGCCATTTCTTCACTTTGTTTTTATGGACTATATGCTTGATTGTTGGTTATTGTATTTTTTTGTGCACTTTGAGAGGATCAAATAAAGGGGAATTTTATTCATATTCCACCCAGCCTCCCTCAGTCGTTACCTTACAGTGGCTTTCTGTGTGCCTTTCCAGAGACTAGATTTCAATTACATTGCCAGCCATCAGAGGACCCTTATACTGTTCTGTGTGCTTGAGGGAAATGATTTTTAGATTAATTTAATAGCCACAGACACAAAACATAACTTGTGTGCCTGGCCCTAGGGTCAACCACCACTTCAGGGGACCGTCTGTAACAATAAACTGGTGTTCTAAGCCTTGTAGTAATACTTGTAGTGCTGTATTACTTGTCTAACAGGCTGTCATAAATGTTTTGTATTACAGTTACAGACAGAACATTCTGGCCTCAGCTCTAGAAAACAGATACCAATTACAGTGTAACAGCAGAAGACTCATTCAGAGTCTAATCCAATAGGATTTTATTAAGAGCTTTTGGAGTAAAGGAACTTTGTCTTTATTTTACTAGGGGAAGTCCAGTGCAGAAGGATGTAGAGGAACAGTATATGGGGAACCCCACCCAGGGACCCACCAGAACTAACTCCCTAACTCAGGGTCCAATAAGATTTCCCTTATATGGCAGTTAGACCCCACTCAATGCATCCCCAGGGATTTAACCTTGCTTTACTGAGGGAAGGGGGGTTGGGTCAGGAGGAAGGGGAGCCACTAGACTAACAGGGAAAATGCTTTGAACTGTGGGTGGGTGGGCACTAGACCACCAGGAGGACTGTCCTAACTTTGTGCAACAAGTAAACCGAGCACCAGTCTAAATATCATCTTGTGCCTAGTAAACATCCAGGGGAAATTATAAAACTAGAGGACATGAGCTGAGGCTGCGGGGTGGTAGGTTTAGGAGTAATGTCAGGAAATTCTTTTTCATGGAGGCGGTGTTCGATGCCTGGAATGCCCTCCCTAGGGAGGGTGGTAGAGACAAAAACAGTGGCAGAATTCAAAAAGGCATGGGATGAACACAAAGGAACCCTATTTAGAAAATAGATGGTAGAAAACAAACAAAAAACCTTAAATGGCTGCAGGGGGTGGATTTGTGACTGACGCTTGGACGGCTACTCCGGTGAAGAACTAAGGCCGGTGTCAGACAGACTTTGTAGGTCTGTGTCTGTATATGAAAATCTGGTTTAGGATAAGCTGGAAAGGGCTTCAGTGGCAACTTCAGTAGCTGGAACCGAGGACAATGCTGGGTAGACTTCTATGGTCTGGGTTCTGCAAATGACAAGATGGATTTGGATAGGCTGGAGTGGGCTTTGACAGCAACTCCAGTAGGTGGAACATAAGGACAGAGCCGGGCGAACTTTTATGGTCTATGTCCCAGAAATGCCAAAAAAAAGACTAGTGATAAAGTATATAATATCACATTCATTGTTGATTTAATCATGAATTGATAATGACTGTGACTGTTGGGCAGACTGGATGGACCATTCAGGTCTTTATCTGCTGTCACTTATTATGTTTCTATGTTAGGTCGGCAGTCATGCCTGGATATTCAATACTGGGAGTTGCATATGCCCCGGCATTGAATATCTAGGATTAGTTCAGCCCTCAGTTTGCCAGCACTTATCACCACCGCAGGCTGAATATTGGGCCCTAAATCTTTAGCTATTTACTGTATTGAGCTTGCTATTTGAGGGGGAACCCTTTACAGTCTGGAGTTCAAGTTGAGAGGGGAAAAGTGTAAATTTGGCCATAGATACTCCAAACTGTTTATGTATCCATCTTGGGAGTGACCCTCAGCCCCAGACAACTAGAGAGGTCCAATGCACGTGGTAAGGTTGTTGTGTAAATCCAGAGTTTTGGTGCTGTTATGGGATGGCAGATAGGGATGTGAACAGGAATTTTGAAAAACAAACATTTTTTTTTTGTTTCCTCGTAACAGATGGGGAGTTCCCACCCCCCCAAAAAAAAAACACGCACCCCACCCTACCACCATACTGCCAACAAAAATTTGTTTATGTATAATTGGTAGATTAAAGTTAATGTGGAGAAATGCAAAGTGATGCACATTGAGAAGAATAATCTGACTCATAATTATTTGATGCTAGGGTCCATCTTAGGAGTCAGCACCCAAGAAAAAGATCTAAGTGTCATTGTAGACAATATGCTGAAATCTTCTGCCCAGTGTATGGCAACAGCCAAAAAAGCAAAGAAGATGCTAGGAATTATTAGGAAAGGAATGAAAAAATAAGACATAAAATATTATAATGCCTCTGCATTGCTCCATGGTGCGACCTCACCTTGAGTGTTACATGCAATTCTGTTCGCCATATCTCAAAAAAGATATAGCGAAATTAAAAAATGTTCAAAAAGGACAACCAACATGATAAAGGGGATGGAACTCCTTTCATGTGCCCTGGCTTAGGAATGAAGTTCATTCCTGTCATGGTTTGCACAAAACCAAGAATAAACAGACGATGCTCTAAAGGATCTGAGTTTATTGTTCAACAACCAAGACTCAACACAGCTGTGTTTCAGCCAGTAAGGCCTGCCTCAGGAATCTCCTTAGGTTGTCTCAAATTCTCAAAGAAATATAACTGCGTCATCCACTTAGAGCAATGTCTATCGCCAATGAAAAATCTGGGTGGGACACGCTATTGGGCTCATTTTCAAAAGAGAAGGACGCCCATCTTTCGACACAAATCGGAAGATGGGCATCCTTCTCACAGGGTCGTCCAAATTGGTATAATCGAAAGCCAATTTTGGACGACCCCAACTGTTTTCCGTCGCAGGGACGGCCAAAGTTCAAGGGGGCGTATCGGAGGCGTAGCGAAGGCGGGACTTGGACATGCCTAACACATGGATGTTCTCAACCCATAATGGAAAAAAAGGGCGTCCCTGACGAGCACTTGGACGACTTTACCTGGTCGTTTTTTCTTACGACCAAGGCACAAAAAGGTGGCCGAAATGACCAGATGTACACCGGAGAGAATCGGGGATGACCTCCCCTTACTCCCCAAGTGGTCACTAACCCCCTCCCACCCTCAAAAAACATCTTTTAAAATATTTTTTGCCAGCCTCAGATGTCATACTCAAGTCTATCACAGCAGTATGCAGGTACCTGGAGCAGTTTTAGTGGGTGCAGTGCATTTCAGGCAGGTTGGCCCAGGCCCATCCCCCTCCCTACCTGTTATGTTTGTGGAGGAAACAGCGAACCCTCCAAAACCCACCACAAACCCACTGTACCCACATCTAGGTGCCCCCCTTCACCCGTAAGGGCTATGATAGTGGTGTACAGTTGTGGGTTTTGGGGGGGGGGGGGTTTGAGGGGCTCAGCAGACAAGGTAAGGGAGCTATGTTCCTGGGAGCATTTTATAAAGTCCACTGCAGTGCCCCCTAGGGTGCCCAGTTTGTGTCCTGGCATGTCAGGGGGACCAGTGCACTACAAACGGTGGCTCCTCCCATGGCCAAATGGCTTGCATTTGGTTGTTTCTGAGATGGGCGTCCTTGGTTTCCACTATCGCCGAAAATCAGAAACGACCAAGTCTTAGGGACGACCATCTCTAAGGGCGACCAAAATTTCAAGATTTGGGCATCCCCGACCGTATTATCGAAACGAAAGATGGACGTCCATCTTGTTTTGATAATACGGGTTTCCCCGCCCCTCCATCGGGACGTTTTGCGAGGATGTCCTCAACAAAATTTGGGCGTCCCTTTTGATTATGCCCCTCCACGTGTCAGAAAAACCACTTTCTCAAAATGACTTCTCAAGACCAAACTACAAAGGCTCATCAGACAACAGTTATATTTCTTGGAAAATTTGCAGACAACCTAAGGAGACTCCTGAGGCAGTCCTTATTGGCCGAAACATAGCTGTGTCATCTTGGGTTTTGAACAATAAACTTTCAGATCCTTTGGAGCATCGTCTGTTTATTCTTTGAGTCGTCTTCGCTGTTTTCCTGAGTGTTTACTAGACTGTGAGGATTTTGTGTGCATGTGCGCAAAACTAACCCACTTGGAGAAATTGCCCCCGAGGAAAGGCTGAAGAGGTTATGGCTCTTTAGCTTGGAAAAGAGACGGCTGAAGGGAGATATGATAGAGGTCTAAAAAATCCTGTAGAAAGGGTAAAAGTGAATCAATTTTTTACTCTTTCAAAAAGTACAAAGACTAGTGGACACTCAATAAAGTTGCATGGAAATTCTTTTAAAACGAATAGGAGGAAATATTTTTTCACTCAACAAATAGTTAAGCTCTGGAACTTGTTGACAGAAGATGTGGTAACAGTGGTTAGCATATCTGGGTTTAGAAAAGGTTTGGACAAGTTCCTGGAGGAAAAGTCTATAGTCTGTTATTGAGATAGACATGGGGAAGCAACTGCTTGCTCTGGGATAGGTAGCATGGAATCTTGCTACTATTTGGGATTCTGCCAGGTGCCTGTGACCTGGATTGTCTATTGTTGGAAACAGGATATTCGGCTAGATGAACCATTGTTCTGACCCAGTATGCCTATTCCTATGTTCTTATGTTAATCTCTCCTCTCTGTATATTCTCCTTTTTGGGCAAAATAGATCCCTTGCCACTGCTGCTGTGCTGCTGCTCTTTCTCAAAAGGGTGACAGTGTTGGGGCAACAGTGTCAGGGCATCCAGGGAGGTGGGGGTGGGGTGGGGTGGGCATGAAGGCCTATGGGAAGTGAATGGGAAAAAGTAGGCAATCACTGAAGAAACACATTGCAACAAAAAGGAAACAAAACAAACTGCATTTTTGTGTGTAGTGGAAGGAGTTTACCATTAATGAGATCTAGAATCCAATTATTTTCATAGACTAATTAATCCTATTTTTCAGCAGAAACTAGAAAGATGTTACACACCAAGGACTTAAATTTACACTCCTTTTCAACCTCTGCTGTTTCACAAGGTACAGATTACTAACCAGTTGGGTAGAGGTTAAGGGTTGGTTCTCCTAGAAGTTAATTCTACAGTGCGTTTGATGTATGGTTGTTTGTCTAAATATGAACATGTCTCTCCTTTTCTGAAAAAGCTACAGTGGCTCTCTGTACCTAACTGGATTAGGTTTAAGCTATTGATCATAATGCATCAAAGCGTTTATAAAGAATTATCTCAGTATCAGCCTGTCTGCATTGATATCACCCGAAGTGAGCTCTAGGCTCTGAGAACTTGCATTTACTAGAGGCTCCTGACTTTCGACTTGTTCATTTGAATCCATCAGGAGGAGAGTCTATTCCATTATCGGTCCTGCCGAATAGTAACGATAGTAACATAGTAAATGACTGCAGATAAAAACCTGCACGGTCCATCCAGTCTGCCCAACATGATAAACTCATTTACATGGTGTGTGATACTTTATATGTATAGTTTGATTTGTCCTTGCCTTTATCAGGGCACAGACCGTAGAAGTCTGCCTAGTACTATTCTTGTACTAAATTCTTAAGCTAACATCGAAGCCCCTTAAAATTTACACTCCAGCCCATCCCTATCTATTCAGTCACAATCAGGGCATAGACCGTAGAAGTCTGCCCAGCTCCCATTTTGTTTCCCAATTACCAGCATTGCCGAATTGGGAACAAACTGCCTGCTGTCGTTAGGAAACAGAAAAATTTGGCCACGTTTAAGAGATTATTAAAACAGCACTTGCTGAAGCAGTCTCCAAATTGGATTTAATTGCAGACGCCAGTGGACATAATCTGTGAATAGCCTTTTGTATGCTGTATGTAGTTATAGTTTGTTTTGTTTGTTGTTTTTTTATTATGTGCGTTTTTTGCTCTGCTCTGGATAAGTGCTGAATATAAATATTAATAAGTGAAATGAAATGAAATTACATCCATACAAACCATAAGTCACACTTTTGGGACTAGGGTCCCATTTGTCTCTACTTATTTATAGATAAATATAAAAATTTAAGACTCCCGTTTTTTGGTGGAGTATAGAGGATTAGGGTAAATTTTTTTCACTTGGTTGTAAGTGCCAAATTCCTGCCTATGGCTCTGGGCAATTGACTACAGTGTGCAGAGTGAGGGTGTATCCTAAGTGCTCTCCTGTTTCATGTTAGGCAAGGCCCAGAGAAAATGCTGATCTCCTGCTCTTATTGGGATGTGAGGCCATGACTGAGCAGGTAGGATATGTCTACGTATTCATGTGTGTACGTACTTTCATGACGTGTCATTCTGGTAAACTCACACCTCACAGAAACCCTGGGCATGAATGACTCTGGATCATTAGATGGGTGGAACTGGGTTTCATTCCTAGACAGAGTGGATTCGCTCTTCACTAGAAATTTTCTGATTTTAGAAAGACTTTGTATCATTCCAACATTTTATTCTTCACACTTTTCTAAAAATTTCTTACATTTCCCCACCCTTTTTTTGTGTCTTAAGATAACTTTTTTCTTGATTATGATGATTCAGTTACAGGGCTTTTTTTTCTCCTGATTCCACTTTTTTACAACTGCTGCCGGTGGGTGGGCAGGCGAGCAGAAAAGTGCCCCCCTTCGATCACAAGCTCCCCTCCCCTACCCATAGGCCCTCCCTGCTGCAGCAACTTCCCGTGGCAGCCATTTTGAGGTTGGAACCGGCAAAGGTAGGAGCCAAACTACCTATGCGAGCTACAATCTCAAATGATGGCTGCAGCCTGTAGGGGTATCCCCTGTATTTCACCTTTTTAGGCCTGAGGCCTAGATAGGCCATGAACCATCTTATATGAATAATACCTTCATGGATTCTGCATGATTTTCTGGAAGCACTGGGCTAGCTGACATCATCCAAAGACATGCTGTCCACCTGCACTAGCCCTCCAGTCTATCTTGTGTGAAGCTACGGAAGAAAGAATTTCACAGAAACACTGGAATGAAGTAATCCTCGTTAGCTACCTTGTTAGCAAGGCATTCTGTACCATTCCTGATCAGGTGGACCATCTGGAAACCTAATCCTCATTATTTTGTGACTGTAGATCACCTGCTGGACAGGTGTACAGTTCCTGATTGGTCCCGGATCTTATTTGACTGCATGCTTGTTGAACAAACCTGTAGTATGACTGTTTATTTTCTCCCTGCACTAGGCTCTTCGTGCTCACTCATTCTCAGCCTATTACCAGAGGCTCTTGCACCAGTATCATCATGTGACCAGCATGTGACTTGCCTTGCTACCTTATCCCAATGGCTTACTGATCACAGACGCATACTGAATACTTCCAAAACAGTCACTTGTTGGATTGCTGGTCCGTTTTCTAAGCCAGCACTGACTCCTTTTCTTTTCGACACTTATATCCCTACGGTCGAATCTTTCCGCTACCTTGATGTGACGCTTGGTTCCTCTCTTTCTCTTTCAGCACCCAAATCTCCCAAGTCCTTTTAATGCAGTTTCTATTCTCTCTGTCGACTCCATTCAATTTCCAAATACTTGACTTTTCCCTTGCTCCACTCATTAGTCCATGCTTTTGTTATTTCACTTCTCTATTATTGCACTGTGATTTATCTTGGTCTACCACTTCATCAATCCTGGCGGCTGCAAACCCTCCAAAATGTGACTGCCCGTTTTCTCTGTAACGCTTATAAATTTGATTCTGTCACACCCCATCTATCCAGATTACATTGGTTGCCGGTTAAGTTTCATTCTTGGTTTAAGGTTCTTTGCATTACACATAAAACTCTTCATTCAGAGGTCTCATCCTATTTGGCTTCTACTGTTATTCCCTACACCCCTGACTGTTCCCTGTGTTCCCTTCACTTCCACCGGCTCATCCTCCCTTTCCCTAAACTAGCCCACTATGAATCTACTAGGAACTTAACTTTTTTCTTTTTAGCCCCCAAACTCTGGAATGACCTCTCCCCTTCGCTAGAACTTTCTTTTCCTTAGTTCAAAACATTACTCAAGACCCACTTTTTTGGCCTTGTCATTGGTTCTGATTAGCTGTATTCCTAATTAGTAGGCACAGCAGTGCCTTTTGTAGGTTGTAGTTGCAATTTGTAGTATAGTTTTATCTCTTTTTATTGTATTCAATATGTTTACATTCTTTGTAACCTAAAACCCTTTTTTGTCTTGGTCTGTGTATGGGTATGATTTTTTCTTGGTTGTGTGATTCCTTTCCTATCTTAAATGGAGTTATTTTCCTCTAATATATATATATTTTGTTATTTAGCCTATTTTGTAAACCATCTTTGTTCTATATTTGAGAAGGTGGTATATCAAATGTATCAATAAACATAAATACCTGTGGATCATCAGGGGCAAAGTCAACACTGGACTTGAAAGAGAATTTTGGATAGGAAAAGGAGAAGAGAAGACGACCTGATGGTGTACGCATCTCTCTGAGGAGAGGGACAGAATTGTCAGTAATGCCTATGAACTGCATCTTTCTGTGCTTCGTTCAGTACAAGGAAGAATTCAGGAGCTGATTATTTACAGCTTCTACCGGACTGAGAATCCAGCTGCCTGTGCAGAGCAAGGACTCATCAGACCATACTTAATGCTTACAGGGGATTTGCAGGGAACAGCTAGAGCCTTGAAGAGGAACCAGTTCATCACTCATCTGATGCTGAAGCTGCAGACCTCTAAGGGTGAGAGAAATGGATTTCTTCTGTAGTTCAAGGACTAGGCAGTTACTTGTCTTTTGCTCACTAAGAATTGGTTATTCTCAGATGCATGGTCTATAGCCTAATTGTATAAACACACATATATATCCATATATCTATTTTGTGTAATCCTCGGTATATTTTTGAATCTTGCCATATTTGCTAATTTTATTATCTGTAATAAATAATATATTGCAAATACTAGAATCCCACAGAGCAAATGTAACATATTTTTAGAGCTTTACTGAGTCCAAATCAGTATAGGACTTCATGAATCAGTGAATGTGTGCTCATCAGATCTTCTTAGGACTGTCACTCACTGCAATGGTCTTCTCACACACTTTCGCCCCTGTTTTTACTAAGCCGCACGACAATGCCGACACAGCCCATTCAAAGTGAATGGACTGTGTCGGCATTAGCGCAGGGCAGTTGCTAGTACAGCTTAGTAAACGGGGGGTTAAGCTTTAAAGGGAATTCCCAAAATTCTCTTGTGTATTCCATCTATATCATAAATAAAAAAAATGTAATGAAAAAGACAAAACTTATCTTAAATAGTATCTGGGGTCCCAATATGGGCCATATTTCGCATATTGCTTTTCAAGGTACCCGCATGGTGAAAGGCTTAATAGCTTGACTTTTTTTTTTATCTCTGCAAGTACAAATCACATTATCAGATATAAAGCAATAAAACTTATCTTCTTACAAGATGTTAGAAAAAAAACAATAAAATGCAAGTGAATTAAATAGGATAAAGCAGGATACAATACCTTACTGTGGAGTGCTCAAAATATTTTAATGAAAAACACCAAAGCTTACCGGAAGTGGGTACCACTTCTCTTAAATCTTCTGCTGAGGTGTGCCACTTACCCTATTCCGATATTATTGGAGGAAATTAACAAATCACTGTATACAAAAATAAACGCATTGAGTTTTTGATCACTATAGTTAAAATAACATTGAGTAAAAATTGTTTTACATTTGACAAGTGCTTTTTTATGCAAATCAAAGGCACAGCTATGGTGGCCACTATGGCCTCGACCATAGCATGCATCTATGTTTCTAAATTTGAGGAGGAGTTTTTGTACCAGTCGGAGTATTGCAATACAATCACACAATGGAAGATCTTAAGTATGTTGTTCTTGAAGTTCCTAAACTTCGTAGCAGGGAGATTAAGTGTGCTTGCTGTGAAGGCTAGAACAAAAATGAATTTATAACTGGCATACTAAGGAACCTTAGGGACTTAATTGCGAAGTAGAATGGTGGGCTTTTCAATAAATTCCTTTTTTTTTTTTTTCAATTATGTTTTATTTTTTGTATACTGTGATTTGGCTAATTTCCTCCAATAATATTGAAGTTGTGATATGGCACAACTTTTTTTTTTCCACTTTTATAGAGTGTGTCAACTGATATTTTCTCTCTTAGAACATTACCATATGGGTTTAAGATTAGTTGGATTTTCGATATTGCAAAACATGCCAGTATCTTTTTATAATGTGTTTAATTTTAAAGGCTTTGTCAGAATTATGGCAAAACACATACCAAACATAAATCTATGTCTCTATTAGAAGGTTGTACATTGTAGTAATAATTCTTTCTTTGCATAACACCCTTTTATACACCTTTTGGAGGATAGCCACACTCTGCAAACCACAGTGTCATAAGAACAGCCTTCTGTTTGTAACCATCTACATCTGAGCACAACCGTCTTAAGTGTAAAAATTGCCCAGTTAGAAGATTATTCCTCAAATGTTTCAGATGGAAACTAGTGTACTCAAGTAATGTATTACGATCTGTCTCTTTTCTATATATTGTTTATAGTGCCACTATAAACAATATGGTGATAACAAATTGAGACCCTTGAAGAGTTATCATAATGTCTAGAAATGGCAATTCATAATGGCTCATAGTCACTGAAAGTTGAAGATGAACATTACAAGAATTGAGCCACTGTAAAAATTATTGAAATTTTATCTCAGGATCTGTCCAAATCAGAAACACATTGTCAATGTAACGTTTGCATGCATAAATCAATGGGTAATACATACAGCACAGTGGAGATGTACATTTATTTGAAATGACAGGGGAGATGTCAATGTTTCCCCATTCCATTGGCAAATGAAAACAAGCAGAAAAAAAAAGCATGGCTTTCTTGGCATCTCTAGATTTTTATTTAAAGTTTTCAGTAAGAACAAAATTCAGACCATATAAAGAAACAGTAACACATATAATTTCAAATAACAGAGAAAGGAAAATCACAGAAAAATAGTACCGCTCCCAAAAAACTATTGATTACATAAAAAAAACAATGCCTTGGAAGGTAACCCCTCCCCCCCCCCAATAAAATTAGATTCCTATAATATTTGGGGGTTTGCCATTGTTTCTTCAGTGAACTCCTTTCTCACAAAGAACTACCCCCCTTTCCCCCTTCCCCACAGTTGAAATGTCCTGTAGGTCATTCTTCATGTATAGGATCATAGCAGCTTTGATGTTGGTCACTCAATCTCTCCAAATCTTGAACAACTTTCACTTGTATGAGCCAGTCCTGCAGGGTGGGACCAGCAGATGCCTCCATTTAGCCAGTTTCACATTTAGTGGCCACTAATCAAATTCTCTTGAATCTGGATTTCCACTTGTCCCTGTCTATTACCCAGGCCCAAAAGGCAAAACACTGAACAAAAGAAACATTCCCATAAATGACATGAAACAAAAAATGTCTGGCTGCCCATCCCCTACAGCACAGACATCTTCAGAACCCATGCAGGTATCATGGCAGTGAAGCATGCATACAGCTCAAGCAGCTTGCCCTACATTTAGGCCTAGGCATCACTAAAGAAGAGCCTGCTCCCCTTTGATTTTAGGGACACAAACTTCAAAAGGAGTGCTGCGGCATTCTAACCTCCTTCACCTCCACTTGCTCCAGTCCTGCCTTAGGGGGCCAGAATCTTGAATCTGGCCCTGCAAATAGTTGAAGTTCATCGTCAAAGTTCCATGTCAGTGTTGCACCAATATGTGTAAAGCATGAAGGCAGCCACAGTCAATTCAAGGGAGGAGTTTTTATTTCATTTTTTAAATTAATTTTCAAAACTAAAATGCAACAAAGTTAAATAACAGCAACGGAGGATAATGTTTATGGTTTATTGGATTTAATATACTGCTTTTCAGAGCAGAATTGCCAGGAGCAAAGCAGTTTATAATACATGGAAGAAAGGTCAAAGAGAACTCCATTAAAATGATAGGACAGAACACAAAGGACAATAAGACAGAGACAAGAGAAGAATTAAGGGGTCCTTTTACTAAGCTGCAGTAAGAATTGACCTTCGTGTACCCATACGTGGGTCTTTCCACAAGCTAAGGCCATTTTTACCATGAGCATAAAGAAAGGCTTTTTTTTCTATTATTTTTATTAACGGCTGTGCACTAATGTTGCCACAGAGGTGGAGAAACTGGATCCGCTACGAGAAGAAATGCAGAGGCAAGGGAGTAGCGTGATCAGCAGGACACTTGCAAAAAAATCCAAGGAGATGAGAGATGGCAAAATATTCTTTAATAGTAGATAAGACTCGACACGGCACCGTGTTTCGGCGAACACCACCTGCCGCAGGAGTCTGTACTTGGTAAATGTCAGTTGATGGAGTTGAAGAAAGTGAACCAAATAAAGTCTTTAAAAAAGCTGTAGATGGGTAAATAAAGTTGAGAGAAGAGTCGAGTGCAAAAAATGCCAAATAGCAGTATCCCTGTATTAGCAATGATGTTACCATTAGCACACAGCCACTTTAAAAAAAATTACTGCAGGAGTACTTACCCTCACCTGTTTTTTTTTTTTGTTACATTTGTACCCCGTGCTTTTCCACTCATGGCAGGCTCAATGTAGCTTACATGTGGCAATGGAGGGTTAAGTGACTTGCCCAGAGTCACAAGGAGCTGCCTGTGCCTGAAGTGGGAATTGAACTCAGTTCCCGAGAACCAAAGTCCACCACCCTAACCACTAGGCCATTTCTCCTGGGAAGTTGTAAAGGCTCCTGCGTTCATGTGCTAACCAGTAACCATGGTAATGCAGAATGCCCACTCTCCACCCTGACACGCCCCCTCAAAAAATAATCATGGTGCCGTTAGCATGTGCACCTGCCAAAACTAACACAGAACACTTTAGAGCATAAGGGCCCTGTTTACTAAGTCACGCTAGCATTTTTAGCATGTGCTGTGTAGACACCCAGAGGAATATTATGAGCATCTACATGGTTAGCACATGCTAATGCTTAGCACTTGTTAAAAACGCTATGACACTACTACTACTACTACCACTTAACATTTCTAAAGCGCTACTAGGGTTACGCAGCGCTGTACAATTTAACATAAAGGACAGTCCCTGCTCAAAGAGCTTACAATCTAAAGGACAAGTGAACAGTCAGTCCGATAGGGGCAGTCAAATTGGGGCAGTCTGGATTTCCTGAAAGGTGAGAGTTAGGTGCCGAAAGCAGCATTGAAGAGGTGGGCTTTAAGCAAAGACTTGAAGATGGGCAGGGAGGGGGCTTGGCGTAAGGGCTCAGGAAGGTTGTTCCAGGCATAGGGTGAGGCGAGGCAGAATGAGCAGAGCCTGGAGTTGGTGGTGGTGGAGAAGGGTACAGAGAGGAGGGATTTGTCCTGTGAACGGAGGTTTCAGGCGGGAACGTAAGGGGAGATGAGGGTAGAGAGGTAGTGAGGGGCAGCAGACTAAGTGCATTTGTAGGTAAGAAGGAGAAGCTTGAACTGAATGCGGTATCTGATTGGAAGCCAGTGAAGTGACCTGAGGAGAGGGGTGATATATCGGTTCTGGCGGAATATAAGACGTGCAGCAGAGTTCCGAACAGATTGAAGGGGGGATAGATGGCTAAGTGGGAGGCCGGTGAGGAGTAGGTTGCAGTAGTCACCTGTAGCATGGCTTAGTAAACAGGGTCCTTAGCACACATTAGCACTTAATGCAACTTGGTAAAAGGACCCCTAAATCACACAATAAGAATTGCTTCTACCGTCTGTGCCCTGAGAAAGGCAAGGACAAATCAAACTCGGGTATACATATAAAGTATCACATACCATGTAAAATGAGTTTATCTTGTTGGGCAGACTGGATGGACCATACAGGTCTTTATCTGCCGTCATTTTCTCTGTCTGCTACCTCAGGGTGACCTTACTCTGGGGCCCTTTCAAGGGTTGGTGAATGGCAACAGGCTTGCCGGGCGCCAGTCCAGAACTACTGCCAGGCTACCGCAAGAGCCCGACGGTAGTTCTCAGCCCCAGCACGCGCCATTTACAGCACTACAAAAATATTTTCTATTTCTGTAGTGCTGGTGCTTACCTGGCGGTAATCAGCGCTGGTTAGCGCAGGAGCCCTTACCGCCACCTCAATAGCTGGCAGTATGCGCTCCCCCTCCCCCAAATGGATATGCAGCAAGTGGTTCACGTACCTCACGGCCATTTCTTTTCCAGCTTGGCCATTTTTTTTCCGCTGCGGTAAATGGGGGCCTCAGCATGCATGAAAAACACGTATTGATACTAGCGCAGGCCCCCTTTTACCACAGCTTAGTAAAAGAACCCTTCTGAGAGCCAAGGAAAATATAAATACAATTGAGACAAATTATGACATAGAAAATATAAGCACAGACTAAAGGTGTTTGATTGCCCTATCAACATCCTAAGTTTCAAAAGCTTTACCAAACAAATGTTTTCAACGCATTTTGAAATGTATATATGAGGATTCTAACTGTAATACTATAGCGGGGGGGGGGGGGGGGGGGGGGGGAGAATATAAAGGAAACAGATGAGAAAATCATAAAAATACTCCTGATAAAACCCTCCAGAGAAAACCTAAAAATTGAATGAGATGCAGTACATACAGTGGTGGAAATAAGTATTTGATCCCTTGCTGATTTTGTAAGTTTGCCCACTGACAAAGACATGAGCAGCCCATAATTGAAGGGTAGGTTATTGGTAACAGTGAGAGATAGCACATCACAAATTAAATCCGGAAAATCACATTGTGGAAAGTATATGAATTTATTTGCATTCTGCAGAGGGAAATAAGTATTTGATCCCCCACCAACCAGTAAGAGATCTGGCCCCTACAGACCAGGTAGATGCTCCAAATCAACTCATTACCTGCATGACAGACAGCTGTCGGCAATGGTCACCTGTATGAAAGACACCTGTCCACAGACTCAGTGAATCAGTCAGACTCTAACCTCTACAAAATGGCCAAGAGCAAGGAGCTGTCTAAGGATGTCAGGGACAAGATCATACACCTGCACAAGGCTGGAATGGGCTACAAAACTATCAGTAAGACGCTGGGCGAGAAGGAGACAACTGTTGGTGCCATAGTAAGAAAATGGAAGAAGTACAAAATGACTGTCAATCGACAAAGATCTGGGGCTCCACGCAAAATCTCACCTCGTGGGGTATCCTTGATCATGAGGAAGGTTAGAAATCAGCCTACAACTACAAGGGGGGAACTTGTCAATGATCTCAAGGCAGCTGGGACCACTGTCACCACGAAAACCATTGGTAACACATTACGACATAACGGATTGCAATCCTGCAGTGCCCGCAAGGTCCCCCTGCTCCGGAAGGCACATGTGACGGCCCGTCTGAAGTTTGCCAGTGAACACCTGGATGATGCCGAGAGTGATTGGGAGAAGGTGCTGTGGTCAGATGAGACAAAAATTGAGCTCTTTGGCATGAACTCAACTCGCCGTGTTTGGAGGAAGAGAAATGCTGCCTATGACCCAAAGAACACCGTCCCCACTGTCAAGCATGGAGGTGGAAATGTTATGTTTTGGGGGTGTTTCTCTGCTAAGGGCACAGGACTACTTCACCGCATCAATGGGAGAATGGATGGGGCCATGTACCGTACAATTCTGAGTGACAACCTCCTTCCCTCCGCCAGGGCCTTAAAAATGGGTCGTGGCTGGGTCTTCCAGCACGACAATGACCCAAAACATACAGCCAAGGCAACAAAGGAGTGGCTCAGGAAGAAGCACATTAGGGTCATGGAGTGGCCTAGCCAGTCACCAGACCTTAATCCCATTGAAAACTTATGGAGGGAGCTGAAGCTGCGAGTTGCCAAGCGACAGCCCAGAACTCTTAATGATTTAGAGATGATCTGCAAAGAGGAGTGGACCAAAATTCCTCCTGACATGTGTGCAAACCTCATCATCAACTACAGAAGACGTCTGACCGCTGTGCTTGCCAACAAGGGTTTTGCCACCAAGTATTAGGTCTTGTTTGCCAGAGGGATTAAATACTTATTTCCCTCTGCAGAATGCAAATAAATTCATATACTTTCCACAATGTGATTTTCCGGATTTAATTTGTGATGTGCTATCTCTCACTGTTACCAATAACCTACCCTTCAATTATGGGCTGCTCATGTCTTTGTCAGTGGGCAAACTTACAAAATCAGCAAGGGATCAAATACTTATTTCCACCACTGTAAAACGGTAATTGAGGGGGGGGGGGGGGGGGGGGCGGCTGCCAGGACTGTAATCATTCCCAGGCCATTAAGGAAAAACAACCTACAAATACATCACCAGCTACTAAAGGCATCAATAAACATCCCCTCAACTTTTTTTTTCCTTCACCAGATTCTCCTGTGACCGAATCAGTTCCTGAGCTCTAGTAGTTGTTTAGGGTTTAGAGAGCAAAATTCTTTCACTATACATCGTAAACCTCAGGAGAAAAGACATTCCCAGTGTCAAAGCTCCTGCGAAGGAAGGAGAATGTAATGGAAATAAATGGACATATGGCCATGATCCTGCCCCAAACTGTAAACATTCTTTAAAAAACCAAATCGAAGCCATAACAGTGCCACTGTACAAGCGAGGGGCTGGTGTTTAACCAGTACTATTGCAATGTGCTCGCCACGCTGCAGGCAGTGTCCCAGTACACGCTGGTATTGTTCGTGCCCTAGTTTGGGCTGCACTGCTTGTACACATAGGCTGTATTTTTGGGAGTGGGTGTTGCTCAAGATCTCCTTATATAGTGTGTGACATCACAAGGTGCTGGGAATCCCCTCCCTCCAGCTGATGAATCCTCCGTGAGTCACTTCCATGTAGTGAAACTGGAGCACGCGATTACAATTCATACACAGACAGAGAGAGCGCGTGGCAGCAGGAAAAACTCCAGCGATGCAGACAACAGGGTAAGGGCTTCCAGCTTTATTTAATCCTCTCCTGGATCTCTTAGGGCTTACAAGGTGCAAAGGTATTACCAGATGTTGATGTTCTTAAGTATTATGATGGGGGGATATGCTAAAATACTAGTTCCTGGTACCGGTGTACTTTGTGCCGAAAATTTGGGGTGCAGTTTTCTTAATAGGGTGACTTATAAGGTTCTTATGAAAAGACGGGAAATGTGGGGGGGGGGGGGGGGGGGGGGGGGGGGGGGGAGGTTGACCACAAATAATTTTTTCAGGTCTGACTATATAAAAAGAAAGTTTTTGCCAGAGGGTTTTGAGTGAGTCGTGGCAGTGTGCTGTGACATTTTTTCCACAGGGAAAAGTGAATTCTCTTGAAAAGTACTGTGAAAGTATGGGTGAGGTTTGTAATTCATATGTTGTTCCTGAGTTTGAATCCCCCCCCCCCCCCCCTTTCTTTCTAACTGGTTTTGTGACTTCCAGAAGTTCAGTTATTCTGGTGCTCAGTGTTCACATAACATTTTGTGTTGTAGTTTTACTGGTCTTATTTAGTCAGAAAAGCATGGTTTGTGTAGGGGTCATAAATATACCACGTGGCTGTTGGTGGAGCAGGCCACAGAATACAAGCACCACTAAAAAAAACAAGGATGTACTCCAAGGGATGCACAACCCTTGCAAAAGTGTTCTTTACCTCCAGCACTTGGGGGTCCTTTTACTAAGCTGCAGTAGGGCTACCGCAGGGTAGTGCATGCCATATCGACCTGCCGGGGTAGCGCGGACGTCTGTTGGTAGTTCAGTTGATGCACGCAGTTTCCCACAGTAGAAAATAATTGTCTATTTTCTACCATGGAGGTGTTTCCAGTGGTAATCGGCAGCACGCCCACATTGCTGCGCTCTGCCTGATTACCACATAAGCAGCGTGCGAGCCCTTACCGCCTTTTAAATAAGTGGTGGTAAGGGCTCAGGCAGTAAATAGCCATGCACTAATTTTTAATATTAGTGCATGGCCATTTACTGCCCCATTAAAAAAAAAAACAAGCCTTTTCCTCACCACGGTAAAAAATGACCCAGAGAGGGGCATAATCAAACGGGGTGCCCAAGTTTTCCTGAGGCCGGCCCCGCAGGGCGGCCCCATGAAGGGATGGGGAAACCGCTTTTATCAAAACAAGATGGGCGTCCATCTTTCATTTTGATAATATGATCGAGGATGCCCAAATCTCAACATTTAGGTCAACCTTAGAGATGGTCGACCTAAATGTTGAGATGGTCGACCTTAGAGATGGTTGTCCCCGGTTTTCGGCGATAAAGGAAACCGAGGACGCCCATCTCAAAAATGACCGAGGACGCCCATCTCCAAATGAGCCCCCCAAACCCCACTCCCCACAACTGTACACCACTACCATAGCTCTAAGGGGTGAAGGGGGGCACCTACATATGGGTATAGTGGGTTTCGGTGGGGTTTTGAAGGGCTCACATTTACCAGCACAAGTGTAACAGGTAGGGGCGGATGGGCCTGGGTCTGCCTGCCTGAAGTGCACTGCACCCACTAAAACTACTCCAGGGACCTGCATACTGCTGTCATGGAGCTCGGTATGACATTTGAGGCTGGCATAGAGGCTGGCAAAAAAATTAAAAACATTTTTTTAGGGTGGGAGGGGGTTGGTGACCACTGGGGGAGTAAGGGGAGGTCATCCCCTATTCCCTCCGGTGGTCATCTGGTCAGTTTGGGCACCTTTTTGAGAATTGGTCATGAAAAAAAGGAACCAAGTAAAGTCGACCAAATGCTCGTCAGGGACGCTCTTCTTTTTTTCATTATTGGCCGAGGATGCCCATCTCTTAAGCACGCCCCAGTCCCACCTTCGCTACGCCTCTGACATGCCCCTGTGAACTTTGGTTGTCCTTGCGATGGACTGCAGTTGAGGGCGCCCAAAATCGGCTTTCGATTATGCCGATTTGGGCGACCCTGAGAGAAGGACGCCCATCTCCCGATTTGTGTTGGACGATGGGCGCCCTTCTCTTTCGAAAATCCCCCTGAGTGTACGCCAATTTCACAGGCCAAAACTAGCGCAGGCTACTTTTCACCATGGCTTAGTAGGAGAGCCCCTTAGTCACAGGGATGAAGGACACTTGCCTGTACTTCTGCCCTACCTCCCCCCCCTAATATTTCACATCAGCCATCCCACTATCTAGATATGGTCCTTTGTCAACTTACCACTCCTCTCTTCCCTTCCCCTCCTTCCCCTCTCACTCTCATGTGTCTTCTGGGTTTTTACCCAACTCACTGAGTGAGTGTCTCTCTTATGTATCACTTTAAATTCTTCTCTGTGTAAACCTCTCAAATGTTACATTTCATGTGAATTCCTTCAATGGCTTCTCTACTCATAGGGGGTTTCAGAGAGACCATCCTGCCCAAAAGGTGCTCTTTTGTTTTTGTAAAGAACACCTAAAAGAGAATGAAGAAAGCAGCTCAGTAAATTGGTATAAAGTGGGTACACATTTTTCTTTGGGGGCAGCCATCTTTGAAAGAGTCATAAATTACATCATTCAGACACAGCAGTAACTGCCTGATTCACATAATGTGTACGTGAGATCATGTGCAGCATCTTAAAGGATCAGTGCTGGTAACAGCTTACCAGCAAAAGCAGTAACCAACAGAACCGTGACAGAATTCAAATACACACGGGTACGACAAAGAGTATAGTGATGGGGGGGAGGGGGCTAAGATACAGAAACGAGGAAGTAGCTTATGCTGTATAATATAATAAAAATTAGTAGTCGGCATGAATAGCAGGCATTAAAATTTGGGGGGGGGGTCATCCTTGATAAAGCCTCTTGTAGGCAAAATATGTGACATGTCGGATTGCAGAACCCCTACAGCCAACCATGCTTATGCAAAAGCTAAGTACTATATTCAACTACAAAAGTTTGAAAAGTGTTGAGCAGATATTTAAGAGATAAAAAGTTATAAAAATATTAAGGGGACTGGTGACAAATTTGGGAGAGTCCTGGGCGGCATCGAAATTAACAGACCGCCAGACATCCTTGCTGAGGTCCTTTTAAATCCAATCAACAGAAAATTTTCTAAAGTTGTATTTTTATGGCTAATTTCTATATACAAGCAAAATTATATTTGTGATTACTACAGTATATTACATTGCTTGTGAAGGTTCATATTGAATTTGCCATCAGTGTGACTGACGTATGATATAATAAAGCATGGATGCTATGTTTAAAGTCCACTTTAAAGGTAATAAATTGAAATAAAATAAGCAAAGATGATATCTTTTTTTATTGGGACGACTTAATAGATTTTTTGACAAGCTTTCAAAGACAGAGCCTTGTTCAGGTCAGATATGAGCAAAATATGGCAATATCAAAATATATATGAGATCATGTTCCAAAAGACAGTCTTGAGGGAAAGGTGTGTGTGTGTTGGGGGGGGGGGGGGGGGGAGGGAAGGAAGCAGTTTCCTATCACATATGAACTATAAAACTATACTGCTTTGTCAGATTCTGATTACCCATGTACTTCTCCCTGTTTCTTACTACTTCCCCATCCCCACTATACCTTTCCCTTGAGACTGTAATTGGAATGTTTGTTATGTCTCACTTATATACTGTATATTTTGATATTGTCATCTTTTGCACATATATGACCTGAAGAAGGTTCTGCCTTTGAAAGTCTGTGAAAAAATGTATTAATTTAATCCAATAAAAAGGTATCACCTTGCCTTCCTTTTTTGTTTTTATTTCTTTTTATTGCTGCATGATATGAACCTTAGAGGGCCAAAGATGGAAGCATGGAAGTACTACAGCAAGTACTTTTGAGAGACTGAGATCATATTTCACATACCCTGGCTTAGGAGTGAGGTTCATTACTGTCATGCTATGTGCAAAATGAACCCAAAAGGGGACATTGCCCCCAGGTGACAAGCCAGTGAGCCAAGGGCGGTGTTATGAGCACATCAGTTTTTCAAAAAGGCTGAGGCAACCTACACAAAGTGGCCATGATTACAGCCCTAATATCACTGATCATCAGCTGTGTTAGTTTTGAGTACTGTCTGGGTTATGATAAAATTTGGTGGTAAATCATGGGTGAGGGCCCAGGTGTTGGACTACATATACCCCCAAATTCAATAAACATTGCTAAAAATTGCATGTGTAAATTTGGGTGTGCCCAATTTGCGCACACAATTTAATTGAATAATGGGCCCTTAGCATCGATGACTGGAATTTTAACAGTTAATGGTGCTAATTAGCTTTCATTAAAATTTATGCATGTAAATTTAGGTGCGGGATCTGCGCGTAAATTTTACATGTGGGTCCAAAAAGAAGGCATGGCCATAGGCAGGTCAAGGGTAGATCAGTGGCAATCCTTAGTTGGCTGCCACCCGGGGCAGATCGCCGCTGCGCACCCCCCACTGGGTGCAGTGGCATCCGTCCCCCCTAGGTGCAACACAACACCCCCCCCCCCAGGTGCATTTTTACCTACTGAGAGCAGCCGCGTGGCTGTCGGTTCCGCTGGTTCCCTGCTCCCTCTGCCTCGGAACAGGAAGTAACCTGTTCCGGGGCAGAGGGCGCAAGGAACCAGCGGAGTTGACAGCCGCGCGACTGCTTTCTGCACCCCTCCAGTGGCGTGCACCCGGGGCGGACCGCCCCCACCACCCCGCCCTCGGTACGCCACTGCACCTTGTTATAGAATTTGGGGAATTTGCGCCTAATTTCAGTGTGGAGATTTACACCAAAGTTTCGTTGATGTAAGTGGTCATGCCTAAATGTAGTCTTGGTTCCTGTTGCTAACGTTAAGCACCGTTTATAGAATACAGTGAAACCTCAGTTTTTGTTCACGTCAGTTTTCGTCGGTTTCGGATTTCGTTGATTTTTCGACTAGAAATTTGTCTCGGTTTTCGTCGGTTGCCTCGGATTTTGTCAAAAAAGAAGGATGTTCATCTCCCAATTTGTATCGGAAGATGGACGTCCTTCTCCCGATTTTGGGCGTCCTCGTTAATTGCCTTGGTTTTCGTCGGTTTGGGATTTTGCTGATTGTTTTCGGATGGATTATCGACGAAAACTGAGGTTTCACTGTAACACTAAGCACTGTTTTTTTTCGGTGACAATTTTTTAAGTGCCGTATATAGCATTTAATCCATCGGGTCTTGTACTGAGGCAGATGACAAAGACTGGAATCGCCATACCGGTGAAAGTGTGAAGGCCAGCACTGTAAGAGGATCTGAGCATGCTTTGGACAGATATAGAGGACTGTAGTAGAAACAGGGTTTAGCAGTGGATAAAAAGCTGGTGCTGATTTAAATGTAGGAATTTACAGACCTGTCCACCCAAAGTAGACCAGAACCAAGAATGAAGTAATTGGTTTGTGTCAGTCAACAGCTGATCCAGTGTCACTCAAGAATCTCATCAGCGACGTTCTCCCAGGTCGTGTAGAAATTGAAAATTATTCTAAGTACAAGGATTATAATGGCATAGAATGAGTGGTAATGCTTAGGAATAGGCTGTCCAGAGAAACAGTATAAGGGGAGAAGAATGGAGAATCCCTACATGCGTCATCTTTTAGAAATATGGGGAGAGAGGGAGGGGCAGCCAACTTATCGAGCAGTGTAGCATTGGGTTATGAACCAGACTTTTTTAGGGTGGGGGGGGGGGTGGGACTTAGGGGTGTACAAATAATGGGAAAGAAAAGGTCTGGTTTGGTTTAGGTAGTTATCGGAGAATAGAGAATTAATTCCATTTGCAACGTTGAAGGAAACATATGGACTTCTGGAGGGGGATTTTATTCCGGTAATGCAGATATATGCATTATATGCATTTAAAGGGCTTGAAAACAGAAGAGGCCGGTTCAAATCCCACTGCTGCTCCTTGTGATCTTGGGCAAGTCACTTAACCCTCCATTGCCTCAGGTACAAACTTAGATTGTGAGCCCCTCCTGGGACAGAGAAATATCCAGTGTACCTGAATGTAACTCACTTTGAGCTACTAGTGAAAAAGGTGTGAACAAATTCTAAATAAATAAAGGGAACAATTGGAAGGTCTTTGAGGGGTCCATGAAAAGGCTAAAGGGGGTGATTACCTGTTTTATAGCTATTTGCAAGGATGGAATTCATTATATATTGAAGTGGGAGCACAATTTTGGGGAAGAACTGAGAATGGGTGAGTATATTCAAAGAGTATGAAGGTTTCGCCCTGTATACTGGTTTGTGAGAACTTCTACAAAGTAGCATCTCAGTGATATTTAACACTAGAACAAATTAAAGAGATGTATCCTGGAGCCTCAGATAGGTGTTGGAGGCAATGTGGAGAAGTTGGTACTTTTATATGTATCTGGTGGACATGTCCAAAAATTCAGGAAAATAATTGGACATGAGTGATAGAAGCCTTGATTGTTAGAGGGAGAGTGAAGGTGGCAAAGCAATCCAAAAATGGTTTGTTAGGATGGATTGTGGGGAAACTAGAACAATGGAAGAAATGGATACAAAGTGGAGGAGTAGCCTAGTGGTTAGTGCAGTGGACTTTGATCCTGGGGAACTGGGTTCAGTTCCCACTGCAGCTCCTTGTGACCTTGGGCAAGTCACTTAACCCTCCATTGTCCCAGGTACCAAATCTTAGCCCTCTAGGGACAGAGAAAGTACTTGCATATAATGTGTACAGTGCCGGTACATCTAGTAGTGCTATAGGAATGATTAGTAGTAGTAGTGGATGGGGATGTGAAGCAGCCAGGTGTGAAATTGCAGTGCTATGAGAAGGTAGGAAAAGCCCCACTATTCAAGACTGGAGACAGAGACTGCAGTGAACGAAGGGTGCATTATGATTAAGAGGGTAAAGAATGGGAGTACCTTCAGAAGTTGTTGAGGAAGCAGGGTTGCTAGGCAGAAAAGAAGGACCATTATACATAGGGCAGAGCTTACTACTACTGTTACTACCGTGTTTCCCCGAAAATAAGACACTCATATTAATTTTTGCTCCCCAAAATGTGCTAAGTCTTATTTTCAGGGGCTGTCTTATTTTTCGGGGAAAGATCGGGGTTGGATCGGGGTTGGCCCGCCCGCCCTCCGTCGCTCTCGGAACTAACCTTAAATGCCTCCTTTCACCTTCGCAGCAAGCAGCGGCAGGGCAGGCCACTTCTTCCTTCCATGTCCCGCCCTCGCCTGACGTAATGTCCGCGAGGGCAGGGCATGGAAGGAAGGAGAGGTCTGTCCTGCTCCTGCTTGCTGCGAAGGTGAAAGGAGGCATTTAAGGTTAGTTCCGGGAGAGACGGAGGGTGGGTGGAGGGGGGGCCTGGCGACCTCGGGTGGGGGGGGGGGGTGGCCCGGGGGCGTCCTTGTCCGGCTCTCGGCGGCCCTGCTTTCAAACAAAAATTTGCTAGGTCTTACTTTTGGGGGAGGCCTTATATCTACCAATTCAGGAAAACCTCTACTAGGTCTTATATTCGGGGGATGTCTTACTTTTGGGGAAACAGGGTAGATGTACACATTATATACAGGTACCTTCTCTGCCCCTAGGGGGCTCACAATCTTACCTGGGGCAACAAAGTGTTAAGTGACTTGCCCAAGGTCACAAGAAGCTGTAGTGAGAATTGAACCCAGGTTTCCAGGATCAAAGCCTGCTGCACTAATCATTAGGCTACTCCTCCCACTCCAAACTGTGAGTGGGACCCCAAATGAGGTCACAAAACCCGCATTTGGGGTTATGACCTGGGTGGGCTCTCCATAGGTGCATCTTCTGCAATGCGGGGGGAGGGGGAGAGGGTTAGACAATTTTATTTGGCTGTGATTATGGGGTCATGATCACACAAAGACTGATGAGTGCTGACCTAGGGGAATTGAAGAGGTAAGAAAAGGGGGAAGGGGAGGAGGGGGTGAGGATAAGGGAGGGACATGGGTGGACTAGGGCAGGGGCAGGTGTCTGAAAAAGCAACAGACTGCTGGCTGGGGACATACTGGGAGAAGTAATGGGGTGGAAGGGTGGGGTTAATGTAAGGGAGAGGGAATTGAGGAGAATGAGGGGGCAATGGACAGTGAAGGAAGACAGGGAGGAGAGTTTTGAGAAGAATTGGGATACTGTCAAATGCAGAGTTAGATTATGTAGAAAATGTTATTGATTGATTTGAGTTATATATTCTAGCTCTTTTGCTGAAAAATTCAATAAAAATCTATTGAAACAATAACAACATCAAAAAAGCCAAACGAAAACAAATAAAACAGACATTCCTGAAAATGACATGGGAAATAACATGAAATTAAAAATTTCTGGCTGCCTTTCCCTAGTAATATTTTCCTCTGGGTACATAATACAAAACAATAAATATTCTGCACTTTAAGACTTCAGGGGAATACAGTGTCTACCTCATGTTCTTGAGACTGTGGATGAAACTAGATTTCACTCTTTCTGCCTGGCTAATTTCTGGGAATCTGAATCTTTTTCTCCTCCCTTGCATTCTTGGTATCTAAAATCCCTGGGTTTTTCCTGCTGGGGAGATTTGGTGATAGACTCAGAGCTTTCTGAAGATGATGAAACACACAGTAACAATGGTTTTGCAATGCCAGTCAATCAGGACTGATCCGGCTGCCAACATCACAAGGTGAAAAATGTCAACATGGGCTGGGTAGATTTGTCACTCTTTCAAAAATGTCATGTGCTGTGGGATGGGTTCACAATCAGCTCTTTTTAAATTATTATTATTTCAGTCGAGGCACAACGTACAAGATACATAATAGAAAAGCAACAACATCAACATTTCTCTCAGAACAAACAGATCAAACGGGACCTCTAGTCTTTGAAGATATTTACTATTTCAAAAACCACAGGAAGGGAAAGAGGAAAGGAAAAAAGGGGGATAAACTGAGGAGTAAATCTAAATGAGAGAATAAAGGTGCCCCCACAGTCTCAAAAAAGAGAATAAAAAGTCCAGGTGAGTGATCACAGTTTCTCCTTCAAGGGCCCCTATTATCTTAGATTACTTGGACGCAAAACACAATCAGCTCACATATGATGTTACATCAGTCCCTGAGAAATAATCACCAATTGAAAACACTGGATATTCACAAGGGATGGGCATTTCTGTTACTATTAGGACTGGAGGGCTCAGGTGATGGGCATGGGTATATTTAACCTGCAAACTCGCAGGAGATTGGGTACAGAGCCTGTCACTCCTAGGACTGGGGGTCTCAAAGGATGGATACTGGATACAAGCCTGTCATCTCTAGGACTGGAGGTCTCAAGGGATGGCCACTGGATACAAGCCTGTCACCTCTAGGACTGGAGGTGTTAGAGGATGGGCACAGGATACAAGCCTGTCACCTCCAGGACTGGAGGTCTCAAGGATGGACACCAGATACAAGCCTGTCACCTCTAGGACTGGAAGTCTCAAGGGATGGACACCAGATAAAAGCCTGCCACCTCTAGGCCTGGAGGTTTCAAGGGATGGACACTGGATACAAGCCTGTCACTTCTAGGACTGGAGGTTTCAAGGGATGGACACTGGATATGAGCCTGTCACCTCTAGGATTGGAGGTCTTAAGGGATAGACACTGAATACAAGCCTGTCACCTCTAGGACTGGAGGTCTCAGGGGATGGGCACATCATATAAGCCTGTCATCGCTAGAGCTGAAGGTCTCAAGGGATGGGCACAGCAGACAAGCCTGTCACTTTTAGAGCTGAAGGGCTCAGGGGATGGGCACAGTGATACAGAGAATCACATCCATTAATTTCCTTTGAGGAATTAGAACAATGTGTGAACATAAATGTTGAGTCCCTTCTGCTTATCCTGTAGTGTGTCTTTCTTTCTTTGAGTTTGTCTTCTTCTTCTGCTCTCTGAATGCCTCTGGGACTTCCTCCCTTAGCTGCTTTGCATGGACAGTTCAAAGTGGCAGACTGGGGATTTCAGCTATAGGACACTCTGTTTTCTTATTCTGTCTCATGATCTGCTTGCAGGTGGTGTATTTCCCACAATCCATAGCAAAAGTAATTTCAATTTCCTTTATTAGGAGATGATGGAGCAAAGCCAGTTTGTTGTGTCTTTTATTTGCCATTGGTTGTGTTTATCCATTTTAAGGTGTGATATAGGAAAAAAGAGGACTGCTGTTGCCAGATGCTGGTGCAGTGAACTCCTGATCTGGATCAGGTTTGGGAACCACTGGCTATGCCAAAAAATGAGAAACATTCACTTACAGATATTGCTAATTATTGCCTGGTTGCCTCTATCCCACTTTATATAAAGATTATGGAGGGAATAGTTATTAAACAACTATCTGATTTTTTGAATAAATTCCAACCTTTACGCGAATCTCAGTCAGGCTTTCGTGCTAACGATAGCACTGAGACAGTTCTGGGTTTCTTGTTAGTTAAGGGTAGGAATCTTATTTGACTAGGACAAAATACTATTAGTTTACAAGTGGATCCCTCAAGTGTTTTTGACCTCATTGATCACCAGTTGCTATTAAGCATTCTAAATAGTTTTGTAATTGATGAAAAAGTCCTTTCTTGGTTTAATGGCTTTCTTACATCCAGGTCATATAAAGTAAAATTTAGTAGTTCCTTTTCAAATGCTTGGAAGATGAAATGAGGGTTCCTCAGGGTTCCCCCCTTTCTTCTCTTTTATTTAGGGCTCCTTTTACAAAGCCGCTCTAGGGGCTTCGGCGTAGCAAATACGACAAAGCCCATAGGAATTGAATGGGCTTTGTCACAATTTCAGCATGGGAATCGCTAGCATGGCCAGGGCCGCCGAGGAGGGACAACATTTTCTGGGCCCGGGCCTCCAAGGGTGGCCTAACGCCGGGGTCTCTCTCTCTCTCTCCTGCTCCTGACGGGAGCCGGGTGATCGCATCTTGACAGGAGCAGGAGAAAGAAAACTCCAGCACCGGGCCCCCCCCCCCTTGCATTGCCTGTCTATCAGCTGCTGGGCCCTCAGGCTGCGCATGCTCAGTTTTGAGACCGAGAATGTGTGACCTGAGGAAAGCAGCCGCAGGGGCAGGCAATGCTGAGCAGAGAAAGGAGTCGCGCTGTCTGCAACTAGTGGGGCCAAACAAGTTACTTCGGGCCAGGGGCATAGCTACGTGGGGCCACGGGGGCATGGGCCCCCCAGATTTGGCCCTGGCCCCCTGCTGCTGACCCTTTCGACCCCCCTTCCCGCCGCTGCCAACCCTCCCTCGCCGCTGCTGTCGGGTACCTGTGCTGGCGTGGGTCCCCAACCCCCGCCAGCCGAAGTCCTCTTCAGCGCTGGTCTCCGGGCCAGCGCATTGCTGCAGCTGATCTGGAAGGATTCTGTTTCTGTGTGAGTCGTCCTGTTTCTGTGTGAGAGATATTGGACTATGGAAGGGAGGGTGATGGAGACAAGCTGGAAAGGAAGGAGAAGCTTGAGAGGGGAGATGCTGGATAGTAGGAGGACAAGGGAAGAGACAGGAGACAGAGAGACATTGGACCATGGGGATAGAGGGGAAGGGGAGGGGGTGAGGAGCTGCTGGACTATGAGGGCAGAGAGAGAGAGGGGGAAAGAGGATATCATGGACTGTATGGAGTGGTCTGGAAAAAGAAGGGAGATGCTGGACTGTGGTTGGGGGGAGATTAGAACAGAGAATGGACATGTGGTAATAGGGACAAGGTGAAAACAGAAGAGAAAATGAAGCTGGGCAAAAGGTGAGAGAAGGAGATGAAAAGTCGATAATATGTAGGAGAAAAGTAAAAAGAGGAAGAGTGAGGAAAATGAGAGTGATACTTAAGAGAGAGGTAAAAGAATGTAATGGAGGAAGGAGCTAAAATGAAGATGTAGGTGAGGAATGTAAGAGAGAAGAACTAGCAAAAGGGCAACAGACACTGAAAGAGAGTTTTAAAAAAATCAGAGGCAGGTGGAACATAACCAGTTTGTTGAGACATCACAGTTAGAAGATAGAGGAAAGGAGAAGAGAGATAATGGGACCAACATGATTGGAAAAATAAAATGGCCAGAGAACAAAAGTAGAAAAAAAAGTATTTTGTTTTGAATTTAACTTGAGAATGTTATCTTTGGGAAATGTGCATCTCTGATGTATTTGTATTTTGTTCAGCACAAAATGAAATACATTTCTATTTTTGTTTCTCCAGTGTTGCTCTGAATGCAGATTCTGACTTCTTTGGGGTTTTCAGTAAAATTTTGTCGTCATATTTCTAATTTGTGTGAGGCTGTGTTTTGTGAATGTGTGTGTGTGATCAAGGTGCAGTATTTTGTTAGGGGCTCTTTTACTAAAGCTTAGCATACACAAATGGACAATAACATGTTATTGCAATATAGCAGTCTGTGGTAGGTGTATTGGTGTTATAGGGTCATGGCGTAATATTTGTAATACTTTTCATAGTTATAGTTGGTGCTATGTTAGTCTTCCTAGTGGCAGCTGGTGGTTGGCATGGAGAGAAGTTATGTTGAAATCTGATGTCCTTACTCTAACCCTACTTCACTATAAATTGTGTTCAGACAATCATGTTAAATGCCTCATCAAGTTATTGTTGTGACAGAAAAATACTTCTTCAAGGGGCTTCATTGGAATCTTTGTGGGAGGAGGAAAGGGAAGGTAGCATATTCATTATTCAAACATGACAGCAAAAAAGGCAGTACCAGTTCTGAGACAGACTGAGAAAGTAACTGGGAAGAGCCAAAAACCAAAAAAGAAAGATGGGAAAGACAGCAGAGAAATATACAGAATGACCACAGATAAAGACCATCCAGCTCATTTTCGAAAGTGATCGCCGGCCATCTTCTGGCATAAATCGGGAGATGGCAGGCGATCTCTCAAAAGCAGCCAAATCAGTATAATCGAAACCCCCTTTTTTGACACCATCACCACTTTCCTGTCGCCGAGCTGGCGAAAGTTCAAGGGGGCATGTCGGCGGTGTAGCAAAGGTGGGACATGGGCAGGCATGGGCGTGGCTAACAGATGGCCAGCTTCAGCGCATAATGGAAAAAACAAAAGCGGCATTAATGAGTATTTCTCTGGTTTTACTTGGTCCTTTTATTTTCACGACCAAGCCTCAACAAGGTGCCCCAACTCACCAGATGATGACCGGAGGGAATGGGGGATGACCTCCCCATACTTCCCCAGTGGTCACCAACCCCCTTCCACACTAACAAAATAAAAATAAAAACCTTTTTTGCCAGCCTGTATGCCAGCCTCAAATGTCATACCCAGCTCCCTGACAGCAGTATGCAGGTCCCTGGAACAGTTTTTGTTGGTTGCAGTGGACTTCAGGCAGGCAAACCCAGGCCCATCCCCTCCCCCCTACATGTTACACTTGTGGTGGTAAGTGTTGAGCCCTCCAAACCCCCCCAAAACCCACTGTACCCACATGTAGGTGCCCCCCTTCACTCATAAGGGCTATGGTAGTGGTGTAGAGTTGTGGGGAGTGGGTTTTGGGGGGGGGATTTGGGGGGCTCAGCACTCAAGGTTAGGGAATTATGCACCTGCGAGCTATTTGTATATATTTTTTTAATTTTTAGAAGTGCCCCCTAGGGTGCCTGGTTGGTGTCCTGGCATGTCAGGGGGACCAGTGCACTACAAATGCTGGCTCCTCCCATGACCAAATGCCTTGGATTTAGCCGGGATTGAGATGGCCGCTTTTAGTTTCCATTATCGCTGAAAAACAAAGGCGGCCATCTCAAAACCGGCGAACTCTGGCATTTGGCCGGTCCAAACCATATTACTGAAAGAAAAGATGTCCGGCCATCTTTTTCGATAATACGGTTCCAGCCAGCTGTTTGCGGTGCCACCAAAATAGATCGCCGGCAATCTATTTCGCCAGCGCCGTTTGATTATTCCTGTCTATATGGCCTATGCAGTCTACCCTTCTGAGACAGATAGAGGGAGAGAAAGAAACAGAAAAGTGCAGAATAAAAACTGAATTCCAGACCTAAAGAAACCATATAGTGCAACACCAATGTAAAAGATCCAGAAATACCCCTCTTTATTTATTTATTTTAAGTCCATGACATTTTATTGAAAAGTTACAACTTGAGATATTTAATTTTATTTTCAGCACTTGAAATACCACAAGTGATCCCTGAGGTGACTTATGCGGTTTACAATTTCTATTACCGGTACTTTCCACTGTCTTTAATGGGCTCACTGTGTAAAGAGAAAGAAATGCATATTTCCAGAAGTTGGTAGGGAAAATAAATCATTTCCCACAAACAAATGAGCATGGAGAACTCTGTATAGTCCTAGAGAAAACAGAAGAAACAGCATCTAGAGTGGCAAAATATGTTTCCTTATACCACCAGCCCAAATTTGTAGTCTGACCAGCATGAAACCCAGAAATCATTGGCAGGGTGAAATGGGCAATCACCCCAGGTGCTACCCAGAATTGGGCCAACTGATAATTCAGACCTAAGTCTAACAAAGTAGCTAATTTCACTGCATTTTTCTTCTCTGGTCAGTAGGCAAAAGTTAACAGAGGTTATTCAATCCATGACTGCTGTCAATATAAAACAAAAAATAGTGGAAATAGGAATAGTATTCCAGAACAAACTTATTAATAACTAAAGAACAAAACAAACTGAAACCTAAATGACAAGAATATCAGTTTCATACTTCTTTGTAGGTTATGAGGCCTCTTATGAGCCAACCCATTTTAGACCTCAACCATAAGTCCACAGTCATCAATCATTTATCCTTCTCATATAGAACAACTAAACTGAAAATTTTATTTGAAAAATTTAAACACGAAAAAGCTGTTCATGGCTTCTGAAGAAGGAACAGCTGTTCATCTTCACAATGTCATGGACTCGACGCCAAGAATGATAATCCACATTAGATACCACAAGCAAGTGGTTATCTCCTCAGTATTTCGGCAGGAACCTTCTGCCTGCTTCTGGAGTCTTATAATCTTTAACAAATTGGACTGCACATAATATGTCATACACTAGTTATTCAAAATTAAACTTGTAACAAGGTGCTTGGCAAAAGTTTTCTTTGAAAGTAGTGGATAATTCGCCATTGTTGATATATTGGGTCAATATAAAAGAAACAGAACTCCTGTTCATATCTCAGAGAGCAATGCCAGGATGCAGAACCCTTGTGGGCATCAGGATGCAGTTTGAGAGAGGGTTTAGTCATGCCACTTCCAGGAACTGTCTTTGTTTTTTCTGTTCTGTATTTTGTAATCCCATTTAGCACTTTATATATTAATTTGGCGACGTATGTGCAATCTGTCAGGCCACCAAAATTTCTTGAATCTGATTCCTGGGCCAGAAAGAGCTGGAGGATGAGATTCTGGTGTAGCAGGATGTGAAATTGCCTTCCTATGTAGTTACAGTTGAACTCTCTGAATCCCTGCTGCAGTTAAGTGCCAGTTGAGTATTATGAAGGGGTGGACTATTCTGGAAAAGTAGATCAATATAATTAAAGCTTTAGCCCTTGGAAGGAAGTAGAAAATCTAGAGCTAAAGAAGGGATGTAGGTTTTCTCTTCCTGGAGGAGTCCAGTAAGGAAGGTGAGGTCAGGTCAGGACAGGAGGAGAGGGTGGAGGAAGAGAGTGAGTGAGACTCTCTTTGCTCCCTGCTCCAGTGGACTAGATGGAGAAAGAGAAAACATAGAAGCTGCCAGTCTGTTGCACAGCTGGCTGCTGAGGCTCATGGAAGTAAAGAGAGCCCAGTTCTTAAATGAGAGTGAAAGGGGTTGCCATCAAGAGAAAGAGGAACAGATCAGTGGAGAAATCTGATCTCATATTCACTTGAGAAAGATCAAGGATGCTGACCAACAGTCCTAATGGGGAAAGGATTGGAAACTGGAGAGCAGTAGATCTGGTGAGTGCTTGATCCTAAATTTTAGAGAAGGAACGCACTAGGGACTGTGATTGATACTAACTCATATGGAGTAAAGAGAGGTGAATTGAAATACTAAGCATGAATACTATCTAGCTGGAATGAGAGGAGTGAAAACCTTGACCTAATCTGCACCCCATGGTATTAGGATGAACTGCAGTGTAAAAGGTCCAAATTCTGCCTTTCAAAAATCGCAATTTGGATGTTTTCAGCAGATGGATATTTTTGGCCATTTTAAGATGTCCAGCTACTTTGAAAATGAGCGCCATTCTGGGTTTTAAGAAAGCATTTGGCAAAGTGTCTCATGAGAGACTCCTGAGGAAAATAGTGGTGGATTGAGAACTGGTTAAAGATAGAAAACAAAGAGTAGGGTTAAATGGTCAATATTCTCAATGGAGAAGGGTGAATAGTGGGGTTTCTCAGTGGTCTGTGCTGGGATCATTGATTTTTAACATATTTGAAAATGTCCTGGAAACAGGAATAACGAGATAGGTCATGTTACACATTAACCTCCCTCATTCCTTAACAGGTTATTTAAATTTATGTGGCGATTGTGCATGTAAGTTTATAGAATATTGTCATCCACGCGGGATAAGTGTACACTTATGTAAATGGCAGCAGTGCACTCAAATGTTATTCTATAATTACTTGCTCAACTTATATAGTGCATAATTGTTAGGAGGTGCTCAGATGGAGGGAGCATGGGCGGAGCACAACAACTTAAAGAATACTGTAATTTGCGTGCATAACTGACTACTATTATAAACTAAAGCTGTACCAAATAGCATATTTTACTATTTGGCCGAATACAAATAATGAAAAATATTATTTGGCCGAATATGAATAATGGGCTTTGAATTTTAACATAACAAATAATAAAAGAAGCAACGTAAAATCGGAGATGAAGGGGTTTGTTTATGAAACAGTGCTAGCGGCTGTCCATGCACTAGCGCTGACACTCCCATTCAAAGTGAATAGGCAATGTCAGCACTAGCGCATGAACAGCCGCTAGCACTGCTTAGTAAACCGAAGTGTAAGTGTTTATTTCAGTAGGATTTAGCATAGAAGAGCTTTGAATTATTCATATTCGAATTTAAATCACTTTTCGACTGAATACAAATAATGTATTTGGGGCACTATTTGGGGCCGAATCAAATATGAAAATTCGGTACAGCCCTAATGGAAATAGCAAATAACTACTCTTAAGGCCTAAGATCCACCATCCATTTCTTCTATCACCAACCAGAGAAATCTTAAGATGCAGACCTATCGGTTTTACGTTTTTTTTCTCTTCTCCTCCCTGTTTGACGTGGGCTATGAGGTAAAGCAGACGCATGTGTTTGCTTGTTTGTCCGTGTCCGAACTCCTCCGACCCCTGAAGAGCTGCAGCCACCAAACCCAGCATGCAGACTCTACCTGCCGTTGCCGAGGTTATTGTTTAGTTTGAAGCAATTCGGTTCACTGGGGGGGGGGGGGGGGGGGGGGGGCGGGAGATTGCACTCAGGGAAGGAGGAGCAATCTATTCATTAAATTAATAGGCTGCAGGTCAGAAAGTTCTTTCTTGCTGTTGCTAAGTGACAAACTGCTTGGGACAGGCTGAGGGCTCAGACACTGGTGGGGAGAAACGTGGACAGCAGCTGTGCAGTTGTCCCTCTCTCATTACATAAGTACATAAGTATTGCCATACTGGGAAAGACCAAAAGTCCATCAAGCCCAGCATCCTGTTTCCAACAGTGGCCAATCCAGGTCACAAATACCTGGCAAGATCCCCCAAAAAGTACAAAACATTTTATACTGCTTATCCCAGAAATAGTGGATTTTCCCCAAGTCCATTTAATAATGGTCTATGGACTTTTCCTTTAGGAGGCCGTCCAAACCTTTTTAAACTCTGCTAAGCTAACCACCTTTACCACATTCTCTGGCAATGAATTCCAGAGTTTAATTACACGTTGAGTGAAGAAAAATTTTCTCTGATTCATTTTAAATTTACTACATTGTAGCTTCATCGCATGCTCCCTAGTCCTAGTATTTTTGGAAAGCATAAACAGACGCTTCACATCTACCTGTTCAACTCCACTCATTATTTTATAGACCTCTATCATAGCTCCCCTCAGTCACCTTTTCTCCAAGCTGAAGAGCCCTAGCCACTTTAGCCTTTCTTCATAGGGAAGTTGTCCCATCCCCTTTATCATTTTCATGTCCTTAGTGGAGCACATGATCTGGTGCGGGAGGTAATGGTGCTGGGGCCGCTGGATAACAGTGATCATAATATGATTGGATTTGATATTATCTTTGAAGTAAGTATACATAGGAAATCAAATACATTAGCGTTGAACTTTAAAAAAGGAGACTATGATAGAATGAGAAGAACAGTGAAAAAAAACTTAGAGGAGCGACTGCGAGGGTCAAAAATTTGCATCAGGTGTGGATGCTGTTCAAAAACACCATCCTGGAAGCCCAGGCCAAATATATTCCAGTATTAAAAAAGGAGGATGGAATACCAAATGACAGCCGACGTGGTTAAAAATTGAGGTGAAGGAAGCTATTAGAACTAAAAGAAAATCCTTCAGAAAATGGAAGAAGGAACCGACTGAAAATAATAAGAAACAGCATAAAGAATGTCAAGTCAAATGCAAAGCGCTGATAAGGAAGGCTAAGAGGGACTTCGAAAAAAAGATTGCGTTGGAGGCAAAAACACGTGGAGGGGCATAATCGAACACGAACGCCTATCTCCATGGGCGTCTATGTCCGAAAATGGGTACGTGAAGAGGCGGGACAGACTGTATTTTTGAAAAAATGGACGTTTTTCAGCTGGGTGTTTGTTTTTTTTAGCGATAATGGAAACTAAAAATGCCCAGCTCAAAAACGTCCTAATCCGAGCCATTTGGTCGTGGGAGGGGCCACGATTCATAGTACACTCACCCCCCTGACATGCCAGGACACCAACTGGGCACCCTAGAGGTCAGTGTGGTGGACTTCAGACAACGCTCCCACATGCATAGCTCCCTTATCACGGGTGCTGAGCACCCAACCCCCCTCCCCCAAAACCCACTACCCACAAATGTACAACACTACCATAGCTCTTAGGGGTGAAGGGGTCACCTACATGTGGGTACAGTGGGTTTTGGAGGCCTCCCATTTACCAGCACAAGTGTTACAGGTAGGGGGGATGGGCCTGGGTCCACCTGGCTGAAGTGCACTGCGGTACCCACTAAAAGTGCTCCAGGGACCTGCATACCTCTAGGCCTCTAGGGCTTGTTGCTGCTATATAACATTGGCACACCAGTTGACACCTGAAGACTAATCTCTCCGAAAACGTCCTTTATTGGAATAAGCACGCTTACTCACAGTTAACTGCAGATCAGAGGCTGTGCCCCACTGGCAACGAGTCTCCCTGGTACTGAGATTAGCAGTAGGTCAGAGCTGGAAGAATGCTGTACAATGCCCTCTTTCAGCCACATTCAAGGTAAGAACTAAGTTCTGTAACGTGGCTAACACGTGAAAGGGATCTAAAACCGGCTTACAAAAATGGCCACTACCTCATGGACTACCGGAAACAAAACAGGGCACACTCTGATCCAGTAAGAAGAGGGAAAAGCACCATGGGAGTAGAGCCTACCAACTACCAACATCGTGAGCATGTAACACAAGCTAGTGGAATCACGGAGCCCAATACCCTACACCCACCACAATGCATTGCTGATGTAACTCTGCAGTGCGCATAACAGAAAGGGTGTCACACTCACCCGAGAGCCACATCAGAACCAGGGAAAGGCTGTCACAGGATAGAACACATTCTGCTGTCATGGAGGTGGGTACGGCATTTGAAGCTGGCATAGAGGCTGGAAAAAAAGTTTTTAAAGTGGTTTTTTTTTGGTGGGAGGGGGTTAGTGACCACTGGGGGAGTCCGGGGAGGTCATCCCCGATTCCCTCCAGTGGTCGTCTGGTCAGTTGGGACACTTTTTTGGGACCTGTTCGTGAAAAAGAAGGGTCCACAAAAAGTGACCCAAAATCGCAGTAAAAACGCCTTTTTTTTCGATTATCAGCTAAAGACGCCCATCTCTCCTCGGCCAATAACCATGCCCCAGTTCCGCCTTCACCACGCCTCCAACATGCCCCTGTCAACTTTTCCCGTTTCCGCGACGGATTGTAGTTGGAAACGCCCAAAATCGGCGTTCGATTATACCGATTTGGGCACCCACGGGAGAAAGACGCCCATCTCCCGATTTGGGTTGCAATATAGGCGTTTTTCTCTTTCGATTATAAGCAGGATAGTACATTTTTTTTTTAGGTATATTAAAAGCAGGAAGCTGGCAAAAAGAATCGGTTGGACCGCTAGATGACCGAGGAGTAAAAGGGGCGATCAGGGAAGACAAAGCCATAGCAGAGAGATTAAATGAATTCTTTGCTTCGGTCTTCATCGAGGAAGATTTGGATGGGATACTGGTGCCAGAAATGGTATTCGAAGCTGACGAGTCGGAGAAACTGAATGAATTCTCTGTAAACCTGGAGGATGTGTCACATTCACTAAACAGGAACTGGGTTTGTGAGCCCTTGGGCCACTGCCGAGGAGCAGCAGTGGCAGGCAAAACCACCCCACACCAGAAGCAAGGCAGAACAGACGTAGCGGCAAATCCAGGCAAGGTCTCTGGCGGACAGCCAGCAAGCAGAAGACAGGTCCAGGCAAAGGTTCAAAAGGCTGGCGGCAAGCAAAACAAAGTCCAGGTCCAGGCAAAGGTTCAAAAGGCAGGCTGCAAGCAAAAACAAAGTCCAGGTCCAGGCAAGGGTTCAAAAGGCAGGCGGCAAGCAAAGCAAAGTCCAGGATCAGGCAAGGTTCAAAAGGCAGGAAACCAGCAAACACAGAAACAGGTCCAGACAAAGTCTCTCAGGCAGAAGTGCACAAGCACCCACGACCAGGGCCTAAGACGCAATGCAAAGGCAAAGCAGCCAGGTTTCAGAATGGCTAATAAGCACAGCAGCACCTGGAGCTCAGCTGCAACCATCACCAGGAAACTACGGGTGCTGTGTAGGTTCAATCCGAGCAAGCAAGTCTGGCAGCCCGGAAGATCCAGACTGGACTTGGCTGAAATATGAAACGGGTGACGGTCCACAGCAGCCTCCGGTTCTGGCCACCAGAGGGCGAGGTGAGCACAGACGTAACAGAATGTAATGGGGCAGTTCTACAAACTGAAGAGTAGCAAATCTCCTGGACCGGATGGTATTCATCCAAGAGTACTGATAGAACTGAAAAATGAGCTTGCAGAGCTATTGTTAGTAATATGTAATTCATCATTAAAATCGAGCGTGGTACCGGAACATTGGAGGGTGGCCAATGTAACGCCGATTTTTAAAAAAGGTTCCAGAGGAGATCCGGGAAATTATAGACCGGTGAGTCTGATGTCGGTGCCGGGCAAAATGGTAGAGACTATTATTATGAACAAAATTACAGAGCATATTCAAAAGCATGGATTAATGAGACAAAGTCAACATGGATTTAGTGAAGGGAAATATTGCCTCACCAATCTACTACATTTCTTTGAAGGGGTGAACAAACATGTGGATAAAGGTGAGCCGGTTGATATTGTGTATCTGGATTTTCAGAAGGCGTTTGACAAAGTACCTCATGAAAGACTCCAGAGGAAATTGGAGAGTCATGGGATAGGAGGTAGTGTTCTATTGTGGATTAAAAACTGGTTAAAAGATAGAAAACAGAGAGTAGGGTTAAATGGTCAGTATTCTCAATGGAGAAGGGTAGTTAGTGGGGTTCCCCAGGGGTCTGTGCTGGGACCGCTGCTTTTTAACATATCTATAAATGACCTAGAGATGGGAGTAACTAGTGAGGTAATTTGTTGATGACACAAAGTTATTCAAAGTCGTTAAATTGCAGGAGGATTGTGAAAAATTACAAGAGGACTGAGGACCTTACAAGACTGGGAGACTGGGCGTCTAAATGGCAGATGATGTTTAATGTGAGCAAGTGCAAAGTGATGCATGTGGGAAAGAGGAACCCGAATTATAGCTACATCATGCAAGGTTCCACGTTAGGAGTCACAGACCAGGAAAGGGGATCTAGGTGTCGTCGTTGATGATACGTTAAAACCTTCTGCTCAGTGTGCTGCTGCGGCTAAGAAAGCAAATAGAATGTTAGGTATTATTAGGAAAGGAATGGAAAACAAAAATGAGGATGTTATATTGCATTTGTATCGCTCCATGGTGCGACCGCATCTCGAATATTGTGTTCAATTCTGGACGCTGCATCTCAAAAAATGATATAGTGGAATTAGCTATTGACCCTTCTACTCTGTCCTCCATTGTTTCAAATCTTTTCTCTACCACTATGTTATCCAAGTCTGTCAATGAGGCTGTCTCTTCCTATAATACTATTCTCTCCTCTGCTCTGAATACTCTCGCTCCTCCCATTCTCGTTCTATAAAACGTATCAAACCCCAGTCTTGGCTGACCTCTAGAATCTGCTACCTATGTTCCTGTGCCCGCTCTGCCGAACGTCTTTGGCTGAAATCCAATGCCAATGCTGACTTCATACATTTCAAATTCTTGCTGACCTCCTTCCAGTCTGCTCTTTTACTTGCCAAACAGGACTATTACATCCAGTTGACAAATTCTCTTGGCTCAAACCCTCGGCGTCTCTTTGCCATACTGAACTTTCTCCTCAAAGTGCCTTCACCTCCAACCCCCCCTTCACTTTCCCCCCAGACTCTGGCTGAGTACTTTCATGATAAGGTTCACAAGATTAAACTAGAATTCTCAACCAGGTCACCTCCACTTTTCCTTCCCTTAGTCCATTCTCTCAACCCTCCAACCCCAGCCTCCTTTTCTTCCTTTTCTGAAATCACTGAAGAGGAAACTACACATCTTATGTTGTCCTCAACACTAAATACCTGTTTCTCTGATCCTATTCCCACCCATCTACTTAACACTATATCTCCTACTGTCATCTTTTATCTGTCTTATCCTCAATCTTTCACTGTCCACTGTGACTGTTCCTGATGCCTTCAAACATGCTGTAGTCACACCACTCCTTAAAAACCTTCATTGGACCCTACCTGTCCTTCCAACTATCGCCCCATCTCCCTCCTCCCTTTCCTATCCAAGATACTTGAACGTGCTGTTCACCGCCGTTGCCTTGACTTTCTTTCATCTCAAGCTACTCTTGATCCACTTCAATCTGGCTTTCGCCCCCTTCATTCAACTGAAACAGCGCTTGCTAAAGTCTCCAATGATCTGTTCCTGGCCAGATCCAAAGGTCTCTATCCTCATCCTTCTCGATCTGTCTGCTTCTTTTGACACTGTTGATCACAGCCTACTCCTTGATACGCTGTCCTCACTTGGATTTCAGGGCTCTGTTCTTTCCTGGTTTTCTTCTTATCTCTCCCAGCGTACCTTTAGTGTATGCTCTAGTGGATCCTCCTCTACCTCTATCCCACTGTCAGTTGGTGTACCTTAGGGATCTGTCCTGGGACCTCTTCTTTTCTCCATCTATACTTCTTCCCTTGGTACTCTGGTCTCATCCCATGGTTTTCAGTATCATCTTTACACTGATGACTCCCAGATCTACCTCTCCACACCAGAAATCTGAGCCGAAATCCAGGCCAAAGTATCAGCCTGCCTGACATAACCAAGACTGAGCTTCTTATCTTTCCCCCTAAACCAACCTCTCCTCCTCCCCCATTCTCTATTTCTGTGGATAACACTCTCATCCTTCCTGTCTCATCAGCTCATAACCTTGGGGTCATCTTCGACTCCTCCCTCTCCTTCTCTGCACATATTCAGCAGACTGCTAAAACCTGTCATTTCTTTCTCTATAATATCACCAAAATTCACCCTTTCCTTTATGAGCACACTACCAGAACCCTCATCCACACTCTTATCACCTCTCGCTTAGACTATTGCAACTTGCTTCTCACAGGTCTCCCACTTAGCCATCTCTCTCCTCTTCAATCTGTTCAAAATTCTGCTGCATGACTAATATTCCGCCAGTGTCGTTATACTCATATTAGCCCTCTCTTCAAGTCACTTCACTGGCTTCCTATCCATTTCCGCATACAGTTCAAACTCCTCTTGTTGACCTATAAGTGCATTCACTCTGCAGCTCCTCAGTACCTCTCCACTCTCATCTCTCCCTACATTCCTCCCTGGAAACTCCATTCACTGGGTAAATCTTTCTTATCTGCACCCTTCTCCTCCACTGCTAACTCTAGACTCCGTTCCTTTTATCTTGCTGCACCATATACCTGGAATAGACTTCCTGAGCCGGTAAGTCAAGCTCCATCTCTGGCCGTCTTCAAATCTAAGCTAAAAGCCCACTTTTTTGATGCTGCTTTTAACTCCTAACCCTTATTCACTTGTTCAGAACCCTTGTTTTATCATCCTCTCTTTAATATTCCCTTATCTCTTGTTTGTCCTGTTTGTCTGTCCTAATTAGATTGTAAGCTCTGTCGAGCAGGGACTGTCTCTTCATGTTCAAGTGTACAGTGCTGCGTACCTCTAGTAGCGCTATTGAAATGATAAGTAGTAGTAGTAGCTATGCCAGCCCTGATCTGTCTCTCTTTATCTTGCGCTGTTTTTCCTCCCTTACAATTCTGATGCACCCAACCTTTAAAAGTCATGTCGGGGTTCTGCTATGAGTTTAAAGCTTCATGTATATTGGGCAGATATTGGAAGCTATTACAATCTGGCTTAGGGATGCACACAAGGAAATGAAAAATTTGACTTTATCCCATGATTTTTGTTAATTAAGAACATAAGCATTGCCATACTGGGACAGCCCAAAGGTTCATTAAGCCCAGTATCCTGTTTCCAACAGTGGCCAATCCAAGTCTTGGATCATCTCACACATTTGGATTAAAACATTTTAACACAGAACTTTTTAATACTTGAAAATTGATTGTACATGCTTTAATTTCTAGGTTAATGCTCATTACATTGATTTTGTGCACACTAATATTTTTAAGGCACCCAAATGAACTGAAGCATGCTAATGAATGCATATCCCTAGTCTGGTGATATATATTTGTATTTTAACAGAATTTTCATGCTACAGGATTCAAAATATTGTGACTCTGTGCTGGGATTAATCAATGTCTAGTAGATATAAGAGAGAGAGGCTCTTAAATTCAGAGCACCACATAAGATGGCCCAGTCAGAGTTGTGGAACATAAATGTTATAAATTAATAAGAGTCCTCCAAACTGGGAGGGAAATTCCCAGAAGTGAAACCTCCCTGTGTGGCGTGAGAATCATGTTGACAGGCTGCGTGTTTCAGAATGTCCCTATCTTCTGAAATTACATTTGTAGCCTCAGAACAGAGAGCTTCCGGGAGGGGGAGGTTTCCAGTAAGCCTAACCTTATGTAAGAGGAAGCCTGGCTCAACCTCTCCCCTGATCTCATCATAAAGAGAATTAGCATAGAGTACTATACCATTGCAGAGCAATTACATGATCCACCTGCCTGTGTCTGTCTTACTTCTGGTGACTGGTCCACTGTTAACTGCATTTTGCATCATTCCTTTCCCTTGGGGTCCGGTTTATTGGGATCTGGGAGGGAGTGGGGCAGCAGCAGCTGCTTCTCCCTTCCTTCCAAATTCTAGGGTTGCCACCCTGCTCTTGTTATAGTAGCCTAGTGGTTAGTGCAGCAGACTTTGATCGTGGGGAACTGGGTTCAATTCCCACTGCAGCTCCTTGTGACTGTGGGCAAGTCACTTAACCCTCCATTGCCCCAGGTACAAAATAAGTACCTGTAAATATGTAAACCGCTTTGTATGTAGTTGCAAAATATCATAGAAAAGTGGTATATCAAGTCCCATTTCTCCTTTATTGTCTGGATGGGTTGCTCAAAGTCTGGTTTTACTCTACTGCATGTGAACTTGTGGTGCTCAGCTCTGTTAGGAGAGAAACCTTTTTATTTTCTCCAACTGAATAGACTGTTGGAAATAAATTGTGTCTATCTGTATATCCATCTGGGGACAAAATAAGGCTCCAAATTTTTAGTGAAACAGGACTAAATTTGGCACAGAAGAAAACTGAGGCAAAGACAAATTGAAGTTGAAAATTGACCATATTGGACCGAAGGCTCCAGAGAAATAATGGGTGTCTTTTACTAAGGCGCGCTCACGATTTTAGCACGTGCTAAAATTGTAGGTGCGCTAAATGTTAGAGACCCCAATGCATTCCTATGGGCGTCTCTAACGTTTAGCATGCCCACAATTTTAGCATGCGCTAAAAATGTGAGCGCACCTTAGTAAAAGACACCCAATGTCCTCTAAAAATGGCCCATTGCATTTCTAAGAGAGAGGCAGTTTCATCATCTGTAGAAAAGACACATCAATACACTGAAATATTGTGGTTAGGAGGAATTACTCCTTTCAAACTACCTCTCTGTTTCCTATACTCTCCTGGTCACACAGACGCAAAGAGCCAGCACAAATACACGCATGCTCACTCACAAACACCTGCAAAGATATATCCACAGATATACACTGTGTACAGATAAAACTGGATCCCTTATACAGTTTCAAAATACTTTGTAAATGTTTAAACATTCAGTATGACCTTTGAAAATACACTAGTCCAACCTTTAATAGGAAATTTCCTTAGCAAACACTTTACACTGTATGCCTTACTCTGTTGCAAAAATTTAATCGCAGCTTTATCTTCAGTAAATGCCATTTTGCTACATCAGATCTTAAATGGCCACTTTCTGAATGACATCATTAAGAAAACAGGGATCATCCAGTTTTTACATCATCTTGCAGTAATACCTGTCAATAACAGTAATAATTTTTTTTAGCAATAGTACATTTGTTTTTGGGTTATTTGGAAAAATGTTGGGAGTCCCTTTTTTCTGGACATCACACAAACAAAACATAGACACACAAACATAGCCACATTGAGCCTGCAAATAGGTGGGAAAATGTGGCATACATGCAACAAATAAATAAATACACCACATCCTTTGAAATCTGCTAATGACGACATCAAATGGTTCAATATTATCACAGTTGCTTTCATTTTTTTATTCTTTCCATACCAATAGAATGTTTGTTGCTGTTCCATTCAAATTACTCATGCCTCTCTACTCCAGATGAGATACACACAGATGCAAAACAGATACAAAAACATGTTCACACACAGACAGCTTGGAAAAAGCTCAGGGGGTCTTTTACTTAGGCTTGCTGGTGTTTTTAGCGCATGTTAAAAATAGGTGGACGCTAAACGCTAAAGATGCCCATAGGAATACATTGGCGTCTTTAGTGTTTAGCGTGCACCTATTTTTAATGCGCACTAAAAATGCCAGCGTGCCTTAGTAAAAGACCCTCTCCATGAGCTATGCTCTGCAATCTTTTCCTTCTTGTTTGTACCACTATAGGTCTATTCAGTACACTGACAGATAAAACCTTTATTCCCTAGGAGTTATATAATATGTATGAAGATTCATTCTTCAGACCAGGGATTATCAAACCCTGTCCTCAGAACACACCTAGCCAGTCAGGATATCCTCAATGAATATACATGAGGTAGATTTCCATATAATGAAGGCAGTGCATATAAATCTAGCTCATGCATATTCATTGGGAATATCCTGAAAACCAGATTGGCTAGGTATGTTTCAAGGACTCCCCTGCTTTAGACCCTGTTAATAAATTCAGTCTGCTGGAAGTTGAGCCCTTCAGTCTGTGACATAAGGGAAGGAATTTGGCTCTCACCTTTTTTTAGCTGTAGCTTGAGGGTGCAGTGCGGGATTAGGTGATTTGTCTAAGATCATAAGGAGCTGCAGTGGGATTTGAGCCAGACTTCCCTGGTTCTCAGCTTACTGCTCAAACCATTAGACTACTCCTCCTTGCCCATTATCCTGTTTCTGATAGTGATTTATTCCTGTCACAAGTACCTGACAGGACCCCAAAGAATAGATTCAAACCTTGTTCTCATACCTAGCAATAAGCGGTGACTTTCACAAGCCTGTTTAGCTAATAATGGTTTATAGACTTTTCCTCCATGAACTTGCCTAAATGTTTTTAAACCTAGGTGCCATGGCTGCTTTGTCAGAATTACCTTTGGAGAAAGTAGCACTGTAATTTGTCCCTTCATTGTAGGTTTGACCCAGCCGAAGGTCCACAGGTTCCCACAGAGATGAAGGAGGAGCTCTGTGCTGGCATTGATTACCTCATGAAAATGGTAAACAGGCACCAAAACCTGGACAGGAGCAAAGTGGAAGCCTTTGGGGAAAAGCTGATGGAGATCTTGAGCCGAAAATATACAGGTCATTGGTACCCTGAGAGCCCTGTGAAAGGACAGGCCTACAGGTAAGAACTCTCCTCTCTCTGACTTCTACTCATTATCATTTTTTTTCCTGTCCCAATTTACATACAGTCCTGATAAGCTTTCTTTGAGTCCTATTTTTTTTAGTTTATTTTACCTCTAGCCACAGTGCATTGTGTTATTTGTAGTCTTAGAAGGGTTAGTAGTATGCTCCAGACCATCAAGGATGATTTTCAACTATCGCTGAGTAATTTTACAGTAAATTGGTGTCAGGAGTGGGATTAGAATCTGGGTCTAAAATGCCTGTGCAATAAGCATGTTTTCAAAATGGCTGCCAAAACTTCCCTTGGTAGTCTCACAGGTCTCGTCAGCAAGGTTGGTCTTAGGCAGGGGCGACAGGAGCGGTTGCACAGGGCCTTGCACCTCCAGGGGCCCCATGGCGCTTCCTGTCGCTCCCTGCCATTGATCCTCAGCTGCTTTCCTTCCAGCCGCCCTGCATTTAAAAAGTCGCAGCGGCGGCAGCAAAAAAGCAGGCTCGCTTCTAACCTTTAAGCCTTCCCTTCTCTCTCAGCGTGCACTGTGCCACCTTTCTATGATACAATTTCCGGTTTCTGGTTTCCGCAAAGGCAGCACAGTGCACGCTGAGAGAGAAGGAAAGGCTTAGAGGCTAGAGGCGAGCCTACTTTTTTGCTGCTGCTGCCACCACTGCGACTGTTTAAACACAGGGCGGCTGGAAGGAAAGCAGCTTAGGAAAACTGAGGGCCATGATGGGGCTGGGGCTGAAAAGGGGGGTAAGTTAAGTTGGGGGCTGGGGTAGGTGAGTCACTGGACATGGAGGGGAGGGCAGAGGAGAATTGTTGGACATGGATGGGATGGGATGGGAGGGCAGGGGACAGAGGAGAATCACTGGATGTGGCTGAGAGGGAAGGACAGGGGGGCAAAGGAGAATCACTGGGCATGGATGGGTGGGGAGGGCAGGGGAGAGAGGAGAGTTGCTGGAAATGGATGGATGGAGGGGAGGGCAGGAGAAATGCTGGACATGGATGGAAGGGGAGGGCAGAGGACAGAGGAAAATCACTGGATGTGGATGAGGGGGGAGGACAGGGGGCAAAGGAGAATCACTGGACATAGATGGGAGGGGAGGGCAGGGGAGAGAAGAGGGTTGCTATGGAGGGGAGGGCAGGAGAAATGCTGGATATGGATGGAAGTGAGGGAAGACAGGAAGGAGATGCACATGGATGGAGGGGAGAGGAGAAATTCTGGACACGGATGGAGGAGAAGGGAAAGTGAAATGCTGGATATGGATGGAGGGGAGGGAAGAGAGAGGACGTGAGATGAAGTGAGATGAACATGGATGGAGGGGAGGAGAGAGAGGAGAAATGCTGGAGATGGATGGAGAAGAGGGAAGAGAGAGGAAGGAGATGCATACTGACGGAGATGAGGGAAAGGGAAAAAAGGAGAAAAACTGCACATGGCTGGAGAAAATAGGCAAAAGCTGGATCCAGTCTATATCTCCTCCAGTCAAGTCTGCGGAGGACCCAGCTTTTACCTATGATGTAGGGCAAGAAATGAAGAAGAAAGGAGGAAAGTAAAAAAATAAATGAAAAGGAAGCCCTGGAAGTGGAGTTGAGGGAGCAGATAGAGAGCAGCAGAATCAGAGACTGGGACCAACATGATCAGAAAAACAAAGTCACAAGTCATTTTATTTTCATTTAGTGTTTGGAATATGTCCAATTTGAGAATTTACATCTGCTGTCTTATTTTGCAATGTATAGCAATGTTCTGTTTTTTCTGGTATTGTGCTGCATGCAGTCTGTATGCTAATTTGGTTTGTGTCATTTTGGGTATACTGGAGCTGTAACAGCTTACAGAAATGATTTATAATGAAAAAAAAAAGTTATTTTTCTTCTCCTGTGCTGGTGTAATGTTTTCAGTGATTACTGTTTATATGCGCTATGGCTGGTAAAATGGTGTGGCTAAATGTGCCAACATAGTCCAGCACACTATTAGCAGCCAAGTTCATACAAAGTTAATTATGTTCAGTGGAAAATAAATCTGTTGGCTCAGGCTGCTTGCTATGTGAATAGACAATCACTGTTTCATTATTGCTACCAAGTATTACATATTAAGGGGATTCATTTTAATTCATTTATCTAGTCCTTACATGCACATGGTTTTGCTTTTTAAACCCAAAGGTTTCATAGTATAGCATTTTTCATGTTTGAATTCGTTTTTGTCTACAAGTTTTGCTTGATTTGTCTTTATTTGAAATAAAAGAAAATGTTTAAAACATATTAGTCAACAAGGGGCGGGGCTGGGGGGGTGGGACTGGGGGGGGGGCCCAGCGAACTGATCTGCACAGGGCCCCGCAGTTGCTATGACCAGCCCTGCTCGTCAGTCTCACAAGACTGCCACAGGAAGTCTCAGCAACCATTTTTAAAACACGGCAGCATCAGGCACAGGCAGAGTAGCAGCAGCAGGCAGGAAAGAATGGGATTCTTTCCTGCCCCCACAGAGGCCACTAGACCACCAGGGCCTTTCAAGGCAGGACCGCCAGAGAGGGCTGCAGTGTGCGGTGGTGGCGGGCAACCGGGCAGAGCCTCTGGGCCTCCTACAGCCTCTGGGCCCTCGGGCACTGCCCGATTGCCCAAATGGTCAGCCAGCACTTAGCCAGTTGTGCCTATATTTAGCACTTAACTAGCCAAGGTGACCACATAAAAGTCAATCCTGTCTTTATGCAGTGCCCCATAGCTGGTTAAGTTCTGAATCTGTGTAGAAATGCAGTTTAATTTAGGGCAGCAAAGAGGCATCTAATTTAGACTGCATAACTATACAGATTGCGGCTGAATATCACTACTATCCATTAAGCCAGTAGTAATCACCACTCTCCAAGTTTATTCAGCATCACTCACCATCCATAGAGTGATGCTAAATGTATGGAATAGATTTAAATGCCGCTGCCAGCGTTTCAAAATACTGCTGACCATGGCGTTTCAATATTGACCCGAGTGATCCCAAAAGACTGAATAAGAGAGATCACTGGTGATAGAAACAAGTTGAAAATGGAATCTTGGAAGACTGCAGAGGATGATAGGTAAAATCTATAAAGGGTGTCTTCCAATATTCTTGGAAATTTTGTTTGTTCAGATAAGATTAGAACTAATTGAGACAGGAAACCTCAAGACCAATATCCATGAGCTTGGAGATGAGAAGAGTGACTGATTAAATGAAAAGCCACATTCATGTCTAATGAAACCAGAAGGACATCCGAATCCCCATCAAGTTACTTGTGGATGTAGGCTACCATTCCCACTTGCACTTATTCTGTACTGTGGTGGGGTCGAAAGCCTGGCTGTCTTGGGTGAAGTGCATTGTATTTATTAATGAAATCTAATAGTTAAGTGAACACAACTTACTCAGGAACTCTGGAAATGAACAGGAAATTGAAAATTAGGTGATAGTAAGGGTTGATGGATCATAGGAGATATATTGTTTACCTGAGAGTGGAGTGGAGGAGTGGCCTAGTGGTGGACTTTGGTCCTGGGGAACTGGGTTCAATTCCCACTGCAGGCACAGGCAGCTCCTTGTGACTCTGGGCAAGTCAGTTAACCCTCCATTGCCCCAGGTACAAATAAGTACCTGTATATAATATGTAAGCCACATTGAACCTGCTATGAGTGGGAAAGCTTGGGGTACAAATGTAAGGAAAAAAAAATTCTAGCTTCATACCAAACAGTAGGAACTAAACCTGAAATAAGCTCATACTGAGATGAAGATGAGGGACAAGTACATAAGAGAATTTCTTAATCGGTTGGAATAGAAGGGGATCAGCTTGGGAGAATGTGGCTTTCATGGTGACTAATGTTTTCTTCAAGTTCATCAAAGAGAGGAGGTTGAAAGCTGTAAGTGTACACAAGTCTTTAGAGGTCGGGTAAGGACTAGGCAAGAGGTCCATAATGAGGCTAAGGTTTTATAGGCAAGCAGAAAAAGTAGAAAGTGTGACATGAACTCCAACATAGAAAGTATCAATCAAAACACCTTTATTACACCAAACATAGACCGGCACGGGGGCCGTGTTTCGGCAGGAAAAAACGCCTGTCTCAGGGGTCAAAGATGGTGAGACCAAAAAGTGAATGGTGCCTGTGGTGAAATTATCTTTGTTCAATTGTGTATGATGGAATCACTGTAATGTAATCTTAGATCCAAAAACGCAAACCAAAAAATGTCTTGGGACCAAAACATTTTTCTGTTAACGTTTTTGGATCTAAGATTACATTACAGTGATTTGACCCCTGAGACAGACGTTTTTTCCCTCCAAAACACAGCCCTGTGTCGGGTCTATGTTTGGTGCAATAAAGATGTTTTGATTGATACTTCCTACGTTGGAGTTCGTGTCATACTTTCTACTTTTTCTGTTTGCCTTGGGCTTTCTGTAGAGATGTTATCCTGTTGTGGACTCTGATAAGGGTTTATAGACATCAGAAATGGATAGAGATTGGATTGAAGCCCCAATGTCCTGCACCTTCAGGAAAATTGAGACAAGGCTATCTTATGTCACATGTGTGATATTTGGTTAGTGTCATATCTCTGTACTGATCCTCTTTCTATCTTCCCACAGGTGTATCAGAATTAACCGGAAGCAGCAGGTGGATGACTGCCTCCTGCAGGCGTGCGAGAGTAGTGGTCTACAGTATTCAGAGCTAGCACTGCCCAAAGAAATGTCACTTTGGATTGACCCCAAAGAAGTCAGCTGCCGGTGAGTCCTGACACATGAAGGTAGTGGGGGTGAAGAGTGGGCTAAATTACTGCAGCACTAAAGTGCCAGATCAAAACACTACTAAATCCCTTTCTTGTCTGGATAGCTGGGGTGGGTTGCTTTTAGTAACTCATTAAAAGGGTTATAAGGAGATCTGGACCGGAATCAGCTTACCCTGGGAGGCTATTTACACACAAAATACACTCACTCCACACTCCTCTTTTTCTCAATAAGACAGCCCAGCCAGAATTTGGAGTTCTGAACCCGAGATTTTATTTAACATAAAGTAAGCAAAATAAGAAACAGTCCTTCTCAGTAACAACAGTATAGGCAGAGGCTTAGAGCAAAAATTAGTTTCTAACATTCTCCCATGTGCTTGTTCAGAGCTCTCTGTGGAGGCTCCAAAGAAAACCTCTAGTCACAATGGGGGAGATTCTATATATGATGCCTAAAAAAATAGCACAGCAATCAATGCTGACTAAATATATTCTATAAGCAGCACCTAAATCTACACACCTCCATGAAATCCTAGCAAGTAGATTTAAACGCACTGGGGCCATATTCTATAACTACGTGTGTAAATTTCAAAACGCCCATGAAATGCCCATTTCCCCACCTATAGCCACACTCCTTTTTGCCTGTGCACGTTAGAATTTAGGCAGACTACATTATAGAATGCACTTAATGAGTTGTCTGCGTAACTTCTAAATATTGCCAATCAGTGCTCATTATTGCTTGTTAAGAGCTGTTATCAATGCTGATTAGCTTGTTAATCCAATTAAGTTATGCGCATTGTTATAGAATACGCATAGATTTTGGCGCGAATCTCTAGGCACGCTACATAGAATCCAGGGAAATTTCCTTATCTAGCAAGGAATCTTCCTCAGATGGGAATTTTGTTGTAACTTCTTTATAATAGTAGATCCCAGGAACTTTTTCTTATTTCCTCCTGCTCCTCCAGGTTGAACCTTTTGTACCTTCTTTAATTTCTCCCACCGCCTTCTTCTTTAACTCTCCTTTACAGGATGTGGAAATGGGTTGGTTCCCTGTTCCAGCTTACATCTAAGGATTAGTGCAGCAGCTTTCCTTGCTCTGTCACTGCCTTTCACCCCTTGCCTCTCCAGGTGCAATGGCTGTGTTAGCCAAGGACTCTCTTCCCTTTGCAGTAAGGTATAACAGTTGAGGAAGCAGGAGTCAAAGACAAGAAACTGGGCATGGGTTATATACCAGTAGATTCCCTCTAAGACCCTTCTGGTCAGGAGAGACCTCCCTCATTTTTAGAAACTGTGGGGATATTTACAAATCAGTGTCCATTACCCTGTAGAGTCACGAGAGGTCTCTGTGATCTCTAATGGAGCAGAACACTACTATATCAAATACTATTGGTCCAGTATTCAGGAGATGGCGGTCAATGTTTTTGTAAAGGTTGACCACTGCTGACTTAAATATAACCGGATATTCAGTGTCGGACTATATCTAAGCACTGGCATGAATATCTAGTTTTTGGCAGTTGCCGGAAGTAATGCGGGCATAAGTACTTAAGTATTGCCATACTAGGAAAGACCAAAGGTTCATCAAGCCCAGCAAAAAGAATGTTGGGTATCATTAGGAAAGGAATTGAAAACAAAAATAAGGATATTATTCTGCCATTGTATCGCTCCATGGTGCGACCGCACCTTGAGTATTGTGTTCAATTCTGGTTGCCGCACTTCAAAAAAGACATAGTGGAATTGGAAAAGGTGCAGAGAAGGGCGACAAAGATGATACAAGGAATGGGATGACTTCCCTATCAGGATAGGCTGAAGAGGCTGGGGCTCTTCAGCTTGGAGAAAGGGCGGCTGAGGGGAGATATGATAGAGGTCTATAAGATAATGAGTGGAATGGAACGGGTCAATGTGGAGCGTCTGTTTACGCTTTCCAAAAATACTAGGACAAGGGGGCATGTGATGAAGCTGCAGTGTGGTAAATTTAAAACGAATCGGAGGAAATTTTTCTTTACTCAACTTGTAGTTAAACTCTGGAATTCACTGCCGGAAAAGCTGGTTAAGGCGGTTAACTGAGCGGACTTCAAAAAAGGGTTGGACGGCTTCCTGGAGGAAAAAGCTATAGAATGTTATTGAATGGATGAGGGAAATTCTTAGGAAATTTAAAAACTACAAGTCCCTGTTAGCAAGTGGATAAGTCTAGGCCTGGATCAGCCCACCCACCTGCCAGGGTTTCTAGTTCCTGTTCTTAGGAAATTCACAACTACAAGTCCATGTGAGCAAGTGGATAAGATTAGGCCTGGATCAGCCTGCACTAAAAAGGTGGAGCCTGCCTGGGGACTCTGGTGACCTCAGTAGGCAGTTCTTACATGTCTCCACTCCCTTATCCCTAGACAATCTTTCTCTCTCTACAAACAAAATTCACTATAACAAGCAAAGTGTTTTGCCAGAAAGTGGAGGATGAACAGGACAAGAAGGCAGCTGTAGAGGTTTGAAGTGACCCGTTTCAAGGAGGGAAATATTGGCCCAGTCCCAGATTTTTGCCAATCTCATCCTTATACGTTATCATTTCACTGGTTTCAATGAGTAGAATCAAGGACTACAAATCCTACACTGCTTTGGAATGTAAGTTTAAAAGGATCAATAACATTGTTCCATTAAAGGCTACTCAACAATCTTTCACAGTTCTTGACAACTGTGATATTCCCTAGCTTAAATCTAAACAAATTCCATTATAGTATAACCCCCAGTATAAAAATTGGTCATCAAACAATATCATGGCCTTTATGGTAGTAAAAAATATTGACTCATATAAGAAAAGGAGATCTCTTGTCATCGTTCCAGGACTTACAACCACATTATGGATTGCCTCAATCTCACTATTATAAATGGTTTCAGTTGAGACATAGTATTGCTACTATGCCCAATAAAGCTAAAGACTCTTAAGAATCTAACATTCAGCAATTTTTTAAAGATTGGATTAGTTGAAGGGCACGTGGAGGGACATTTTTGATATGACGTAGCAAATATGGCCATTTTCAAACCAGAAAAACATCAACGGTTTGTTTCAAAAATGTCCATTTGTTAGATGTTTTGTGCCTGTTTGGACCATTTTTGAAAAAGAAAAAGTCCAAGGGAAAAACGCACAAAAGCAAGCCATTGGGATATATGGGGGGGGGGGGGGGGGGGCAGCATTCTTAGCAGACTGGCCACACAGAGCAGTGGGGCACCCTAGGGGGCACTGCAGTGCACTTCACATAAAAGATCCAAGGTATAGTATTTCTAGGATGGGCGGGACAAATTGCTTGTTCTTTTGGCCGCTGTCGGTGACAGGGTGCTGGACTCGATGGCTCCTTGGTCTGTCCCAGCATGGCGATGCTTATATACCTGGCAAGATCCCAAAAAAGTACAAAACATTTTATACCGCTTATCCCAGAAACAGTGGATTTTCCCCAAGTCCATTCAATAATGGTCTATGGACTTTTCCTTTAGGAAGCTGTCCAAACATTTTTAAAACTCCGCTAAGCTAAACGCCTTTACCACATTCTCTGGCAACGAATTCCAGAGTTTAATTACACGTTGCGTGAAGAAAAATTTTCTCCGATTCGTTTTAAATTTACTACGTTGTAGCTTCATCGCATGCCCCCAGTCCTAGTATTTTTGGAAAGCGTAAACAGACGCTTCACATCTACCCGTTCAACTCCACTCATTATTTTATAGACCTCTATCATATCTCCCCTCAGCCGCCTTTTCTCCAAGCTGAAGAGCCCTAGCCGCTTTGGCCTTTTCTCATAGGGAAGTCATCCCATCCCCTTTATCATTTTCGTTGCCACTTCTCTGCACCTTTTCTAATTCCACTATATCTTTTTTGAGATGCGGCGACCAGAATTGAACACAATATTCGAGGTGCGGTCGCACCATGGAGCGACACAAAGGCATTATAACATCCTCATTTTTGTTTTCCATTCCTTTCCTAATAATACCTAACATTCTATTTGCTTTCTTAGCCGCAGCAGCACACTGAGCAGAAAGTTTCAATGTATCATCAACGACGACACCTAGATCCCTTTCTTGGTCCGCGACTCCTAACATGGAGCCTTTCATGATGTAGCTATAATTCGGGTTCCTCTTTCCCACATGCATCACTTTGCAGTTGCTCACATTAAGCGTCATCTGCCATTTAGACGCCCAGTCTCCCAGTCTCGTAAGATCCTCTTGTAATTTTTCACAATCCTTCCGTGATTTTAACGACTTTGAATAACTTTGTTTCATCAGCAAATTTAATTACCTCACTAGTTACTCCCATCTCTAGGTCATTTATAAATATGTTAAAAAGCAGCGGTCCCAGCACAGACCCCAGGGGAACCCCACTAACTACCCTTCTCCATTGAGAATACTGACCATTTAACCCTACTCTCTGTTTTCTATCTTTTAACCAGTTTTTAATCCACAATAGAATACTACCTCCTATCCCATGACTCTCCAATTTCCTCTGGAGTCTTTCATGAGGTACTTTGTCAAACGCCTGCTGAAAATCCAGATACACAATATCAACCGGCTCACCTTTATCCACAGCCAGTATTTAGTGCCATACCCACATAGCTAACCAGACACAATTATGACTGCTGTTTAAGGAGTTCTACTTTATCAGTTATCTCTAAAGGGACTGGAATTGAATATTGCCAATGCCTGAATAGCTCCCAGCTCTGCCCAAACTCTGTCCCCAGACCACCCAATCACTGCCCAGACAGTGTTACAGTGGTCAGATGCAATATGCAATGGCACTGCCTGGTTAAGTGCCACTGAATATCCCCTTCCAACCCGCATAACGTGATTTAAGTGAGCAGGAGTCTCTGCTGCCCACTTAAATTATTTTGAATATCAGGCCCTATGTGAATACTGTGCTATGTTGCGCCAGACCAGGGGCTTAATTTATAGACAAAAAGGAAATGGAACTGTGGAGCTGGGGGCGGGGACAGGAGCAATGGGAGAAGGGCGGGGGGGGGGGGGGGCTGGATTAGGAAACAGAGTGACTGTTCTCTGCTCTTCTTCAGGCTCACCCCCTGGTTTTCTCTTCCTTGCAAACTGCCTGGTGATGTGGTACTGATTTCTGTTTGTCTTTTTCCAAGGCTGGGGGAAAACAGCTGTCACTTCCAAGTCAGATTCCCTGAGGTCAAGGACAAAGATATAGAGAAAAGAAGCCCCTCAGAGCAAGAGACCTCCGATTATCATTCCGAAGGCTCTGATTCACAGGCTGACAGCTCCGATGATGATGAGAGCACCAGGAAAAAGAAGGAGAAACAGGTCCAGCTGGAGACTTCTGCGAAAGGTTCCACAAAGCAGGTATGAGGGTAGTGGGGAAAAGAGAAGTTCCTGCCACCACTAGAGACCCAGAGGGGTAGCTCCTGATTTCAGCCAAACATGGTTTGGGGAGTTGGTGGGTGTTTGAAGTGATCAGATAACATATTGTTCTCCTATTCTGTTGATGGGAAAAGACCTTGAGGAACTGGGCCTCAGAGGAAATGAGCCTGAGTGGGCCCTGGAAATAGCAACTAGGTATCTCAGCGCTGCTTTATATGGAACAATCTTGTTTGTTAAGAAATTGTCCTTTATTTTGCTTAAGCAAGAGCAGCGTGCACAACTGTCCTAGTTTTCAATCTAGCCACTCATGGAAAATGATGCATGTGGTCAGATCTAGGATTTTAGAAAGGAAGGTGTAGGCAGTGTTGTGTATTATCAGCCTCCTACTCTGACCTCTCCTCCCCACACCCTTTCCACCCACACACTTTCTACCCCTTCCAGGTTCTTGTTCATCTCTTTCTTAGGTTTCTCTCCATCCCCACCTTCTCTCACGTGTTTCTCTCTATCTCCCATTGCCCTTAATTAATCACCATCTCCTTCCTTAATGCCCAAAAGATTCTTCTCCTTCTTCTGTGCTCTCAAGCCCCTCTCCAACATCCTCTCTCCTGTGCTAGAATCCTCTTTGTGCCCCTGCCCTTGGTTTCCTCTCACTGTCTCCTCTTCTTTCACTTAGATTCTTCTTTCACTTAGATCTCCTCCATCTCCCCTCCTCTCCTTCCCATTGCTTTCTTGGGATATGAGCAGAGTGGACACATGATGTGTGTGCACCCTGCCCTCTTGGCTTCTCTTCCACATGAGGACTGTTTCCTTTATAGTCTGGACACACAGGAGCAAGACAGAGGAGGAGAAGCAGAGATTGGCTGTATGTAGCTATTTTGTTCCCATGCTACCAGCTTGCTATTGTAGACCCTGATCCGTCTGCCAGAGAGGAGGGTTGGTGAAGAAAGGTCAACCGTTTGAAAGTGGTAATGTTAATATGACTTTTATCAAAGGGTGTTCTCTGAGGTGGTGACAGAGGGTCATCCCACCGGGTTGACTGCAACTAAAAAAGCCAGCCTGGAGAGAAGGGTCCCTGAGGATGTGGGAAAAGGAGGAAACCCCCTACCTGGCCTGTCTGATAGAGCTTCTGCATGAAGTTAAGCAACCTAGTAACTCTCTACCCTTTCTCCTTCAGACACAGCATTATGAGGTCAGGGCTGGCCCTGTCACTTTGTTGGCTAGGCATCCTTCCAGGGTGGCAGTGTTCAGGGGGTGGCAGGGTAGTCCTGGCAATACAGCAGCAATGAGCCTTTGAATACATGCATGTGCTCAAGGCCAGCTGTGTCCCGCCCTTCTCTGACAGAAAGTTTGCATTGGGGGGGGGGGGGTGCTGCTGCAGGTCTGTAGCTCATATGGTACTCAAAGGCCCTGTGTCACATTTCCTTCTCAGGTGAGGAGGATGGAAGTAACAGCAGCAGCAGGGAAAGGAAAGGGGAGGGGAGGGGAAGAGAGATGCTGGATACCAGGGGAGGGAAGAAGAGATGTTGGATATGGTGGGGGGGGGGGGGGGGGGGAGTGGCAGAAAGATGGGAAAGAGAGGTGTAGGATACAGTGGGAGGAGAGGGGAAAGAGTGATGCTGGTCTATGGGAGAGTACATGGCTGAATGTTTATTTAGGGTGTTACATGCCCTTGTGCCGGCCCTGCACAAGATGCATTACAAACATGTCTGTCTGTTGCTTTCCATCCTCCTCACCTCTAGCTTTTTTGTCTACTCTTTTTCTTGTGATCCATACTGGCCACTATTGCACAACTATTGCACAACCAGTGGCAGTGGTGCTTTCTGTCTGAGTCTAGCCCCTTAAAGGTTCCGGAGCTTATGAGCTACTGGTAGTTTTAATTTCTTTATTGTTTTCAAATTTACAAAATAAACACTTATAAAACAGTAACCCAGCCATGTAATTACAGAGATTGCATTATTCCTTATATACAAAATAAAATATTCCCAACTTCTCTTAGTTTTGCATTCTCTAAAATAAGTAGAAATATAATAAACGATAAGAAAATATAGGTTGCTTTCTTAGACCACAATCCTAGATGGGGGTAAGGAGAAAACTATTTTAAGGAGAAACTACTGGTAGTTTTAAAGATGCTGGTCTGTGAACCTCTGTGCTTTTAAGGGTTCTAACTGAGCTGGAGGTATAAATTGCCAGTACCCCACACTTTACTAAAGTGTGCTAAGTTTCCTGCTGCGGTCAATTAATGTGATTTTGAGAAGTATAGTTAAATAACACAAACCCTGCAGTGGAGGTAGCTTCTCAACATTGCATGCCACTAGAACTTGAATAGTTAAAAATGCACCAATTACCTCACCCAGACTCATTTCTGTCACTCTCCTTTTTTTTTTCTACAGAGACTTGAATATTTCTACCACCCTGCTCAAGCAAATCCAGTCTTCCTCCCCTTCAGCAGAAGAGGTGTGAGTCTCATCCCCACTTACCAGCCTGTCACCCTCTACTACATCTACCCCAAACTCCAGAAATTCTGCCCCCAGCCTCTGCCTCATGCCAGGCGTCAGAAACAGAAAACTGTGAAATCCTGAGTTTCCATGCAGGAGGGGGTGAGGCCTCCACTAACTCTATCCTGGCCACAAAAGGACAAAAAAAATCTGGCTGCCTGGTCCCTTCCTGTGCCATCTTAACACCAAAGAGGCCTACTTGTGAGGGCAAATATATGATTTAAAATAGGGGCTTTTTGCTTCTAAGTTGGAGGCTAGTGGGAATACATCAGATCAAATTTAAGTTAGACGTAAAGAATTCTATCTTCTGTGGGGTCTTTATACACTGAATGAACTGCTCACTAATGACCTTTTCTGTAGTACGTAAGTGTTTTGATGTCAGAGAACTAACTAAGAGAGGGCCTGGAGAGGAAGGGAGAAAAACCAGACTTCTATTTGCAAAAACCAAGATGTTGTTTTGAAGAGGTTGCCTAAAAAGAGCTCACTAAAGTGACATTTCTCTGAAGATTTGTTGAGATTGGCAACAGCATAGATTAATGTGGTTCCCAAGGGTTTTCAGAGCAGTGCCAGATTTTCTGGAACTTTGCTGGTGTCTCAGACACATTTGGCTAATTCAGGGCTGCCGAAAGGCAGAGTTGGGCCCAGGGCAAACAAGGCCCCCACCCCTAGGGTTACCATATGGCTCCAGAAAAAGGAGAACGGATTGAGTCAGCCGGGTTTTACTTCCATTGATTTCCATTGAAAGCAATGGAAGTAAAACCCGGCTGGCTCAATTACTTCCATTGAAAGCAATGGAAGTAAAACCCGGCTGGCTCAATCCGTCCTCCTTTTTCTGGAGCCACACCCCTATGGTCTGCCATTTTATTTATTTTTATTTTTGTTACATTTGTACCCCGCGCTTTCCACACATGGCAGACTCAATGCGGCTTACATGGGGCAATGGAGGGTTAAGTGACTTACCCAGAGTCACCTCTGTCCCTCTCCCCATTACCTGCTTACTGGCATCTCTTTCCTTCCCTTCACACAGGCTAGCATCTCTTCCCCTTCCCCCCTGCAGTCTGGTATCAGTGTCATCCTTCCTTGCTCCCCTTCATTTCTGCGGGCTGCCTGCAGCATCATTAAAGAGAGCAAGCTATCTCTGGCTGGCCCTGAAAGTGTTTCATCTGCTGTGTCTCACCTACGCAGACACAGGAAGTTGTGTCAGAGGAGGCAGGACACAGCAGAGGGAACACTTCTGGGGCTATTGATGCTGCCAGCCCGGCAGCCTGCAGAAACGATGGAGGATTGCTGAAGGGGAGGAGGGAAGGATAACAGCGATATCGGACTGTGGAGCGCACGTCTAGGTTTTTATGGCCAGCGTCTGGCCCTCCTTAGAGGCTGCCCCTCCCCCTCGGTGGTCCTGGGCTAATTCATGAAGTGCAGAGTGTAGAAGGCTCCAGGAGAATGTGCTGGACAATTGGAGAGTATGAGAAATCGCATGGAGGTTTGAAATGACACTTGGAGGAGAGGGGGATAATTCTGTAAAGAAGAAGCTAAAATTTATATATCAAATACAAGCATAAATGGCCAGAATATTGGCAAATACATGCATATGCATGTTCATATGTGTGTAAATACCAAAAATCTGGTTATGTCCTATTCTGTATTGCCAGCTGTAAAATACGTGCTATGCAAGAGGAATATATTTGCAAGGAGGAATATAAATGGGCGGAGTCTGGGCAGAGGGGGAGATTCTATATATGGTGCCTGAAAAATTTGTGTGTAAAAAAATTACGCCTTGGCGTATTCTCTAAAGTATGCCTAAATTTTATAGAATAGATTTAAATTTCCATGTGGTATATAGAATACGTCGAGTGGCTCACCATGCAACCAAATTTGGTCACATCCATTTAGGCCACATTTTACTTGGTGTAAGTGCAGAGCGGGTGCGTTCTATAATAATGCGCATAGATTTTAGAAATGCCCACACCCTGCCCCCTTTTCAACTATGCGACTTAAAATTTAGGCGCACCACATTATAGAATAAACTTAGTGAGTTGTGTGCGTAAATCTCAATGCCAATTAGTGCTGATAATTGCTTGTTAACATTCAATGAACAGCATTGATTAGCTAGTTAACCAATTAAGTTATGTTCATTGCTATAGAATACACCTCGGCTTCCACACAGAATTTCAGGCGCCATATATATAGAATCTGGGGAAGAGTGTAGTTCTCTGGCAATTAGACACAAACATTTCCACAAACTCTATGGCTGGCATAAGTGCTCGCAGCTAAGCACATTTGTGTATATAGACCTAGTTACATTGGTATTCTGTAAGGGAAAATACTTTCCTTTATAGTAGGGTTAACATATGTCCGGTTTTACCCGGACATGTCCTCTTTTTGAGGACACTGTGGAACATCCAGGTGGGTTTTTCCAGCCTGCCCTTTTGTCCGGGTTTGTGGACAAGCGGGCAGGCTGGCTGGCAGGCTGAGGCTGGTGCTGGCACTGGCGGGCTTCAGGGTGTCCTCTCCTCCCCTACCTTATTGTGCCCTGGTGGGCTAGTGGCCTTTTTGGGGCAAGAAAGAATCCCACTCTTTCCTCCCTGGTGATGCCGCTCCCGTTCACTGCCGGCACCGCTTCAAAATGGCTGCTGAGACTCATCTGGACATAATCAGTAACATTCCACTGTATATATAAATAAGATTAGAATAAATGTACATGTATGTAAATAACATATCTCAGCAGATTCATGTGCACTGTTTGTTTACATATACATATATATATAAACATGCACACACAAGTGTAAAGTATTAAATTACTGTGATATTTATTAACACTGTAAAGATTGCCAGACCAAAAATTCTTTCTAAGGTATTTTTTTATGTATTGGGTTTTTATATGTTTGTGTCTAACTTAATTTTGTTTTCTAATAAATATGATCATGAAAAATTAAAAATAAATTCAACTATATGTGGAACCCTTTGGTTATTTTGCTGCAGAGGAGAAATAAATTTAGAAGCTGATGTTCAGTGCTCCAGAACCTAACTGGTTAAAGTTAAATGGACATGTGGGGGTGAATTCTGTATATGGCACCAAAAAAACTGGCGCCGAAAAAAGCACTATTCTATGAGCTGTGCTTAAAGTTAGGCGTGGTTTATAGAATAGCACTTACGCCCAGGAATCGTGCCTAACTTTAGGCGCAGCCATTTGTACCAACTGAAACATAGTACAAATGTACGTACCTCCATTAAGGGCATATCCCCGTTATTCTATAATAACGCACATTAGTTTTAGGAACACCCACATTACATTCATGCCTCTCCCATATCCGCACCCTCTTTTTCCAGTCGCATGTAAAGTATAAGTGCAGATCCTGTTCCTAAATTTATACACATAAATGCCAATTAAATATAATTAGTGCCAATAATTCCTTGTGGAGGAGTAGCCTAGTGGCAGTGCCATAGCGAGGGCTAATGACACCCGGGGCGGGTCGCCGCTGCGCACCCCCCCTCGGGTGCAGCACGGCGTGCACCCCCCTCCACGGCGCACCCCCCTCTGGAGCGACCCCCCCCCCGGAGCACATTCTTACCTGCAGGAGGGCCGATCCGCTCCGAGTGCACGAAGCTCGGAGCTGCGTCGGCCTCGCTGGTTCCCTGCTCTCTCTCTGCCCCGGAACAGGAAGTAACCTGTTCCGGGGCAGAGGGAGCAGGGAACCAGCGGGGCCGGCACCCCCTGAGCGCGTGCACCCGGGGCGGACAGCCCCTCCCGCCCCCCCCCCCCCTTCCTACGCCACTGCCTAGTGGTTAGTGCAGTGGACTTTGATCCTGGGGAGCTGAGTTCAATTCCCACTGCAGCTCCTTGTGACTCTGGGCAAGTCACTTAACCCTTCATTGCCCCTGGTACAAAATAAGTACCTGAATATATGTAAACCGCTTTGAATGTAGTTGCAAAAACCTCAGAAAGGCAGTATATCAAGTCCCATTTCCCTTTCCCTTGTTAAAAGCCAATTATTGGCGCTAATCTGCTATTTATTCAACTAAATTGTGCATGCGCCCAAATTTACACATAAAATTTCTGGTGACTTTAATAGAATTATGTGATTAACAGGGAAATTTGAAAAATCTACCCAGTTAAAGGGGGAAGTTATCAACATGGGTTACTGTTAAGATGTTATTTTACTGTTAATACCAGTTATTACTAACTAAGGGGTAGATATTCAAGCCGGCAGTGGTGAGTATTTTTTTTGGCTGCTGCCAGCATTATCCCTGGAACTTCAATGCAGGGCCAGGTTCAAACACCAGCACTGAATATCCAGGTTTGTGCAGCCAGCTATCTCTTATCCAGTTAAGGGGTTCTTTTACAAAACTGCAGTAAAAAGTGACCCACGGTAGTGTGGGAGCATGAAAATTGCCACTCACCAGGCCACTTCTACTGCAACAGAAATTTCCATTTAAATGGAAATCATAAGTGGCCATGCGCTAATGAAAATATTGATGCGCGGCAATTTACTGCCTGAGCCCCTACTGTCTCCTATGTAGTAGGTGGTAAGGGCTCACGCACTAACCCGGCAGCAATTGGACAGCGAGCACCGATGGACGATTACCGCTGGGCACGTCTACTCCCTGCCCCCTGCGCTAGAAAATAGAAAAATATTTTCCGGAGTGGGAAATGCCGTGTGGCAAACACAGAACTACCGCAGGGTGCCATGGTGTGCCACATGGTAGTGTTGTTTTGCTACACGCTACCCATGTGATAACCCTACCTTGCCTTTGTAAAAGGGCCCCTAAGTGCGATATTTAACCCTTAACTTCCTAAGGGGTCCTTTTATTAAGCCGTGGCAAAATGTGGCCTTTGGTAGTGTGGGTGCGTGTTTTTGGTACGCACCGAGCCAGTTTTTACCGTGTCTAGGAAAAAGGTTTTTTTTTTCCAGTGGACCAGGAAAAGGGCCTGCAGTAAAATTGAAACCAGTGGTTGGGAAGACTTTCTTATGAAGAAAGACTAAGGAGGCTAGGGCTTTTCAGTTTGGAGAAGAGACGGCTGAGGGGAGACATGATAGAGGTATATAAAATATTGAGTGGAGTGGAACAGGTGGATGTGAAGCGTCTGTTCACGCTTTCCAAAAATACTAGGACTAGGGGGCATGCGATGAAACTAGAGTATAGTAAATTTAAAACAAATCGGAGAAAACTTTTCTTCACCCAACGCATAATTAAACTCTGGAATTCGTTGCCGGAGAACGTGGTGAAGGCGGTTAGCTTGGCAGAGTTTAAAAAGGGGTTAGATGGTTTCCTAAAGGACAAGTCCATAAACCAATACTAAATGGACTTGGGAAAAATCCACAATTCCAGGAATAACATGTATAGAATGTTTGTACGTTTGGGAAGCTTGCCAGGTGCCCTTGGCCTGGATTGGCCGATGTCGTAGACAGGATGCTGGGCTTGATGGACCCTTGGTCTTTTCCCAGTGTGGCATTACTTATGTACTTATGTACTTAGTGTGTGCCTATTTACTGCCTGAGCCCTTAATGCCACCCATTGATCTAGCAGTAAGGGCTCATGTGCTAAACATGCAGTGACCCGTCAGCATATGACAACTGCCAATAAACACCAGAAACGCTGTGCACGGTAGGAAATAAAAAAAATACTTTGTCCGGCAGTATGGGTGCGCAGCAAGTCCGAAATTACTTCCAGGGGGGGGGGGGGGGCACGCTAGCCTGGCAATAGTCTCATTTTGCCACACAATGCATGCACGTAGAGCCTACTGAGTCTTTGTAAAAGAGCCCCTTATTTAGGTTTGGATTCAGTGAATGGCATTCAAAATTTAGTGCCGAAAAAAATCAGTGCTGAACAGTATTATATAGTGGGTGTTTCGAGATCAGCGCCATTATAGAAATATTGTGTTGCTCCGGAATCAGCGCTCACCTTTGGCTGTGAGGTTACACCAACTGAAACCAGGTGTAAAGTCATTTCTGCCCCATTTTGGTGCCTTGCATCTGTTAGAATGCTTTTCCATGCTGAAAATTTGGTGTGCAAGTAGTGCCTATCATTCGGCGTCATATATAGAATTCCCCTGTTAGAAACTAGGTTTTGTTGCATAAAATGGGACCTGTGCTAAACTAGCATGAGTTAGTGGTAAAATAACACACCTTAACGGTAGCTCACTTTAATAATTTCCCCCTTAGTGTGAAATATTTCAGTCTGGTAACCAGAGGTGATATTGTGATGCCATAATGCCTCATTCCACCAATGCCTAAGAGTCAACCTCAATCAGTGATGTCACAATGGCTTGATTGCCCTATACTTGGCTCAACTTTATTACATATAGCAGTGATTTTGATTTCTAGAGACATCTTTTTCTTTAATTAAGAGGGAAGTTATCAAATGGGTTACCATTAAGACAGTGTGCGGCGGCATCCAAAAAAGCAAACAGGATGAGGAAGGGATGCAAAATATGACCAAAAATAATATAATGCCTCTGTATTGCTCCATGGTGCAACCTCACCTTGAGTATTGTGTTCAGTTCTGGTCGCTGTATCTCAAAAAAGATAAGCGGAATTAGAAAAGGTTCAAAGAAGAGCGACCAAAATGATAGGATGGAACTGCTTCCATATGAGGAAAGGTTAAAGAGGTTAGGACCAGGGGCGTATCTGGACTCCGGCGGTATGGGGGGCCAGAGCCAGAGGGAGGGGGCACATTTTAGCCCCCCCACCACTGTCAGACCCCCCCCCCCCCGCCACCAACGACTCTCTCCACCCCCCTCCCGCCGCCAACCGTCCCCCGCTGCCGTTGCTTACCTTTGCTGGCGGGGGGGGGGGGGGGGGGGGCCCAACCCCCGCCAGCCGAGGTCCGCTTCCATCTGCCACTGCCTTAAAAACTATTTCTTCAGCTGGCGGGGGGACCCCAAACCCCTGCCAGCCGCCCCGAGGTGTTTAAAGTTCATCTTCGGCCTCCGTGGCCGTGCTGTTGTTGATAGCAGCTGTTGAATCCAGTTCGGAGTGTGACGTTGCAGCACGTGTCATGTGTCATGTGCGTTGTCATGTGTTTTTCATGTGTGATCAAGGTGCAGTATTCTGCTAGCGTATACTATTTGCAACCATTTTGGTTTTGTTTTTTTCACTAGATAGTGTATTGGTGTTTTAGAGCCTGGTGTAATTACAGTGCTGCCTTTCCACGCATAAGGTTGTAGCTCGTCCTGTCCTTGGAATTAGTGCTGTTTTGGTTTGATAATGTTCTGAGTGTGTTTTTGCACAAGTTTGTGTATAGTGTTTTGCAGTAGAGAGATTGTGTGTTGGCCGTACTAAGGTGACATCATTTATTTATTTGGGATTTGCTCACACCTTTTCAGTAGTAGCTCAAGGTGAGTTACATTCAGGTACACTGGGCATTTCCCTGTTCCTGGAGGGCTCATAATCTAAATTTGTACCTGAGGCAATGGAAGTTTAAGTGACTTGCTCAAGGTCACAAGAAGCAGCAGCAGTGGGATTTGAACCAGGCACTGCTGGATGTCAAGACCACTAGGCCATACTTCCACTCTGCTAAGTTTGGATTTACATGCGCATCTTGTTAGGCAATATTCTATAAACATGCACGCCTAAATCTTTTAGGGGCCTCTGCACTAGAAAGTCAGGTCTGATTTTCTATAGCGTTTGGAGATGGCGTGCACTGAGGGTGGAGCTACCGCTGGCACCCATGTTCCAAGTTACCACGTGGCAAACAGGCTTGCTGCCAGCCATTGGTATTAGGCTCAGAAGTATACTGGAGCGGGCTCTCACGGGCTACCGAGAGCCATTTGTTAAGAATTTTGGGAGCCAGTTGTTAAAGTAGCCCCCCCCCCCATGGCTACTTTAACAACTGGCTCCCAAAATGTGGGCTCGGGCCCCCTCCTGAATTTTCTTTTACCTTGCTGGTAGGGATGCTGAGCTCTGCCAGCCAAGTAAATAGCCTGCTGCTAAGTACATAAGTGTTGCCATACTGGGACAAACCAAAGGTCCATCAAGCTCAGCATCCTGTTTCCAACAGTGGCCAATCCAAGTTACAAATATCTGGGAAGATCCCAAAACAGTACAGTACATTTTATCCTGCTTATCCTAGAAATAAGCAGTGGATTTTCCCCATCTTAATAATGCTGTTGTTGATAGGAGCTGTTGACTTATGGACTCTTCTTTTAGGAAGCCATCCAAACCTTTTTTAAGCCCCACTAAGGTAACTGCTTTTATCACATTCTCTGGCAACGAATTCCAGAATTTAATCACACGTTGAGTGAAGAAATATTTTCTCTGATTTGTTTTAAATGTACTACTTTGTAGCTTCATTGTGTGCCCCCTAGTCCTAGTATTTTTGGAAAGAGTAAACAAGCGATTCACGTCTACCCATTCCACTCCACTCATTTTTATAGACCTCTATCATATCCCACCTCAGCTGTCTTTTCTTCAAGCTGAAGAGCCCTAGCCGCTTTCGTCTTTCCTCATAGGGAAGTCGTCCCATCCCCTTTATCATTTTCATCACCCTTCTCTGTACATTTCTAATTCCACTATATCTTTTTTGAGATGCGGTGACCAGAATTGAACTCAGTATTCGAGGTGTGGTTGCACCATGGAGTGATACAAAGGCATTACAATGTCCTTATTTTTGTTTTCCATTCCTTTCCTAATAATACCTAACATTCTATTTGCTTTCTTAGCCTCTGCTGCACACTGAGTAGAGGGTTTCAACGTATCATCAATAATGACACCTAGATCACTTTCCTGGTTGGTGACTCCTAATGAGCATGCTGCTCAGATCCAGAAGTGGGGAGTGGTGGCAGTCCATTTATTGGCTGGTGGGGTTCAGCATCCCTGACAGCAAAGGTATGCCTGCCTAGCATGCCCGCACAAGGGGGGGGGGGGGGGGAAGAGGCATATGTTGCTCCCCCCCAAAAAAAAAAAAACAAATTACAGGACTGGCTACACCCAGAGAGAGAGAGAGCCTGTTGTTAAAATTTAACTAGCATACCCCTGATCACACCTAAGTGCTTATATACTCAGCTGCACAAGCATTCTAAAATGAAAAGTAGGTGCTTTCCTTTATAGTATATGCACTTATCGGGTGCCTTCTGAGCACCTGTATATTTAGGTGCACTGTTACAGAATTACCCCCAGGGAAACTAATTGTCCTTTTGAAAGTTTCAGTCTCAGCATGGCCTACAAGTGCTTAACTACCAGCAGAGTTCACAGGTACAAACGCCCCTGGAAGCATAGGAGCCAGCTCTGTGGGTGCTTGAACACCCACAATATTAAACAAACTCTTTGACTGTGTCCATGGAGAGGTAATTTCCAATATATTTAGTACCCCCAGTAATTTTGAAAAAGTTGGCTCCTATGCCTGGAAGTACATGCAGGAAGTTTTCCCCCGCACTGTAGAGGAGTGACCTAGTGGTTTGAGCACCAATCTTGACATCCAGAGGTGCCCGGTTCATAATCCTGCTGCTGCGCCTTGTGATCTTGGGCAAGGAGCTTGGGAAATACTCAGTGTACCTCAATGTAACTCACCTTGAGCTACTACTGAAAAAAGAGTGAGCAAAATCCAAATAAGAAATGCAGATCTAAATTTAGATGAATTTTCGCCTAAAATGTTAAGGCCTAATATTTACCCGAGGCGGCCACCATTAAAAATAAAGCACCAGATCTGGCACTTAATACATATATTCAGCACACTATCCATTTAAGGGGCCCTTTTACTAAGCCGCACAAGTGCTTACGCGCGCCCTATGCACGTAAATTCCAAGTTACCACCTGGCTACTGCGTGACCCGGGCAGTAATTTCATTTTTGACTTGCGACAGAAAATATTTTTATTTTCTGGCGCAAGGGCGGTAATCGGCATTTGAACACGCATTGATCATTACTGCCCGGTTAATGCGTGAGACCTTACCACTAAGTCAACGGCGGGCAGTAAGGTCTGAGACCCAAAATGAATGTGTGCCAATTTTCATTTTGCCGCAAGTCCATTTTTGCCCCCCCCCCCAAAAAAAAAGCATTTTATACAGGTGTGCTGAAAGATGATTCTGCTTGTGGCCAAAATACGTGCCTACAATACTGCAGGCACGTATTTCAACGCAGGGCCGTGCCTAGGGTCTCTGGCGCCCCCCTGCAGACTATCAGTTGGCGCCCCTACCCCCCGTGAAAATGATCACGCCCCCCCCCCCCCCCAGTGAAAATGATCGCTCACCACTTGCCACACTGACAGGAATTGTCAGCAATATTCTTAGAAACAAATTGCTATACATTGCAAAATAAGATAGCAGATGTAAATTCTCAAAGTGGACATATTCCAAACGCTATTTAGACAAAAATTAAACTGAACCCCCAAGATGCCAGACTCTGCATACAATGCAACACCACAGAAACAGAAAATGTCCCCTAGTACTGTGCAAAATATAAAGACTGCAGATGTAAATTTGAAAAAAACTAACAAGAACCAATCACCACTTTACAAATTAACAAATAGAAATAAAACAAATATAGAAAATAAAATAATACCATTTTATTGGACTAATACATTTAGCTTTCAGAGGCCAAAACATCCTTCCTCAGGTCAATACAGTATAGTGCTGTTACAGTATCCTATCCTGACCTGAGGAAGGGGGTTTTGTTCTCCGAACGTTAGTCAAAATGTATTAAAAATTAGTCCAATAAAAAGATTACCTATTATAAACATTTATTAACACAGCTACAATACTACTATATCCTAAAGCAAAAAAATAAAAGTAAATATTTTATTTACAGTTTGTTGTCTCTGGTTTCTGCTTTCCTCATCTTCTTTTCACTGTCTTCCTTCCTTCCATCCAGCATCTGTCTTTGTTCTCTCTCTGCCATCCAGTGTCTGCCCTCTCTGCTGTCCCCTTCATCCAATGTCTGCCCTCTCTCCCTGCTCCTTCCATCTACATCTGCCCTCTATCTCTGCCCCTTCCATCCACCATCTGCCCCTGTCTGCCCTCTCTCTCTCCCCCTTCCATTCACTGTCTGCCCTTTCTATCGCTTCCATCCACTGTCTGCCCTTTCTCTCTGTCCGCTCAATCCACCATTTGCCCTCCCTCTCCCATCCATCTAGGGTCTGCCCTCCCTCTCACTCCCCCTTCCATCTAGGATCTGTCCCCTCTCTCTGCCCCTTTTTTTCAGCCCCCAGTTCCAGCCCCACTATCCCACCAGTCCCCAGTTTCAGCCCTAGCCCTTTTCTCCCACCAGTCTTGAGCTTCGGCCCCCAGCCACATTTCCCTGTCCCCTTTTCAGCCCCCAGTTTCAAACCCAGCCCTTTTCTCTCACTAGTCCCGAGCTTCAGCCCCAGCCACTTCTCCCTGTCTTCTTTTCAGCCCCCAGTCCCCACAGTTTCAGCTCTTGTCCCTTTTCAGTCCCCAGTCCCAGGACTAGCCCCCTTATCCCACCTACCCTCCTTTTCAGCCCTCAGTTCCAGCTCCCTTCATCCACATGCCTTGCATTAGGGCCTCCCCTTTCAGCCCCAGACCCCATCTGGGCTCCCCTCTCCATCCCCTTCTCCCATCTGGGCACCCCAACCCCTTCTCCCATCTGGCCACCCCATCCCCTTCTGCCATCTGGGCTCCCCACCCCATCCCCTTCTGTCATCTGGGCACCCCACCCCATCCCCTTCTGCCATCTGGGCTCCCCTCCCCATCCCCTTCTGTCATCTGGGCTCCCATCCCCTTCTGTCATCTGGGCACCCCACCCCATCCCCTTCTGCCATCTGGGCTCCCCTCCCCATCTGGGCTCCCCTCCCCATCCCCATCCCCTTCTGTCATCTGGGCACCCCACCCCATCCCCTTCTGTCATCTGGGCTCCCCACCCCATCCCCTTCTGTCATCTTGACTCCCATCCCCTTCTGTCATCTAGGCTCCCCTCCCCATCTGGGCACCCCACCCCATCCCCTTCTGTCATCTGGGCTCCCCTCCCCATCCCCTTCTGTCATCTGGGCACCCCACCCCATCCCCTTCTGTCATCTGGGCTCCTCACCCCATCCCCTTCTGCCATCTGGGCTCCCCTCCCCATCCCCTTCTGCCATCTGGGCTCCCCTCCCCATCCCCTTCTGTCATCTGGGCTCCCATCCCCTTCTGTCATCTGGGCACCCCATCCCATCCCCTTCTGTCATCTGGGCTCCCCTCCCCATCCCCTTCTCCCATCTGGGCACCCCATCCTCTTCTCCCATCTGGGCTCCCCACCCCATCCCCTTCTGTCATCTGGGCACCCCATCCCCTTCTGTCATCTGGGCACCCCACCCCATCCCCTTCTGCCATCTGGGCTCCCCTCCCCATCCCCTTCTGTCATCTGGGCTCCCCTCCCCATCCCCTTCTGTCATCTGGGCACCCCTGATCCGACCCGACTACCAGCTCCGTCGAGATGACAGTGGGTGGGGGGGGGGTGCTCCGCTCCCGCTGCTCCCACCCTACCTTCTTAAAAAAAAAGAAATCAGTAAAGCGGCGTGGCAGGCAGCGCAGCTTCGCGTCTGCCCTGCTTGTAAAACAAGTAGATCTCCTCGTCGGGCCTTCGCTCACTGGGTCCCGCCCTCCTCTGAGGTAACTTCCTATTTCCTCGAGGGCGGGACCCAGTGAGCGAAGGCCCGACGAGGAGATCTACTTGTTTTACAAGCAGGGCAGACGCGAAGCTGCGCTGCCTGCCATGCCGCTTTACTGATTTCTTTTTTTTAAAGAAGGTAGGGTGGGAGCAGCGGGAGCGGAGCACCCCCCACCCGCTGACACCCGGGGCGGACCGCCCCCACCGCGCTCTTGGTTCCCTCAGTGTCCGCCTTCTTCTGACGTCAGAAGAAGGCGGGACACTGAGGGAACCAATGAGTGCAAGGGAAGGGAGACGTCGACAGCGCTTTCACCGACGCTGCTGCAGCCTGCGACCGAGGTAATTTAAAGTCCTCGGCGGCGCGGGGCGAGGGTAAGCACCGCGGTGGCGCCCTCCAGAGGTGGCCCCCCCCTGCGGCGCTTACCTCGCTTACCGCATCGGCACGGCCCTGTTTCAACGCACATTAGTAAAAGGACCCATAAGTTGGGCCTCTGAATATACATGTAAGCAGTAGCTGCACCAGTGGCTATCGGTTTGTAGAGCCCTCTAGTGGTTCAATTAATATATGTCTTTTTTATGCTATTCAGTACTTTCCAGGGAAGGAAGGAAGGAGACCTCAAATTGGAGGAAAAACTAAATAGTCCATAATGGAACAAAACAAAAACATCCAGGGCTATAAGTTGGGTGCTTTGGTGGAAATCTGTTTTATTAACAAATAAACAATAAAAAATGCCCTAAATAACCAGATGACCACTGCAGGAATAAAGGAATGACACCCCTTTACCGGTCATTGACCCCCTCCTACCCTGCAAAGATGTTAATGAAATAGTACATACCAGCCTTTATGACAGCTGCAGATGTTATGGTCACATAGGAGCTGATTCTGTGGGTGCTGTGGGTGCTTGAGCACCCCCAATATTGAGAAAATTCCCTGTTTGTGTCTAAGGAAGGGTTATTTTCACTGGGCTTAGCACCCCCAATAATTTTGAAAAGTTGGCTCCTGTGCAGCCAGTCCTATTAGAGCAGTAAGCTGTTTCCTGGAATAACCTAGTGGTCAGTGTAGTGTATTATAGAGAAGGTGACCCAGGCCCATAATCCACTCTAACTATTAAACTTGTGGTAGAAAATGTCAACCCCCCCTCCAAACCTCCTGTATCCACATATAGGTAACAGCTGCAGTCATAAGGGCTACTGTAGTGGTATATAGTTGTGTACAGTAGGTTTTTTGTGGGTTTGAAAGGCTCACCATACAATATAAGGGGGTAATGGTGAAATGTGTACCTAGGATATTTTATGTGAAGTGCAGTGCCCCCTAGGTTGCCCCACTGCTCTGCTGGGATGGCTGTGTGGCCAGTCTACTAGGAAAGCCGTTTCCCCGTACATTCCAATGGCTTGATTTTGTGCGTTTTTCACTTGGACTTTTTTTTTTTTTTAAATGGTCCAGAAAGATAGATGTACTAAGCATAACAACATCTAGGAAATGGTAATTTTCAAAGAAAAAAGATAGACATTTTTCTGGTTTGAAAATGGTTATTTTCACTACTTGACTTTTGGACATTTTCAGCAACACGTCCAAAGTCGGATTTAGACATTATATTGAAAAAGCCCCTCTAAGTCACCATACTAACACCTTTTAGTTATAACTAGGAAAGAGATGGTTAGACCCTCCCCAATAGTCACTATCACTTGCTAAAATGCATCTAAAAACTAGTGATTTGGCTATGAAAAGGATATTATTATTATTATTATTGCATTTATATTATTATTATTATTATTTATTACATTTGTACCCCACGTTTTCACACCTACTTGCAGGCTCAATGTGGCTTACATAGTACCATGAGGCGTTAGTTGCCTTCAATGATAAACATATACAACTTGATATTATTGTCAAAGAGGTTCATGTGTTACAGATATATTAGGAGAGTCATTGAGAAGAAGAGTTATACAGTGTTCGTTACGGGATTTGGTTTTGTTGTGTTGCTGGATTCAGGCTCCTAGGTTGGGTCAGTAGGGTAAGCCTTTTGGAATAAGATGGTCTTTAGTGATTTCCGGAAGTTAAGGTGGTCATGGATTGTTTTCACAGCTTTTGGGAGGCCATTCCATAGTTGTGCACTTATGTAGGAGAAGCCGGATGCGTAGGTTGTTTTGTATTTCAAGCCTTTGCAATTTGGGTAGTGTAGGTTTAGGTATGATCTAGCAGAACTGACTCTGTTTCTTGTTGGTAGGTCTATGAGGTCTATCATGTATCCTGGAACTACACCGTATATGATCCCACATTACCTCAAAAATAGGCTCGAGTTCAATGTGGCTTACAGATTAGACTAAAGATACAGCGTATAGAGTGCAACAATATTGGACTAGTCTACTACAGTGACTAAGAATTACTGAACATCTGTACAATATTGATGGATTCATAAATGAACTGCTAATATTGTACATACTGACAGAGTCGCAATAAGAACAGAAAACCGGAATTGTCAGCTGTTTGTTACAGTATAGATTAATGAGATGAATTTTGAAATGAATTTGAAAAGAAATGGGATTTCAGCAGTTTACAGAATTGTAAGTAGTTTGGACGAGATCTAACAGATTTAAGAAGAGAGTTCCAACATTTGTTTCCAATAAAAGTGAAATCAGCAGATAGAACTAATTTGTATACTATCACGCTTTCAAAGTTTGGTGGACGAAGTAAAAGGGAGTCTCTAGCTTCAAGGGAGACTTTATGTGAAGATATCGCTATTAAATGTTCATATGATCTGGAGTCAGTCCATGAAGGATTTGTGAAATGAAGGTACACAGCTTGAATGAGATCCTGGCTTTAATGGTGAACCAATGTAATTTCATTAATAAAGGAGTGGCTCGCTCAAAATGAGGAAGTTTGAAGATAAAATGAGCAGCTGTGTTTTGTATAGTTTGGAGTCCTTTTAAGACCTGCTCCTTACTCCCTGAATAAATGGCAATGAAGTAATCTAGCTGGGAGAGAACTAGAGATTGAACTAGTAGTCAAAGCTCCAGCTGCAAAGTAAGGTCTGATGTGTTTTAACTTCCAGAGGGTTGTGAATGACTTGGAAATTACTCTGGAAATATGGGGTTCAAATGTGAGATGAAAACACCTAGAATCTTCAGAGTGGATTCCAGAGGACAGGAAATCTGGTCAATGGTGAATGAATTAAAGGAAGTGGGATCGTATGGATTAGTAATGACCAGAAATTTGGTTTCATCCCTATTGAGTTTTAATCTGAATTCAGATGCCCAGGACTCCATGAGGTCGAGGCCTAAATTAATTTGGTGCAAGATTTCAGAAATGTGTTCAATAAAAGGGAAGTAGATAGTGACATCATCTGCATATATGAAGGTTTTGAAACCTGCAGATTCCAATCTACTACCTAGGGGGGACATCATTATGTTGAATAAGATAGGGGAAAGGGTAGAGCCCTGGGGTAGAGGATGACACGGGGACAAAGTTTGTCCCCGTCCCTGTGGGTTCTGTCTCCATCCCCACCCCGTCCCTGCAGGTTCTGTCTCCATCCCCGCAGACCCTGCCTCCATCCACACCCCATCCCCGCAGGTTCTGTCCCCATTCCCGCCCTGTCCCCTTGGGCTCTGTCCTCATCTACAGAAGCCTTGAACACTTACGATTTTATATTTAAATCTTTTTATTAAAGTATAAAAAGGAACTATATGCTGTGCAACTGTTGTATATAAATTACAAATAGAAAACAATAATAACATTGAGCAGCTATAATAACCCTCCTTCCTACCACCACCCTCAACCCTTCCAACTAGAAAATGATGCGGGGACAAAGTTTGTCCCTGTGGGCTCTGTCTCCATCCCCGCCCCGTCGCTGTGGGATCTGTCCCCGCCACATCCCTGCGAGCTCTGTCCCCGTCCCCATCCCCGCGGTTACTGCGGTTCCCCGTCCCCATATCATTCTCTACCCTGGGGCACTTCACAATCCGAAGACCAAAAAGGAGACAGAGAGCCTGCCATCTTCACTTGATATGATCTGAGCTTAAGAAAACTTTGAAATCACTGGAAAACATTATCACTCAGGCCAAAATGATCTAATATGTTTGTTCTACCATGTCAACCGCACTAGACATGTCAAATTGCATCAGGATTATTTTTTTGCTGGAGCTAATTTCTTTCTTAAATACAGTTATGGATTATTATAATATAACATGTGTTGGTTTAAAAAAAGTAAGGAGAATTAGAAATAAGAGCAAAGAAAAACAGAAACAAAAAAGGGTATGTTTGTTGAATCTAGAGAATCTGCAGATATGTAGGTAAAATAAATGTACCATCTAGGGAGGAAGGAAGGCAAAGAACTTAGGACTGGAGTATTTTAAGGTTCCCCTTGCCAGTAGCACTCAGTGAGCAGCTTTACCTCCTTGTACCGAAATTTCATTCTTTTGTTGACTCTTAATGTGGGGCCCTGAGGCAAGTCACTTCATTGTTTGAGTAATATTACTGAGTCTACACTGCCCTAATACTTGTCTTTTGTAACAATTCAATTTTTGTTTTGCATAAAAGTTTCAAAAGGAACAAATTCATCCACGATTACTACTGAAAGCTTGTTGTACCAACCGGGATCTTCCACCATCACATGCAGTCTCTAGGTGGCACTGTATGATAAATGTTTGGCTGCTCTGTGCCTGTAGACCAGAGATTTTCAACCTTTTTCATCTCACAGCACACTGACAAGGCGCTAAATTTGTCAAGGCACACCATGAGTTATCCTCTAGTTCTACCACCTTCCCATCTCTGGAAAAGGTTTGTTTGTAGATTTATATCTTTCAAATATTTGAATGTCTGTATGTATCATCCCTGTCTCTCCTTTCCTCCAGGGTACAACATGGTCAGGTCCTCAAGTCTCTCCTCATATGTCTTCCATTTTGGTCGCTTTTCTCTGAATCACTTCAAATCTTTTTACATCCTTAGCAAGATATGGCCACGACCTCCAAAACTGAACACAAATACTCCAAGTGGGGCCTCACCAACGACTTGTATAGGGGCATCAACACCTCCTTTCTTCTGCTGCTTAAACCCCTCTCTATGCAGCCTAGCATCCTTCTGGCTGCAGCCATCACCTTATTGCACTGTTTCTTCAACTTCAGATCCTCGGACACCATTACCCCAAGGTCCCACTCCTGAGCTGTACTTATCAATCTTTCTCCTCCTATCTGGTACATCATCTTTGGATTTCTGCACCCCAAGTGCATCACATTTTAACTGAATAACCCTATAACCATATAGAGAGGACAAAAATTGAACACTAATAATAAGAAAAAATTTTGTCAAAAAACTTGTCAGTAAGAAATGATCATGCTAGTCTATAACGTATAATTAGCCGTTAGCCTCCGGTATCCTCTTCCACATGGATCTGGCACGATGGCACACGTTGTCGGTGCTGAGCTCACTGCTGTCTAGCGCTCTTGCATTTCCTGCTTTGCAGGAAGCTCGTTTGGGCCAATGACTGCGGGTATCTTCATGTTCATCCAGGCTGCTACCTTCTTCAGCTCTCCGGGACTCCCCCTGACGTACTCCGTCTGAACCTATTTCCACCCGGCCTGCCGCATGATTGCTATAGTCTCCTGTCCCGACCACCACAGCAGCGCCTTGGGGTCCACTTAGTAATTGCGTCTAAACACCATAGAGTGAACGGATCACTTCACCACTCATCTCAGGGGCAGATTTCATCTACACTTCCATCCAATTATGGATCGCCTTGCCGAGAGCTGTTCAACAAACCAGAACCGTCTCAGCATTGGGAATCTACCTAGGATCAGCCTATCTTGGAAAGCCTTCTTTAAGGATTCAACATATAATCTAAAGTCCTTCCTAATAACATATCCGTGGGACCATTTTAGACTCTTTAACCTTTCCCTTTTTCTTTTTTTACCCTGTTCCTTCTATCCTATCAAATTTGATTGTAATTGTATAACAACTGGTCTGGCGTTAGCCTCATTAGTACATTGTAAGCCACTTTGTGCCTGCAAAACTGTGGGAAAAACTGGGGTATAAATGTGCTAAATAAATAAATAAATAAATTAATAAGAAACTTAACTGCCCATGGAGGCTACCACTTGCTATTTAACCCAAAAAGATATTCTATCAGAGGTCTCAAAAAAAACAGAAAAAAAGAAGTGGTAAAAAACAACTCTAAACAGAGAAAAAATTACCACCAAAAAATTTGGTTTAACTACATAAAAAAGCCAATTGCTAGCTTAATCATATCTCACTGAAACAAAAAATAATTTGAAATGGGCTTAGAAAATGACATCCCTACTACTCTTGATGTACAGTCTCTCTATATTATGATACTGTAGGTTGAAGCATTGGGAGTTATATGCTCTATACTTGATTTACATCCTAGACCCTGGGCAGTTCCTACAGAATTTGTGATGAGATTAGCTACTCTTGCCTTGAGAAATAACCAATTTTATGTTTGAAGACACCATTTATTTACAACTTTCTGGCATTTTGTCATGGGTGCTTCATTTGCACCTTCAATTGCGAATTTGTTTATGGCTCAGCTGGAACAATCTAAAATTTATCAGTTAGAGGAGTTTGGCCAGGTGTTGGTATGGCGCAATTCTGAAGAACCGTTAGCTCAATTTGTTGTGAAGCTTAATGCCTGTCATAACACCATTACGTTTCAGTGTAAAGCCATCAACAAGTGAGTCATTTCTTAGATGTAATGGTTAAAGTGCAACATGGGACATCTGAGACTTGTGTTTTCTCAAAATCTACTGATCGCAATACTCTTCTGACCTTTGAGAGTATGCAGCTGTTTCATACTAAAAACTGTTTACCTTTTGCTCAGTTTTTACACTACAGATGGGTGTGCGATTTTACTACTGGGTACGAATGAACAGCTGTTCAACTCATTTCATTTCATTTTATTAATATTTATAAACCGCTTTATCTAGAGTGGTGCACAAATAAACATACATAAAAAGAAAAAAGATCACATAAAAAGCTCATAAGTTCAAAATAAACAAACTCAAAGAAAAAATAATGGATAGAGGTTATCCCAAGCAAAGAGTTTGGCAGGCATATAAAAGAGATCTTTACAACAACTGTGAATTATTATTGTGAGAGAGAGATAAAGAGAATATGGAACCAGTGATATCTTGTATTCTTAAATATAACCATTTGCTCCCTAAGGGTCCTTGTACTTGCGGTAGTGTAGGCACGGGTTTTAGGCATGCGCCAATCCATTGTTTAGCCCACCTTTAAAAAAGCCTTTTTAAAATTATTGCCGAAAATGGACATACGGCAAAATCAAATTTGCCGCGCATCCATTTTGGGTTTGAGACCTTACCGCCAGCCATTGACCTAGCGGTAAAGTCTCACATGGTAACCGGGTGGTAATGACCAATGCGTGCCAAATGCCACTTGGTGCGCATAGCTGATGCGCGCCAGAAAATAAAAAATATTTTTTGGGCACGCGTAGTGGATGTGCACCAAAAATGAAATCACCACAAGAGCCATGTGGTGACTCCACAAGAGCCTCATGGAAATAGGAAGTTACATTAGAGGGCGGGACACAGTGAGGGAAGGGCTGACGCAACAAGGCGATTTGCTTCATTTACAGCAGAGCAGACGCGAGGCGCTTCACAGATTTTTTTTAAAGGCTGGGTGCTGGCTGGGTGGCAGGAGAAGAGGGTCATATGTCGACGGAGCTGGTAGGCAGGTGGGGACTGGGTTGGGGAGGGGGGAAGCTCAGATGGGAGAAGGGGGACTGGGTCTGGGGGGGGCTCGGATGGGAGAAGGGGACTGGGTCTGGGAGGGCTCAGATGGGAAAAGGGGACTGGGACTGGGGGGGGGCTCAGATGGGAGAAGGGGACTGGGTCTGGGTGGGGTAGGGTGGGGAGGGGAGGGGCTCAGATGGAAGAAGGGGACTGGGTCTGGGAGGGGCATTCAGATGGGAGAAGGGGCCTGGAGCTGGAAGGGGTCTGAGAAGGAGGCAAGAGGGAGAATGGGGCCATGTCTGGGGCAGGAGGGAGAATGGGGCCATGCCTGGGGCAGGTGGTAGAATGGGTCGGGCTGAAAAGGGGGGCCCTAATGCAAGGCATGTGTGGATGAAGGAGACTGGAACTTGAGGAAAAAAGGAAGATAGGTGGAATAAGGGGGCTAGAACTGGAACTGGGGGCTGAAAAGGGGACAGGGAGAAGTGGCTGGGGTGAAGCTCGGGACTGGTGGGAGAAAAGGGCTGGGGTTGAAACTGGGGACTGGAGGTTGAAAAGGGGACAGGGAGAAGTGGGGCTGAAGCTCGGGACTGGTGGGAGAAAAGAGCTGGGGCTGAAACTGGGGACTGGTGGGATAGTGGGGCTGAAACTGGGGGCTGAAAAGGGGGGGCAGGTGGGAGATGTGGGCTGGGGCTGGAACTAGGGGCAGGTGGGATAATGGGGCTGGAACTGGGGGCTGAAAAGAGGGCGCAGAGAGAGAGAGGGGACAGATCCTGGATGGAAGGGGGACCAAGAGGGAGGGCAGACCCTGGATGGAAGGGGGAGCAAGAGGGAGGGAAGACCCTGGATGGATGGGAGAGGGAGGGCAAATGGTGGATTGAAGGGGCAGAGAGAAAGGGCAGACAGTGGATGGAAGGGATAGAAAGGGCAGACAGTGGATGGAAGGGAGAGAGAGGGCATACAGTGGATGGATGGGGCAGGGAGAGAGGGCAGACATTGGATGGAGGGGACGGCAGAGAGGGCAGACACTGGATGGCAGAGAGAGAGCGAAGACAGATGCTGGATGGAAGAAAGACAGTGAAAAGAAGATGAGGAAAGCAGAAACCAGAGACAACAAACTGTAAATAAAATATATTTTTTTATTTTTTTGCTTTAGGATAAAGTAGTATTGTAGATGTTAATAAATGTTTATAAATAGAACATGTAAATAAGGTAATCTTTTTATTGGACTAATTTTAATACATTTTGACCAACTTTCGGAGAACAAAACCCCCTTCCTCAGGTCAGGATAGGATACTGTAACAGCACTATACTGTATTGACCTGAGGAAGGAGGTTTTGGCTTCTGAAAGCTAAATGTAATAGTCCAATAAAATGGTATTATTTTATTTTCTACATTTGTTTTATTTCTATTTGTTAATTTGTAAAGTGGTGATCGGTATTTGTTAGTTTTTTCAAATTTACATCTGCTGTCTTTATATTTTGCACAGTACTAGGGGACATTTTCTGTTTCTGTGGTGTTGCATTGTATGCAGAGTCTGGCATCGGGGGTTCAGTTTAATTTTTGTCTAAATAGAAAGTTTATGATTACTTATTCTATAGTGGATTAGGGTGTATCTGTGTTTGTGAAAAAGACATGGCTTTCAGTTGGCATTGACTGTGCAGGATCGACGATCTGTACTATTCTGTCTGGTTTCGTTTTACAATAGGTGAATTGATGTTCTAGTGCTCACTGTAGTGTTTAAGATGCTTTCCTTTTCCTTGTGTGACTTGTAGAAATTACTGCTTATGGTATGGTAGAATTGCTCTATAGGTCCTGAGTCTTTTGTATTCTTGGTATGCCTAGTACTGGATTTTGGAGGGGGGTGTTAAAAAATGACCAGCCCCAGGTGTCAACTGTTGGAATTTATTGTATTTTACATGCATTGCCTGTCACCTATTATTTCTCTGTGATTACTCTGTGACCTCTGATGTGAATTACTTAGAGAGGTCACACAGCTATGCAACTTCCTGTGGGGGTTAGATGCAGCAGATGCAGCAGATGCAGCACATGGAGCACATGGAGCTCATGATCTCTCCTAACCTGAGAGGATCTATGGTGGTGTGAGCATCCATTACCATCTAAGCACATGGAAGGAGCTGATAATACAAATGTATAATAATATGTATATATAAGCCTGTCTGATTATAATCTAACTACAAACTGTGAGTAAACAGATGTTTTGTTACTTCAACTTTAAAGTGACTCAGCAGTGAATTATTCTGGGGTGAATGAGAGAGAGATGAAGAAAGAAATTAACATTTCTAAAGCTGAAGCTGTGTGTACTAAAATCTGCTAATTATTTACTACAAATAATCCAACAAAAGGGTTATGGGCCCAGGGCTCAGGAATTGAAAAAGAAGAGAAATATTACCAGGCAGAAAAAAAGGCCACATTTTTTCTCTTAAGTTTTAAAGGAAAGATTCAGTCTGTCTCTCTCCCCCCCCACACAGCAGACAGAAGGCTAAGAAAATTGCTGAGGGAAGAAATTCACCATTTTTCTATTCTCTCAAGGTGCCAAAATTAACTGAGTTTAATTATCAGCAGTGGGAACTAAGATTTATATGTCTCCTTCGAGCAAAAAGATTAAATATATGCTTAGACCAAGACAGAACAGCTGAAAATATGGCTGAATGGGACAATGCAAACTATTATGTGAAGTGCATGCTTATGGAAGCTCTCTCAGAGAAACAAGCCATATTAGTGGAGGGAAAAGATACACCAAAGGACATTTTATATAAACTGAGAACTATGTATGCAACTACATATGCAAAGCAGCAACCAATTTGGTTAGCAGAGTTGAATGAAACCAAATTAAGGGATAAAAGTAAATGTAATGATCACATTATGCATCTTATGTCTTCATTTCAAAAGTTAGAACTTTCTGGAATTCCCATGTGTGATGCATTGAAAAGAGCATTTCTTTTTACCTCACTATCAAAGAAGTTTGATGTTTTTAGGTCTGTAAATGAGGCCATTGAAGGGCAATCTTTTGAACAGGCAACATCAAAACTAAGGCAGGAATGCATAATAAATGATTCTGAGGAGATGTGTTCTCAAAGCAAGTCAGAGAGAAATGAAACAAATTTCTTGGCAAAGAACAGAGGAAGGCGGAGCTATGGGAAAACTCCACCCAAGGGCAAGCTGATTTGCTACTCATGTGGAAAGGAGGGACATGTATCTAAATGGTGTAAGGAAACACAAAACACTCCCTCTAGCTCACCTAAGCCAATGGAACTAAAGAATTTTCAAACCAGGAAATGTATGAAGGACAAAGATAACACAAGGGCTTTCTAATGGCAGAAAAATCTTTGACTATGGTAAATAATAATTCAAATGAAAGTACTTGGATTTTGGATTCGGGGAGCACATGCCATTTAACCAATTGTAAGAATTTCTTTCAGGAAATGTGTCCAGAGGAAGGTATTCTTAAAACTGCAAACGCAGGGACTGCTAAGATCCAAGCAAAAGGTATTGGATTCTTAAAATGCAAAGTGTCTAATGAAGTTAAAGAAATTCCTGTAAGTGATGTCTTGTATATTCCCCAAGCAGTTTGCAATATGCTTAGTGTATCTACATTAGATAAGAAGGGATTTGTGATTCATTTTGAAAATAGTAAGTGCACAATCTCTAAAAATGATGAAGTGTATGCTGAAGCTTTATGCATAATGATGTTTATAAACTGAGCATTTCAGGTGAAGCCTCACATATGGCGCAAGTAAGGAAGAATGATGGTAAATGTAGTCTGGAAATCTGGCACCGCCGCCTGGGACATCGTGATTCTAAGGTGATCCAGGATCTTTACAGTAAGCAACTGGCCACTGGCATTCAGATAAGTGCAGATGCTGGTAAAATGGAGAAATGCATAGACTGTGTTACTCAAAAAGGTGTGAGACCCTCATTTCCTGCATACACAGGAAATAGGAGTAATAAAGTGCTGGACTTAATACACAGTGACTTATGTGGACCGTTTAATATCCCATCATTGGGAAATAACAGATTTGTGCTAATATTCTTGGATGATTTCTCTAGATACTGTGTGGCCTATTTGCTGAAAGAAAAAAGTCAAGTCACAGACATGCTGAAGAAATACGTAGCCATGGTGAGCAATAAATTTGAAAGAAAACCAAAGGTTCTTCAGACCGACAATGGTGGTGAGTTCACTTCACAAAGCATGCGCACATTTCTAGAACAAGAAGGCATTCAGCATATCACAACAGTAGCTTATACACCAGAGCAAAATTCTGTTGCAGAGAGAAAATTTAGGTCACTTGTGGAAATGACCAGATGTATGCTGTCAGATAGCAATCTCCCTAAAAGACTATGGGGGGAAGCCATTCTCACAGCAGTGTACCTACAAAACAGAATGCCAACTAAAGGCGCTGAGCGCACACCACATGAGACATGGCATGGTAGGAAGCCAAACCTGTCACACATAAGAACATTTGGAAGTACAGCATATGCTCATATACCAAAGCAAAGAAGGCATAAGCTGGATTCCACAACAGAAAGGGGCATTTTAGTTGGCTATGCTCCAGGACACAAAGGATATAGAATTTTAAATCTGAAAACTGGCATTGTTGGCATAAGACATGTTACATATTTTGATGAAAACAAAAGGGTTGATAAAGGCTGGATTATCCCAGATGAGCCTTATCATCCAGAATATGAAACTAGAACCATAATAGACATGCCAGTGTATATAAATGCCATACCAAGGCAGATGTCTGAAAGCAACTCACCTGTATCTAACGAGGAACAGGCAGAGGAAACAGACACAGAAAGGATCATTGAAGAAGACAGTACAGTTGGAGAAGGGGAATCAATTGGAGAAGAACTCTCAGATTTTGAGGATGCGGAAAGGTCAGACCAACCTGTTGTCAGACGCTCATCCAGGGAAAACAAAGGTGTTCCACCCCCAAGACTGTCTTACCTAACAAAGTCAGCAGAAGCTCAAGAGCCCTTAACATGGGATGAGATTGAGAAAATGCCAGCAGAAGAAGCTGCTGAATGGCGTAAAGCTGCACAAGAAGAAATTGATGCATTGGATAAAAATAATACTTGGATTCTTACAAAATTACCTCCTGGCAAGAAAGCTATAGGATGCAAATGGGTATTCAAGTTAAAAAGGAATGCACAAGGAAAAGTGGAAAGGTATAAAGCCAGATTAGTGGCAAAGGGATATCTTCAAAAATATGGAGAAGATTTTGATGAAGTGTTTGCACCTGTAGTGAAACACACGACAATTAGAACACTTCTGAGCATTGCAGTCTCAAAAGGCATGCAAGTAAAACACATTGATGTGAAAACAGCATTTCTTCACGGAGATATAACTGAAGACTTGTACATGGAACAGCCAACAGGTTTCATAAATACAAAACAAAGACAGCTAGTGTGTAAATTAAACAAAGGTCTTTATGGATTAAAGCAAAGTGCAAAATGTTGGAATGAAAAATTGCATGAAATATTGACAAGTTTAGGATTTAAGCAAGGTGAAGCAGATAAATGCTTGTACACTAGGTGCACAAATGGACAATATGCATACATTTTAGCTTTTGTTGATGATCTGCTCATTGCAAGCAAAAGTGAGCAAGAGTACAAGGACATTGTAAAGTGTTTAAACCTCAATGTTGAGATAAAAGAACTTGGTAATGTGTCATACTATCTTGGTATAGAAATTGAGAAACAAAATGATGGTTCTTATCTTCTAAGCCAGAAGCAGAAAATAAATGAGCTTATTGAAAGTTTAGGTATGCAAGATGCCCAAGTTGTAAGCACTCCCATGATCACTGATTTTCTGAAGGATGAAACAGTAAGAGAACCTTTACCAGATAACATCCAATATAGATCAGCCATAGGTAAGCTTTTATATCTAGCTACCACATACAGGGCTGATATAGCAAATGCAGTAGGAATTTTGAGCAGAAGGGTCAGCTCACCTACCAAATCAGATTGGACTGCAGTTAAAAGGATGGTAAGGTATTTAAAGGGTACCATTGATTGTAAATTAAAGATTTCAGCCAATAGTAATCCAAAACTAATATGTTACTGTGATTCAGATTGGGCAGGGGATCATTCTGATTATAAGTCCACAAGTGGATATGTGTTTATGTATGGAAATGTACAAATTTCATGGGCCAGTCATAAACAAAGTATTGTGAGTTTGTCTTCTACAGAAGCTGAATACGTGGCCGTATCGGAAGCGTGCAGAGAACTGATGTGGATTGAAAAACTTATGCTGGATTTTGGAATAGCTGAACAGAGACCAATCCAGATAATGGAAGATAATCAGAGCTGCATCCGACTGTCACAGAATGACAAGGTTCAGTCACGCACCAAGCACATCGCAACGAAATACCACAACGTGCGAGAGTTGGCGAAAGAAGGGGTCATCAGTCTACACTATTGTCACACCAGTGAGATGACAGCTGACATCATGACCAAACCGTTACCCAGAGAACATTTTGTGAATCTGCGTATAAAGCTTGGACTTTGTATGAATAAATAATTGCATGACAGTTATGCATGAGAAGGGGTTTGTTGGAATTTATTGTATTTTACATGCATTGCCTGTCACCTATTATTTCTCTGTGATTACTCTGTGACCTCTGATGTGAATTACTTAGAGAGGTCACACAGCTATGCAACTTCCTGTGGGGGTTAGATGCAGCAGATGCAGCAGATGCAGCACATGGAGCACATGGAGCTCATGATCTCTCCTAACCTGAGAGGATCTATGGTGGTGTGAGCATCCATTACCATCTAAGCACATGGAAGGAGCTGATAATACAAATGTATAATAATATGTATATATAAGCCTGTCTGATTATAATCTAACTACAAACTGTGAGTAAACAGATGTTTTGTTACTTCAACTTTAAAGTGACTCAGCAGTGAATTATTCTGGGGTGAATGAGAGAGAGATGAAGAAAGAAATTAACATTTCTAAAGCTGAAGCTGTGTGTACTAAAATCTGCTAATTATTTACTACAAATAATCCAACATCAACTACCCTAGGTACGCCACTGCCTTTCAGCTTGGACCACTGCATTTCCACTTCTCCAATGTCTACCCCTGCTGTCAGCTCCTTCTTCATGTATTCCCCCATTTTACCAAAATCAGCACATCTGAAATCCAGTACTTTGAGTTTTGTGCATCTGCACTCGGCTTTTGCTCTTATATCAAAGAGCGATATAAGAAAGCAGAACCAAAGAGCACAGACAGAGGAAAGCAGAACCAAAGATTTTTCTGAATCTTTGGCTCTGCTTTTCTCTGACTGTGCTCATAACTCTGTTTCTAGGGCTTCCTTTCCATTTGCTATTTCTTTTCTCACCCCCCTGCCCTATGTCTGTTTGGCACTGATCTTTCATGTTCAGCTTTCTTCAATTTCTCTGCCTCCTTCTCAAATCTATCTTGTTTTCCTTCTATCTTCCCTTCATATGCAGCCTGTATTCCCTTTATATGTAGCTTGTCTCCTCTCTTCATTTTCTTTCATGTGCAGCCTGTCTCCCCTCTTATCTTCCCTTCCCTTCATGTGCAGCCTGTCTCCCCTCTTCTCTTCCCTTCCCTTCATGTGCAGCATGTCTACCCTCTTCCCTTCCCTTTTTCTTCCCTTCCCTTTTTGTTCAACCTGTCTCCCCTTCCCTTCATGTTCAGCCTGTCTCCCCTCTTCTCTTCCCTTCCCTTCATGTGCAGCATGTCTACCCTCTTCCCTTCCCTTTTTCTTCCCTTCCCTTTTTGTTCAACCTGTCTCCCCTTCCCTTCATGTGTAGCCTGTCTTCCCTCTTCCCTTTCCTATATGTGCAACATTTCATTCATTTTCCTCTGTGATACTGTCTCTCCTCCTCCCCACCCCTGTTCCCTCTCACTTGTCTAATATCTTTTCCTACCTTCCTCCTCCTCCTCCTCCTCCTCCCACCCTTCAGGCCTCTCTCTCCTCTCCATCGTGATTATAGTAGTACACAATTATATACCAATAACTGTCCTAATAACTCCGATTACATTGTCTAGAAAGTTTCAATAAATTGCCTCAGATTTCAAGACCCATCTCCACACCCTGTTTGACCTATTTCTGCACTCTTTGACGGTATAGGCACCAGTGGTTAAGAACCTCTGCAATAGAAGCTTCAGAATTTGCATATTCTCTTACAGTAATGTTGGACAGTGAGACGATGCTATGTAAATATCTTCTTCCTTGTGAAAAGAGTATAACTCTGGTCTCACCACACACAGTGTCCGGGCACCAGTTAGATCGTTGCAGATCAGGGGCACCAGAAACCAGGGCCACAAAGAAAAAACAAACACACAATACATAGTTCTTCATTTCTCTCACTCGAGCTTGGATACAGGATGGGTCCGGATTAAATTCCAGAAGGACATAGAGTTTTGAGCTGGGCTTTATGTCTTCTGTACTTTCTCTTCTCTTTTATCAGCCTGGGAGTAAATGAATTTTACTCTGACTCACAGAATAGACTCCAGTCCAGAGTTTATGCAAACAAACCAGAACTTTACTGAAGATTCTGCAACGGGCTGTTCAAATCCTTTATCTCAAACAGTCTCTTTGTAATCCAAACTTGATATCAGATGCAAACTATAAATTTAGAGCAAATTTAGGAATATGGTGTATCTTCTTCAATGCAATTTATAATCCTACAGTATGTACATATTTACAGCTCCTCCTGTCCATTCGCATTCCTTCTTTGTGTAACAACGTAAGGCTGTGCCTGCAGCATTTATGCAGCAAGTAGATCTTCACTGTGGATCAGACCTCCCTGTCTATCCACACTCCTCCAAAAGGTTTACCTCTCTGGGCTGCTACCTTTTCTCCATACAGGCTCTTTCCTGTTCCTGATCCCAGGCTGGGATCTCCTACTTCCCACCTGGAGCACTCCTCCTTTTTCATGGTTAATGCTGGAATTTGCAGAAACCACCTCTTTGGTCAGCCTTAGTTTCTTGAACCCATCCAGGACTCCCCCTTTCCTCCAAGGGTCCCGGCGAGGGTACAGGCAACCAAAGACCTTGTGCACTCCCATCAAAATTATGTATTAACTCCTAACTCCTCCCACACTGTCACTCAACAACCAGAAACATTTTCCTCTGCAACTTATCAAGCAACCTACCCCTTTGGGCTGGATCCTTTACTACCCACAACTCCAGAACCCTCCCCTCAGAAACTCTGGAGAGTTCTACATTCTGACGCTTATTAATCCCCATTATAATGAGGGATTATAAGAGTATTGGGTATATATTTTATTAAATCCCTTGTAAGGAGGGGCTTTTGTGTTTTTACCCCCCATCCTCGGGTCCTTGAGCTAGGAGACCTTAAGATTGGAAAAAGCTTCCCCTATGTTAGGACCTACAGTATATCACACAGATCCCAAAAGAGGGATTGAAAGAGAAGGTATGAAGTAGATTCAGTGATCCAAGAGAAGGTTCAGGGAACCTATGGAGCACTGTGAGACTGGTAGCTTGAAGCCGGTCACTAGCCCCAGAGTGTCACAGGCACCAGGAGACAAGATGCCTATCAGTCCTGTGTCAGGAGTTATGTAGTGGACAGAGGAGAAAATGCTGGCATGGAGGTCTGGCCGCTAGCCTGAGAAATGCTGCAGGAGCTGAAGAGACAAGGAGTATGTGTCTCCTTTGGGACAAACAAACAACTCCTACTTAGTGTATCCTTTAATTTCGGTATTGTGTTGAAGAGACATTCTTTTTCATTTATACTTCCTGGAAGACTTTTATTAACAAAATTCTTTTATTTGAACAGTCATTCGAACTGGCCCTTGCCTTTCTTAAGAGAGACTGCATTGAGACAAAGAGCTACCACAGAGCTCCAAAGATCATGGGAATCGAGTGCCAGCCCTGCTGCTTAAATAACCCCAGCCTCTCCCTGTATGGTACCCAATTTTGTAGAGGTTTTATTCCTATTCTATTTTCTATTTTCTGTTTATTTTGGATTGCAAATTAGTCTTTGCAGAGAAAGGACGGGCAGTGAAGTGTAATTAAGTAAACTTAAATCGGCACAGAAAGAACAAGAAGTCCTCATGGCAAGAAAGCACTAAAACAAAGAAGTCCCCAGGGCCAGATGGAACTTCAGTGAGGATTTATAATGTAACCTTGATGTCAACACAGGTAGAGTTAGGAGGCTGGGCTCTCCTATTTTTTCCTTTTTAAATAATATTTATTAAGTATTTCAAATACTGGTTGTCTGGATATCTGCTTGGGCAGAGCACCAGCTCAGTCCTTGTCTCCTGTCCCTGGGAGAGGCCAAGAGAAAGAATATCACACACAGGGACAACTGTTAATTGGCAAAAGCTTTCGGGAGCAACAGTGTCGCCGTTCACTTAACAGCAGTGAATTGACAGTTGACTGGTTCAAACCACCCTGTCACTCTTCCCTTTTATTGAAGAGCCTCTGACAGATGTTACGTAAATCAACAGGAAAACTTAAAATATAAAGAAAAGGTGGGTAGACTAATCAAATTCCAACACAAGGGCAAACATTTAATAAAATGGACTCGACGCAGTCCTGTGTTTCGGCATACAAAGTGTCTGCTTCAGGAGTCAGAACAATTCTGCACAAATAACATAAATATAAAATATAATCTCATAATAATGACACAGATCAGAAAATTAATAGTGGAGTGGCCTAGTGGTTAGAGCACTAGTCTTGCAATCCAGAGGTAGCCGGTTCAAATCCCACTGATGTTCCTTGTGATCTTGGGCAAATCACTTAACCTTCCATTGCCTCAGGTAAAACTTAGATGTGAGCCCTCCTGGGACAGAAAAATATCCAGTGTACCTGAATGTAACTCACCTTGAGCTACTACTGAAAAAGGTGTGAGCAAAATCAAAATAAATAATAATAGTAAAACATAAATATAACAATCAGAAAGAGATTATAAAATAGTTACATAAACTGAACAATAAATAATTTATAAACTGTGTATATATGAAGAAAGTGCCTAAAACTTAGCAATCAATTTGATAGCACAAGATGAACATTCACTATTCCAAAAGGAGTAAACAAATCCAAAACAAAATGACAATTACTGAACCATCTATCAAAGAGATGAATAGTAACAGAAAATGGCATTATTTTAACCAATATGTATATATATTTAGCATAATGTGTACACATTTCTCATATTCTTAAAAAATGTTATTCATTTATTAATAGAATACCATTGCACTTACATTTTTTAAGTGACTTTATAATGTATTCATGATGTTGTGTTCCAGCCATTTTCTGTTACTATTCATCTCTTTGATAGATGGTTCAGTAATTTTCACTTTGTTTTGGATTTGCTTACTCCTGTATTTACAGGGTATTAAAAGTCCCATCTCCTTACTGTGCTAACTGAAATAAAATTATTTACAATTCTTGCCTATCCTAAAGTTGCTTATCATAATTTACATTGACATCTCTCTTCATATGTCGTATGTATTCTGTTACTCATACCTTCTTATACTGACACTTATTGCAAAGCAAATCAGAACGGTTCACAAAGCAAATAGTACAATAAAACAAACATTAGTTAATTAAAAGAACAGCATTAAAAATGGGAAAGAAGACAAACACAGCCATAGTTTTCATCACATGCTGAAGTTTACGTGGAGGGGCATAATCGAACAGGGCGCCCAAGTTTTCCTGAGGGTGTCCTTGCAGGACATCCCCACGAAGGGGCGGGGAAACCTGTATTATCGAAACAATATGGGCGTCCATCTTTCTTTCGATAATACGGTCGGAGACGCCCAAATCTCAACATTTAGGTTGACCTTAGAGATGGTCGACATAAATGTTGAGATGGTTGACCTTAGAGATGGTCGTCCCCGGTTTTCGGCGATAATGGAAACCGAGGACGCCTATCTCAAAAACAACCAAATCCAAGTCATTTGGTTGTGGGAGGAGCCAGTATTCGTAGTGCACTGGTCCCCCTGACATGCCAGGACACCAACCGGGCACCCTATGGGGCACTGCAGTGGACTAACTGATGCACTAACTGAATGGAAAAAGGCATGCAGTGGTCACTAACCACCTCCCACCCTGAAAAAAACAACTTTAAAAACTTTTGTCTTTTTTTTTTTTAGAGTATGGGTGAAGGCCGTCCTTTGCTATGCCTCTGTCCCTTAGGTGAAGGCCGTCCTTTGCTATACCTCCGTCCCTGCAACGGCAGTTGAGGATGTCAAAAATGTGGATGTTTCTATGAGAAGGACATGCATGCCTTTGTCTGACACTCCCTTTATTTATTTATTTGGATTTTGGATCACAAGTAGCAGCAATGGGCCACTCCTCCACTCCACTTCCTTGAGATTTGGCTGTCCCTATGGGGGGGGCAGTTGAGGACATCCAAAATGTTTGAAAGAAGGACGTCCACGCCTTCGTTATGCCTCCGCTGACACACACATACCTCCCCCCCCAGGGACCTGCATACTGCCCCCCCCCCCCCACAGGGACAGCCAAATTTCAAGGGAGTGGAGTAGAGTGGAGGAGTGGCCTAGTGGTTAGAGCACTGGTCTTGCAATCCAGAAGTGGCCAGTTCAAATCCTAGTGCTGTTACCTGTGATCCAAAATCCAAATAAATAAAGGGGGTGTCAAAGGCATGGACATCCTTCTCACAGAAACATCCACATTTTGGACGTCCTCAACTGCTGTTGCAGGGGCAGAGGCATAGCGAAGGACGTCCTTCACCCATACTCTAAAAAAAAAAGACAAAAGTTTTTAAAGTTGTTTCTTTCAGGGTGGGAGATGGTTAGTGACCACCGGGGGAATCAGGGGAGGTCATCCTCGATTCCCTCCGGTGGTCATCTGGTCATTTAGGGCACATTTTTGTGACTTGGTCATAAAAAAAGGACTAAGTAAAGTCAGCCAAGTGTTCGTCAGGGACGCCCTTCTTTTTTCCATTATCGCTTGAGGACGCCCATCTGTTAGGCACGCCCCAGTCCCGCCTTCGCTACACCTCCGACACCCCCCCGGGAACTTTGGTCATCCCCACGACGGGAGAAGCTGGACAAAGAGAGGTATATAGAAACATAGAGGAGATGATAGGCATGGGAGAGAGCACAGTGAGAAGGACAAAAAGGGGAGATGCTGCATAGGGATAGTATATAGATACAGAGGGGCAATGCCAGACACTGGAGGGGGGCATATGGAGAGATAGGTGAGATGCTAGACCTGGGGGGGCATAGGGGCTGGATAGGGGGAGGGGATAGGACCATAGAATGGTGATGATGGCTGCAGGAATATGGACACGGGGAGATGCTGCACAGGGAAATATAGGGGCACAGAGAAGGAAGATGTGAAACATGGGGAAAGAAAGGGACACAGAGATAGAAGATAGATGGTGGGCATGGAGAGAGAGAGAGAGAGAGAGAGAGAGAGAGAGAGAGAGAAGAAATATCAAATGGACAGGAGACCCTAGCGAGAAAGTTAAGAGAAGACAGAGGGAAGCAGAAACCAGAACCTGGGACCAACATGATTTAAAAAAAAATGACCAGACAACAAAAGGTAGAAAAAATAAATTTATTTTCTATTTTGTGAATACAATAGGTTAGATTTGAAATGTACATCCTACCAGATCTGGTATTAGACATGTCTGGGGCCCAGGGCAGAAATCTGGGAGGGACCCCAAAGCCCACTACCAGGCTGCACTTTCTTTAGGTTCTGGCATGCTTGGGGCTCTCACTGGCCAGGAAGCCAGGGGCAATTGCCCTAGTTGCCCTCCTCTAACACCATCCCTGGCATGTGCCATCTTACTTTTTTGCACAGTATAGGAGGACATGCATCTCTATTTCTCTGGTTTTGTACTACATGAAAGGTCTGGCTTCTTGGGATTTTGGTTTAATTTGTTTATATTTGTGGTCACCTATTCGGTCTTTGGCATTTGTGTTCTGTATGTGTGACCAAAGTACTCTGTTAGTATGAATTTTCTATGTAGCAATCTGTAATCTGGCATTTTAGCTTGTTCAGTTTTCCCATTAGATGTATTGATATTTTAGGGCCTCACTGAAATATTTAGGGCCCTAAAATATCACAGCTAGAATCCTTGTTTTGGAAATTAGTGCTGACACCATGATAGATTTGATCTAGGCTCTAAGTGACTTGTATTACTTTCCACCATGTCTGTTATTGAGATTACATTATATTTGTATGGTGAGTTTTATGTGGAAATGTCCTAGCTCTGCTCTGCATCCATTGTTGGGGGAGGGCTAGGGGGCTCTGTGGATGTTATGTATTTGGCTTCAATACCATATAAGACAGAGCTTCCTAAACTGTGGGTCCGGAAACCAAATTGGGTTATGACTTGAGTGGGTTCTCCACAGGTACATAATTATTCTGCACCTCTAGGGGGGGGGGGAAGTGTCACACAATTTATTTGGCCACTATTATGGGGTCATAGCCATAAAAGAATTGACAAGACTTCATATAGGGCTTGTCAATATGTGTGTTGGGGGAACCATGGCTCAATGGGGACTGAACAGTGCAGTCTCTTGGACTTCCCCTATCCTCAGTGTGGCCTGCATTGCTACCCTCATTGAAATTATTGGGAACGGGGTAAGGGTGGAGCATGAGGTGAGGCAGGGCATGGGTGCATCAGGTGGTGGGTTTTTTCTCTTTCAAAAATTTGCAGCCGTAGTGCCCACCATTCCAACATGTTGGCCCACAGAAAAATTGCCTTCTGGCTACGCCACTTGGAGGAAGATCCTTGAGTTGAACCACCAGTCCTGTCCAACTGAGGATCTGCAATTGCATTAAAGTCTCCTCCCAAAATAACTGTATTACCTGAGTAAGGTGCCAACACTTTTAAAAGACTAGGAAAAAAAGGACCTGTAATAAATATTAGGTGTCTATCAAGTACCAAAGGGTCTGCATAAATTATACATTGCACCACCACCCAACGCACCATAGGGTCCTTAATCACTTTATGTTCCTCAAAAGGATATTTTTATTAACAAGGATAGCTGTACCTTCTCTATGATGTACTGGGGCAGTTGTATAATAACAATGACCAACCCAATCTCTCACTGATTTCTGATGTTCCAGATCATTGAGATGAGTCTCTTTTAGAAATACAGCTCCTGCCCCCTGTTGACAAAGAGTGGTCAAATTCTTTTTCTGTTTTATAAGATAGTTGCTACCGATATGTTCCAAGTTTTGATATTCATTACAGGCATAATGAAAGATGGAGATAGGAGCTATAAGTAATGTACCATACCCAAGCAAAGCAAAACAATGACATGCATAGCGTAGAAAAAGGGACATAGGAATGCAAAAGAGGCCTGAGTAACAACACAAACCTCTGTAAAGACAGGTGTAATACTAACCCATTAACTTTCTGATCCTCTCCCCAAACAAATCCCAATAATCCCCCATATCCCGAAATTGTTATAACCCATCATCTCCCTTCCTCCCTCTCATCCCCCCACCCCACAATCTGAAAAAAATATTGTACACAATAACCTTCTAGAACAAACCCCACAATAATGTGAAAAAAAAAGATACCCCAATACTAATGCAAAAATGAAGCAATAGGCATCCACTCAGGTGCCAAAAAAACCCAATAAACTTCAACTGGCATGTTGTACTCTCTCCAAAAAATCTGCTGAATTTCTTTTCAGTCGTTTTCCATTGTTGGAGACCCAATGTAATCTGGATTTATTTGGCCATGCTCTATTTTCCTGCACATGTGGAAATGTTACCTCTTTCAAAAGTCCCGCTTTACTGAGGCAGCGTCAGGCCTCCTCCAAGGTCTTGATTTTGTAAATAGTGCCACTAATAACAAAAGAGAGTTCAAACTAGAACAACCACTTATATATATGCTCCCACTAGTATTGTAGTGATTTCTTTCAATTTTCAACACTTCTGCAAAGTTGTGGTTGAAAGGTCCTGAAAAAGTTCAATCTGTGTATCATTGTATTCCACTTTACCCATGCACCGAGCTCTGAATAAAATCTGCTCCTTAACGGAGTACATGTGAAGACATGTGATAATATCTCATGGCTGATTGGCTCATGGACGACCCAGAGCCTGAATTGTGTGATCTATTTTTATAACTGGTATTTGCTCATTAACATTTGAATCTCCAGATAGTATTTGTGTGCAAATATTTTAGACAATTTATTTGCAATTTGCGCACCCTCTGATTCTGCGACTCTATGGATCTGCAAATTATTGTGTCTGGAGTGATTCTCTACTACTACTACTATTACTTAACATTTCTAAAGCGCTACCAGGGTTACGCAGCGCTGTACAATTTAAACATAGAAGGACAGTCCCTGCTCAAGGAGCTTACAATCTAAAAGACAGGTGTACAATCTAGAGACAAGTGTACAGTCAAAGACAAGTGTAGAGTCCGTCTGATAGGGCATACTATATTTCACGGAAGGTTAGGTGCCGAAAGCAGCATTGAAGAGGTGAGTTTTAAGCAGAGATTTGAAGATGGGTAGGGAGGGGGCTTGGCGTAGGGGTTGAGGAAGATTGTTCCAGACATAGGGCGAGGCAAGGCAGAATGAGCGGAGCCTCGAGTTGGCAGTGGTGGAGAAGGGAACTGAAAGGAGGGATTTGTCCTAGGAGCGGAGGTTACGGGCGGGAACATAGGGGGAGATGAGGGTAGAGAGGTAGTGAGGAGCCGCAGACCGGGTGCATTTGTAGGTAAGGAGGAGAATCTTGAATTGAATGCAGTATCTGATCGGAAACCAGTGAAGTGACTTGAGGAGAGGGGTGATGTGAGTATATCGGTTCTGGCAGAATATAAGACGTGCGGCAGCGTTCTGGACGGATTGAAGGGGGGATAGATGGCTAAGTGGGAGGCCGGTGTGGAGCAAGTTGCAGTAGTCAAGGCGAGAGGTAATGAGAGCGTGGACGAGAGTTTGTGTGGTGTGCTCAGATAGGAAAGGGCGAATTTTGCTGATGTTGAAGAGGAAGAAGCGACAGGTCTTAGCAGTCTGTTGGATATGCGCAGAGAAGGAGAGGGAGGAGTCGAAGATGACTCCGAGGTTGCGGGCAGATGGGATGGGGAGGATGAGGGTGTTATCAACGGAGATAGAGAGTGGAGGGTTTGGGTGGAAAGATGAGGAGCTCGGTTTTGGACATGTTCAGCTTCAGGTGACGGTTGGACATCCAGGCAGCAATGTCGGATAAGCAGGCCAATACCTTGGCCTGGGTCTCTGCTGTTAATGTCTCCATGGTGTCCTGAATAAGCTCTGAATACTTCTACATCTGTTGTTCAGCATCCTCCACTTGACGGCCCAAGTCCTCCAGGCTGCTATACAGATCCTGAATAAATTCCTAAAGCGCTATAGTTCTGTCGGCCACATTCTTATTTAAGGTCTCCTTTAATTCTGATAGCATTGCTTTGAGGTCATGTTTAGTCAAAGGAAGGTCTGTCTGTGCCAACACAGGATCATCGAATTCGGCCTCTGAACCTGATCATTCATCTGGTTCCATAGATGCACTGCTTGAATTTGGGATGCCATGTTCTGCACTTCTTGATCAGCCACCTGAAAATACCGTTTTATCTCCATGGTTTTCCTCTGTGACATCAAATGCGGGTGCCCAATTCCTGTAACAACTGGAACGCACCAGAAAGGTAGTTCAATAACTAGGGGGGTGGGGGAGGGGAGGATCGTTAAGTTCTCTGTTTTATGTGAGGTTTGAGCTGAGCTTCAAGTTGAAGCTTCCGTCTTAGTGATGATGACACCAGAAGCCTTCACAATTACTGCTTTTAATTTTCTGCTTGTAACTTCTTGCTTTTAGCACTCAACTTCGTACTCCTTCTGTGATCTCAAAATGCCAATGGGTTCCATCAGGTTTACAGCTAAGTGCTTTTATGCTTTTTTTCCCCTGGTCCAATGATTGATGTCTTAAGCCTGATTTGAATTGTATGCATTGAAGGATATTGAATGAACAGTTTCATGTTTTGAATTATTTAAAGCAACACAGTCAAAAATGAGGGTTTTTAGGAGGACCAATGAAAGATAATTGCACCGCTTGCCGAGGAACCCTTTTTCCTCTCTAATACGGGTGCGCTTGGGATAGTTTCAACAATTTTGCAGTGTGATGCAGTGTTGGTATGTGTTAAACATTATGGTGGCATTTGGTGCTTTTCACTGCAATTGTAGCACACCTCTTTGATCCCACTCATCTCTTGAGGGATACTCAAACATCAGACTGGTTCTTGTGTCTAGACCTTTCTTCATGTCTGTACTTCTTTACAGAGGCAACAGAATGGGGTGGGTCACTGGGGCCATTGCATGACCGATATTTTACGCAACATAGCATCAGTATCTAGACAGATTGGGGCAGGGGCCAGCGATTATTTTGTTTGGCCCCTCCAACCAAAAAGGTGTTCCACTGCCTCTGCTTCTATAGATCTTTTCCTCTGTTAGGCCATGCCAACCTAAGGCAGCTCCTAGCTGATAATGAAGAGAGTCAACTCCGTGTTTCTAATCCTGAGCCTCTGAGCTTCCTCCAACACACCCTTGTGCTAGGACGAACTCCATCAGTCTCCCAGGAAGAAGAATGCCCAGCCCCAATACAAAGGGCCTTGGATAGTTCCCTCCAAAAATTCACTAGGATACACCCACTGCCCAGTGATATACATGCAAGCCCATCCTCTAAAACAATAAAATAAGGAAGAGCAAAACTCAGCAGGACACTACAAGGCAAACTAAAAAGAAGAGGCAGTCAAAATGGTGACACAACTAGGGGTCACATTTTATAAGGTCTTTGTTATTCACTGACCAGACATGGCCGTGTTTCAGCGCTATGCCTGTGTCAGGAATCCTATTAAATAAAATAATACATACAAAGAATAAATAAAAACATTATACATAAATACACGGTTAAACACATATACATATAAATGAAAAATAAAAGTATACAATACAATAGCATAAAACCATTTAAACTGCAAACCAACAAAAAAACTTTAACTTAATCCAATATGTGAATGTACAATTGAAGTTAACCCATAAAAGTGTATACTGAAAGGGGGTGGGGAGCCTAGTGAGTGTCAGAAGGGGGATTAGGGAACCTGGACAATGTTGGGAAGGGGGAATTGGATGGAGGAGTAATGTCGCTGCTCCTCCTAGAGAGTTGCACGGGGACAGAAAATGATCCCATCCCCGCCCATCCCTGCTGGAATCTTGCCCGTCCCCACCCGTCCCCACTGGAATCTTACCCATCCCCACAAGAATTTAACCCATCCATCCCCACAAGAATTTAACCCATCCGTCCCCACAAGAATTTAACCCATCCCCACCCGTCTCCGCAAGAATTTAATGGTACATAAAAGAAAATTCCAGTCAGCTCTCTCAGTCTCTCTCTGGATTTGAATCACAGCACTGTAGGCAAGGAAGGAACAGAAGTTGAAACTTGAAACACTCTGGTATGCACATGTAAGATTTGTTTCTGATTTACTGGCACTGTGTGCTCAGAGGTCACCACATGCATGCGCCAGTAGGTCAGGTGACATCCGACGCTCATGCCTGTATCAGAGCTGAGATCTGCGCATCAGCCCTGGAGCAAAGAGGATTAATTGTAACATAGTAAGCGACAGCAAATAAAGACCCGAACGGTCCATCCAGTCTGCCCAATAGTCACACTCATTATCAATTCATGATGAAATCAACAAGTGTGATATTATATACTTGATTATGGCCTTTCTTTCGTGTTTCTGGAACATAGACCATAGAAGTATATCTGGCCCTATCCCTATGTTCCAACTGCTGGAGTTGTCGTTGAAGCCTACTCCAGTCTATTTGTCTTCTCACTTGTGGGACACAGACCATAAAAATCTTCCAGTACTGTCCTTATGTTCCAGCCACTGAAGTTGCTGTCTAAGCCCTTTCCAGCTTATCCTAAACCAGACTGCCATATATTAGACACAGACCATACAAGTCTGCCCGGTATCAGTCCTAGTTAATCACAGCCGGAGTCGCCATCTAAGCGTGACTTGACACATCCACACACATGCAGCCATTTAAGGTTAGGTTTTTTATAACTTTAATTTTCTAATTAGAGATCCTCTGTGTTCATCCCACACCTTTTTGAATTCATCATTTGTGTCTCTACCACCGCCTTAATGGAAGACTTTCCACATTTGTGCTGTTAAAGCAAAAAAGGAGGAAGAGGAGGAGACAGTACTCAAAGAACCTGGTACACGGCAGATGAGAGGCTGGTGCAGGTGCAGCTTACACTTCCACGGGAACCCCGCAGAACTGCTGTCATCCCTGCGGGAACCCCACAGGAACTGCTTCTGTCCCCGTGGGAATCCCGCAGAACTGCTTCCATCCCTGCGGGAATCCTGCCGGTTCCGCAGGATTCCCGCGAACCCCGTTCCTGTGCAGCTCTCTAGCTCCTCCCTTGAAAGGTCCTGTGCACTACCAGCTTACCACACTCTGTTGTGTGTACCTAGTGGAGTAATTTTATAAAATTTAGTTTCTACAGGCAGAAAAGGTTATAAAATTATCCCCTTATTGCCTATAAGATCTAACCAAGCTTTTCCTCCAGGGCTGTAGGACATATGTTCCATGAGATGGAGAACATTGTAAGCTCACAAGGGGACTGAATTAACATAAGTTTGAAACTTATGAGTAGAAATGCCATTCATCAAGGCTTTCACTCTAGCTACTGTCCATTTGTGCAACAACTTTTATATATAATATAGTCATAATTCAATTATCTTAAAGTATACAGCAAAATCTGTCTGAAACAGAAGTGCACCTATATTTGCTCATCTCTTTAAAAGGGCCTGACAAGCTGTGTCGGTGACCCAAGCGGGATAGATACCTGAAGATGGGTCTCTAACTAGTTGTTTTACATTTTCAATTATTTATAGCCTTTATTTTAAATATGTTGACAATTTTGACTAAAGAAAATCTGCGGAATAGATATGACTGCAAAAACTTCCAAAGGAGAGTCAATGCTGTGCATACAGCATTTAAGAAGTCAAAACAGGAACTGGTTTCCTCAGAGAAAATGGCGTCAACAAAACTCAATGCAGGCTCAAGTGAGGTAATAATTCGCATCTTGAGAGAGTTGATTTAAATTAATTTAAATGTTATGGCAGAATAAAAAAAAATAGCCTATCTGCTTTATTGGTGCAATTTGTGATGAATGTAGAAAAACTATCTATGGCAGAACAAAGAAACGACACTCATGAGGTTCAAATATCGGACTTCAAAAAAGCAGTAAATAAATCTGACACACTTCAAAAAGACATAGATGATTTACCAAACTGATCTCAAAGAAATAATGTTCAGATATTAGGTCTGACTGAAAAAGCAGAGGGTGTTGATATGTTAAAATTTCTTTAGTCATGTGTGGGCTGGCCATGCTGATTGTACTTCCTTACTATTTGTCTGTGGGAATGGTGGGTTTGTTCCTGGCTGGGAGAATAGAGTTTTTGTTGCACGGGAAACAGAGGGTTTTTCCCTCCTTGAACATTTTTTGACACTAGATGGGAGGTTGCAGTCTTTTGGAACTCTTCTCCTTCAGTTGAAGAATTTTTTTTGGGGGGAGCCCTATTTTTGCTTGCTGCAACTGACTCATTATGTCCGTTCGTTGGATCTATTGCCTGTGGCTATGCCGCTTGGTGAAAAATGTACTGCTTTTTTTTCAGGGGTTTCTGATAACCAGGTGACCATTTCTGGATTGCATAAGACTTTTCGGTCCTTGGACCCTGCTAGGGATTATGGTCTTCTACAGTAGGTGTGGGAAATGGAGGGGGTTCGGTTCACTCTTTGAGGTTGCTTAAATTTCCTCAGCTGGTGAGGGGTATTCCAACAGCGGATCATAGTGCTGACTACCAAGAGTATCAGTTTGGGGTTATACATCAAGCTTATTTTTTCCTCCTAGTGAGCTTTTAAAGCTAGGATCGTAGCCTCCCTGCCTTGTGCAAAGTATGGCTTAGCACAAGCCGGGAACAAGCCCAAAATACATGGGCTTGTCCTCCTATTGCGTCTTTTTGGGAAGAAATATTTGCATATTTTGGTCATTTGCTGGACTTTCGTTTCACCCTTTCTTTTGCATTGTGAGGGTGATGTGGATGTCCGGGGTGAGGAGATTTTCCTAGGTCCTTCCCAAATTGTTCCAACCTCCCTCTGTACTCTCCCTGTACAACACTGCAATTTACTGCGGTAACCACAGAACCCAGCCAAGGTGCCTTAAAAATCTAGGCCCTAGTGCCGGCCTGGCAATGCTACCGTACATACGCAAAAAGTTGCAAATGCTCAGAGCCTCCTCTCCACAGGCTGAACTTGGCCATTTCTTAGTTGTGCCTGGCCTGGAAACATCACTTCTCGGCCGGGCTGCATCAGGAGAGGTCGCAGAAGGTGTGATTTCCTCTCAGGAGACCCCAGGCCACCCCTGGAGCCCCTAAAGGAGACAGCACTGTCCACCAATGACCACTGGAAGGCCAGAGATCCCCCCTGGACCCCAGGTATAAAAATTAACCACCGGGTTACATGTGAATCCCATCAGATAACCCCTTTGCATTTTCTCGGTCTGCACAGACCCACTGCCAGGGCATCTGCGGACTGTTACTCAACTTATTTCCCTTCAAGTGGGTTCTCAGTATCAAGAGATGATAGAGTTTCATCATGTACTCCCTAGATCTGTCCATCAGGTCATTTTGGGGCTTCCTGAAACAGGTGGGGAATCAGGAGACGAAAGGCAAATTTTGGTTCCAAACAAGGCAACTTTATTGCTAGCAAGTGAACAGCACCGAGTAGTCTCGGGACACTGTGTGTCATAAATCATCTGACACTTACATTTATACTCCCCTACTGGGCCTGCGCATTTGGCCCCTTACACGTCACAACCGACATGCGCAGTAAACATTTGTAGTTCTTACAGTACAAAATTGTAGTCCCAGTACGTACACACGTCATAACACTGAAATGATACTGGCAAGAAAAACGAAACTTAGCAGCTTATTCTTCACACACACAATGCTCCTTTCTAGCACAGGAGATAAGGTTTGTTCGGCCCAGGAATGCAGGGCGGGGTGTCAGCACCCACCAAGGTCGTCTATTCAGATGGCGTTGCTACATGCAAGCTGGTCTTGTATAGGCCTTGCAAACTACTGTTACAAGCTATATGTCTAATAGCCCTGCATTCTGTCTTTACATTAGTAAACAGCAAACTTCTTTCGTTAGTAAACAGTAAAACTGGATAAGGCACAAATGTCCAGTGCAGTGATAAGGTGTGGCTAAACAGCCAAAAGCAGAGGTAGAGTGCATAAGTATAAGTCCATCAGTAGGCACAAAAAACATGAGGTTGTCCTGTTGCTCAGTAGTATTCATAGTATTCGAGCAGTATCCGGCGTTCCACTCCTTCATTCCCCCCTTTTGATACTTGAACATCCATTCTGGTGGAGAGTATCACCTCCATCCTCCATGAACCCTGAAAAGGAAAGAAAGGACAAGGATAGTTAGCGAGGGAGGCAACAAGCAAGCCCTAAGCCCTTGCGCAGCCGGTGGTTGCTTCGCCGGGGTTGAGACGGAAGGCCCCTAGTGGAATCCCCCCCCCTTTGTAGCCGGTCTTATGCTGGCACAAGGGTACTGGCTCATTAAGTGACTCAGGAGGTGAAAAGTGCCCATCAGCCACAAGGTGCTTCATCGTCAGCTTCATCAGACTGGGGAATGGGGGAGTACATCTGGAGAGCCATAAGTTGGGCAGCAGCACGGCGATCAGCGATGCTTTCCATGGTGGAGCGGAAGCACCTGAAAACCAAGGGGAGAGACAAAGGTATTAATAAGCAGGACAACAAGAACAGGCCACCCATGACGAGGAGGCCATGCAGGCTCCCGGAGGTTGGTAGCCAGTTGGTTAGGGAGGAAGTCCAATCCCACGCACTGTTCCAGGTCTGGACAGGGACGTGGGCTAATTTGACCATCCGGTCAGTTATTTCTCTGATGACATGGCTCTGGTCATCAATCTGTAAGCAGCAATTACTGAGGTTAAACTTGCCACACACCCCGCCCTCCTGGGCTAAGAGGTAGTCAAGAGCCAAGCGATTTTGGTAAACTGCGGTAATGAGCTTAGTGTTCTGTCGAGCTAGGATATTGAGGGCAAGGGCCGAATCGTTGGTAAGGATTTCGAGTACGGCCTGTAGGCGAATAATGCGATTTAGCATGTAGATAGGGGTACGGTACCCGTATGTACCATCTTCAGCCCATGTGGCCGGTCCATAGTAATGAATGATGCATTCAGGCGGCCACTCGTTGTCTTTCCAGTCTCCAATTTGGACTTTGGGCTTGATGTTTGGGAAAGACCGTTTACGTCTGGCAGGGTTATCAGGCCCCTTGTCCACGTATAGGGGGATACCCAAAGTTTCGCCGACTCGCAGGGGCAGAAGGAAAAAACTAGGTCGGACAGTGCCCAAGAGACAGGTACCGTACCAGCGGGCCGGGAGCTGTTCATAGGCCCTGCGTCCGCAGATATAGTAGTAGCCCGCCGGGGCTACCCACTTGAGGGAGGCGTTTCCTCCGTACGTCCATGTCGTGTTCAAGGTGGGTTCTGTCCAGATAGGCTCCGGGGCGGGCAGGTTGTCTGTTTGCCACCAGGTCGTCCGGCTTCCATTATACTGAAGAACCCCCGTGCAAGCGGAATCTCCCACTGGTACAGAGTAACGCTTCGATGGCGCTCGACTAGCGCAGAGGGTACCTATGATATTTGTTCTCAGGGCCCATTCGTACGGCTTCGGCCGCTGGGGAAAGGTAATGTTGGTGGTGTTGAGTGTATCCCATGTTTGCTGTCGGATCTCTCTCGCTTCCCAGGGCCATTGTTCACCCATGTCGGTGCCTCCACAGACGAAACAGTTGGCAATTCCCAGGGAGAGGGCAATGTTTTCAGCCAAGTTGAGGAACATATTCCGGGCTTCTGGGGAAATGGGGAATTTAGTCTCGGTCTGTTCAGCACGAGCGATTTCATCGAATACGTCTTGGTAGCCGACGACAGTAGTCTGGTAGTGCGTAGGAGGCTTCGTTTCGAGACTCTGATATATGGTAATATATGTCAACGGATCCATTCCTCCGCCGTCAATGCCGAGGCCCCACGTCCCTCTCCATGGCATGTCGTGTCCTCGAATGGGCCAGTCTAGGGACACATAGTTACCAGAACCTCGACGAAACTCGCCCAGGCCAGTACATCCGGCATATCCTCCTCCCGTATAAGCACATACTCGGTCCCAGCCCGAGGCTCGAGTGTCGCCGGCGCATGGGAGCCAAACCCACGGGGAGCAGCATCTCATGTCTGGACTGAAGGGGCAGACATACTTGTGGTCGTTAACATATGCCTTACGCCAACTCTGGCTGCCACACTTGCGAGACCAAGGGTGTTTGTCCATGGCGGCACAGACGTCGAAGGTTAGGGTTGCTACAGTTTGGATGCCACCGACAAGGATGCGAGTGGAATTTATGTAATACAGAATGCCATCTCCCTCGAGTCCCGGAGGCCCGGCCACATACGCAGGGAGTCCTACGCTGAGGGTGACATTGTAGTATCTCGGCTTGGTAGGGCTATGGCAGATAGTGAGATTTCCTTGGAGGCATCTGTGGAACTGTTGGAGGCCATTCGGAGTGATGAGGGCACAAGTCGGGAGAAGCCGGCAATCGCCTTCCGGGGGCTGCGTCTGGTGAATGAGGGTGGTGACTAGGTGATATCCTCCCTCTATACGATGGCGCACGAGGCGCAAACATTCAGTGCAATTCAGGCTCAGGGTGGCAGGATAGCTCGGGACTGCACACAGGAGAAGGAAGATGGTCAGCATTATATATGTGGTGGGAGGTATCCGAGCTTTTGCAGCAAGAAGATAATGAGGCCCACGATGAAGGCTGCGATAAACAGAGAGCCAAAAACGCAGTGGGTCCAGAAGCTGAGTTCCTGTTGCTGGGCAGGCATGAATCTGGTGGTTCACGTCTTTCTTAGAGTCAGCCGTAATGGAGCGTCAGGATGTTGGTGCGCAGTCCAACGCTTCAGGGTGCTGCTAGTGGGAGCAGCAGGTTTCAGTCGGGTCCAATGTATCCACACTGGGCTTCCTGCAATTTTAACAGCGGTTGAGGTCGTTAGGAGAACAAGGGAGGGCCCCTTCCATTTGGGCTTTAGGCAGTCAGATTCATCCCACTCTTTTACCCAGACCTCATCTCCTACCCTGAACCGATGTGTGGGACTGGTGAGAACCAAGGGAGCTACTCTTTCAGTGTATTGCTGGATGTCTTGCACTACCTCATGTAATGCTTTCATCTGTTTCACTAAGGAACTTTCGCCCTGTATCTGCAAGGAGTCGGGAAAAGAGGGTAGTGGTGGTGGCCTAGCATACATCATCTCGTAAGGAGTAAGGCCGGTAGCCTTGGGGGTACACCTAAGATGCAGCAAGGCCAGTGGGAGCAGGTCGGGCCATTTGACTTTTGCTTCTTGGCATAGCTTGGCTAGCTGGTTCTTCAGGGATCGGTTAGCCCTCTCCACTACTCCACTGCTTTGGGGTCTCCAGGCACAATGCAACTTCCAATCGAGGCCCAGTCTGGTACTGAGCTGTTGTGTTACTTCGCTGGCGAAGGCGGGACCGTTGTCAGAGTTTATTTGCTTGGGGAAACCGTATCTGGGTAGGATTTGATGAAGCAGTAGGGAGGTGACTTCTTTAGCCATTTCCGTTCTAGTGGGCTGGGCTTCAATCCATCCGGTGTAGGTACACACGGCGACGAGGATAGCTTTGTAGCCTCGTGCCGGGGGCATGTGTGTGAAGTCAATCTGGCATACGTGGAAAGGGCTGGTGCCGCGGAGAACATGTCCTGGCATAGGGCCGGGCCCCGTTCGAGGGTTGTTCCGGGCACAAGTTGCGCATCGGCTGGAAGCGTTTTTGGTCCACAGGGATAGTTTGTTGATGTAGTAGGTCTTCTCAAGTAAGCGCCCCAGGGCGTCCCTGCCCAGGTGGGTGCGGTCGTGAGCCTCCTTGGCCACCGTCCAGGCCAAGGCTTCGGGTATCCATATGCGCCCATCCTGTAGTATCCACCAGCCATTGCGTGACTCCAGACCCTCTTGTTGGGCCCACTCCGTTTCTTGGGGGGTGTAGATAGGGGTCTCCGTAGGGAGCTGGACGACGAGTACGGGGTCAGAAGGGTGAGAGGAGTGGGGGAGCTGACTTGCCCTTTTTGCAGCGTCGTCTGCCCGCTGATTTCCCCGGGCGATAGGGTCCGTTCTCCCGGTGTGGGCCCTACAGTGCATCACAGCCACCTTCTTCGGTTTCCATACTGACTCGAGTAACTGGCAGATCTCAGCGGCATTTGCAAGTCCTTTCCCCTCAGCTGTCAGAAATCCCCTCTCCTTGTACAAGGCTCCATGCACCTGGAGGGTGAGAAAAGCGTATTTGGAATCTGTGTAGATGTTAACAACTTTTCCTTCAGCCCACCGGAGGGCTCTGGTGAGAGCTATCAGTTCCGCCTTCTGGGCTGACGTTCCGGGCGGCAGAGCCATAGCCTCGATCACGTGGTCCTCAGACACAACAGCATAGCCAGCTCTTCGAATTCCCTCTATCACCTGGCTGCTTCCATCGGTAAAAAGGGTGATGCCCCCTTGCCAGGGTTGGTCCTTCAGGTCAGGTCTGCTCGAGTGCACAGTGGCCATTACCTCCTCACAGTCGTGGAGTGGTGATTCAGGGGCCGGAAGGAGGGTGGCGGGATTAAGGTTGGTTGTGTCCAGGATCCGCACCTCCGGATTTTCGCACAGGAGGGCTTGGTATTTGACCAATCGGGAGTTGGTCATCCATCTAGGTCCATGGCTCTCGAGTAGGCCGCGGATGGTGTGGGGTGTGGTCACAAAGAGTGTCTGGCCGAAGGTGAGCTTATTGGCCTCGTGTATCAGCAGACAGGCCGCCGCAATGCTTCGGAGGCAGCCCGGCCATCCTCGTGCCACATTGTCCATGCCCTTGGAGAGGTATGCTACAGGGCGTTGCCAGGTGCCGACCAGTTGGGTGAGGACTCCAAGTGCCAATCCCTTCTTTTCGTCGATGAACAAGTGGAACGGCTTAGTCACATCTGGTAGTCCGAGCGCTGGTGGGGCCGCAAGGGCATCCTTGAGGTCCTGAAGGGCTTTCAGTTCGTGTTTCTCCCACTGGAGATTTTGGCCCTCGAGTTCAGGTCCTTTTAGCTTGGCGTACAGATCATGGGTCAGAACAGCGAAATTGATGATCCATATCCGGCAATATCCAGCGGCTCCGAGGAGTGCTCGCAACTCCTTTTTATTAACAGGAGTGGGTTGATTGCGGATAGCCTGAGTTCGGGGAATACCGAGCCTCCGGGTTCCTTCTCGGAGGCGAAACCCTAGATACTCGACTTCGATCTCGCATATCTGGGCCTTCTTGCGACTGGCCCGGTACCCCTGGGCTTCCAGGGTTCTCAAGAGGTAAAGGGTAGCTTCTGCACAGTCCGTGTACGTTTCACGGGCCACCAACAGGTCATCCACGTATTGGACGACCGGCCCGTACTCGTCTTGGTACGTTTTCAGGTCCTGGGCAAGCTGGTCACCAAAGAGGGTGGGGGAGTTCTTGAACCCCTGAGGAAGCCGGGTCCATGTATATTGCTGCTTGGTTCCCGTCTGTAAGTCTTCCCACGTGAAGGCAAACAACTTCTGGCTGTCGGCAGCAAGGGGGATGGAGAAGAAGGCGTCCTTCAGATCAATGACACTATACCACTTGGTCTGGGATGGCACTTGGGCTAAGATGGAGTAGGGGTTTGGTACGAGGGCGACTATGTCGGCTACCTGGTTGTTGACTTTCCTCAAGTCCTGGACGGGTCTGTATTCGGATGTTCCTGGCTTCTTAACGGGCAACAATGGGGTATTCCATGCGGATCTGATTGGTTTAAGAACCCCCTGTTGAAGGAGTTTCTGTAGATGAGTGTGCATACTATGCCGGGCTGCATAGGGGACGTGGTATTGTCCTTGGTTGACAACTTGAGCATTCGGTTTGAGCTCAATCCAGATGGGGATAGCGTTAACAGCCAGTCCTCCGGGGTTCACTTCTGCCCATACATCAGGCACTTCATCCATTATGGCTCGCCTCTGCTGGGCAAAAGGGGTATTCTGGTCGTAACGGCAGTCGCCAGGTCCTACAGTTGAGGGAGCGTGTAGTCTCCATTCTTCTCTTACTGGACAGATAAGTGTTACTGGCCGATCTTCAAAGCGAGCTTCCACTTCACCCGTGGTCTTGAACTTCAAGGTGGCCTGGAGCTTACAGAGCAAGTCTCGACCAATCAAGGGGACTGGGCATCCAGGGATGTGTATGAACTGATGAGACACCATCGTCCCTCCGATCTGGACTTGGCGCTCCTTGAGGAGGGGGGCCGCAAGGGATTTCCCGGAGGCTCCCACAATTGGTATAGTTTCTTTCGTGGCTGGGGCTATGGCGGTGGTGATAACAGATCGCTGGGCCCCTGTGTCTAGTAAGGCCTTCATAGACTCTGTCCCCACCCGAATTTCCACCAGAGGGTCAGTGGGGACTCTGCCCTCCCGGTTTCTTCATGCTGTGCTGTCTCGGGTAGCGTCCACAGCCATCTGCCATTCCCTCCGGTCATCCCGTCCTCTATCTCTTCGGCCCCTTCCCCGGCCTCGTCTGGGGGCCCCTGTACGGTCGCCCGTCTCCTCCTCTCTCTGCCGGTCCCATGGTTCCTCTTCTCTCGGGCTGTCCCGTATCTCCTCTGGACAATCAGCCCACCAGTGTCCTTCTTGTCGACAATTTGCACACTGGTTACGTCCTATGGGGGACCGCGTTCCTCTTGTTCTTCTGCCCCTCCCCTTTGGTCTAGACCTCATCCGTTCTTCCAGCACCGTGGCCAATACATCTGCCTTCTCCCGCATCCGCCTGGTCGATTCCTTTCGGGCCTCCGTCTTCTCTTCCTGGTCGCGATATCCGAATACGCGATCAGCTATAGCTTTCAGTTGGCTGAGGCTCATCCCTTCGAACCCCTCCGTTCTCTGTAGCTTTCTTCGTATATCCGGTGCTGACTGGCTAACAAAACTCATAACCACGGTTGGGAGGTTCTTAGGGTCTTCGGGATTTATCGGGCTGTGCCTTCTGAATGCCTCCATAAGTCGTTCAAGGAAGTCCCCTGGACTCTCGTCCTTTTGTTGGACTACACTGTGGATTTTCCCCATGTTGGTAACCTTCTGCTTCCCTTTCTTTAAGGCGGCCAGGTACGCCTGCTGGTATCGGCGGATAAGGGTTTGGCCTTCAGCGGTTCGGTAGTCCCACGCAGGGGCAGCGATGGGCGCCTCCGTCTCTATTAGGTTCTGTAAGTTGGCATGGGTAGGGTTCGCATCCCGGACGGCTTGCTCCATATTTTGTTGTAAAAGGCGGCGTTCTTCAGTGGTCAGGATGTGGGCGCTCAACTGCCTAAGGTCTCCCCAAGTCGGATTATAACTGTATATAATGCCTTCCACCAGCTCTACTAACTGCTCGGGTTTCTGGTCGTAGGACGGCCCATGCAATTTCCAGTTATACAAGTCGGCACTTGAGAAGGGAACGTGGCTATAAACTGTTGATTCAATGGGCTGGCCCCCCCCTTCCACCGGGTTAGGGGTATAGTTGGTAGATTGTCGAACTGGAAATAAGTGGGTGGCTCCCCCTTTCCTGCTCGAAGGGAGGGCATTGCGCGGACTCGATTGAGGGAATCGAGTAATGTTCTTCACAACCCGTTTACTCTTCCGTATGGTTGCGGGGCCAGGTGACTCAGGTGAGTCTGGACGGGACATCTCTCCGGCATCCGACTCTGACCCGGAAGCCTCAGCGTTATCCGGGCCCTCCTCCAGGCTCGCGATGTCGGGGTATATCGGGGCATATGGCGGTGGCGCGATGTCATCTTCGTATGCTTCCGCCGTAGCAAGTATCGGGGCTTTTGGAGGCTTCTTTTCGGGCAAACCCTGAACTTTCCCTGGGGTTTTCTTTGGGGGTTTCATTCTAGAAAGTGTGTTGGTCGTACTGGGCGTAGCTCCTGCCTTACCAATGGTAGCAGGGGGCGTGGTCTCAGTGGCTTCAGCGCTAGGGGCGGTAGGCCGTATGGGGGCGGTCCCTGCGGCCTTCGGGACGGCAGCGGTTGCCGAGCTTTGGAGAGCGAAGGCATGGGTCGGCAGGGTTTTAAGTTTAGTTTTCCGGCCTTTTCTCTGCTTTACCAACATGAGGGCGGCCTTTTCTACCTTTCGTTGGGCCCAAGCCGGCGGATCCCGGACTACATCCAACCACGCTTCTATGTATGGAATGTCCTCGGGACAGCCTGGGTTTCCCTCGACTATAACAATATTCATGACCGCCGCCACTTTTTCATACTCGAATGACCCTTCCGGGGGCCATCCAGCAATTCCTAGCCCTGGCCACATAAATTGACATCTCTGTATCATCCCGGCCCTGCTACATTTATCTAGGTCGAACACTTCGCTAAAGTGTTCCGTCATTAAATCTAACGGTGAAGACCCACCCCCGCCCATCCTAACCTGAGTGCCAAAGGACAGGTGACGGACAAAGGGGGAAAGGGGCGGTGGAGGAGTAAGGGGTCTCGTTCCACCAGACACAGAAGGGTCAACACTCGGCCTGACCAGGACGCGGTCGCCCGGCCTGGAACTGCAAGCCCATTCACACACTTTCATACGCCACAAGAAACCCTCCCGTTCGCCGCTCGGTTTCGTCGTCGGAGCCTAGTGAGTTTCGGGACCTAGTCGTATACCAATAGTCCGTATTAGTCACTGGCTAAAAGAGGGTGATCACGCCTCTTCTTCGGTCCTTACTGGGCCGGTCACTACGTAGAGTATACTCGCCTGTCCGCCGGGGTCGCAGGCCGCGCCGTCGTACGCTTCTCTCTGAAATGGAAAAAGGTGCCTTGTCGGAACCACACAGCCCCCTCTACAGTCAGGCGGAGTTGATCGGCCCTCCTCCGGGAGATGGACGCTGAAATCAGCGGTGGCCACTCACCACCTTCTCGGGTGGGGGTCGATGACCCGATCCGACCGCAGTGGGGGAGGGGAAGAATATAATCCGATTCCCCTTTCTACTTCTGTCCCATCTGGGTCGCCAATGAAACAGGTGGGGAATCAGGAGACGAAAGGCAAATTTTGGTTCCAAACAAGGCAACTTTATTGCTAGCAAGTGAACAGCACCGAGTAGTCTCGGGACACTGTGTGTCATAAATCATCTGACACTTACATTTATACTCCCCTACTGGGCCTGCGCATTTGGCCCCTTACACGTCACAACCGACATGCGCAGTAAACATTTGTAGTTCTTACAGTACAAAATTGTAGTCCCAGTACGTACACACGTCATAACACTGAAATGATACTGGCAAGAAAAACGAAACTTAGCAGCTTATTCTTCACACACACAATGCTCCTTTCTAGCACAGGAGATAAGGTTTGTTCGGCCCAGGAATGCAGGGCGGGGTGTCAGCACCCACCAAGGTCGTCTATTCAGATGGCGTTGCTACATGCAAGCTGGTCTTGTATAGGCCTTGCAAACTACTGTTACAAGCTATATGTCTAATAGCCCTGCATTCTGTCTTTACATTAGTAAACAGCAAACTTCTTTCATTAGTAAACAGTAAAACTGGATAAGGCACAAATGTCCAGTGCAGTGATAAGGTGTGGCTAAACAGCCAAAAGCAGAGGTAGAGTGCATAAGTATAAGTCCATCAGTAGGCACAAAAAACATGAGGTTGTCCTGTTGCTCAGTAGTATTCATAGTATTCGAGCAGTATCCGGCGTTCCACTCCTTCATTCCCTGATGCAGAAACATAAACCTCATATTGACTGATGTTCTGGGGACATTTTAGCCTGGGGTCCAACCTGTTCTCAGCCTTGCTTCATGTCTGTTCAACCTCAGCTAACCCTGCCCAAGATGGATTCTCCCTAGGGCAAGCCTTCCATCTTGGATTCCTGAACCAACTCAGACCCTGCAAAGATTCTTGTTATCTCCAAGATCATTGTACCCCTGGAGAGAACTCTGGTTCCCAAGCAGTCAAGGAAGCAGACTTTGCACAGGACATGCAACTTCAAGTCTACAGGATACTCAGGATATTCTAGGTGTCAGAAGGATAAGGAGGATAATTTGTGGAAACCTACTATCAGTGTTCATGTCCCTGCACCAGTGGCGTAGCCAAGGGTGGGCTTGGGTGGGCCCAGGCCCACCCACTTTGGGTTCAGGCCCACCCAGTAGCAGCATACCTATGATGTGGCTGGCAGGGATCCCCAAGCCCCACCAGCTGAAAACTCCCAACAAGTGTCCCTCCTGCATACCTTGTAAGTAGCAGATCTTCGCCTGCAGTGAGCAGTGACATACATACTGCTCGCACCGGCCCCACAGCCTTCCTTCTGATGTATTTCTGCCTAGGTGGAAACAGGAAGTTGCATCAGAGGGAAAGGTGTGGGGCCAGCATGAGCAGTGTGTATTAGTTGCTGCTCGCTGCTGGTGAAAATATGCTATTTAAAAGGTATACGGGAGAGGGGGGATGTTTGAGAGACTATATGGCATGCAGGCGAGAGAAGGAGAGACCAAATCACCTGTGGGACGGGGCGAGGTTCTTCTGCCACCCATCTTGGGCCCAGGCCCACCCAAAATTGGATGTCTGGCTATGCCCCTGCCCTGCACCTATAAGAAATTGTCATCACTTCTATTCCCTCAAGTCTGAATCCACGGCTCCAAGGAGGGGACTTCAGGGAGGGGGTACTGTCATGCCCCTCACCTGTTCTATGTGTTCTCCAGCAGCATTCTGTGCCAAGAAGAATCTGTTAACTTCCTGGAATCCTAGCACTTCTTTTACAGCCCTGCAAGAGGGTGCTGGCTGATTTCAGCACTTCCTGCTTGGTAGTATATAAGGAGGTTCCTGACTCCTAGACAGTGCTTTTACAACAGGTCTCCTAGAGTTATTTAGTGTGTGTTGCAGCCTTGTTCCAGTTTGTCTCCTGTTCCAGCCTGTGTCTTGTTCTAGCCCTGCTCCTGCTTCGTGTTCCATCCTTGTTCCATCCCTGCTTCCTGCCTTGCTACAGCCCTGCCTTCAAGCTCCAGCCCTGTCTTCAAGCGCTACGCTTACCTTCATTCCAGCCTTGCTCAGATGTCTTGCTGCCACAAGTCAGGGTCTGGCCAGCTCTCGGGTTGGCTAGGTAGTGTCAACTCAGCTGCGGCCCAAGGGCTCATCCTGAGTCCTGACAACACGAGTGCAAAATAAAGATCCTTACATCCATCTAATCAGCCCAATTACCCTTCAGAGCCCACCTGATTTCCAGCTGTTCATTATTACTTCACAACTAAGCCTCCCTCACCTCCTCCCATGGTAATCACATCTTGTTAAAAGACACGCCTCCATGCCCTTTCTGTGAACAAAATATGTAGGAACAGAGTAGCAAGCAGCTATGAAGATAGAAGGCAAAACAGAGACAGTGAAAACAGCAAAGTGTCAGGGACTGCAGCTATAGATCTTGGAAAAGTGCATTCATTACAGAGTTTGAGAGGACTCTATGAGCCCTTTCCATTTCCAGCTGCAGCTCAAATGAAATTCCAAGGATATTAGGAATGAAAGACTGAAGACATTTTTTTTAATATATGTTATTGGATAAAGTCATACAAACAGCAAGGATACAACATTCAATCCAAGTGGTCAAAATGAAATAACAACTAAACAGCTAACAGCAGTATATCTAGTACAAACAGCAGCCTTGAAATTCTGCAAATAAGACCATGTTTTACAAGAAATTCCCACCCACAATGGGGGAGGGAGGCTTATAACCTTCCCCCCAAGCCCATCCCATCCCTTACTGACCCCCAACTTCCCCAGATTCCCCCAACCCCATTTCCCAAACCTAACCCATAATCCCTCTCTCAGAGAATCTTATAGAACTGTGACTTATGGAGAGCTAAATCCCATGCAAAAAGCCCTCTGGAGCAGTAAGGTGTAACCTGTTTAAAACTAGATTCCTAACCCTTCAGTGAAGAGACTGAATATAAACAGACCAAATTGCCAAAAAGCATGCAGCTGATTTATCCACTGCCAGTGAGAAGGACCCTCTGAGAAGTGATGTTTCCAGGCCAGGCACAACTAAGAAATGGCCAAGTTCAGCCTGTGGAGAGGAGGCTCTGAGCATTTGCAACTTTTTGCGTATGTACGGTAGCATTGCCAGGCCGGCACTAGGGCCTAGATTTTTAAGGCACCCTGGTTGGGTTCTGTGGTTACCGCAGTAAATTGCAGTGTTGTACAGGGAGAGTACAGAGGGAGGTTGGAACAATTTGGGAAGGACCTAGGAAAATCTCCTCAGCAACTCCTAGGTATTGAAGTGTTCCTGGTTTCCTTTTACACAGGTCCACACAGGTCCACACAGTATATATAGAGCTTTTGCGCTCTCCTTTTCTCTTCCTCTTGTCCTACTTTAGGTATGCTGCCCTACTTCCCATCCCCCTTCTTTTCTGTATGTGGCTGTCGGTCTTTTACACTGAAAGTGAGAATGTCTTATTTGCATGGGTAGCAGGAGAAGCTGGCATCTGAGTCTGTAGCATCCCGAAGCTGGGGTGTTGAATCCCCGCGTAGAGTAGAATTAACCTCCATGTTTCTTAGCCTTCGCTTGAAAGCGGATGTCCACCTTGATGCATAGGGAAACCAGGTTATTCAAACTGATGGGGAGATTCCGTCCCGCCAGTTCATCCTTAATGTGGCCTGCCAGGCCCTGCCAAAAGACGGCCACCTGGAATTCCTGATTCCATTGCAGTTCAGAAACCAGGGTCTGGAATTGAATGGCATACTGGCCCACAATTAGAGCCCCTTGTCGTATGTGCAGGAGTTCAGAAGCTACCGAGGAGAGACGCCCTGGCTCAAAAATATCTGCTGGAAGTGTGTGAGGAAGGCAGCCAAGTTGGACATGTGGGTCATTTTGCTCCCACAAGGGAGAGACCCAAACCAGCACTTGCCCAGGAAGGAGAGAGATGATTCAATCCAAAGGAAAGCTAAAGGACTGTAGTTCAAAGTTCATCAAACACTGGTTAATAAATCCTTGGCAAGGGTTCCCATCAAAGCGTGGTGGTATCAAGAGTTGAGGCTGAGACACTGGTTTGCCGCTGGATGGATGCTAGAGGTGGGTTTGGATCCAGAGAGCCTGTGGTTTGTATTGCCACAAGCTGAGCACAGACCTCCTGAAGGGTTTCCATAATCTGCTGAAGTTGACTCCATTGCTGCTGGACCTCCTGGGTGAGGTACTGGAGACACTGGAGCTGGTCTGTGTGGCTGGTCAGGTCCTGAACCAAGGCAGGTGACTCACCCAAGCTCATGGCCTTTGCAATCTGTCACAACTTGGGGTGAGTCCTTGGGCTGCAGCCGAGTTGACGCTACCTAGCGAATCTGAGGACTGGCTAGGTCCCGACTGGCGACAGGTGAGACACCCAGGCAAGGCTGAAGACAAGAGTGGAGCTTGAAGACAGGACTGGAACTGGAAGGCAGGGCTGGAACATGAAGCAGGAGCAGGGCTAGAACAAGACACAGGCTGGAACAGGAGACAAACTAGAACAAGGCTGCAACACACACTAGACAATTCTAGGAGACCTGTTGCAAAGGCACTCTCTGGGAGTCAGGAACGTCCTTATATACTATCAGACAGGAAGTGATGACATCAGCCAGTGACCTCTTGCAGGGCTATAAAGGAAGTACTAGGTTTCCAGGAAGTAATCAGATTCTTCTTGGTATGGAATTATTATTATTATTATTTATTGCATTTGTATCCCACATTTTCCCACCTATTTGCAGGCTCAATGTGGCTTACATAGTTTTGTTAACAATGTCGTTCCAAGATATCAGAAACAGTTAGTATTGTACAGAGATTAAGTAGGGAAGAGAGAAGAAGGAAGGGAGGGAGTGATTAGGGTAGTTATAGAGGTGGATTTTCATAACTGAGTGGGTTGGTGAGGTGAATTAGTGAGGTTATCGGTTCTCATTGTAGGCTTTGTTGAAGAAGTATGTCTTCAGAGATTTGCGAAAGATAGTTACTTCATTGATTGTTTTCAGGTCTGTAGGTAGTGCGTTCCATAACTGCGTGCTCATGTAAGAGAAGGCATGCATCAGCTTGTATTTTAGTCCTTTACAGCTGGGGAAGTGCAGGTTGAGAAAGTTGCGGGATGATCTTGTGGCGTTTCTGGGAGGTAGGTCCAAGAGGTTTAGCATGTATATTGGAGCGTCTGCGTGAATGATTTTGTGTACAATCATGCAGATTTTGAACGCAATTCATTCCTTAAGTGGGAGCCAGTGAAGTTTCTCTCTTAAGGGTTTTGCACTTTCATATTTAGTTTTTCCAAATATGAGTCTGGCGGCAGTATTCTGGGCAGTTTGGAGTTTTTTGATAGTCTGTTATTTACAGCCAGCGTACAGTGCGTTGCAGTAGTCCAGATGACTTATTACCAATGACTGTACCAGAGTACAGAAGATGTATCTCAGGAAGAACGGTTTTATTCTTTTGAGTTTCCACATGGAGTAGAACATCTTTTTCATCGTGTTTTTCACGTGGGCATCAAGAGTGAGGTTTCGATCAATGGTGACTCCAAGAATTTCCAAGTTTTGAGAGATAGGAAGAGAACAGTATGGTATGATTATGATGGAGAAATTTTTTGTGTTATGCTTAGGCGCCTGGTATAAGAGGCTTGGGGAGGCTATGCCTCCCCAGCCACAGCAGGATGGATCAGCTGTTTCTATGGAAATGCTAAATAGTATTAGTAGTAGTTTTCCTGCGAGTCTTGCTGCTCTGGGATAGCAGCTGCTGCAGTGAAAGCTGTCTCTAGCCTTGTGTATAACCAGTTGTAATTTGATCATCTAACTGCTGGGAGAGCAGAGCAGGGGAGGGGGGTTGGCAGGAGGTGTCCTGGGTTGCCAGGGAGATATTTAACTAGGATCATGAGCAATTCACACCAAAGAGACTTGCACTGACCCCTGAAATTTTAAAAGTGCTAAAAATAAGTTTTAAAAGTATTTGCATTAAATCTAATTGCAGAATTTAGGTGCTAGGAAGTGGGATTGGTATGCTATGTACTCAAATTTGCTCAAGCCATATGCAAATTAGTCCATTTTTGGGAGGTTCTCATTTGCATATTTATGGGTAAAATTGTTGGAAATGTTTACAGCCTTAATGTTAGGGCATGGCTATGATCAAAAATGTGAACTTTGATCCAAAAATGAAGGGTTTAGCTAGTGTTTTTGACTAAAAATTCCCATTAGAGTGTCTGTATGTTAATCTGCATTCAAATAGAGCTCTCTGATTGGATGAGCAGCTCCTGTTAGAAACTCTGCCTGGGAACAGAGAGGAGAGGAGAGAATCAATGGGTGGGTGGGTGTGGATGGCTGGAGGGGGGCAGGGGAGAGGAGAGAATCAATGGGTGAGTATGGATGGCTGGAGGGGGGGCAGGGGAGCGAGGACAAGAAATGAAGAAGAAAGGCAGAAAGTAAAGAAATAAATGGAAAGGAAGCCTTGGAAACGGAGTTAAGAGGACAGATAGCAGCAGAATCGGATACTGGGCCAGCATGATCAGAAAAACAAAGTCACCAGACAACAAAGGTAGAAAAGATAATTTTATTTTCATTATAGTGTTTGGAATATGTCCACTTTGAGAATCAGGTGCTCAACATTAAATGTTTATATTTATTTACTTATGTATGGCATTTTATCCCACATTAAACATGGATTAGGATGTTTTGTGGCTCTACATGAGAATTGTGATATTATGATCCTTGTTTCATATTGTTGACGGTCTGCATTTTCCGTATGGGTGGTATATTGGCGTATTAGGTTCTGCCTAGTGTAATATGTATGGTACAGTAAGGTTCTGAGTGTGTTTTTGCACAAAGTTGTGCATAGTGTTTTGTAGTTACGATTGTGGTTAGTATATGCTTTGAGCAACCACTTTATTCTTTGACATATGATACATATCTAATATCTAAATTTAATAAAAGGTATTAATTGTGACTTTTTATTTATTTATTTTTTCTGTGTTATCATACAATTATGGATTTAAGCTCCACCCCTGGCCCCCCCTAACCCCGCCCCCTTTAGCCTCCCCAAACAGTTGGGCCACCGCCCGCCTATGGACTGTTATGTTGCGAGGTGAGTACAAGACATTGTGTTTTTTCTGCGTTAAGTTTTAGTTGGAATGCATCTGCCCATGTGTGCATTGTTTGGAGGCTTTGGTTGATCTTGTTGGTGATTTCTTTTAAATCATTTTGAATGGGATGTAGATTGTGACGTCATCTGCATATATGAAGGGGTTGAGGTTTTGGTTGGCTAGAAGTTTGGCTAAAGGTATCATCATTAGGTTGAATAAGGTTGGTGAGAGGGGGGATCCTTGGGGGACTCCACATTCAGGTATCCATGGGGGTGATCTGTCCACGTTCGTTGTTACTTGGTATGATCTTGTGGTCAGGAATCCTTTGAACCATTTGAAAACTGTGCCTCCTACTCCGAAGTATTCTAGTATATGTAATAGTATTTCATGATTAACCATGTCAAAGGCACTGGACATATCGAATTGTAGGAGGAGTATGTTGTTACCAGTTGCAATTGCTTGTTTGAATGAGTTCATTGCGGCCACTAGAACAGTTTCGGTGCTATGATTTGACCGAAATCCTGATTGAGATTCGTGCAGAATTGAGTGATTGTTTAGGTATTCAGTGAATTGTTTCGTCACTATGCTTTCCATGAATTTGGTTATAAGTGGAATAGATGCTACTGGGCGATAGTTGGTTAGGTCCATTGTGCTTTTCTTAGCATCTTTTGGTAGCGGAGCAAGTAGGATGTTTCCTTTATCCGTGGGGAAGAGCCCATTTTGAAGCCTGTGATTTACGTGGTTCGTGAGGTCTGTTTTGAATTGTTTGGGTGCAGATCTTATTAGACTATTAGGGCAAATGTCTAATTTGCATTGCGATCTGCTGGAGACCACAGAGAACACATGAAGGGTGTAACACATGTCCTGTTTAACTCTTTCCTCTTCCATCTCTCTCTCTCTCTCTCTCTCTCTCAGTCTCTTCCATCTCTCTCTCTCTCTCAGTCTCTCAGTCTCACACTGAGTGCCTTTCATATCTCTGCTCTATCTCACCATCTTTGGGGGCTTCTAGTTGAACAAGGCCTAGGATCTGTTGTCCTGAATGTTCATCTCAACCACCCAGGGATCTTATCCCTTCCTTTCTGTCTTGTACCCATTTACTTTCGTGCAGTCATCACAGTAACAGTCTTCAGGCAGAGGTCATTGCCCAGCCTCTCTCCAGAACTTTGCAATCATGAGCCCAAAATCTGGGCACTAGAGGCATAACTTTAGAAATTGTTTTTGCATGTAAAAGTGTTCCATGCACAAAAATAGATGCTTATAAAATTGTGTGTGGACACACATGCATAAAAGTAGATACTGCTAATATTCAGCACATATTTTATGCATATATGTGTACGTGTGTACGTGGTACTATGGGCGGGGGTTGGGCAGAAAATTATATATATATATGTGTGTGTGTGTGTGTGTGTGTGTGTGTGTGTGTGTGTGTTAGTAAATGCACCATATCCGTGCAAACATAAGTGAAAAAGTTATATCTGCTGCCTCAGAGCTGTATTTTTCTATTTTTCTCCTTTTACTGTCTTTTTCCCCTTCTCTCTTGATTCTTCTATTTTATCCTCTGCCTTCTTTTTACTTTCTCTTGCTCTTTTTATTATTATTATTATTATTACATTTGTATCCTGCGCTTTCCCACTCAAAGCAGGTTCAATGCGGCTTACATAGTAAAAGGAATACAGAATATTATTAGAGGGTAAGAGTTAAGTATATAGAATAAAAGACGAGATGAATAGGTAGAAATAGGCAATGGAGAGGGGAGGTGGGAGATGTAGTTAGGGTCAATATCGTTATCATGGGGTATGTGTAGGTAGATGGTTCATTAGATTAATCAGGATTGTTTGAATAGGCTTTTTTGAATAAATGGGTTTTTAGTGCTTTCCGGAAGGGTAGGTAGTCGCAGATTAATGGAATAGATCTGGAGACAGCATTCCAGAGTCAGCTGCCTAGGAATGAGAAGTTAGATCCATAATAGGTCTTGTATTTGATTCCTTTGCAGTTAGGGTAATGTAGGTTAAGGTAATTTCGTGAAGCTTCAGACATGTTTCTGGTAGGAAGGTCAATCAGATTGAGCATATAGTCCGGAGATTCACCATGGATAATCTTGTAGATTAATGTATGGACCTTGAAGTTGATTCACTCTTTGATAGGGAGCCAGTGAAGCCTTTACACGAAGAAATGAACGCAACTATTTTTAATGTTTTTATCCCAACAACTTTATTGCTCCACAATTTAATCCACTTTGCTTTTAGTAAAACTAAATTTTTGAAAATGACTGGCACTCAGTCGAGTATGCTTGTGAGTCATTACTCCAATACAGCTAAAAAGGTTCAACAGCTGCATGAGCAGAAAGTGGATTGTTCAAATCTGATAAAAAGTTCCTTCTTTCTCTCTATTTTTCTTCTTTTCTGTTTTTTCTTCTGTCTCATGCTCCTTCTCTCTATTTTTCTCCTTCTCTGTCTTCTTTCTCCCGCTCTCTTGTTCCTTCTCTCTACTGTTCACTTTCTTTATTTTCTTTCCCTTCTCTTTCTTTCCCTGCAGCTTCCCTCCACTCCCACTTCTGAGTCATCTTCCTCTGCCTCTGTCACTCCATCAGCAGCATTGGCGGGAAGCAGTTCCATCTTCAGCTGTCTTCTTCCTTCCTCCCAGCTGATCTCATTCTGCAAGTTTTATTAGGACAGAAATCCCCCACATTATCATCTGTTGTGATGACTGATAAATAAAGAACATCTCCACAAGACGATGAGTGTTAGGAGGACAGTCAAGGTGTTGTCAGAACAATCTGGAAACTTCCCAAAGTTCAGCCTTCTTTTGAACTTGTTCTCTATATTTAGGGTTGTCATCTTACCCGGGTCTACCCATGGAGGCTGGTGTTGCCCCATTATACACCTGGAATTCTAGTTTGGAGTTCTCTAAGACAAATAGGAATTATACCTCTATGCATGCCATGGGGCAAAACCAATACTAGATCAGTCTTTGGGTTGTCCTGGCAGAGCAGTTGCTGGACAAAACAGCACCTAGGCTAAGGGTTGCTTTTAGCATCTCTTTCTCAGTTGGGCTCACACACTTGCCACTCACTGACTCTAAAGGGCAGTGTAGTGCCCCTGGCTTGGTGCCCAGAGGTGTCACCCTGCTTACCTCATGCTTGTTGATAAATACTAATAAAAAAAATCCCCTGAGAGAGACAGATAATCTAAATCTATTAAGAAAAGTCAATCTCTGAAATAGCAAAACAATGTTTACTGGAGAAACACTCGTCTATCATTACATATTCATGCACTATTGGGAAAGAGTGTGTACTATAGTGCATATAGCACTAGAGGCCAACAGAATTTGGTTTCTGTTTTGGATTTGGCACTGAAACTGGCCCGAAATCTGGGTTCAGGTTTTGGCCAAAAATGCCAGGGCATTTTCAGCTGAAACTGAAACTCTCCCCCTCAACCCGTGATCACTTCAACTCCACCACCCGTAGGCCCTCCCTGAACCTATCTTAAGAAGCTGTGGTAGTCTAGTGGCCTCTTCAGGAGTAGGAATGAAGCCTACTGGTTCCTGCCTGGTGTCGCTCCTCAGCAGCCAATTTGAACTTGGAACTGGCATAAGCAGGAGTAACTGGAGACTGGAACTGGCATAAACTGGAGCAATCAAAGTGGCTGCCAGGACCTCCTGTAGCAGTCTCGGCAGCCATTTCAATTGAGCAGTGGTATCAAGCAGGAACATATGGGCTTTGTTCCTGTCCCCAAAGAGACCACTAGACCCCCCAGGGCTTTGTGAAGGAGGCCCGAGAAGGGCCTGCGAGTGGTTGGGAAGCCCGACTGGTCAGGTCTCTGCTGGGGGGGGGGGGGGGGGGGGGGGAGGTGGCGGCAGCCCAGAGGAAGCTGTCTTCTGCGGGTGGGAGGAGTGATGTGTCTTCAGCCAGGGGGATAGGCATGATGATATCGGCTTCAGATCTGGCTGAAACCGAGTAGTGAATTTCGGCCATAAATTGGTTTAATTCAAAACCAAAACCACTAGTTTTGGTCAGGCGCTATACAGCGCATACTCTAAGAAAAATGCATATTATATGCAAATAGAGCACATTCATATCAGCGAACAACATTTGCTTCATATGACAGCCTATCCCTAAAAATCACTGGGATCTGCACAGAGCCACAGAATTGAAAGCAGCTGTCCCAGGACCTCATGGCCAGGGTAGCCAGACAGCAGCGGTGAGGTCATGAAGGTGGGATTATAGGGGCACTTTGGAGGCTGTCGTGGTCACAAAAAATATCCATCAGTTACTGGATCTGGCCATAATGGCTGCATTTGTGAAATGCTGGTTTAATTTCTCCACCGAAGTTTGTTTTGTTCACATGCTTCTCATTCCACCTTCTGTAATGTGGACAGTTCATCTTCACAAACAAACCAAGCCTCTGTTTTATTTCCGCTCCCTGTGTTTTCTTCTGCCACCACGATATACTCAATAAAAACATTTCGTCTGTGGAATACGCCTGTGCCTACAGCACTGGCACGAGATCCACCTAATTGCTGCCACCATCTCCTATGCCTTAATGAAGCTAATAAAATCCGTACTAGCTCCAGGCTACTGGCTATGCTGATGAAGGAGAGAAGAGCCTTTGTGCCAGGCAGGAAGGACCAGAGCAGCCCTATCTGCGGCCTGGGCCTAAACTGGGGGATGTGCAGGAAAGGGGGAAGGGGGATCCACCTCACTTTTTAGAGATACATCCTGATTAGGTGGCATACAAGGTGCTGCAGCTGTTCCCATTGCCTTCAGATTATGGAAGACTCTTTTCTCAGCTCCTTGAGTGGTACCCAAAGGAAAGAATCACTTCTTGCGCAGGAATTCATAGGGAGGGAGGGGGGGGGGGGGAAATGCTCTCCACTTTAGCTTCCCACTTACTAGGGATAGAGCAGGAAATCCCAAAAGTGACAACTTCCACAGATGCTCACCTAGGATAGTCAGGTGCCTTGGGCCAGTTTGGATTAGGACTTCAGGGAGACTGGCAGGTTGGCAGTAACCCCTGACCCCACCTAGCAGGTAAATGAGAGGTCAAAAGATGGAAAGAAAGCAATGGAGCATGTCTTTATTATGCATGAATCCAAAGTATTTCTGTATAGTAAATGCAGAGGGCTGTCATGCAAATTATATGAACTGATTTTTAAAGTATAATAATGTGAAATAAATCATTTTTTACTTGTACCTATTCTTTTTACTTGCATTAATATTTTTCCCAAAACACATCTTGGAATGGGAACAATTAAACAATGAAATAAAAATGACATTTCAGACCCCCCTCCTCCCCCAAAGGATTCCCAAATTGATTTGTCAGTACAGCCCACAACATAAAAGCATGTAATGATGCTGTTTATACATAGTAATTAAATGCTGGAGCCAGCGTTTAAATTAAGCCACTTACTATCACCGTTAAAAATTACCCTCAGTAATAAATAAGAAGTGGGAGCAGGGGACTCTTTTGTTCATTGGTATCAATCCATGCCTGTCCTATATGCCTTTTTGCTTATATGCTATTTACTAACATGGAAACCTGATAGGTCGAGGCCAGGGAGTGCCTAGAACTGGGTTGAGAACATGGAGTCTCACCTGATTGTGCAATCCCCCTAGCAGGCAAATTCTTGCACTGTGTACTGCCAGAGCAGAGCAGATGCTCCAACGTATCCAGTATGATTCCAAGAAGGATATAGAGGCAGAACAAGCTCGCTTTATATAGTAAATAAATATTCAACAATCATTTGTTTGCAAGTAAAGGCATGCAAAACTATTGCATTTGTGAAACGACTTCACTTCCTAGCAGGTTAGTGTGCTAATACTTTAAACTGCATGTCATTTAGGGGAACATCCACACATTTTAGAAAGCCACTATTTGTGTTTAGGCGGCTTGGACACCAAAATTCAAAGGGGATGTGGGTGGTGGGTCAAAATACAGTAGCATAGGGGATTCTGGATTTTAGCTCATGCCTGTTCCAGACCAGTAGTAGCTCAAATTGAGTTACATTCCCCAAAGGGCTCACAATCTAATTTTGTACCTGAAGCAATGGAGAGTTAGTTGTCTAAGATCACAAGGAGGAACAATGGGATTTGAATGCCGCTTTCTTGATTTTCAGCCTGCTGCTCTAACCATTAAGCAACTCCTCCCATTATCCAATGGAATCATAACGTACATTCCAATGAATTCCTCCACTCATAGGAGCTGACTCTGTGGGTGCTGTGGGTGCTTGAGCACCCCCAATATTGAAAAATTCATTGTATGTGTCCAGGGAGGGGTTATTTCCACTGGGGTTAGCACCCCCAATAATTTAAAAAAGGTGGCTCCTATGCCTCCACTGGCTATTTTATTTCTTTTATTTATTTATGCATTCTTGCATCCCACTATTATTCAAAAACAAGTTTCAGTTCAAAGTGGCTTACAGTTTACATTTTGGTGGAGTTACAATGGTGTTGTGCAATAGTGGAGAGGGCATCTATAGTTTGTGTGGTTATTCATAGAGTTTTTGAAGAGATAGATTTGAAGTGGAAAAGGTAGTGGTAGCTTTTTTGTTCAACTGTAGAGTTTTGGTGATATTTATTCATACAGTTTTTGAAGAGGTAGATTTAGAAGGAAGGTGACGATATCTTTGTGATTAGCTGTAGAATTTTTTTGAAGAGGTAGGTTTTCATTTCTTTTCTGAATTGGAGGAGCTTTGTGATGCTTCTTATGGTTTTTGGTATCGAGTTCCACCATTTGGAACCCAGGTAGCTAAATCTTGCAGTGTATATAGTTTTGTAGATGGTGGTTTTGCAGTTGGGTAGATGTAGGAGTAGGTAGTTTCTGTTTTCTGGGCTGGCATTTCTTGAGGATAGTTCAATCATGTTAAGCATATATTCGGGCGCCAGTCCAAATAATATCTTAAAACTTAGGGTGCTCACTTTGAAAAATATTCTTGCCTTGACTGGTAGCCAATGTGGAGGGGAATAATCAAACGGTGCCAGCCAAATACATGGCCGGCCATCTATTTTGGCAGTGCCGCAAACAGCTGGCCGAATTTTATTTTCAAAAAAGATGGCTGGCCATCTTTTATTTCGATAATACGGTTGGAACTGGCCAAATGCATTGGATTTGGCCGGGGTTTGAGATGGCCGGTTTCGTTTTTTAGCGATAATGGAAAGTTATGTCGGCCATCTCAAACCTGGCCAAATCCAAGGCATTTGGCCATGGGAGGAGGCAGCATTTTTAGTGCACTAGCCCCCCTGACATGCCAGGACACCAACCGGGCACCCTAGGGGGCACTGCGGTGGACTTCAGAAAAGCTCCCACGTGCATAGCTCCCTTACTTTGGGAGCTGAGCCCCCAACCCCCTACCAAAATGCACTACCCACAAATGTACTGCACCCACTAAAACTGCTCCATGGACCTGCATACAGCCTCTAGGACTTATTGCTGCTGTATAACTTTGGCACACCAGTTCGCACCTGAAGACTAATCTCTTTGAAAAAGACCTTTCTTGGAATATCCACCTTTACTCACAGTTAACTGCAGATCAGAGGTTGTGCCCCACTGGCAAAGAGTCTCCTGGTACTAAGATGAGCAGTAGGTCAGAGCTGGCACAATGGTGTACAATGCCCTCTTTCAGCAACATTCAAGGTAAGAACTACATTCTCTAACGTGGGTAACACAGGAAAGGGATCTAAAACTGTCTTACAAAAATGGCCACTACCGCATGGACTACAACAGGAAACAAAACAGGGCACACTCTGACCCAGTAAGCAGGGGGAAAGCACCAGGGGAGTAGAGCCTACCAACTGCCAATACCTACACCCACCACAATGCATTGCTGATGTGACTCTGCAGTGCAAATAACAGAAAAGGTGTCACACTCACCCCAGAGCCACATCACAAGCAGGCAAAGGCTGTCGGAGGACAGAACACATTCTGCTGTCATGGAGGTGGGTACGGCATTTGAGGCTGGCATACAGGCTGGAAAAAAAGTGTTTAAAGTGGGGGGGGTTGGTGGGAGGGGGTTAGTGACCACTGGGGGAGTACGGGGAGGTCATCTCCGCTTCCTTCTGGTGGTCATGTGGTCAGTTCGGGCACCTTTTTGAAGCTTGGACCTGAAAAAAAAGGGACCAAGTAAAAGCGGCCAAATGCTCTTCATCGCCGCCTTTTTTTTTCCATTATGGGCTAAAGCCGGTTATTTCTTAACCCCGCCTATGCCCCTCCTTCGCTTCGCGGTCAACACGCCCCCTTGAACTTTGGCCGGCTCGGCAATAGTGTCAAAATAGCAGCTTTCGATTATACCGATTTGGCCGGTTTCAGGAGATGGCCGGCCATCTCCCAATTTGTGTCGGAAGATGGCTGGCGATCACTTTCGATTATAAGCTGGGTAGTGTTTCAGGCAGTGGGGTTGCTCTTTCATATTTTGATTTCTTGAAAATCAGTCTTGCTGCTGTGTTTTGGACTGTTTGCAGCGATTTTAGTGTGTTTTCCTTGCACTCTACATATGCTGCATTGCAGTAGTCTAGTTGCGATAATATTGTTGATTGGACCAGTATTCGGAAAGATTGTTTAGGGAAATAGTCTCTTATTCTTCTCAGTTTCCATAGTGTTCTGAAGCATTTTTATGTTACTGCTGATATTTGATTGTCCAGTGTTAGGTGTTTGTTGAGAATAATTCCTAGTATTTTAAGTTGTGTTTCGATATGGTATGTTTGTTGGTTGATTGTGAATTTGTGCACCAGCTCCAAAGTGCATGCATCTTTTATCAAAGTCTTGTTTTGGCCAGGGCTTACTATGACGGATTAAGGGGGTCGATGTCTTTAATCCCCCATGTATTATTTTAGGGGTCGATATTCAAAGTGATTTAAATGGCCAGAAACAGCTCCTGGCTGTTTAAATCGCTTGTCTGGGGCTCACTAGGCATATTCAGCAGTATTTAAGTAGACAGTGTCGCTGAAAATGCCTTGTTAGTGCCCAAGCTGAAACCAACTACTTTGTGAACATTCCAGGGGTGGAGTCAGCAAAAGTGGCGGCCCTACCATTAGGCCACCTGAGGCGGGAGCCTCAGGCGGCGCTATCCAGGGAGCAGCACTCTCCCTTTCCTTCCTCAACCCTCTTCCCCACGTTTACTTTATTTCCCATCTGCTGCCTTGTCTCCAGCACCGGCCTCTTCTCCCTACTGTGGCCTGCCTCTTGACTTAACTTCCTGTTTCCTCAGAGGTGAAACATGCAGTAGAGCGAGGAGGCCGATGCCAATGGCAGGGCAGCCTATGGGAATCGCTGCCGCTGCTGCATTTTCTAAAATAAAAACATAAGGTAAACATGGGGAAGAGGGTTGATAGGGAAGGGGGGAGATGCCAACCCGGATATGGGCAGAGGCAGGGGTGGGGGCGGCATTTCATCTCTGCCTTGGGTGGCAGATTGCCTTGGGCTGCCCCTGACCAGCTAAGATAACCACATAAATAGGACTGCATAAAACATAGGCCTATCTTTATACAGTTCTTCTTAGCTGGTTAAATGCTGAATATTGCCCAGCTTTGAATATCTGAGCATGAGCCATCTGTGATCAGCAAAACGCTAACTGCCACCAGCTGAATATCTATCCTTTAAAGTTTAAAAATAAAACCTTTTATGGCCTCCCTTGTCAATTGGTGCCACTAATGTCTACATTCATTTTTAAACTGGGCCACAATCCCCCAGATTCTATCTATGACGCAGCGAGTTGCATGCATTAAATTGTGCGTGTGCCCAACTTACTTCCACAGCTTAACTGAGTAATGAGCCAATTGCGCATCTTTTCAGGCATATTCTAAAAAGAGGCGCATGTAAATTCTAACGCATGTAGCTGAAAGGGGGTGTGTGGCCATGGGAGGAATGTGGATGTGTTGAGGGCATGCCTTAAATTTATGCATGTGGTTATAGAATTCGGGGGGAACCACACATATTAGGCACGGGTATTTACACCAGCTTTTCAATGGCATAGATGGCCACGCCTAAATGTAGGTGCATTCTCCAGCCATATGCATTATTCTATACACTGCGCTTAACTTTCGGTGTGGTTTATAGAATAGCAGTAAGTGCGATTTTTGGATCGATCTATTTTTTAGGCGCCATTTACAGAATTGATTTTCAGCCTTTTTCACTTCATGGCACACTTACAAGGTGCAAAAATTGTCAAGACATGCCATCATTTTTTAACAAATATAATCATTTAACAAATGAATATTAAGATTGTGTTTACAGTTCAACAATTAACATTTTAAACATTGTGTTATCTTTATTATAGCCACAAATAACATGCATTCAAAAACAACAGTTTTAAAACGAATCCTTCCAGCCACCCACACACCACTGATTTATCTTTAAAAAGATAATCAATAGAAATAAAACAAAATAAAACATGGAAAAGAAAATAAGATGATACCTTTTTTATTGGACATAACAATACATTTCTTGATTATAAAACCATATATTAAGTTTGTGTTCACTCTAATTGAAGTATTTTTCACTACATCAAAATATAGAAATCTTTATGCAACAAGGTAGATTATATATAAAAGGAAAGAAAATTCAAAAGAGAAAAGTGGAAGAAAAATTAAGTCAAAGTTCAACTAACTAAGCAGAGAACATATCTGTACCAGAAAAAAACCCCGGAAAGCTCTGAATATCCAACACAAAATCTGTACCAGATATCTAAGGTTCAAGTCTATACAATACATATCGTTGAGTCCCTACAAAGAGCTGCAGTGGGAATCAAAGCCCAATATATATATTTTTTTTAAATGATCCTCAGAAGGAGGAAGACCACAATTGTGAGCAGGGGCTGGTGGGGAGGTGCCTATGACAGAGTCATTTGAAATATAGATTACTGAGGAATAGGCCACTCACTGTAAGGAAGCCTTACTGTCAGGTCTCCAAGATAACAATTTAAAGGGGTCTTTTACTAAGGCGTGCTGGCGTTTTTAGCGCGTGCTAAAAATAGGCGCACGCTAAATGCTAAGAAGCGCATAGGAATGCATTGGCGTCTCTAGCGTTTAGCATGCACCTATTTTTAGCACGAGATAAAAACGCCAACGCATCTTAGTAAAAGACCCCCTAAACCACACAGTCCTCAGGAGGAGAAAGAACACTTGGGAGCAGGGCTGGGGGGGAGGGGGAGGTGCCTATGACTGAGTCATTTTAGAGACAGTACAGAAAAATAGGATACTCACTGTGTAGAATTGGAACCAGGGGCGTAACCATGGGTGGGCCCGGGTGGTCCTGGGCTAGGGAGTTGCACGGGGACAGAAATTGTATCCGTCCCCACCCATTTCCACTGGAATCTTACTCGTCCTCACCCATCCCTGCTGGAATCTTACCCGTCCCCTCCCATCCCCGCAAGAATTTAACCTGTCCCCACCCGTCCCTGAAAGAATTTATCCTGTCCCCATCCAGTCCCGCAAGACTTTAATGGTACATTAAAAAAAAATCTGATCGGTTCTCTGTCTCTTTCTGGGTTCGAGCCGCAGCACGGCAGGCAGGGAAGGAATGAAAGTTGGAACACTCTGGTGCACACATGTAAGATTTGTCTCTGATTCACTGGCATTGTGTGCTAAGAGGTCGCCACTTGCACGTACCAGTAGGTCAGGTGACATCTGATGTCCGTGCCTATGTCAGAGCTGAGGTCTGCGCATCAGCCAAGGAGCAGAGAGAATTAATAGTAACATAGTAAGTGACAGCAGATAAATAAAAAATGGAACGGTCCATCCAGTCACACTCATTATCAATTCATGATTAAATCAACAATGAATGTGATATTGTATACTTGATTATGGTCTTTCTGTGGTGTTTCTGGGACATAGACCATAAAAGTCCGCCTGAACCTATCCTTATGGTCCAGCTGTTGGAGTAGCTCTCAAAGCCCACTCCAGCCTATTCATCTTCTTATTTGCGGGACACAGACCGTAAAAGTCTGTCCAGCACTGTCCTCATGTTCCAGCCACTAAAGGTGCTATCTAAGCCCTTTCCAGCCCATCCTAAACCAGATTGCCATATATGAGACACAGACCATACAAGTCTGCCTGGTATCGGCCCTAGTTCACCACAGCCAGAGTCGCCATCTAAGCGTCACTCAACACATCCATTTTCTAATTAGAGATCCTCTGCGTTTATCCCACGCCTTTTTGAATTTCGTCATTATTTGTGTCTCTATCACCTCCTTAATGGAGACTTTCCGCATCTATACTGCTAAAGCAAGGAGGAGGAGGAGACAGAAAGATCTTGGTATTTGGTAGGTGAGAGGCTGGTGCAAGTGCAGCATACACTTCCACAGGAACTCCACAGGAACTGCTTCCATCCCCATGGGAACCCCGAAGGAACTGCTTCCATCCCAACGGGATCCCCGTAGAACTTCTTCCGTCCCCGTGGGAATCCCGCGGGTTCCACAGAATTCCCACGAACTCCATTCCCATGCAGGTCTCTAGGCTTTTCCCACCGCTGCTGTTTCACAGGTATTGCCCCCACCCCCAGCTGGCTTCCTGCAAGTTTTGTTCCCTCCCTCACTTGCTATCACTTCTGGGCCACTTTTTTTATTCTACAGGAAAGCTGCACCGGCCCGGGACTCTTTGCATGCTCCGACTGCTGTTCTTGCTCTTTAATGCAGGTTCCTGGCTGCCCATTTCAATAGGATCTGTGCCGTTAAGGAAGATTTAGAGCTCTGGCTTGTTTTTTTTTTTTGCCACATTGAAGGAAGCTGCATAAAAGGGTTGGAGGACTGGGTATGTAGGTGGTAAGAGGCTCATGCAACCCCCATTGGAACCCCACAGGAACTACTTTCATGTCTTCAGGATTCCCGCGGACTCAGCTGTTCATCACAGTAAGCCAGGTAAGGAGGTTTGCGGCACACTTACGGAGGTCCTGCGACACACTGGTTGAAAAACACTGTGCTAGGTTCTATATGTCGCGCTGAGATTTCTGCATGGAAATCGAAGCATATTCTGTAAAGTACACTTTAATTCAGGGGTACTTTATAAAATACGTCAAGTTCTGGTCACAGACAATTACACTAATTAAATAGTTGGTTTGAATTCAGATGCCTAAATTAGGCATGGGGTGGGTGTATTCTATAACAATGGGCATAGATTTTAGAAATGCCCATGACCCGCCTATTCCATGTCCATAACCACCCCGACTTTTCAACTATGCAACTTAGAATTTACACACACCATGATACAGAATATGCTTAGCAAATAGTGTGCAAAAACTCTAATTAATGCCAATTAGTGCTGATAAATTGCATGTTAACATCCAATTATCAGTGCTGATTAGCTTGTTAACTAATTAAGGGGCCCTTTTATTAAGCCACATAAGTGTCTATGCACGCTCAATGCATGCCAAAATGGAGTTACCGCACAGCTACTGCGTGGCCCTTGTGGTAATTTCATTTTTGGCGTGCGTCCGCTACGTGCGCCTCAAAAATATATTTTTTTTCTGGCGCGCGTCAGCTACACGTGCCTAGTGGCATTTTGCGCACATAGGTCATTACCGCCCAGTTACCGCATGAGACTTTACCACTAGGTCAATGGCTGGCAGTAAGGTCTCATACCCAAAATGAACGTGCAGCAATTTTGATTTTGCCGCATGTCCATTTTCAGCAACAATTTTTAAAAGGGCTTTTTTACAGGCGCGCTGAAAAATGGATTGATGTGCGCCCAAAACCCGCACCTACACTACCGCAAGCCATTTTTCAGCGCACCTTAGTAAAAGGACCCCTAAGTTATGTGCATTGTTGTGGAATATGCGTCGATTTCCACACGGAAATCTCGGTGCAATATATAGAATCTCTGGGTATGTGTATAATTGCTGGCACTTATACATGGAATTTGTGAACATCTCACCTTCCGTGTGTACATGCCAGCAATTAGACACAGAACCTGCTACATGGTGCCACTTTGTCTTTTTCAGAATACCCTTTTGCAAAATCAATGCTCCCCTGTGCATGCAGGCAAATACACATGCCTGTGCCAGCATCCTTATACTTATTTTTCAAAAGATTCCACATTCGGCAGAGCCTTTTGAAATTATCCTGTAGAAATATGGACATCCCAGCCTGGCGGTCCCATTTCCCACATTCAACCCCTCTGCAAAATGGGGATTATAAGGAACAATGAGAAGTGACATTTTTTTGGCAATGTCTTTCTTTTCAAGCTGACTACGTCACTCTGGGTTCTACAATTAGATTTAGTGACAGGAATGACATTGGACCTAGGGTATGGAAGCTTCACAGTTCTCTGTTCCTGTTACCTGGTTTTCAGGTAATTAGTGTTATGGTACAAGTGGGATTTGCACCAGGGTCTGTCAATGCCAGGCTGTATTTTGACAGTATGGTACACATTTTTTGTGTGGGCAGTTCTGTGAAAACATGTTCTCTGATTTAGCATTCTCCTCCTTGACCTCTGTTTGGAAACAGTTAATGCTTCACCTGACAGTTGCACAATGCAGCTTTCAGAGAAATTGCTTTAAAGTTATGAAAATGATACTTTTCATATTATGTGGAACAGGAAACTCCAGTAAAGATGTGGAGGATGGTGGACATGCCAACTTCCTGTAGCTGAAACCGTCAGAGGTCACAGGAGCAGAACAGAGAGACATGAAAAGAATGCAACAGCAGCAGGCGTGGGAACACTGAATGAAAACACCACAGCAAGTTGTAAGAACATAAGCATTGCCATACTGGGTCAAACCGAAAGTTCATCCTGTTTCCAACAGTGGCCAATCCAGGTCCAAGTACCTGGCAAGATCGCAAAACAGTAAGACAGATTTTATGCTGCTTATCCCAGGAATAAGTATTGGATTTTCCCGTCCATCTTAATAATGACTTATGGACCTTTTTTTTTTTTAGGAACTTGTCGAAACCTTTTTTAAATCCCGCTAAGCTAACTGCTTTTACCACATTCTCAGGCAACAAATTCCAGAATTTAAGCACACATTGAGTGAAGAAATATTTTCTCCAATTTGTTTTAAATTTACTATTTAGTAGCGTCATTGTGTACCCTCTTGTCCTAGTATTTATGGAAAGAGCAAACAAACAATTCACGTCTACCCATTGCACTCCACTCAGTATTTTATAGACCTCTATCATAATCTCCCCTCAGGCATCTCTTCTCCAAGCTGAAGAGCCCTAACCTCTTTAGCCTTTCCTCTTAGGGAGTCATTCCATTCCCTTTACCATTTTTGTTGCCCTTCTCTGTACCTTTTCTAATTTAGCTATATCTTTTTTGAGATGCGGTGATCGGAATTGCACACAAAAATCCATGTAACATTCTTCTACTGCAGATCACATATTTCAAGTGGAATCTCATATAGTTAACCTGCATTGCCAGGATGTCTTCTATAACAGAAATCATGAGTGGGCTCCCTCTTCTCTACGATTCCTAAATGTGTCTTAACACATTTATCTTATTCCACCATAATACCACTTTGTATTTGTTCTTTACCGGCTTGGCGTACGCCTACGGTATTATATAAGCCACACTGAGCATGCAAATAGGTGGGAAAATGTGGGATACAAATGTAACAAATAAATAAATAAATAAATAAATAACCTATTCATGAATAGGTGATATCAGAGAACAGCTGCAAAGATTATTCCCCCCTCTGATCCGTGCTGGTCAGAGTCTCTTGTCCCAATACTCCTACCACAGAGCTACCCAGTTACCTTGTTCCAGGAGGGAGATTTTTTAGCCAGTACTGGCCTTAAATAGTTCCTAAAGCAGTGCTGGTGTAACTGTAGGCACCTGAATGCAGCAGAGATTCTCATAAGCCTAATAATAACAGATATTAAATGGACAGAAACACCCTGGACTGATCACTACAAATTAAATTTATCCCTACACTGGCGGAAGAAGGGATTACACCAAATACAAGAACACACATCCTACAGCACAAGAGGTCAAGTAGACACGAAAACATTCTGGCAACAGATATACAACAATGAATGGACAGCACAAACAGACTCCATATATTACCTCGTGGAATAGGATAAAAGATGAAAATGCATACTAGATGAAATAGCACCCTTACGAACAAGAACTTCACGTCAGCATAACTCGATACCATGGTTCAATGATGAACTGAAAAAGCTAAAAACACAATCCAGGAAACTCGAACGAGCATGGAGAAAAACAAAAGACGAACACACACTCAACACTTGGAAACAATCATAAAGAAAATACAAATACGCAATAAGACAAACCAAAAGATCATACTATAAAACTAAAATAGGGACAGATTACAAAGACACGAAGAAATTATACCAACTCGTGAACAAACTCCTATACACCAACTTGGTCACTACATCGAATACAGACATCCCATCTGCAGACAAACTTGCTAAGTATTTCAATGAAAAAATTGCAAACCTATGCAACACGCTACCTCAGGACAACACTGACATCAAAATCTTACTTAATGAGTTGGACCCAACCACTGGAGAATACCCGGCTCACCGAACCTGGTTAAAATTCGCCCTCCTTACTGTCGATGCAGTTGCACAGGCGATCAGCAGGTTCTCCAACACTCACTGTAAACTAGATATGGCAATATCCTACTCACTCCGATACCAAAAGACACCAAGAAAAAAACAAATTAAATCACTAACTACCGTCCAGTAACATCCATTCTGTTGTCAGTCAAACTGATGGAAAGCATGGTAGCCAAACAACTTACAGATTATATAAACAAATTCTCAATATTACACGACTCACAGTCAGGTTTTTGCCCACTCCACAGCACAGAAACAGTACTACTCACTCTCCTAGCCAAATTTAAGCAGGAAATAGCAATAGGCAAAAACATCCTCCTCCTCCAATTCAACATGTCTAGTGCATTTGACATGGTAAACAAAATATATTAATAAGGTTACTAGATAAGTTCGGGATTGGTGGAAACATACTTAGCTGGATCAAGGGTTTCCTAACCACAAGAGTATATCAAGTAAAATCAAACTCAAACATATCATCACTGTGGAAAGCAGACTGCGAAGTACCACAAGGATCACCGCTATCACCGATCCTCTTCAACCTAATGATGACCCCACTAGCCAAGTCCTTATCCAACCAAGGCCTTAACCCTTTCATCTATGCAGATGATGTCACAATATTCATTTCTTACAAATCTAAACTGACAGAAATCACCAACGAAATCAAGATCAACTTGAACATCATGGACTCTTGGGCAAATGTATTTCAACTAAAACTAAACAAAGAAAAAACACACTGTCTCATCCTCTCATCCCTACACAGCGCGGATAACCCCACAATTATCAACACCCCAGATTATATCCTCCCTATCTCAGACAGCCTGAAAATCCTCGGCGTTACAATGGACCGCAACTTAACACTAGAGAGCCAAGTGACATCCACAACAAAGAAAATGTTCCACGCAATGTGGAAACTCAAATGCGTGAAACAATTCTTCCCGAGGGGAACATTTTGCAACCTGATACAATCAATGGTACTAAGCCATGTAGACTACTGCAATGGAATTTATGCGGGATGCAAAGAACAAACCTTAAAGAAACTTCAGACCACTCAAAACACGGCAGCTAGGCTTATCTTCAGAAAAACGCGATTTGAAAGTGCAAAACCCCTTCACGAAAACCTATACTGGCTCCCAATCAAAGAATGCATTGCTTTCAAAATCTGCACTCTGGTTCACAAAATTATCTACGGTGAAGCTAAGGGATACATGACAGACTTGATTGACCTACCAACTAAAAACACATCCGAATCAACACGAACGTACCTAAATCTGCACTACCCAAGCTGCAAAGGACTCAAATACAAATCAACTTACGCGTCCAGTTTTTCCTACATAAGCACACAACTGTGGAACGCATTACCAAAAGCCTTGAAAACTACGAACGACCACCTAAACTTCCAGAAAACACTAAAAACTAACCTGTTTAAAAAGGCATAACCTACTGATCCAACATAAATGCCTGATCTCTGCAACACAACAAAACTAAAGAACATAATGGACATAACACAACTCTTCCCTTGTATGATTCCCTAGTGTGGCTGTGCCACATGAACTTTATCTTACCACAACATCACTTTGTATTTGTTTACACTGGAGTCTATAACGCCTCTCCGGTACTATGTAAGCCACATTGAGCCTACAAATAGGTGGGAAAATGTGAGATATAAATGTAACAAATAAATAAATCGATTTTTTACTCGTTCCAAAAGTACAAAGACTAGGGGACACTCAAGGAAGTTACATGGAAATACTTTTAAAACAAATAGGAGGAAATATTTTTTCACTCAATGAACAGTTAAGCTCTGGAACCCTTTCCCGGAGGAGGTGGTAACAGCGGTTAGCATATCTGGCTTTAAAAAAAGGTTTGGACAATTTCCTGGAGGAAAAGTCCATAGTCTGCTATTGAGGAAGACATGGGAAACAACTCCTTGCCCTGGGATTTGTAGTATGGAGTGTTGCCACGATTTGGGTTTCTGCAAGGTACTTGTGACCTGGCTTGGCCACTGTTTGGAAAACAGGCTACTGGGCTAGATGGACCATTGGTCTGACCCAGTATGGCTACTCTTATGTTCTAACTTACAGTATTCTGTAAATTACTCACATAGGTGAGATCCCCACCAGTGCTCCTCCCATAAGTTATGAATGGCTCAGCATTTGATAGATCTTGAACTGGACTTGAAGTGGCTACTCAGAATCAGGAATCTATTCTTTTCTTTTTAGTAGTCCCATTGAGATGTTCCTTTGATAAGCAGACTCACCATTCCAAATTGCATTCAAACAGGTGTAGCCCATCTCTCCTCTCAATGAAGTTACATGGATATATTTTTAAAACAAATAGAAGGAAATCTTTTTTCACTCAATGAATAGTTAAGCTCTGGAACTCATTGTCAGCAGTTAGCGTATCTGGGTTTAAAAAAAAAGGTTTGGACAAGTTCCTGGAGGAAAAGTCCATAGTCTACTATTAAGATAGACATGGGGAAGCCACAGCTTGCCCTGGGATCGGTAACATGAAATGTTGCTAGTATTTGGGGTTTTGCCAGGTACTTGTGACCTGGATTGGCCACTGTTAGAAGCAGGATACTGGGCTAGATGGACCATTGGTCTGACCCAGTATGGCTATTCTTATGTTCTTATGGTTCTCAAACCAGACTTCAGGGCCCACCAAGCCAGTCAGATTTTTATGATTTCCACAATGATATAAATTTACCTACTAAGGAGGCAGTGCATGCAAATCTCTTTCACATATTCATTGTGAATATCCTGAAAACCTAACGCTGGGTGTTCCCTGAGGACTGGGTTGAGAACTATTGCCCTAGGATACCCCAGAGAGGCACAGAGAAATTAGACAAAAAAGCACAAATGAGAGGCACAGAGAAATTAGACAAAAAAGCACAAATGATCCTGGTAGATGGAGGATTCAAATTGTCCCAAGGCCTTCACTAGAATGACATACAAGAATAAAAATAATTAAAAGCCCTGGAAAAAAAAACATAAGTCCACACCTGGTGTATCTGAAAGTAAAAACATCTATATTTGGTGATCCCCCAAAGTAAGTATACAAGAGGAAAATTATGTGAAAACAAAATTCAATAAAGTCCCCCCCCCCCCCCCCCCCGCAAAAAATATTTCTCTCAAGTCCTGAGCAGACTCCTTTAGTCAAATCCCTCTCTTCTTCAAGAACTCAGAGTCGCTGCGTTAAACTCCTCCAGATGATACTCACAGAAACCATTCTTCATAACACAATTCATTTATCAGCACTTTAGGTAAACGCTGGAAGTGTCAGTGCTGCTGGACTGTCAATAGAAAAATACCCAAATCACTTCATAAAACATATCTCCTAAATTTCATCTTCTTCCCCTATAAGGGAAATAGATTTATTTGGATTTAGTTCTCACCTTTTCAGTAGTAGCTGAAGGTGAGTTACATTCAGGTACTATGAGTATTTTTTCTGTCCCTGGAGGGTTTATAATCTAAGGGATCGATTTTCACACACAGCAGGGAGCAATTTATAAGCCTCTTCTAGCCAAGGGCTGACCTAACCCTAGATTTTCAATGCCCAGGCAGGCACGGCTCAAGGCATTGATTCTCCGGGTATGTCCTCCAACCCAGAAGTTATGATTGTTTAGAATCATTGATCACATAAGTACAAAATTGTTTGTCGTTGATTGAATCTTGGATGTTGAAACATTCATTGAATTTAAATAGACAAAACCAAATTTTTATTAGTGAGAGGACAGTCAACTTATCAGTGTCCTACCTCATTTAAATTAAACAATATAGAATACTCACTGGTTTTAACAATTAGGATTCTAGGAATCTTATTATCTTAAGAACCACATAGTAGTCAGCTGATCTGCTTATGTGCAAATTGCGTCATATTCAAAACTATTTTGAGGTGGATCAATTTAGATTGTTGGTACAGACATTGTTATTATCACAGATGGATTACTGCAATCTAATTTATTTGGAATGTTCAAAGAATTTATTGAAAAAACTCCAAACTATTCAAAATACTTCTGTTCGATTAATTTTTTTCTCTGTCCAAAAAAACGCTTTTCTACCAGCAGTTACATTGATTACTGATTGAGACAAGAATTACTTTCAAATTTTTGTATGTTCTCCATAAAATAATATATAGGAGGTAATGTCAGAAGGGTCAGGGAACAGGTGAAGCCTATAGCTACGCAACTGCTCCATGCACCTCCTTGCTGCCTGCACCCAAGGCGGATCTTACCCACCGCCCTGAGCCTGGTACATCCCAAGCACACAAGAAGGATCTTGATGAAGTATTGATTGGCGTGGTAGCCTAATGGTTAAAGCACTGGTTAACAACCAGGGAAGTCTGGTTCAAATCTTGTTGCTGCTCCTTGTGATCTTGGGCAAGTCACTTAGGGGTGCTTTTACTAAGGTGCGCTGAAAAATGGGATGCGCTAGTGTAGGCACGTGTTTTGGGCATGTACAGATCCATTTTCCATATTGTACATTGGGTGAGGTCCACCTTGGGTGCAGGCAGCAAGGGGGTGCATGGAGCAGTTGTGGCGCTATTGGCTTCAGCTGTTCCCTGACCCTTCTGACATTACCTCCTGTTCTGGGGCAGGGGACCGGCAGAACCAACAGCCACGTGACTGCTCCCTGCACCCCCAGGTGGTGAGGATGATGCGCTTCAGGGGGGAGGTGGGTGATGCACCGGGGGGAGGACATAGCAGCGACCCACCCCAGGAGGCAGCCAACCTAGGTACACCACTGACACCAGGGAAATTGGTCCCTCACTGGACGTTTCAAGGATTGAGATAGGATGTTACATTACATTACATTCTAATTTATATTCCACTAACGCCATCTAAGTTCTAAATGGAATACAATCTAAGAAGACTAGAACAATCACTAGTAATTACATTTACAATATAGTTAAGATACCTCTAAAACAAATTTCCAGAATAAAAAGTTTTCTCTAATTTTCTAAAAGTGATAGTTAGTTTGTAAATCCTTAGGTAGTTCATTCCATATTCTATATTGTACATTTTTCAGCACACCTGTAAGAAAGGCCTTTTTAAACTTTTGCCGAAAATGGACATGCAGCAAAATAAAAATTGGCGCGTGTCCCTTTTGGGTCTGAGACCTCACCACCACCCATTGACTTGGTGGTAAGGTCTCATGCATTAACCTTGCAGAAATCATCTACACGCGTAGAATGACGATTACCGCCCGATAGCCAGGCAGTAACTCCAAATTGACGTGCATTGGGCCAATGCAGGTGGCACATTATACATGCCTTTGCGGCTTAGTAAAAGGGCCCCTTAACCCTTAGTTGCCTCAGGTATAAACTTATGGTAGATATTCAAAGTTCAGGAGAGGCTCCTGCCCAGTTAAACCCTGCCAAGCTAGCTGACCACTTATATTCACCAGCACTTAACTAGGAAGTGTTGCTGAATATCACTGCTAACCAGCCGTCCCCTAACTGTCTAGGCTGGGGGTGGAGTTAGGGCACAGTGTCAGCTTATAGCCAGTTAGCGGTGATATTCAGTCCATTAGCAAGCTAAGTAAGGACATAAACAGCTGTTCTAACTTTATGCACCAAGGCATTCTTTTAAAAAAGCCATGATAGTGTTTTTAGCATTCGCTGATTAGCATGCGCTAAATGCTAGAGACGCACATAGGAATATATGGGCATCTCTAGCATTTAGCATATGCTTATTTTTAGCGCACGCTAAAAATGCTAATGCACCTTTGTAAAAGGGGCCCCAAATTAACTGGGCACCAGTCTGAATATCGGCTAGTGCCTGGTTAGCCCAAGGAATGCATATAGATGTTGATCAACATAGGAGACAGCAGAGAGCCCTGAGGTACTCTGCACAAAATTTTCCAACTTTTAGAAAAGACTCTGGGATTCTTTTACAAAGCCGCGCTAGCGATTCCTGCGCGGCAAATGAGAGAAATGGGCTTCCTCTCATTTGCCACACTGAGAATTGGTAGCGTGGCTTTGTAAAAGAGGCCCTCTATTTCTAGTAAATGTATAGGTGTGCCTTATACTCTCATTCAGCTCCTGAGGGAACCACAAACACTTCTCTTGCAGTGGGACTCCTTCAGGACACGTGTAGGGGCATTTTCGAAAGAAACGTCCAAGTTGTGATTTGAACGTCTTTGTAAAATGTCCAAATCCAGGGGCGTGGAAAACTGTATTTTCGAAAATACCAAGGACATCCTTGGATTTGGACGTCTTTAGACGTGGACGTGGGAAGAGCCAGCATTTGTAGTTCACTGGTCCCCCTGACCTGCCAGGACACCAATCGAGCACCCTAGGGGGCACTGCAGTGGACTTCATAAATTGCTCCCAGGTACATAGCTCCCTTACTGTGTGTACTGAGCCCCCCAACCCCCCCCCCAACCCACTACCCCCATCTGTACACCACAACCATAGCCCTTACGTGTGAAGGGGGGCACCTAGATGTGGGTACAGTGGGTTTCTGGTGGGTTTTGGAGGGCTCACTGTTTCCTCCACAAACGTAACAGGTAGGGGGGGGGGGGGTATGGCCCTGGGTCTGCCTGTCTGAAGTGCACTGCACCCACTAAAACTGCTCCAGGGACCTGCATGCACTGTCATGGACCTGAGTATGACATCTGAGGCTGGCCCAAAATATTTTTAAAGATGATTTTTGAGGGTGGGAGGGGTTAGTGACCACTGGGGGAGTAACGGGAGGTCATCTCCGATTCCCTCCAGTGGACATCTGGTCATTTCGGGCACCTTTTTGTGCCTTATTTGTAAAAAAAAACATGTCCAGATGAAAACGACCAAGTTTTACTTTAGGATGTGCCCTGCTTTTTTCGATTATGGCTCAAAGTGCCAAGTGTTAGGCATGCCCAAGTCCCGCCTTCACCACGCCTCTGACACGCCCCCTTGAAATTTGGACATCCTTGCGATGTCCAAAATCCTAATATGGTATATGGTCTAAATTTATACCACAATTCATAACATACAGCATAGCGGTTCACAATAAAACAAATCCTTAAAAAGAAAAGAACTCCAGTGTTAGACAGGATAGAAAAATAAGAATAACATCATTCATACCGAAAGACAATTTAAAAGAAATAAGTATTATGCACATGCAGTCAGAACAAAGCATAGTTCACAGGTGCCCAGTGCCAGACAATGCTCAATGAATGTCTCCGAATGCAGCTTTAAATAAATAGGTCTTAAAGGCCGCTTTAAATTTAGGGAATGATAATTCAAGACGAAGCGTGGATGATAATTTCCATAGAGTTGGAACCACACAGTAAAAGGCCAATTGTCTTGTGGAATCTAATCTTGCAGAGGACGGCGAAGGAATGTCTAATCATTGATCATTCAGGGGTCCTTTTACAAAGGCGTGCTAGCGTTTTTAGTGCTTGCATTAAATATGCGCGCACTAAACGCTAGAGATGCCCATATATTCCTGTGGACGTCTCTAGTGTTTAGCGTGTGCTAATCATTAGCATTCACTAAAAACACTAGTACGCCTTTGTAAAAGAACCCCTCAATGACCTAAGAAGTCTAGGAGGTGCATAGTGAACTTTTACAGTAGACAGATATGACAGAATTCCTGTGGAATGCTAACACATGCTCCAAAAAGAAGAGGTTAAGGGGCCCTTTTAGTAAACCACGTAGGCACCTACGCATGCCAAACGTGCATCAATTTTTAGTTACCACCCGGCTACCGCGTGGCCCTTGCAGTAATTTCATTTTTGACACATGTCCACTAGGCACGCCAGAAAATATTTTTCTTTTCTGGCACGCAGGCAGTGACCGGGCGGTAATTGTCATTCTACGCACGTAGACCATTACCACCCAGTTACCACGTGAGACCTTACTGCTAGGTCAATGGCTGGCGGTAAGGTCTCAGACCCAAAATGGATGTGCGGAAATTTTTATTTTGCCGCACGTCTATTTTCAGCAAAAATTTTAAAGAGGCATTTTTTACAGGTGCACTGAAAAATGATTCTGTGTGCACCCAAAGCACACATCTACACTATCGCAGGCCATTTTTCAGCACACCTTAGTAAAAGGACCCCTTGGTTCTCTCCAATCTAGATTTATATAGTAAAGTGTGTCACCTCAGACAAATGAATACTTGGTAAACAATATGTCTCATTACACCCCCATCTTATGCTAGCAAGTAATGGTCAGCCCACTAAACACTAGTTTTATCTAAGCAGCTGCCAAGGTGGTTATGTGAAAGTAGATTATTGCAACATCTTTATTTGGTTTGGAGATGTACACAGAAGCAAATTAATTGACATGTAACTGGGTGGCTGCCTTTAAGGGGTCATATGGATTTTCCAGTAAGGTTTTTCAAAGTTGGGGAAAGAAAGGATTAGGGAAAGTAAAACAGTTGGTTGATGCTGAAGGAAAGGTATTACCTTATATAAGAATTAAAGAAATCTATTGGCTGAGACCTGCAGACCAATATGCATATATGCAGGTGGCACATTATATATCATTCGCTCTCAGAGGAAGCAAGAGAGCAGGTGGAAGAGATTTTTTTTTTATTATCCAATGACAGATGTATTAAGATATCTCTTACGTATAAAATGTTGAGGGCAGATCAACCACCCACTAATTTAGACAATTGGGCACGAGTTTGGACAAGAGACTTGAGAGAAGAAATCACTATGAACCTATTACAGCATTTAGCATTAACTCCACCTACAACATTAATTGCTAGCCTGAAGGAACAAAATTATAAATTTTATAGATACAAATCAACTTATGCTTCCAGCTTTTCTTGCATAAGTACACAACTATGGAATGCCCTGCCCAAAACCTTGAAATCTATCCACAACCATCTTATCTTCAGGAAGTCATTGAAAACCGTCTTATTTAAGAAAGCCTACCCCTCAGACCCAAATTAACGTTCTACTTCATGCGACACAGCAATACTATGGACTGTATTACCCTTCTATCACCACCCCCTCTTTATTTCACTGTTGCTTTATACTTATGTTACTTATATGCTTCTACTTTATATTGTATTTGTATGTTACCGAACTGGAGCCTGCCTCCAGGGTATTGTGTAAGCCACATTGAACCTGCAACTAAGTGGGAAAATGTGGGGTATAAATGTGTTAAATAAATAAATAAATAAATAAATATTTTGGGCTTATATTTCTCCCCACAGAGCACAAAAACTGAGAATTGCTCACCAAGCTTTCTTTCTCGCTGCACCAGCCCTCTGGAATTCCATGCCTTTAACGCTTTATGCCAAACCTTCTTTAAAACAGTTTAAAATTGACCTAAAGACTTGGCTTTTCAGCCTTGCATTCACACCAGACTGAGAGTTTATTGTCCTGATCCATGAGGATTTCTATCTTACTTTGTTATTTATTTATTTATTTATTTATTTATTTTTCTTTCTTTCTGATACTCAGGTTATTTCTGCTTTACTATATTTCACTATCTGTTTCTTCGTATGATTGAGTCTACTCTTTCCTATCTGATATTGTAGTTCCTCTCAAACTTTCTTTTTATTCTAATTTTTAGATTGTACATCGCCTTGGTCTGCCAGTCAGCAAAGGTGGCACAGAAAGTAAATAAAATGAAATGAAAGGATAGATGTGTGGTGGAGCAAATGGGGCGACATTGGGCCACCTTTTTTGGACTTGCTAGATAATCCAGGTAATAAATAGAAATAAATCAAAACACAGAAAAGAAAATAAGATGATACCTTTTTTATTGGACTAACAATATATTTTTTGATTAGCTTTTGAAGGTAACCCTTCTTCTTCAGGTCAGCAATAAGCAAATGTTGACAACTATCAGAATATATAAGTAAAATACAAAAACATTCTAAAGACAGTCTCACAAGAAGAGGGTGGGGCAGGTTTGGTGAGAAACAGGGAGAGCCAATGAGCAGATGATCAAAATCCCCGTGCTATTCCAAACAGTGCTCTAAAAATAGCGCTGGAACAGCGCAGGGCTTTACTGCCCCTATGATCAGAGATAATTGCATGCAAATTTAAGCATGCTATTCTCTCTGATGATAAGTGTAGGAGGATTGTGCCTGAGCATGTGCTCAGGCACAACCCTCCCACACTTGTTTGACAGACCTCCAGCCCCCGTTTCACTTGGCTCAGGGTGTGGGTAATTGGGGTCTGGTGGTCCCATGGACCTCCAGCCCCCGTGTTTGACAGGTCTGGGCTGTTGACAACCCAGACCTGTCAAACAAGTGTGGGAGGCACTTCTACCCTATGATCAGAGAAAATAGCATGCTTAAATTTGCCTGCCAGCCCTTTCCCCTGGGAAGTCGTAGAAACTGCAATCGGGCTACTGTATGGGTCCCGCCAGGCAAGATCGCCTGCACGGCCTGCCCGACGCCTGCCTTACCCACCAGCACACCCCTACCTGGAAGCAGACCAAACCCCCCTCGTGCAACAACGCGGGATCTGCCAGACAAAGACCGCCTAAACCGCTCTGGACGCCCAACCATTCCGAACCGCTGTAGATGCCCCAGTTTAAACGTCCACCCATCAGCCCGCTCTGAACGCCCCAGCTCAAACCTCAGTTAAGTTTCCTGCACTGCAGGGCTTCGGGGGGAACGGTGCCGGGATGAGAGCAACGGGCGGTCGTCTGCCCAAGGCCCGGTGCACGGCGGTACAGCCTGAAGCTACTGCCTTTCCCCAATTCTTGTCTCCATCCACTGGTGCAGCCCCAGAGCTGTGGACTCCCGACGACCCGGACGTCGCACCCGAGCCCAGACCATGTGAAAGGACATCTTGAATTGACGCTCAACCAAAAAAATAAATAAAAGGAAAACACTTCTTAACACCTGTCTGTTGTTCCTGGCACTCCATTAATTTCACAAGATCTAATAGTGAGTCCTTGATGCCCGGAACACATTGAAGCCATAAGAGTCACAAAGACGCTATGCCTTGGGACAACATTCCTAACTCACTTGACTGTGAGTAAATCATTCATATTAAAAAAAAAAAAGAACCAAAGATCCAAGAGGTGAGTGGAGGAGTGGCCTAGTGGTTAGGGTGGTGGACTTTGGTCCTGGGGAACTGAGGAACTGAGTTCGATTCCCACTTCAGGCACAGGCAGCTCCTTGTGACTCTGGGCAAGTCACTTAACCCTCTATTGCCCCATGTAAGCCGCATTGAGCCTGCCATGAGTGGGAAAGCGCGGGGTACAAATGTAACAAAAATAAAATAAGCCCTATCAAGCACCCTGTAGAACGCAACCTACCAGGAACCCAAACTGATCTACCACCAAAATGAATACCTTCAAATTACTACTAGTAATTTACTCCTTATCACTGATCCACCTAACACTAACTACCCCACTTGCAGAAAGCAACATAATGCCCATACTACACCATCCCCAAAGACTGACCACACACACACTCTGCCTCATCAAACCGACCACAACCAAAACGAAGAACATCAACATGCAGACAACCCCAACACAAGGGAAAGAACCCCCACAACAAACCCACAATAACAAAGAAGCGACAACTAAAAAAAAATCCACATAACACCAAATATAGCCGACCCATACCAAAAAATTCAAATCGGCTACATCAACGCCAGATCCGTAGTAAACAAAACAACATTACTAACAGACTGGATCATGTCAGAAAACCTTGATCTACTCTTCATCAATGAAACCTGGATCCATGACCAAAAGGTCCCCATAATCCTAGATCTTTGCCCCCCAGGATACAAAATCGTTCACTGGACCAGAAAGGAAAAGCGAGGCAGAGGTATAGCATTAATCTATCGATCCCAGTTTACCATCAAAACCATTGCCGAGTCCATAACTCCCCAACTTGAAAATGCCTCAATCAGAATCCACAACAAAACCCTGACTGATCACCTGAGCTCTGTCCTGTTTTACAGACCACCAGGAAACTGGAACAAAGGCCAGACTATCTTAACTGACTTCATTTCAAACACATGTGCGACCAACTCCAACATTTTTATACTAGGAGACATCAACCTTCACCTAGAAGACCCAAACTCCACTAATGCACGAGAATGTAAGGAATTCCTCCATTCATGGGACCTCACATGGCTACAAACGCAACCAACCCATGTCAAAGGGCACACCCTGGACCTCATCTCACACAAACTACAAACAGACCAGAACCTACTTATAACAGATATCAAATGGTCAGAAACATCATGGACCGATCACTACAAACTAAACTTATCACTAAAATGGTGGAATCACCTGCAGTATGTCACTACAAGGGGGATTCTCTCTGTGGCTTCCTTCTCTTTCCTCATCCTCAAATGTGGTAAAAATCATTCAGTGTAAAAAGTGTGAAGAATGCTTTTGTGTTTCACTTATATATTCTGATATTTGTCAACATTTGCTTATTTCTGATCTGAAGAAGGGTTACCTTCGAAAGCTAATCACAAAATGTGTTGTTAGTCCAATAAAAAAGGTATCATCTTATTTTTCTTTTCTATGTTTTGATTTATTTCTATTTATTACCTTTAAAAGTGGACTGACATGGTTACCACACCACTTTTCTCTAATTAATCCAGAAATTTTGGAAAGATTTCTCTTTATGTGCTGTGAGTTTTAGTGCTACGAGTCTCACTCCCACAGTTATTTCTATTTGCTGATTATACCGTATTGTTATATGGTTAAGGCAGCAAATAAGGACCTACTATATTAAATGTTCATTTTGGCATGCAAAAGTATTCTACTTCAATGATTTCATAAGACACCTCAGAATGTAACACAATGGAATTATCTTCTTTATGCAGTGTTGGTTATGGAACATTGTAGAGCAGGATGGAATCACCTGCAGAGATGGATACTTTTTTTTAAAATTTGGGAACCTGCATGGCATGCCATTCCAGTTATGCTTGTAGCTGGATCTTGATGCAGTCACTTAGGTTGGGGGAAATATGTAGTAGGTGTGGTTATTTTGGAAAAGTGAAAGGCACACGGCCAATCCAAATAGGTTCATTAGTGCTCATGGGAGTTGGCACTGTTCCTTCTAAGCTGTGGCAGTTCTCCACCTACGGTCCTGCCAGTAGGGGGTGCTGTTTTGCTATCACATTTTCAATAGTAAGGGTCAGGCAAGCTCTGAGAAATCCAGGGAACCTGTCTGTCCCTAGCAATTGAAAACATAATATTGAAGTACCGCCCCAACTGGCAGCAATGCAGTTGGATGACTCCCACTCAGCTTAGAGGGAACAGTGGGAGTTGGAGGGCGGGGCAAAGGGGGTGGTATTCTGGCTGAGGGATTATAAAGGGGATAAGGGGAGATAAGTGGGGAGTGTGAAGTTAAAAATAATATTCTTTACAACAATGAAGAAATTAGTGTTAAGTTAGAAGATCTACAGGTGTGACAGGATGCAGTTTGATTAATGGGCTTTCTTTTTGCATATTCTTATAAGATATTGTTGATCTGTCATTGCATGTTGTAAATTGTTGGTGGTTAATAAATACCATTAAAAATACACTGGTTAGGTGATATTCATCTTATGACAGTCAGTGTTCTATATTAAAATACTGGCTGCTGCAGACATTTCATATTCAAATATTCAGCATCAAGCTGTCCCTAGATACTGGCATTGAATATTTGGGGATTGATAAGTTGAATTTTCTGAATGCTGGTGATATTCAGAACACTACTCAGATAACTACCTAGTTACAGGTAGAACAGTCTTTTTAATGTCCTAACTTTTTCTAGTAGTTACCAGGTTAGCAGACTGAAAATCACCACTAATCCAGTTAACTCCTACCTCAACCCAGACTCCAACCCTGGACCACCCCAGCACTAACTGGATAGTGCCAAGGTGGTCTGAACAGATATTCATTAAGTATAACAGCAGATGGGAGAGTCAAAGCACACACAACAATAAAAGAACAAAAAAGCACCAAAGATCATTCAAGTTTGGAATAGTCTAGAGTCTTTTATTGGTAAACCCGACACGGGCCATGTTTCAGCAAAATGCCTGTATCATGGATCAATGCAATTAATCTATCCTCCCCAATATTCAAAACCATTTAACTGGCCAGGAATGGCACCTGGCTGATTAAATGGTAGATAGCTGACTATCTGGCAATATTCAGCGGGGGATAACTCTATCTCCCGCAGAATATTGACAGTTAGCAGCTGGCAGATAACCAGTTGTATTGCCTGATATAACCAGCTACCTGCTGATTTTTAAAGCCAGTTTAGTGGCCATATTTGGCAGTGTGAAAATGTGGGATATCTTTGACTGGTTTAAAGATAACCAACTAGTGCTGAATATTGGTTTAGCTGGTTATCTTTAAACCAGCCAAAAATAATCTGGATATTCAGTGCTGGTCACTGGAGATGGCCCGTCATTGAATATCTGGGCTTAATGGTGACCTTGGGAGTTAGCCGGTCTAACTCCCATGGTCTGAATATCGGCCAATATATGTCTGAGATAATAACTGTATACAACACTCATCTTTTTGTTTGGTGCCAATTTCAGGATGCCAGCTTGTGATGACGTATGTTTTTTTAGTGACATATTTTGCATCAGCCTTGGTTCGCTGACTGTATGAATTACGAGTGTTTTATGTGGTATTATCTCAGACATGTAGATTCATTCCATTGACCCATAATGCAAGCATTGCGCCGAAACATGGCTCATGTTGAGTCTACCAATAAAGGACTATTCCAAGCGTGAACAGCCCTTGGTGCTTAGCTGATTAAGTGCAACTGAATATCTGGTTAGGAGCGATCAGCATAACTTAACTGTGTAGAAGCCGCTTCCAGCTGGTTAACTCACACTGAATATTGAGCCCTATATCAACAGGCTCACTTTTACACACATTAAGCTGTGTCCATCTATACGCCCACTAATTTGAGGACTGAAGGTTGTTTGACTGGCCCATAGCCATCCATGAGATGGATTTGCAGGCCCTACCTCCATTATATGCAAATTTATCTCATGCATATTCATTGTGGGCATCCTGAAAACCTGACTGGCTAGGTGTGTCCTTAGGGCTGGGTTGAGAGCCCCTGCTCTAGAGAAACTCTCAGGTTGCCATTAGATATCTTGATCATCTCCAGGTTGTTCTCTGATTGCCCTGGCTAGTATTCCATTTCTGTCTAACTGTCCAAAGTTTTGTTATAGCTCTCTAGAACTGCAAACAAAACTTTCTTGCAAAATTGAATATTGAAACTATTGAAGGATCTATGTGTTTGTGGTAAGGACCCCAAATTTCTCTTAGGTTGGTAAATGTAACTCAACATGCCTCAGTCAAACTTTATTTTCAGTGGTTTCGTCTCTGTGACAGCAACACTGTGTTCTCTCTGTGCAAGGCTCAGACATGCACCCTCTCTCTTTCCCAGAATGAACTTTACATTGTTCTCTAATGCAATAAATTCTGCTTTTTATTGTTTGCCTATCACCAAGCAGTCAAGAAGGATTTTCCCTTCTGGGTGGATCCTCATTCCTCCAAAAGCTATAATCATTGTGTTTGTGGGTCCTATTTTGCTGTCAGCACTAAACTGCTTGATCTATCTTAAAAGTAAGATGTTAATCTCCATCCTAGTGTCTGACTTGAAATGAATAGGTTTATTGTCTCCATACAAGACTTCTTTCTCTTCCTTCCTGTTTTCCACTGCTAGTTGACAGCCCCAACAAACAAGAAGTAAGTGCTGGTATCTTGGACGCTCCTCTGCTTTGCTGCACTAAAACAAACTTTTGAAAATGATTTCTAGGAGCATTTCACCCAAATGATAGTGCCTATTGGGGAGGGTTCATTCATCCTTCCATTTGTCCATTCATATGCATATATACAGTGGTGGAAATAAGTATTTGATCCCTTGCTGATTTTGTAAGTTTGCCCACTGACAAAGACATGAGCAGCCCATAATTGAAGGGTAGGTTATTAGTAACAGTGAGAGATAGCACATCACAAATTAAATCCGGAAAATCACATTGTGGAAAGTATATGAATTTATTTGCATTCTGCAGAGGGAAATAAGTATTTAATCCCTCTGGCAAACAAGACCTAATACTTGGTGGCAAAACCCTTGTTGGCAAGCACAGCGGTCAGACATCTTCTGTAGTTGATGATGAGGTTTGCACACATGTCAGGAGGAATTTTGGTCCACTCCTCTTTGCAGATCATCTCTAAATCATTAAGAGTTCTGGGCTGTCGCTTGGCAACTCGCAGCTTCAGCTCCCTCCATAAGTTTTCAATGGGATTAAGGTCTGGTGACTGGCTAGGCCACTCCATGACCCTAATGTGCTTCTTCCTGAGCCACTCCTTTGTTGCCTTGGCTGTATGTTTTGGGTCATTGTCGTGCTGGAAGACCCAGCCACGACCCATTTTTAAGGCCATGGCGGAGGGAAGGAGGTTGTCACTCAGAATTGTACGGTACATGGCCCCATCCATTCTCCCATTGATGCGGTGAAGTAGTCCTGTGCCCTTAGCAGAGAAACACCCCCAAAACATAACATTTCCACCTCCATGCTTGACAGTGGGGACGGTGTTCTTTGGGTCATAGGCAGCATTTCTCTTCCTCCAAACACGGCGAGTTGAGTTCATGCCAAAGAGCTCAATTTTTGTCTCATCTGACCACAGCACCTTCTCCCAATCACTCTCGGCATCATCCAGGTGTTCACTGGCAAACTTCAGACGTCACATGTGCCTTCCGGAGCAGGGGGACCTTGCGGGCACTGCAGGATTGCAATCCGTTATGTCGTAATGTGTTACCAATGGTTTTCGTGGTGACAGTGGTCCCAGCTGCCTTGAGATCATTGACAAGTTCCCCCCTTGTAGTTGTAGGCTGATTTCTAACCTTCCTCATGATCAAGGATATCCCACGAGGTGAGATTTTGCGTGGAGCCCCAGATCTTTGTCGATTGACAGTCATTTTGTACTTCTTCCATTTTCTTACTATGGCACCAACAGTTGTCTCCTTCTCGCCCAGCATCTTACTGATGGTTTTGTAGCCCATTCCAGCCTTGTGCAGGTGTATGATCTTGTCCCTGACATCCTTAGACAGCTCCTTGCTCTTGGCCATTTTGTAGAGGTTAGAGTCTGACTGATTCACTGAGTCTGTGGACAGGTGTCTTTCATACAGGTGACCATTGCCGACAGCTGTCTGTCATGCAGGTAACAAGTTGATTTGGAGCATCTACCTGGTCTGTAGGGGCCAGATCTCTTACTGGTTGGTGGGGGATCAAATACTTATTTCCCTCTGCAGAATGCAAATAAATTCATATACTTTCCACAATGTGATTTTCCGGATTTAATTTGTGATGTGCTATCTCTCACTGTTACCAATAACCTACCCTTCAATTATGGGCTGCTCATGTCTTTGTCAGTGGGCAAACTTACAAAATCAGCAAGGGATCAAATACTTATTTCCACCACTGTAAGCATAGCCATAATGGGGAAGACTGATGGTCCATCTAGCCCAGTATCCTGCTTCCATCAGTGACCAATCCAGGTCACAAGTACCTGGCAGAATCCCAAATAGTAACAAGGTTCCATGCTACTAATCCCAGGGACAGTGATAGATTTCTCTATTTTTATCTCAATAGTAGACTATGGCCTTTTCCTCCAGGAGCTTGTTCAAACCCTTTTTAAACCCAAATATGTTAACCTCTGTTACGACATCCTCTGGTAACAAGTTCCAAAGCTTAACTATTTGTTGAGTGAAAAATTGTTTCCTCTTATTCATTTTAAAAGTATCAGCATGTAACTTCATTGAATGTCTCTAGTCTTAGTACTTTTTCAAAGAACAAACAATCGATTCGCGTTTACCCGTTCTATACCACTCAGAATTTTGTAGACGTCTATCATATTACCCCTCAGCCATCTCTTTTCCAAGCTGAAGAGCCCTAGCCTCTTAAACCTTTCCTCATATGAGAGGAGTTCCTTTCCTTTAATCATTTTGGTTACCTTCTCTGAACTTTCTCTAATTCCACTATATCTTTTTCGAGATACGGTGACCAGAATTGCAAACAAGGTGAGGTCACACCATGGAGTGACACAGAGGCATTATAGTATTCTTTATCTTCATTTTCTATCTATTTCCTAATAATTCCCAGCATTCTTTTTGCTTTTTTTAGCTGCCGCCATACACAGGACAGAAGATTTCAGCATATTGTCCATGATGACACCTAGATTTTGTTTTTTGGGTGCTGATTCCTAAGATGGAACCTAACATCAGTTAACTTTGATTTAGAATATTTTCCCAATGTACATCATTTTGCATTTGCCCAAATTAAATTTCATTTGCCATTTGAATGCCCAGTCTTCCTGCAATTATTCACAGTCTACATGTGTTTTAACAACTTTGAATAGTTTTGTGTTATCTGCAAATTTAATCACCTCACTCATCATTCATATTTTCTAGATCATCTATAAATATGTTAAATAGTGCTGGTTCTACTACAGATGCCTGGTGTCACTCCACTATTCGCCCTTCTCTACTAAGAGAAATGGCCATTTAACCTTACCCTCTGTTTTCTATCCATTAACCAGCTCCTAATGCACAAAAAAGTATTGCCTCCTATCTCATGGGTTTTTAATTTCCTCAGGACTCTCTCATGAGCAGCATTTTTCAACCAGTGTGCTTTGGCTGCTCCCCAGGTGTGCCGTGGAGTCCAGGAATGTCATAGGTGTTGCACGATTTACCTCACTGTCTTCCTCTTCGGGTCTCTCTCCTCTCTGCCACAATTCTACAAACTTTGTGGTTGTTGGCAGGTATTAGAACAGACCTTCCTCTGGCCAAGCCCAGGTTCCTTCCTTCTGATGCGTCTTCCTTTTGCTGCATGGGAGGGATGCAGCAAAGGGAAAGCCTCCGGAGGGCCAGAAGATGGCCTGTTCTAACAGCTACAGAGAGGAGAGGAGGTAGGTAGGAAAAGATATTATACCTGCAGGAGAGGAGCGACAGGCTGCACATATAGGGAAGGGAAGAGGGGAGACAGACTGCACATATAGGGAAGGGAAGGGGAGACAGGCTGCACATATAGGGAAGGGAAGGGGGAGACAGGCTGCACATAAAGGGAAGGGAAGAGGGGAGGCATGCTGCACATGAAGGGAAGTGAAAGGGAAAACAAGATAGATTTGAGAAGGAGGCAGAGAAATTGAACATGAAACATCAGTACCAAACAGACATAGGACAGGAGGTAACATAGGTGAGAAAGAAAAATAGCAAATGGAAAGGAGACTCTGGAAACAGAGTTAAGAACACAGACAAAGGAAAGCAGATTCGGAACAAGAATGATTCTATTATTCTAGCATTCTTTTGTTGTTATTACATTGTATTCACATAAGTTTCTGTCTTTATAAGTAATGTAACTTGGATTTGTTATCAAATCCTTTTAATGTGAGCCACATTGAAACCGAACTTGTGTGGGATGTGGGATTTTAATGGCATAAATAAATTTATATCTGTTGGCTTTATTTTGCACTATACAGGAGGACATGCATTTCTTTCTGTTTCTCTGGTGTTGCACAACATGCAGAGTCCAGTATCTTTGCTTTCAGTTTTTGATTGAATGTTTTTTGTGGTTCCCTATTTTGTATCAGGTGAGAGTCATGTTCTGCATCTGCAACTGTGGTGAAGGATTCTGCTGGCATGTGGTGTCTGTATAAGAATCTGTAACAGTCCATCTTGTTCCAGTTTCCGAATAGCAGGTAAATTGGTGTTCTAATATATTTCAGTAGCATAATTAAATGAAAAAAAAAACTGCTTCTGAAGGTTACAGGTATGAGTGGGAATGGAGGAGAGTATTTGCAGGGATGGAATGGATCTTAGCAGGGACAGGTGGATATCGGTCAGATTCCAGTAGTGTTCCTTGAGAATTTTTGCACCTTATAAGTGTGACGTGAGATGAAAAAGGTTGAAAATCAGTGCTCATATATTTGTTTGCACATGCACAAATGCAAATTCAGTTAGCATTAGTTTTTTTGAATTATCACAGGGCTGCAGAGAGGGGGAGCAGGGGGGCAAAGTTCCCTGAGCCCTGCCTCCAAGGGGGGGCCCGGGACCGGCAAGCTTCTTCTTGCTGCCTGCTTCCAGGTCTGTCCTCCCCTGCGCCTGCCTGCCACCCAGGACCCGGCTGATTGCAATCCTCCGGGACCTGACTCCCGGCACGGAGAGGAGCAGTAAAGAATAGACCGTGGGAGCAGGCACACAGGAAGCAGGTTGCTGGTGCCGGACCTGGGTCCCGGTCCCCCTTTGAGGAAAATACAGAAGGGTAAGGGGCTGGGTGGGCGCCATGAGTGGGGGGTGAGCATCACGAGTGGAGGGGGGCAGCTTGCGGTGGTCTGGTTCAGCCCCAGGCCCGCTATGTCTCTTGGCGGCCCTGAATTATCAGGATTGGCACTGAGGTCCAAATAGGTTGTTCTTACCTCCTGTCAGCAGGGACTTCTATGGGCTTCCAGGTCTAGGTGTCAGTCCTCTTAGTTCTCTGGACACACTTTCTGCTGATGGTTATATTATTTCCTGCCTAGAATACGCTTTGATTTCCGCATAGATATCTCAGCGCAATATATAGAACCCGGGGGATTACGGCTATGTAAATTTTGAATTTTTCCAATTGAAAAAAAAAGGGTGTTAGTTAGCTGGATGGGAGTAACAGAAACATTTTCACCTGTTGTTAACATCTTGATACAAAGAGGACATCTGTATCCTGTTTTTCTCTGATCCTTGTTTATATCAAAATTGTTTTGATTATTTTTGCCTATAAAAGGTGGGCTTTACTGATTGTAATTTGAAGAATATTTGCTCCAGGAAGGCACTCAATCCCTCTGAGCTTTCATCTTCTTCTATTTCCGGCAATATCATTATACACAAAAGTGAATAAAGCAATCGCTTTTTAATGATTTTTCAGACTTATTCTTTTTTTTTTCACAGCATACGGGGTTAAAGATAAATCAGTACAGATCCATCCTTTTCTCTATACCACATTGATACAGTCCCTGAAAGGATCCTTATATGTGATATGAGCAGAAGGAGGCAAGTGCTCAGAGGGGAGAGTTATGAGTGTTAGAAGCAAGGTGGAAGGAGACGGTGGGTAATGAGAAAGAGGGAGAGAATGAAAGACTTTGGGTAGCAAAAAGAAAATCAAAAGAAATAGGATATAAGAATGAAATAAACAAAAGAGGTAAGATTAGCAGCAACGAAAAAAGCCAAGAAAACAGAATGGATAATAGAAAAAAATGAAACTACGAAATCAAAGAAGGTGAAGAAAAATAAGAAAAGTCTAAAGAAATGAAAACCATATAACCTTTGCTTACCCAGATGAGCATCAGGGAGTTTATTTTTATAAAATTTTATAGTTTGTAAAGAGGTCATGGCTGGGAGCATCTTGAGATGGGAGGCCAACTGGCACAGAAATCCACTTTCTTGGCACTCTTTCTCAATAAGACAGGCCAGGCCAGAATTTTAGTTCTGAACCAGAAAGGTTTGCTTAAACTTGGTTTCTTTGGGCCAAAAAAACATGGGACAACTTCCAGCGTAAACTATTTACAGGCAGAAGTAACAGAAAAAAACATTTTCAAACTTACAATGTTTAGTAGTCTTCCTTTTGAACTCTATTTCTCTTAGGGGCCCTTTTACTAAGCCACAGTAAAAAGTGGCCTGCGCTAGTGTTGGCATATGAAATTGTGACTCTGGGCAAGTCACTTAACCCTCCATTGCCCCATGTAAGCCGCATTGAGCCTGCCATGAGTGGGAAAGCGCGGGGTACAAATATAACAAAAACAAAAAAATTGGCGATCCAGGGCCATTTTTTACCACAGTGAGAAAAAGGCCTTATTTAAAAATGGGGGCAGTAAATGGCCATGCGCTAATATTAAAATTAGCGCATGGCTATTTACTGCCTGAGCCCTTACTGCTACCTATTTAGAAGGCAGTAAGGGCTCATGCACTACTTGTGCGGTAATCAGGCAGTGCACGGCAATGTGGCCGCGCTGCCGATTACTGCCAGGAACGAGCCCCGTGGTAGAAAATAGAAAATTATTTTCCACTGCAGGAAACTGTGCGCACCTACTTCTGAACTACCACCGGGTGCCCGCGCTATCTCGGTGGTAGGGTCGATGTGGCATGCGCTACCCTCACTGTAGCCCTATCATGGCTTAGTAAAAGGACCCCTAAGTCTCTTTCAGTAGATAGGGCTCCCATGGACCAATGCTCAAAACCTAACACCAGCACTAGAGGTGATTAGCGCCTGACCAGTGCCAGCGTTAATGTTTGCAGAATGCTTAGAAGGGCTCTAACACAGGAAACACCATGCATTAGTGCAAATTGCATTTAAATGTAAGCAAACTGATGTAAATGAGATCATTAGCTATTCCCTCCCAATGCTCAGAGAAACAGCGCACAAAACACCCTGCCCTAACGCTGGAAACCTACTGCCAGCTCCAAAGTCATGTTGAGGGGTTAGAAGAGAGGATTTCTCGTGATTTTCCTTTTAAAATCTGCCGGTTTGTATTTTATTTGAAAGAGGAAAGAAGTCCTTGCAAACCTCTGAGAGCCGTGGTAAGGAACAAATGTGTGGGAGTATGAGCAAAACCAAAAGTGGAAGCACTCATTGGCGTCTGTTTTCTGTGCTTAAATATATGCTTTTCAAGTGAAAAGAGAAAACAATTGAAAAGCTTATATTTAAGGAGCAGAAGAACAGCGCTGATGTGTGTGTGCACTTCAGAGTTTGAATGGGCATGCGTACGAGTTTTAAGGGTCCTTTTACTAAGGTGCACCGGAAAATGGGCTGCGCTAGTGTAGGCGCGTGTTTTCTACGCACACAGATCCATTTTTCAATGCTCCTGTAAAAAAGGCCCTTTTTTATTTTTGCAAAATAAAAATTGGCACGCGTCCATTTTGGGTCTAAGACCTTACCACCAGCCACTGACTTAGCAGTAAGGTTACTCGCACTAAACATTTGGTAATCACCTATGCACGTCAAGTCGGAGTTACCGCCCAATTTTCACCGTGCGCCAGAAAATAAAATATATTTCCTGGCACTCGTAGCAGATGCATGTCAAAAATGAAATTACTGCATGGGCCGTGTGGTAGCCGGGTGGTAACTCCAAATTGATGCACATTGGGAGTGCATAGGCATATACGCAGCTTAGTAAAACAGTCCCTTAATTACTGCAAAACTCTTGTGCGCAAGTGCCAGGCTCATTCCTCCCCCTTGTATAACATGCATATAATTTGCACTGTTAATGTTGAGCTTGTTTACCTACTGGTTCCGGGGTATTTTTTGGCGCTGTTCCCTATAGCACCAGAGTTCTGAGAATCGACCCACCAGATCCTTTTTTGGTACAAAGCCTTTAGGAAATGGCCCTCCCCCTTTGGAAACACCTGGGAATCTTTATCCTTGTAGATCATTATGGTCTGTCTTCTGTCTCCTTTTGCTCTTTTGGGCACCTCATTCCTTTCCTCCTTGGAAGGACGTGGTGGTGGCTATTTCCCTGTTCCAGCTTTCACCTGTGACCAATGCACCTGCTTTATGGGCTCTGTAACTGCTGTTGGGTGCTCACCAGATGCAGAGGCTGTGATAGCCAAAATCTCTTTTACCTTAGGGGGGATTTTACTAAGCTGCGGTAGAAATCAGCTGGCGGTAAACACCAAGATGCCATGGGCGTCCCAGCATTTACTGCCAGCTGATTTCTATCATGAACTAAAAAGGCTACTGCGGCTTAGTAAAAGACCCCCTTAGTGCAGTGGTTCTCAACTAGTGTGTTCACAACAGGAGGGAGGAATGTCCCTGGAAATAATCATAACTGGTCCCTATTTCTGCTTCTTGACTACCATGCTGCCATCAGTCCCAAATAGAAATGCTGTCCATATGTTCTGTTTGCTACATGGTTTCTGAGTACTTGCAGGGTTTTGTGTTGCTTCACAGTATTTGGCAGTAGAGGGATTTTGTGTTGCTGTTACTGAGGTGACACCAGAATTTGAAAATATCATTTGTTTTGTATGAAAAAGTGTATAGACTCAAGAAAGGATAAAAGTATCTTGACTTGACAATAAGGTTACTAAGAATTTGCCTACTATAAAATCCCATATGGAAAAACTGCATGCAGCTCGTCAATCCCAGATTTCTGATGGATAAAGTGGAGATCAAAACTTCTTTGAAAAAATGTGATAACTCATTGTTTTATAAACTGTTATAATTAAAGTATATTCTGTTTAAGAATATTTTATATTAATATTTTCCTTTCATCATTTTTAACAATGAAATATTTAGGAGGATTTTTGTTGTTGTTCAGTTGTGAATTTTAGTGTCAGCTGTAAACATTATCGGGTGTGTCACAACAGAAGAAAGAACTGTCTTAGTGGTAATAGAGCAGTTGGCTCGCCAAGACTCTTCCTTTGACGGTATAGCATAATGGCCAGGAAAGAAAGAACCAAAGACAAGGAAACTCCCCTGGGGCTTTGCATTGATATTACCTCACTTTTCACTCCAAGGACCACTCTGTCAATCCAGGAAGAAAGGCCATCACTTGTTCCAGAATTGTGAGGGTAAGAAAAAGGTCAAAACTCCATTATTCTGGTAAAGCCACTAGAGGTCACTGCAGTTCATTAAGGGAACAAAAACTTACAAAGGCGCTATAGGCTCTATGCATGTGCAGCACATACTAAAATGAGACTACTGCCAGGCTAGAGTGCCTGGAAAAATTATGTTTTTATTTCCTACTGTGCACGGCGTTTCTGGCTTTAATCGGTAGTTGGCATGCACTGACTGGTCACCGTGCGTGTAGCAGTAGTAGTAGTAGTAGTAGCCCTTACCGCTAGATTAATGGGTGGCGTTAATGGCTCAGGCTGTAAATAGGCTGCGCTGGTTTCAATTGTACCGCAGGGCCTTTTTCCGGCCCATTGAAAAAAAAAGCCCTTTTCCCCAGACACAGTAAAAACTGGCCCAACATGCACCAAAAACGTGCCCACACTACCACAAACCACTTTTTGCTGTGGCTTAGTAAAAGGACCCCTTAGGGTCTCTGCAACTGGACAACTAAAGCAGGAAAAACTAAAACAAGGATCAAGAGAGAAAAATATAGGAAGAAAACAAAAATAGAAGATGAAGAACTACAAAAATATAAAACGATGTATTAAGGGTTCAATATTCAGCCCATGGCAGTAGGCAACTGGATGCTGCTTCCAGCCGCAGGCTGAACCCTGGATATAGAGGGGCCCTTTTACAAAGCAGTGGTAAACCCAACACGGGCATACCTGACACTAAAACTGGACTACTACCCAGTGGCGTAGCTAGGTGGGGCGCCAGGAGAGCGGCCACTCCCCCAAACGGAGTTCTGCCGGCGCCTATTTTTTTCATCCTGTTGCACTGAAAATGTGCGCCTGCGCCGGTGGAAGTCCGCTCTCGCTCCCCCCACGCTGTCAACCTGCTTCATCCTGGCTCCACTTCTGCTACTACCAGGTCTACGCGGCTGCTGGCAGTAGTTCCGGGTTGAGCATGTGCCATTTTCGGCGCTCCCCAGAAATTTTTTTGTTTAGCATGGCACTAACCCGATGGTAATCGGACATCACTGCACACTGCCTGGTACTGCCGATTTACTGCAGGAGCCACTTCCCACCACATGGCCATGCGGTAAGAGTTATCTTACCGCATGACCATTTTTTTTGGGGGGGGGGGGGGGGCTTTTTACCCGCTACAGTAAAAATGGCACTGGTGTATGGGAAAAACAGCCCTTGCCGCTACAGCAGGGCCCTCCCCTCCCCCCTTAGTAAAAGGACCCCTCAATGGCAGGGCATGTGCAGCTCTCAGCACTGAATATCCAGGTATGACCACTGACCCAGAAATGAACCGGCAGCGGCCAATATTCAGACTGGATTCCCGGTTAACTTGCTGCATAAAGTTAGGACAGCTGTTTTGTTCTCCTAATTTCTGGCCTCTTTTATGAAGTTGCGCTAGTGCTCCCCGATGTGGAGACCACTAGTTATGTAAATGTGAGATGATCTGTGAAGTGATATAAATTGGGGGTTCTGGCAATTTGTTTTTATAGATTGTAATCCACATGAACCATTCGTGGCATTTGCGGAATAAAAGCAGTGTATAACATAATATAATATAACAAGAGGCCCTTTATGCGGTTACTTAGCTGGTTATCGGACTGAAAATTGCCACGAACTGACTAAGTTTCCACTCTGCCCTAACTCTGAACCTGGAGCACCCACAAGCCTGTGGTGTAGCCACGGGGGTGGGCCTTGGGGGCCTGGGCCCCCCGATTTGAGTTTGGGCCCTCAAAGTCTGCTGGTTTGGCTGGCAGGGGTCCCCAAGCTTCTCCAACAGACGCTTTTATGCTGCAATATTCATCTCCATGCTGCCTGCCCTGCTTCCCACTCCCTCATGTGCATGCTCAGTTTCAGTAAAACCAAGCATACGTGTGGGGCGGGAAAGCAGGACAGGCAGTGCGGTGCCGAATATTGCCACAGGAAGGTTTCTGCTGGCGGGGCTTAAGGATCCCCACCAGTCCAGGTATGTAGAGTTGCGGCAGGGAGGCCGGGCAAAATGTGCCCCCCACCACTTTAGGCTCAGCCCCCCCTACTTGCAAAATCAAGGTCTGGCTATGCCTCTGTCACAAACTAGCCAGTTTTGGCATAGGTGGTTAAAGGGCATATTCAGCGGTACTTTCCAGTTAAGTGCCGCTGAATAACCCCAGATAACCCCACAGGGCTGGTGTTAGATAAGCAGGAGCAGGCGCCCAGGGCAGAAACGTGGGTCAGTAACGCGGAGGGGGGGGGCACCTGCAAGATATGCCTCCTTCAGCTTCAGGCAGGCTTGTGGCCCCCTGTGGGATGGGGGCCAGGCCAGCTGCCCTGTGTTCCACCCCCTAGCATCGGCCCTGAGCACAAGCAATTTAACTGGCCAGCAGCATCGCCTGGCTGTTTCTTTGAATATTGACCCTAAACGTTTCTGCTGCAACTGAAGACAGAAGGAGAAGAAATGGAAAGGACTTATTTATTGTTTTTTATGTTGTTTGGTTTGTATAATTTTTTAAAAATTTGTATGTATTTTTTGTTCCCTGCTTAGAATGTTTCAGATATAGCGGGTTAGAAGTAAAGTCATCCTTGCTTAATTTTATTAAGAGAAAACAGACAGAAGAAAAGTTTAAAAAAATAGATTAATCAATCTGTTTAGAAAAATAAAGGGCCAATATTCAGCGCTTTTGCTGTCCGCCGCTGGTGTTAAACCTGCATGTTTAATGCAGGCCATTTCCAGCGACCAGCATTGAATGTCTAAGGGTTTTTAAACTGCTAAAATGTTAACCGGCTATGCCGATATTTGGTACTAACCGTCAACTTTTTAACAGTTATAAATAGGACTGCTATTAATGTGGTCTTATTTGTCCACTAAACGTATCTGGTTAGGTGCTCAAATATTGGCGCCTAACTTGATAAATCGCACAATAAAGCTGGTTGTGCGCAAGACGCTAACTGGCAATATTTAGCAGAGACAACCAGCTATCTCCAGTGAATATTACCGATTAGGCGCCAATACGTTATTTAACTGGTCAGCAGCTGTGTCTGGCCGGTTAAATAACTGAATATCGGGGGGAGGGGAATGCTCAGTAACAAAAGTAGAAAAGAAAATAATTTATATTTTAGGGACTGGAGTGTATCAGCTGTGAAAAATGTGCATCTCTGATATTTTTGTATTTTGCATAGTATAGCAGGAAATACATTTCTGTTCTCTTTTTCTGGAATTGTACTGATTCTAGTTCCTTCAAGACGCTCATTTGCAAAACAGATGGACGTCTCAAAATATCCAAAAAAAAGTCCAATTCTGGTCACCGTATCTCAAAAAAAATATAGCAGAATTAGAAAAGGTTCAAAGAAGAACAACCAGAACGATAAAGGAGATGGAACTGCTCCCATATGAGAAGAGGCTAAAGAGGTTAGGACTCTTCAGCTTGGAAAAGAGATGGCTGAGGGGGGGATAGGATTGAGGTCTACAAAATCCTGAGTGGAATAGAACGAGTAGAAATGAAACAATTTTTTACTCATTCCAAAAGTACAAAGACTAGGAGGCACTCAATGAAATTACATGTAAATACTTTTAAAATAAATAAATGGAACTCTTTGCCAGAGCATATGGTAACAGCACTTAGCGTATCTGGGTTTTAAAAAGGTTTGGACAAGTTCCTGGAGGAAAAGTCCATATTCTGTTATTGAGATGGACATGGGGGAAGCCACTGCTTGCCCTGGGATTGGTAGCATGGAATAGTGCTACTTATAGGGTTTCTGCAAGGTACTTGTGACCTCGATTAGCCACTGCTGGAAGCAGGATACTGGGCTAGATGGACCATTGTTCTTATCCTATATAATAATTCTCACCATCAACGTTCTAATGCGGACTGCCTGTGTCCGTGGCTCCTGAGCTAGGCTCCAAAGCAAAGATGACGTCACTACTCCTCCCCCTGCCTGGGAATCAGCTGTCAGTCCGTCGCTCCCTGCCACTTCGGAGCAAGTGGCATGGAGCGGCGCAACAAAAAACTACAAACACGGCACCACAGAAACCCCCCCCCCTCAGCACATCACCAAAGCACCCCCCCAAGCACATCAAATACCCCCTCCCCCCACCCGAAGCACATCAACACCCCTCTACACACACATACACATGTCACCCCCTCCCTCCCTCCCTTACAGTTCAAGACCCCCTCATGCCCCTCCAACCAAGTTCCAGACTCCCCCCTCCCTCTGATTTCAACCCCCCCCCCCTCCGTGTTACTAATGCCTGGACCCCACTGCCGCGACCCTCTCGACCCCCCCTTCCCGCCGAAAACCCTCCCCTGCCGCCGAAAACCCTCCCCCGACAACCGAAGTCTTCTTCTCGGCTGCGTGGCATTGTTTTTATTCATTTTTATTCACTTTACAATAAAGAACTTGTTTAAGAAGACACCATCTGAGAGGTTTTTTTGGATCCACTGTTGTTTTTGCTTCATTGCTTGCAGACGCACACACAGAAACTTGATCCGATGATTCAGCAAGCAAGCAACACCAGCGCAGACGAGAAGAGGACTTCGGCTGTTGGGGGTTGGGGTCCCCCGTCAGCACAGGTACGTGATAGCGGCGGGGGAGAGTTTTCAGCAGAAAGGGGGGTTGAGAGGGTCGCGGCAGGGGGGTCCAGGGGTCAGTAACGTGGAGGGGGAGTGTTGAAATCGGAGGGAGGGGGTGTTGAAATCAGAGGGAGGGGGAGTCTGGAACTTGGTGGGAGGGGCGTGAGGAGGCTTTGAACTGGGAGGAAGGGAGGGGGGTCTGGAACTTGGGAGGGAGGGAGGGAGGGGGCGTGGGTCTCGGAGGGGACAGAGCGAGACAGCGAGAGAGGGTGGGGGATTTCCTTGCTAGCACCTGTTTCATTGCCTACCAAAACGGGCCTTTTTTACTACTGCTCTTATAAAATCATCCAAATTGCAATTTTCAAAAGGCAGAATTTGGACGTCCTACACTGCACTTCGTCCAAACAGCAAAAGAGCATGTTGTGGGTGTGTTCAGGATGGGACTAGGGAAGGCCCAAATTTAGAAAATCCAACAGCGATAACTGAATGGGAAGAAACGGCCAATTCAAAACAGAAGGGTGTCCTAAGTTAGACCTGTTTCAATCACATCCAGGGTACAAAAAGGTGATTCAGTTGAACAGCTGACCACTAGAGGGATTAAGACATGACCCCTCAAGAATCCCCCAATGGTTACTGTCTCCCTCCCTCACCCCTGAAAAACTGACACCGGAAAAGGAAAATAGATTTCCTGACAACATCAGGTATTGTGCGCATGCTGAGCATAGCAGCAAGCAGGTCTGAAGGGTAGTCTAGTGGCCAGTGCAGGGCAGTGGGTTGTAAACCAGAAGATCCAAGATGAAATCCCACTTCTCTCTTTTTGTACCTTTAAATTGTGAGCCTTCCAGAAACAGAGATGTACTTACTATACCTAAATACTAAGGACACTTCAAGCCTGAGGGCTATTGTTGTGGTGCCCATTCAGATGCAATAAGTATTTCCTTGTCTCTGAAGGGCTCATCATTTAACATAACAGAGTTCCAGTAGAATATGAACATGGGTGCCCTGGAATAAAGTCCACTACACTCACCACTAGGTAATTGATTCTAATGCATGCAAATTTAGTCACGGCCTGAAAAAAGCGGCACGGAAATTTATTTATTTATTTACAAACATTTATAGTCCATCTATCCAAAAATCTGGGTGGAGTACAATAAAACAAACATAAATCACATAAAACACCATCAATACATTTAATAAACATAAACAGAATCTTAATCATGGAGCCCAAACTCCCCCCTCCCCCAACTAAGCTTCAGAAAATGCTCTCTGAAACAGTAAAGCATTTATCTGTTTCTTAAATACTGCCAAAGAAGTCAATTGTCGTACATAAAGAGGCACAGCATTCCACAATTGAGGTCTGACAACAGAAAAAATATGCATATGAACAGTCTGCAGTTGAATACTACGGACAGAGGGAACAGTCAACAATTCTTGATCCTGTGATCGCAAGGATCTTGTAAGATAGCAATTCTGCAACTTTTGAACCACAGCATGAGGAGCCTCACCATGCAGTGCCTTAAAAAGCAATATCAGTAGTTTAAATTGAATCCGCCAGGTAATGGGCAACAATGCAATTTTTCAAATATGGGGTAATATGCTCAAACTTACTTGCTCTAGTAAGCAATCAGGCTGCAGCATTCTGCGCCACCTGCAGAGCTTGCAACACTGCACGTGGTAATCCGCACAACAAGGGGTTACAGTAATCAAAGTGCGATAACACATAACTTTGCAAGACCACATGAAAATTCTGCTCCAAAAGAAAATCTCGTAACTGAGTCACCAAACTCAGTTTAAAAAACACCGCTCAAATCACCAACCCAATGTGAACCTTCATTGACAAATTTGTGTCTAAGGTCACTCCTAAACTCTGAATAGAATCAGACACTGGCACAAAAACAGAATCCAAATAAAAACCTGAAAAAGGACAAATCTCACCCACTCGCGACAACCACAAAATTTGGGTCTTTGCCACATGCAGGCTTAATCCATTTATCCCTAACCAGGACTGAATCTTACAAAAATGAGACTCCACTAACTGAACACTCTCGACTGCTGTATCTGGAACGGGAAAATAAAATTGTATGTCATCGGCATACAAGCGATAACAAACCCCCAATCCTACCAAAAGTTTGCAAATTTGGCAACAAAAACAAATTAAACAATAATGAAGACAAACAAGAACCTTGTGGTACTCCTGAAGTCACAATCATCCATGCTGACTTTGAAAAGCCTTGTACTACCTGAAACGTCCGGGCTTCCAAAAAAGACCGAAACCAGGCCAACACCTTCCCAGTAGTCCCAAATGACTTCAAAGAGCGCAACAACAACTCATGATTCAAGAAGTCAAATGCGGCTACAACATCCAAGGAAATCAGCAAGAATCGATCCCCACAATCAAATCCAGTGTGAATGTCATCCAGCATGGTAAGCAAAAATGTTTCAGTACTATGCTGTCTACGAAATCCAAATTGAAAAGGATCCAACAAGGAATGATGCTCTACAAGATCAACTAACTGTGACAACACCAGTTTCTCCAAAATGTTTGGCAAAAAACCTAAATTTGAAATTGGACAAAAATTCTCCACACAATCAGTTTTCAATGATGGCTTCTTTAACAATGGCCGAACCTCAGCTTTCTTAAGATACTCAGGTACCACAGCCTCATCAAACATCAGATGAGCAAGCAACACAATAGATGGCGAAATATCAGACCTCAATGCTTTCAACAATCCTGTAGAACACAAATTCAATGAAAATAGGAGGACCATGAGCGTTTTGGGGCTATTGGGGGTGTGGTTATAATTATGGAATATGGGTGGTCCATTTTTGTTGGTACAAATGGTGGTGCCTAAATTTATGCATGACCTCTTCACTTACGCATTATTCTATAAACTGTGCTGAATCGCTTAAGCATTTTTATTTCTGCGCTGATATTGTAGGCACTATTTATAGAATCTACCCCTAAAGGCATCACAGTTAAACACTAAAAACCTGAGCAAGCCCTCCAGGAGAATGTACACTCCGTCAATATGGTTACACATAAGTCCTGTTCCTCTTTCGTGCACAAAAGTTTTTCAACCCCTAAACTGTACTGTTTCCTCAAGTTTTTGCAACTCAGGAAATACTGAGGAGACCAGAGCTGAGGAGGATATTATTATATGTTGGGAATAAAGGACTAGGGAATGAGTGAACAAAGGGAATAGGAGGCTGGGAAAGAAGTGAGAGACAGGGATATGGAATGGCTGGGAGGGGGGTCTAAGTGTAAGTGTAAGAGATAGAAACCTCATAAGTGAGAGGTTTTCAGTGATTGCAAAATGTTCATCTCTTATCACTTTCCATTGCAGACAGATTCTGGCTTCTTGGGGTTTCTCTCTCTCTCTCTTCTTTTTTTTTCTTCCATGTTTTTGGTTCCTTAGTCTGTTTTGCTGAGGGTCTGTCCATGTTTTGCATGTGTATATAAGAATCTGTAGCTGTTTGACTTGGTCTCTTTTTCAAAATAAAAGGTGTTCAAGGGCCTGGTATAATATTTTCAGTCCTGGAACTTCATGCTGCTATGGTGTAGCGGCTTTGCATCATAGGCTCTGAGTGTCTTTTTTGGCATAGTTTTATGATTTGTAATGGTTTGTCTGGTAGGGGAGGGAGTCTGTGTTGCTGTTACTGAGAAGATTCAATATTTTCATATGGTAGTTTATATGGGAAAACATCCTATTTCGGTTTTGCCCCCACTGTTGAGAGAGTTTCTATGAACACAGAGTATGTTTTTACATAATGCAAGGTGTAGGATTTCTGTTGGACTTATCTCATCCTGTATGGACTCCATAATATATTCCCATGATACAATCGGTTGAATAATGCTATTGAATAGTGTATAGGAGACCCTTAGGGCTTTTCTTGTAGTGTCTTATACAACCAAGTGAATAATAGGGGCCATGCCACGGGGGGGGGGGGGGGGGGGGGGGGCAGTGCCAATTGTAGGGACTCACAAGGTTCTGGCCTAACCAGGGGCACCAAATTTGTCCCCTTACCCAATCCTAATCTTAAGACTAAAACTTAAAAAACAAAATCAGGGGTCCTTTTACTAAGGTGCGCTGGTGTAGACGCATATATTGAAAGCGCGCAGGTCCATTTTTCAGCGCACCTGTTGGGCAGACTAGATGTACCGTACAGGATTTTATCTGCCGTTACTAACTATGTTACACGTTACCTGAAAAAATGACCTTTTCTGGCTGAAAATGGACGTGCATCAAAATGAAAATTGGCGTGCATCCATTTTGGGCCTGAGACCTTACAGCCACCCATTCACTTAGCGGAAAGGTCTCACACGTTAACTGGGTGGTAATCGTTAGCGTGCATTGTTCTACAATTTTCTGGTAACTAATGTGTACTGCTGATTCCGTCTCCTGTCTTGATGAGTAATAAAGATACTTTTCTTTCTAACTTCAGTTTCATTTCTTTCACTTCTAAGAATAGCAATGTCAAAACGAGCAGTACAGCATACAATGCTGATTACCACCCAGTTAGTGCCACGCACCAGAAAACAAATATATTTTCTGTCGCGCATAGTGAACATGCGTAAAAAATGAAATTACTGCTCGTGCCACGCAGTAGCTGGGCGGTAGTTCCAAATTGGCACATGTTGGGTGCATGTAGGCACCTACATGGCTTAGTAAAAGAGCCCTTCAGTATGGTACCCATAAGTCAGCATGCACTCACAAACCCTGTTTTAGCCTTGCCCCTCCTCCTTTAAGGGCTTCCTATTACCTAGGAAACTTGTGTGGGCCAGCTCAAGGGTCTGTGACTACATTCCATGTCATCTCACTGCCCCCAACCTGATTTGTTTACTTTTGTTTGGTACTGCTACCTAAGTTTCACAATAGGCCACAATCTTGGTGTCTCATTTGTTATACCTCCTGAATCTGTGAGGAAAACCGCTGATTTTTAGACCTCCAAGGGTACTGTGTATGAAAGTATCATTTTAGCTTGCCACCTCTAGACTTAGTTTGCCTCCACTGTTGCCTCCTCCCCCCCCTCCCCTCATATTTCTGTCTAGAGATGCTACTGGCACCATCTCTACACAGTTGCAATATTTGTTAGTTTCAGGAACCCCCCCTCCCCCAAATGCAGTGGTTCTCAACCCAGTCCTTGGGGCACCCCTAGCCAGTCAGATTTTCAATGAATATGCATGAGATAGATTTGCATACAATAGAGGGTGCGCATGCAAATCTCTCTCATGCTTATTCATTATAGATATCCTGAAAACCTGCATGGATTGGGTTAAGAACTACTGTCCTAAAGCACAGGTTGTTTCTCCTGGACCTGTTTTCTAGGCCCTCCATTTTATCTCTCAGAAATTGACATTTCTTTCTGAATTCCTCCTGCTTGCTTTGCACCTCAGCCAGTGACTCCTTCTGACACTCTTGCAATGCTCTATTGATTGGCATACGCGCCTCAGATATATGATTGTTGCAGGTAGTTCAGAACATGGCTGAAAAATCGTTGTTTAATTCAAGGAAATTTGACCACGTTTCCCCCTTACTTCATGCCAAACACTGGCTCTCTGCCTCCTACAGGATTACTTACAAAATACTTACAATCGTACATAAGATGCTCTACTCCAGTAATTCTCTCTATCTATCGTATCTTCATAGTCCCCATATCCCTCAGATCTTCCCAACACAATTCTGTTGTTATTCTTTCTTTCCATTAATATATTTTTATTTTATTTATGCATTCTTGTATCCCACTATTTTCCAAAATTAAATAGTTGCAGAATTGTTTGAAAAGGTATGTTTTCAGTTCTTTTCTGAGCCGAAGATAGTTAGTGATGAGTTCCACCATTTGGAGCTCAGGTAGCTGAATCCAGCTGTGCAAATGGTTTTGCACATCATAGGAGCCAACTTTTCAAAATTATTGGGGGTGCTAAGCCCAGTGGAAATAACCCATCCCTGGACACATACAAGGAATTTTTTCAATATTGGGGGTGCTCAAGCACCCACAGAGTCGGCTTCTATGTTGCACATTATGTTTCTGCAGTTGGGTAGGTGGAGAAGTAGGTAGTCTCTGGTTTCTGGATTTGCATTTCTTGGGGATAATACGATCAGATCTAGCATATTTTCAGGAGACATTCCAAATAGTATTTTGTAAACAAGGGTGCTGATTTTGAAAAATAGTCTTGCCTTTATTGGCAACCAGTGTAATATTTTGAGCAGTGGAGTAGCTCTCTCGATATTTTGACTTTTTAAATATCAGCCTTGCTGCTGTGTTTTGGACTGTTTACAAGGATTTTAGTGTGTTTTCTTTGCATCCTGCAAATGCACCATTGCAGTAGTCTAATTTTGACAGAATCATTGAGTCCACTATTAGCCGAAAGGATTGTCTAGGAAAATAGTTTCTGATCCTTCTCAATTTCCATAGTGTTGTGAAGCATTTTGATGTGACTGCTGATACTTGACAGTCCAGGGATAGATGTTTATCAAGAATGATTCCCAATACTTTTAGTTGAGTCTCAATTTGATTGTGAGATGAGGGGTTGTGCGGGCTGGATAGAACCAGGAATTTGGTTTTGTCTCTGTTTAGCTTGAGTTTGAAGATTGTGGCACAGTTTTCCATGAGGTCCAGTCCTTTTTTAATCTTGTGTAGTATTTCTGTGATTTTGTGGATACTAGGTATGTAGATGGTGACATCGTCTGCTGAAACCCATTTGCTCCAGTTTTTTGCCAAGTGGAGCCATCATAATGTTGAACAGTATGGGTGATATTGGGGAGCCCTGTGGTACCCCCACATTCATTTATTTTGATACTATATTTTGATACTTTGCCGGATGCAAATTACAAATCATTAAGAAACTCCAAACTGCCCAAAACACAGCAGCCAGACTCATATTTGGAAAAACGAAATACGAAAGCGTCAAACCCCTAAGAGAAAAACTACACTGGCTCCCACTTAAAGAACGTATTACGTTCAAAATTTGCACCCTGGTTCACAGTGAGACCCTGGTCTACATGTCTGACCTCATAGACTTACCAACCAGGAACACAAAAAGGTCAGCACGCACATTCCTGAATCTCCACTACCCCCGCTGCAAAGGACTAAAATATAAATCAACATATGCATCCAGCTTCTCCTACATGAGCACACAACTATGGAATGCAATACCAAACGTCATAAAAACAATGCACGACCTAACAAACTTCTGAAAATCACTAAAAACCAACCTGTTCAGAAAGGCATACCACAATGATCCATCCTAAATACCAGACAACAAAATTTATACCAGAACTGGACAAATACCGAACTCTCTATACTTGACTGCTTAATTTACTCTATTACTTATGAACTTTTAATGCAATACCACTTTGTATTTCTCATTCTGGAAATGGCGATCACCATTACGGCATAATGTAAGCCACATTGAGCCTGCAAATAGGTGGGAAAATGTGGGATACAAATGCAATAAATAAATAAATATATATATATATCTGATTTTCAGTGGTATGGGCCCTACTTTCTGTGATGCTCTGCTCCTGCATATCAAGCTAGAACAGTCATCACAAATATTCAAAGAAAGGCTGAAGACACTCTTATTCAGGGATGCCTATGACATGTAGTTTCAGCTGAAGTCAGTGGTCCTAGTTTGATTTTGGGCAACTCTTGGGGTGGACAGGAGAGTCATACCATTGATCTGCCCTCATCAGTTCTCTTTACTCTCTTATCAAAGAAATATTTCCTTTTCCTTTAATTTTCTTTGAATGTTTTGTAACATTGTAAACCACTCAGAGTACTTACAAAATGAGCAGTGTATCAAATATTAATTAAACTTGGAACACTCCACATGCTTCATGATATTCTCCACTCTAGAAACCATAGAGTCTTTTTTTTCTTTCTGTTTCATGGAAGCTTTCACTTTACTGCAGGAAATTACGTTGCTTCACTCTTCTGCTTCAGACTATGCTTCCGATGTGCTACTGCCATTATATTGCCTGGGCCCATGTGAGTCCTGATTGTCTTCTTTTTTGCAGGGTTGCCGAGAGACTGGGCTGGGCCCGGGGCAAGGCCGCCCCGCCTTGGCCCCTCCTCGCCGCTGCCGCCCCCCCCCCCCCCCCCCCCCCCCGCTGCTGCAGTCCCCGGTCCCACCTGCCTGCCTCCTCGGCTCCAGCCACCCTGCATTCAAAGCGGCAGTCGCAGATCGCCTCTCTTCAGTTCTGGCCTTGCCTTCCCTCCCTGTGTCCCGCCCTCGTCTGATGTAACTTTCGGTTTCCGCGAGGGCAGGACACAAGGCGGGAAGGCCCGAAGGGAGGTGATCTGTGAATGCAGGGGGCCTGGAACCAAGGAGGCAGGCAGGTGAGACCGGGGACTGCAGCGCCGGCAGCCTGACCCCGGTGCAGGGCCCCCCTTGGAGGCCCGGGGAATTTTGTCCCCTGCCCCCCTTCTCGGCAGCCCTGCTTTTTTGCATATGGAGACGTAAACTCTTTGAGCCATTTGTGCACTGATAGCGGTGTAGGGGAAAACGCCTCAGATTTATTCACCTTGATTTTGGGGTGGCTCTGCTATCCCACAAAGCTCTCCAGGCTGAAGATCCCTAAAATGTTTATTCTTTCTTTGAAAGAGAGGTGTTTCATTCCCTTTATCTTTTTTTTTTTAAAATATCTTTATTGAGTTGAGGAAAGTCACAGAATTACAACCATAATGTCTATTCACTGAATCAATTACAAGCAACACCTTCTGCTTCCATTATACTGAAGAATTAAATCCACATAAGTACTGTACATAACAGAATTGAATACAACCGAGTGCCTTGTGAAACATAAGAACTCCAGGCAATCACGAAAGTGTAATGAACCTCTGCTCCTCTCCTCATTTTTACTTTTATTCTAGTCCCCTTGCCCAGCTAAACCCTCCCCCTCCCCTTCTATCCTCCCTCCCACCCAGGTCTCCCTTATTCACTTGCATTCCAAACAACAGCGTCAATAATGGATATTTCTCTCATACAGTCCGGGGTTCATCCCTGATCTCTTCTAGAGCTAGTCGTAAGTAGGTGTTCCATATGTCTCTAACCAGTCTCTGCCTCCTAGATGTAGCTGAGGGGTATTGTAGGGCTACCCATTCTGCCATTTCTTTCATAAGGTGTGTCCATTGAGCTATGAAGGGGGGTGCTGAATCCACCCAGGACTGCAATATACACTTTTTGACCAACAATGTAGCTAGTAAGGCAAACTGACATTGGGCCTTGTTCAATCCCTCCCCTCATAACTGTGTCTCGTCACATAGAAGCAATGCAGTATAGCACCATTCCAGTGGCTTATTTAAAATGCGCTCAATAATTGCCAAGGACTGGGTCCACAATTGCGAGAGAGATGGGCACTCCAGAAACGAATGCAGAATAGTGCCCGGGGCCCCATGGCATTTTATACATGTATTATCACTCCACAGCCCCATCTCCTTCCCTCTTTGTCCATGATATGCACTCTGTAAAGAATGCAGTCCTGGATGTCTTGAAGGGCAGCATTCACCGAGACCTTGGGAATAGCCTCGAAGATCCCCCTCAAAGATTCCCGTGAGATTGTCTTGCCACATCCTTGCTCCAAATCAAGGCCAGGCCCTCCATATGAGGGGCGGATCGATTATCTACTATCAACTGATGCCATTATGAAAGACGATTAGAGGAAGTCGGCATAGCCTGAAACATTTTATCTAACTTGGTGAAGTAGACTGGGGTGCCCCCCGACCTCACCACTGAGCTATAGTAGTCTCTTACTTGTAAGAAAAGAAAAAATTGTGTATTCGGGAGGTGACATGCTCGCCTGATCACATCAAAGGTAGGGAAGCAAGATCCCCCCAATTCTGACAATTGTCCCAGATATTGGCACCCCCCCCCCCTTGTTGCCAGAGCCTAAAGGAACCATGCTCCTCCCCTGCTGGAAAGTCCAGATTATTAATAATAGACAAAAAGGGATCCACCCCCCTAGCCCCTCCTAATATACCTCTCCACCATCTCCATGCCTTTCCCAATGCTGTCACAAACTGGTTTCTGCCCACCCTATGCCTGCCACCTCATCTAGGAGTATCATTTTCACTAGGGCATCGCGACCCAGAAAATTGACTGGGAGATCATTCCAACGTGCACACAATCTGCGCATCTCTTCAAGTTTCTCAATAATATTTTCCTATACATCCATTCATAATCTGCACTTAGATACACCCCCAGATATTTAATCCCTGTCCTAGTCCATCCCAACATATTTGTTGCATTACTGAGAAGTAGCAGCATGTCATCAGCAAACAAATTCACCCTATATTCGCATTCCCCCACCTGAATACCCTCTAACCTCTCCTCCTGTCAAATTTGGGCCGCCAGCAGCTCTAAGGACAGTACAAACAGTAATGGGGAGAGAAGGCATCCCTGTCTACTGCCCTGTCCCAAAGCAATGAGGTACATAAGAGCGTCGTTGATGATAAGTTGGGCCGAGGGATTACTATATAATACCCGCACCCAGTCCAAGAAAGCTCCCGATATACCAAAACGCTGAAGGACCCAGAGCAAGTATTGTCACAGTACTTTATCAAAGGCGTTTTTGGCATCTAGACTGGCCAGGATGGCATCCCCAGATCTCCTTGCCCCTTCACGTAACACTCTACACACTTTCAAAATATTAGCTGATGCGAATCTGCCCGATACAAATCCCAGTTGATCTGAGTGTATGAGAGTGGGAAGGAATGCTCCTAACCTATCTGCCATGACTCCCGCCAGACTCTTAAGATCTTGGTTTATTAAGGAAATGGGGCGATATGATCCCACCAGTTTAGGGTCCTTTCCGGGCTTCGGTAGTACTGTGATATAAACATGATTTAATGTATTGCCCATTCCTCTAGGAGTCCTGAATATCCTCACACATACCAATAAACGGAGGTATAAGAATATCCTGAAGAATTTTGTAAAATTCAGACCCCAACCCATCTGGACCCGGGGCCTTAGCTGGTTTTAATCTCTTGATGACTCTCTGCACCTCTTTACCATTTAATGGCGCATTAAGTGTCGCTACCTGCTCTTCAGTGAGTCTAGGCAACTGCAGCCGATCAAAAAAGGTCTCGCATAGGGATTCCGCGAACAAACCTGTGTCATATAAAGAGGTATAAAAACTGGCAAACTCTGTATGTATCGCAGACTGTGTACTATGAAACCTCCCCGTGGTGTCCCTTATCCTGGTGATGTAACTTTTGTCAGAGCGTGGATGTACCACCGATGCCAATAATTTTCTAGTTTTGTTACCCCACGTATGTAATTTATATTTGTATAGTCTGATGTTATTCATTGCCCACTCATTTAAGAGGCTTTGCAACTCTTTTCTCTTCTCTAAATATAAAAGACGGCTAATTTCCACCGGTCGGGCCAATAAAGCATGACAAGCAGCTCAAAGCCGATCTGCCGCTTCCAACATGGCCCTTTCCCTCAGTTTCTCTTTATCAGCATAATTCTGGACTCGTGCCAACACCGGTCTTGGACGCTGCTCCCCCTCTCTGGCCGTCCCAACCCGATGCACCCGTTCAATCTGAAGAGGGCCAGGAGACATGGAAACATTTAGATGCGTAGGAAGCCACGTTTCAATAAAGTCCTGCAACTCCTTGTCTTGGACCGACTCGGGTAAGCCGATTATCCGCACATTATTGCGTCGACTTCTGTTCTCCAGATCATCCCGTCATTTGCCCAGTTGTTGTGTTAGTGCTTCCACCACCTGTACTTGACCATCAAGGGCCTCCGATCGATCCTCCTGTCTGCCAATGCGCTCCTCCGCCTGCTGTAATCGCATTGCCTGCCGCTCCAAAGTTTCCTTGATACCATCGACCGAGGCCTGTAACTTAGAGAGGCTGTCGTCCAGTACTGCTGTAAGTTGTTTGGTTAGTTCTCTTATTGCCTCCTCCTTAAGTGTAACCATGGAGGACTGCTGTACCGCCATCTTGGGGCTCCCTGGCTGCACGCGGTCTCTGATAGGCCGTAACGTCTTTGCTGGCATACCCCCGTGGACCTGACGACTTGCGCCGTCCAAACTCCTCCAAATAACAATTCCGTGGTCGAATACAACCTCACAACCCTCTTTATGCCCCAGGGGGGGGGTCACTTAGAAATCAGTAATTTTGCAGATTATACGCTGGTGAGGTAGAGCGGGGCAGACGAGCGTCTTCTCAGCCTGACGGCATCACTTGACCCCCCCCCCCCCCATTCCCTTTATCATTTGGTTGTACTTCTTTGTAGTTTATCTAGTTCCACTATAACTTTATTGAGATGGGGTGATCAGAATTTTACACAGCTTTTTCCTACCCTTGAGGACCACAAGAGGAGGGCGAATAATGGAGCTCAGTATCTCATCATGCTTTACTTTTCATTGATAATATGTGGACTTGATGATATTAATGGATGTTATTGCAGAATGTAATGGAAGATATGTTTTGAAGTACATAAGTACATAAGTAATGCCACACTGGGAAAGGCCAAGGGTCCATCGAGCCCAGCATCCTGTCCACGACAACGGCCAATCCAGGCCAAGGGCACCTAGCAAGCTTCCCAAATGTACAAACATTCTATACATGTTATTCCTGGAATTGTGGATTTTTCCCAAGTCCATTTAGTAGTGGTTTATGGACTTGTCCTTTAGGAAACCGTCTAACCCCGTTTTAAACTCTGCCAAGCTAACCGCCTTCACCACGTTCTCCGGCAACAAATTCCAGAGTTTAATTATGCGTTGGGTGAAAAAATATTTTCTCCGATTTGTTTTAAATTTACTACACTGTAGTTTCATCGCATGCCCCCTAGTCCTAGTATTTTTGGAAAGCGTGAACAGACGCTTCACATCCACCTGTTCCATTCCACTCATTATTTTATATACCTCTATCATGTCTCCCCTCAGCCGTCTCTTCTCCAAGCTGAAAAGCCCTAGCCTCCTTAGTCTTTTCTTCATAGGGAAGTCGTCCCATCCCCGCTATTATTTTAGTCGCCCTTTGCTGCACCTTTTCCAATTCTACTACATCTTTCTTGAGATGCAGCGACCAGAATTGAACACAATACTCAAAGTGCAGTCGCACCATGGAGTGATACAACGGCATTATAACATCCTCACACCTGTTTTCTATATCTTTCCTAATAATACCCAACATTCTATTTGCTTTCCTAGCCGCAGCAGCACACTGAGCAGAAGGTTTCAGTGTATTATCGACGACGACACCCAGATCCCTTTCTTGGTCTGTAACTCCTAACGTGGAACCTTGCATGACGTAGCTATAATTCAGGTTCTTTTTTCCCACATGCATCACCTTGCACTTGCTCACATTAAACGTCATCTGCCATTTAGCCGCCCAGTCTCCCAGCCTCGTAAGGTCCTGCACTGAGAATAAAATAAAGTTTAAAAAAGAGAACTTCACATAGTACTCAAGGTGAACCATGAATTAATACAGAAGCATTATAATATTCTTTGTTTTACTCTTCATTCCTTTTCTGAGTGATTCCCAATGTCAACATTGGGGGGAGGGGGGAGGACAGTTGCCCTGGGCCCCACAGCTTCAGGGGGTCCTGCAGTCCAGGCATCTCTTCCCCTTCTTCCCACCACAGTCCATCTCCTCCTCCCTTCCCGATCTTCTTTAAAAAAAAAAATTTCCCTTCTCAGATGGGCCCGTTGTAGCATCCATTCTCACAAGCTGCCTGTGGCTGTCCCAAAGCTTTCCCTCTCTGCCATGATCTCCCTCCTCCTCCTCCCCGATGCAATTTCCTGTTTCCGCCTGGGTGGAATGCACCACAGAGGGAAAGCCTCAGGGCAGCCGGAGGCAGCTTGTGAGGATGGCTGTCATGCCAGGGCCCCTCTGAGAAGGGAAATAAAAATGTTAAAGAAGACCGCAAGGTGAGGGGAAGGGAGGGAGGTGGACTGTGGTGGGGAGAATGGGAAGAGATGCCATGTAATGGCAATACAGGTGGGGAGATCGGGGGGAGGGGGGAAGAGGGAATCAGGGGCCCCCTCCTTAGTTTCTGTCCTGGGCCCCATCATGTCTAAAACCAGCTCTGGCGATTCCTAACATTCTATTTGATTGTTGACTCCTGCTGTACTCTGAGCTAAAGATTTAACCGATTGTCTGTGTTGACTCCAAGATTCCTTTCCTGCAAAGCAACTCCTGATATGGAAATCAGCATCATATATCTCCTGCCCCATGAAATTTTAATTTCTGATGAAAATCCAGACACACTAGCTTCTCCTGATCTGTTACCACCTTCAAAAAAATATACCAGTACTGGTAAATCCATTTTAATTCTGTTTCATTAGGTGTTGTCTATTCAAATTACCTATAATTTTGCTTTTCAGAATAGTTTCTACCATTTTGTCCAGGACTAAATTCAGTCTCACCAATCTGGGTTTCCCAGATCATCCCTGGAGCCTTTTCTAAAAATAATTATGATTTGCTTTGGTAGTATCTGAATCATCACCATCAAAGAATGTTTCAGAAATGGTTATTTCCCCAACATCTTTTACAGAAAAGACCATAGCAAAGAATACATTTAGTTTTTCGGTTATAGCCTTCTCTGTAAGGGGCCCTTTTACTAAGCAGTGGTAAGGCCACCGCAGGCTTACTGCATGCCAATCTGGAGCTACCGCCACCCCAATGCAGGCATCAGTGGTAGATCCACCTCCAGAATGTGACATTTCCAGCGTTAGCAGAAATCTTTTAAAAATATTTTTGCAGGGAGTTGCCCAGTTACTGCCAGGACAGCACCGGAGCCCTTACCGCCACCTCAGTCTTACTGCATGGCCATGTCTTTTTTTCAGCCTTTGTACCTGCTGTGGTAAAAAAGGCCTCAGTGCACTGCAAACTCTATGTCTGATCTTCAAGGCTCTGAAAGGAAATGGCCCCGAGTATCTGAAGAATAGGATGATCCTCCACACACCGCCAAGGACACTAAGGTCCTGCCAAGGACTTTCACTAACTACACCCTCTCCAAAAGACATTACATGATGTGATACCCGCAAGCGAGCCTTCTCCGGAGTAGCCCCCCACACTCTGGAATGCATTGCCTGAAAGGCTCTGCTTAACACAAGACTACCTCTACTTCAGGAAGCAGGTGAAAGCTTGGCTCTTCAACCAAGCCCTTAATGGAAGAAGTAACTAGTTGTTAGTCTCACTCACACACACAAGGATTGACTCGGGCTGAACATACTGCAGCGGGACATGTTTATCCACTCCTACCCTAGCTGAGATAATATTTAACCATCTCTCTGACCTCGCGTGCAACTTTCTTCAAATCAATCACCTTACTTTCTAATTCTTCCTACTTTCTTACTCATCTATATGTTACAACTTTGCCTTACCCCTCACTACCAATTATAATGTTCTAGTACATATAGTGTTGTCATTGCAAATAGTATACCATAACAACCACAGGAGAATACAAACTCTATAAAGAATATTCCAACCTGATAAGAGGAGTTTGATCAATATATGTAAAGTTAGTTTGGAGGTGTCCCTTTAAATTAAAGGAAACATTTTCCAACCCATATATAAAATATATATCTCACAAATGGAACCTCAAACCTCCTAACAAGGAACAATACCAAAGTATTAACAATGCCTTGTGTAAACAGGAGTAGGTTAATATCATAGGTTCCTATTTAAGGAGGAAAAAGAGAAAAAAACCCAGACGCAAAAACTCATACTACATGAGAAAAACGTTTTTCTCATGTAGTATGAGTTTTTGCGTCTGGGTTTTTCAAAAAGGCGGTAAATAAATCCTAATAAATAAAAAATAAAAAATTGCCCCCGCTGCTAGCGCAGGGCCTTTTTTTTACTGCAGCTTAGTAAAAGGGCCCCACAGTGCCTCTTATATCCTTTGGTGAGTAAGGACTAGATTGAGTAAATGGTGCTTAAAAATCAGCACTGAAAAAATTGGCGCTCAGTGCTACTCCATAATTGGCACTGAAAGATGAGCACCCACTATAGAATAGCACTGAGTGATGATTTCAGCACCAAGACTTATGCCTGCTGAAACCAGGTGTAATTCCCGGTGCACATCCCTGGTGTTCTATAGCACTGCTCACAAATTTTAAGAGTGCCCCGACCTGCCCATACACTTCTCATGGCCATGCCCTCTTTTGTGTTGCGCTATGGGATTTGGGTACACAATGTTATCGGACTAGCACTAGCAAGGTACTATGCAATCCAAATTGATGCCCATTAGCATTCAGTTATTGGCACTAATTGGCTGATTTAGTTGGGTGCACATCTTGAATCAGCACCTAAATATCGGCATCCAATTTTGGCCACCATATATAGAATCCAGGGGCAAGTGGTCCAACTGACTCTCTTAGAAGCTTCATGCTTTAGATGAGCCTGAAAAAGGCATCCATACACACACTGCAACAGTAAACAACAACTTCTACAGAGTACATCCAAAACTTAATTTTTATTTTCTCATTTCCATCTTTCAAAATTCCATACATTTATTTTTGTCACATTTATACCCCACGCTTTCCCACTCATGGCAGGCAATGGAGGGTTAAGTGACTTGCCCAGAGTCACAAGGAGCTGCCTGTGCCGGGAATCAAACTCAGTTCCAAAGTCTAGCACCCTAACCACTAGGCCACTCCTCCAGATCAGTAGGACCCAAAGCAGTCCAAAACAAGTAAAGTCAGAAACAACACAGTATACCTAATTGTTCCACCACCCTTAGGATTCACCTTTGGGTTTAAAAAGCAAATCCATGTGCATGTAAGGACTGGATAAGTTTAAAGCAAATGCCCTTAATATGTAGAACTTGGTAGCAATAATGAAATAGTGATGGAATATTCACATAGCAAGCAGCCTGAGCCAACAGATTTATTTTCCATTGAACATAATTAACTTTGTATAAACGTGGCACTAATAGTGTGCTGAACTGGATAATGTTGGCATTTAGACTGACTCTGGACTTCTGCATGAAGGTAGCTCTGCCCTCATTATTCAATATCTGTCTTTTAAATAATAGTAATAAAAAATATCAAGTGCATTTTTATAATATACCACTGCAATCCATAAAACAAAAGGAGCATGCCATCTTTTTCTTTTGATGTAGGCCAAGGAAAAAAAAGATTTTAAATGTCCTCAAGCTTTAACCTAATTCATGTTTAATGTGGGATATAAATGTCATAAATAAGTAAATAGATAGATAGAAACTCTGAATGTTGAGCACCTGAGTCTCATATTGTGATGTCTATTTTGGAGGAGTGGCCTAGTGGTTAGGGTGGTGGACTTTGGTCCTGAGGAACTGAGTTCAATTCCCACTTCAGGCACAGGCAGCTCCTTGTGACTCTGGGCAAGTCACTTAACCCTCCATTGCCCCATGTAAGCCGCATTGAGCCTGCCATGAGTGGGAAAGCGCGGGGTACAAAAGTAACAAAAAATAATAATAATAATAAATAAAGGCCCATTATCAGGGGAAAAAAAATCTCTGCACGAATATAACACATCCTAGGGTGTCCCTATAGTCAGCCCCTACAAATGACACACTGATTACGATTTATAACACTATTCTATAAAATTTAAGCGTATTTTAGAGCATATGTCTAGGAGGGGGGGTTTTCTGTGTGGATTTTTCAGGCGCCATATATAGAATCTAGTCGCTGGCACTTAGAGGATAGCCAGCTATCTGCCAGTTTTTCAGTGCATCGTTGGATACGTTTGACAGCCAAATCTGGCTGCATCAATAGCAGATCTATCACTGGCCGCTATGAACTTACCCAGCCAGCGCTAAATATCGGCTTGGCTGGCTATGTTCTTAGTGGCCAAAAATAAACCGGATATTCCATTCTGGTCACCGGAAACAGCCTGGCATTGAATATCTGGACTCAGTGCTGACCACGGGAGGTAGCCCGGCTACCTCCCGTGGACTGAATATCAAGCCCTTTGAGTTGTATCTGATATTCTTTTCTGTATTTATCTTTCCGTGTTCTTCTGTAGTCTTTGAATGTCACCTCTTGGCCTTTGTTTTTTCAGCCACCTGTTTGGAGAGCCATATTGGTTCCCTTTTCCTCTTGCTTTTATTAACTTTACGCAGAATTCTGTTGCTGTTTTTATAGCTCCTTTGAGCTTGGACCACTGTCTCTCCATTTCTCATATCCTCCCATCCCATCAGGTCTTTCTTCAGGTACTCCCTTTTTTCTAAAGTCAGCACATTTGAAATCCAGCACCTTGAGATTTGTGTGTCTGTAATCTGCTTTACCTCTTATGTCAAACCATACTGTGTGATGATCATTACTTCCCAGCTGGACATCCACCCAGACATTAGACACACTTTCTCCATCTGTGAATACTAGATCCAGTGTCGCCACTTCCCTCATGGGTTCTGAAACCGTTTGTCTAAGCAAGGAGCTTGAAAGGCATCCACAATCTCTCTGCTTCTTTCTGATTCTGCAGTTGGGACATTCCAATCCACATTCAGCAGGTTGAAATCTCTCAGCAACAGCACCTCCCCTTTCAGTCCTAGCTTTTGGATATCTACAACTAGATCTTTGTCCAGCTTCTCCATTGGGTTGGAGGTCTGTAGATGACACCCATGTATATAGAGGCTCTGTCTTCTCTTTTCAATATAATCCATATTGCTTCCTCTTTTCCCCAAGTCCTCAGCTCATTATCTGTCATTCAGTCCCTCTTTGCATCCACACTCTTTCTTCTTTCTCTTACCTGCTACCCAGTTTCTTCATTCCCTTCACAGATATGTCTCTTTCATCTGTTCCTTTCCAGTGCCTCTCAATGCTTTCCCACCCCTCCAGATCCTTTGCCCATTCCCCTCTCTCATCCTTTTCCTCCTTCCAGTCTTTCCCCCACCTCTCCCTCCTTCCACACTTTTCCCTTCTTACCCCCTCTTCCTTCATTCTGATCCCTTCTCTTCCTTTCTTTCTTCTTTCCTTCCATTCTGACCCCTATCCTCTGGTCCATTCCACTCCCTACTCTGCTTGCACTCCCTACCTGCACTCTGAGCCCTTCTCACCCTCTGCTTTCTCCCATCGCCCACCCCCAGCCCTCTCCTTCCAGCCTCAGCACCAGACCTATCTTCAAGCCTCAGCCTCCTCTCAGTAGCTTTCTGCCCTCAGCCTTTTCTAGGCTAGCATTTGAACTCAATGTCCATCCCATTGCATCTGCCCTTTCTCCTGTCCCCAGCCCCTGTGTTAGCTCCAAACTCCCCTTCTCCCGCCCCAGAATCAGACCTTTTCCCCAGTCCTAGGATGAGCCTCCTTCTACCACCCCATCATCTCAGACATGCCAAGTCACAAGCATTAGACATGTGGCAAATGCATTCGGGCCCCTTCTCCAGCTCACATGCCTAAATTCACTCTTCATACGTATTGGCTACTGGCTGCTCTCCACCTCTGCGGTCTAGCATCTCTCTCTCTCTCTCTCTCTCTCTCTCTCTCTCTCTTTCTCTCTCTCTCCTGCTGCCCAAAATTTCTCATTCTCCCCCTGCCCCAGTGGACTGCGAACCGTTAATCTTGCCTCTATGGCCAGCAGTGTTGAAGACACATTTCCTCCGGCTGGCACAGGCCCCTTCCCTCTGCTGCAACCTACCTCCTCTGATACATCCTGTTTCTGGCAGGCAGGATGTAAGAGAGAGAAGAGGGTCTGCACTGGTTGGGGACAGTATGTCTTCAATGCTGCTGGTCACAAAGGCAATATTCGTGGTTTACAATCTTTTGGGGGTTGGGGGAGAATGAGGGATGCTGGGCTGCAGGGAGAGGGAGAGGTGAAAGGGAGGAAGATATGCAAGGACCAGGAGGGGAGGAAGAGATGTTGGGACTTGCAGGGATAGGAGGCAGTGAAGCTGGACCTGCAGGGGGAAGGGGGGAAGGACAGGGTAGAGAGATGAGACAGGTATACTAGCCAGACCCTGGAGTGGGAGTGGGGGTGGATGAAGAGGAAGAGATGCTAGAACTTGAGGAAAAGAGGAATAGGAAGAGATGCTGAACCCAGGGTGATGGGAACAGATGGGAGAGAAGAGAAAGGAACATTTGCTGGAACCCCCCAAGAAGAAGGGCAGGAGAAAGAGGGGAGAGAAGGACAGGTTCTGGCCCTTGGGTGGGGGGGACAGGAGGGAAGGAAGAGAGATGCTGGCCCCTGGGTGTGGAGGTTGGGACAAAAGAAAGATGTACTGACCCCTGGAGGTGGGAGCAGGCACAGAAGGAGTGGCCTAATGGTGCAGAGGAGTGGCATAATGGTTAGTACAGCGGGCTTTGATCCTTGCAACCTGGGTTCAATTCCCACTGCAGCTCCTTGTGACTTAACCCTCCATTGCCCCAAGTACAAGAACTTAGACTGTGAGCCCTCTAGGGACTGAGAAAGTACCTCCATATAATGTGTACAGCACTGCATACATCTAGTAGCGCTATAGAAATTAGTAGTAGTAGTAGTAGAAGGGAAGGAAGAGAGATGCTGGCTTACCGACCTGGAAACTTCAGGCCGGTAAGCCTCACTTCGATTATTGGAAAAGTAATGGAAGCGATGCTGAAGGAAAGGACAGTGAATTTCCTGGAAGAAAATGAGTTGCAAGATCCGAGACAACATGGTTTTACCAAAGGGAAATTGTGCCAAATGAATCTCATTGAATTCTTTGATTGGGTGACCGGAGAATTGAACCGTGGACGTGCTATAGACGTAATCTACTTAGATTTCAGCAAGGCTTTTGACACGGTTCCCCACAGGAGACTCTTAAATAAACTGGATGGGCTGAAGATAGGACCCAAAGTGGTAAACTGGATTAGGAACTGGTTGACGGACAGGGGCCAGAGGGTGGTGGTGAATGGAGTTCGCTCGGAGGAGAGAAAGGTGAGTAGTGGAGTGTCTCAGGGATCGGTGCTGGGGCCGATTCTGTTCAATATATTTGTGAGTGACATTGCCGAAGGGACCGACCGTTCACTTGTCTATTAGATTGTAAGCTCTTTGAGCAGGGACTGTCTCTCTTTGTTAAATTGTACAGCGCTGCGTAACCCTAGTAGCGCTCTAGAAATGTTAAGTAGTAGTAGTAGTAGGTTAGAAGGTAAAGTTTGCCTATTTGTGGATGATACTAAGATTTGTAACACAGTGGACACCCCAGAGGGAGTGGAAAACATGAAAAAGGATCTGAAAAAGCTAGAAGAATGGTCTAAGGTTTGGCAATTAAAATTCAATGCGAAGAAATGCAAAGTGATGCACTTAGGAAGTAGAAATCCAAGAGAGGCATATGTGTTAGGCGGTGAGAGTCTGCTAGGTACGGATGGGGAGAGGGATCTTGGGGTGATAGTATCTGAGGATCTGAAGGCGATGAAACAGTATGACAAGGCGGTGGCCTAGCTAGAAGGTTACTAGGCTGTATAGAGAGAGGTGTGACCAGCAGAAGAAAAGAGGTGTTGATGCCCCTGTACAAGTCGTTGGTGAGGCCCCATCTGGAGTATTGTGTTCAGTTTTGAAGGCCGTATCTTGCTAAGGAAGTAAAAAGAATTGAAGCGGTGCAAAGAAAAGCTACGAGGATGGTATGGGATTTGCGTTACAAGACGTATGAGGAGAGACTTGCAGACCTGAACATGTATACCCTGGAGGAAAGAAGGAACAGGGGTGATATGATACAGACGTTCAAATATTTGAAAGGTATTAATCCGCAAACAAACCTTTTCCGGAGATGGGAAGACGGTAGAACGAGAGGGCATGAAATGAGATTGAAGGGGGGCAGACTCAAGAAGAATGTCAGGAAGTATTTTTTCACGGAGAGGGTGGTGGATGCTTGGAATGCCCTCCCGCAGGAGGTGGTGGAGATGAAAACGGTAACGGAATTCAAACATGCGTGGGATAAACATAAAGGAATCCTGTGCAGAAGGAATGGATCCTCAGGAGCTTAGCCTAGAATGGGTGGCAGAGCTGGTGGTTGGGAGGCGGGGCTAGTGCTGGGCAGACTTATACGGTCTGTGCCGGGGCTGGTGGTTGGGAGGCGGGACTAGTGCTGGGCAGAATTATACGGTCTGTGCCGGGGCTGGTGGTTGGGCGGCGGGGATAGTGCTGGGCAGACTTATACGGTCTGTGCCAGAGCCGGTGGTGGGAGGCAGGGATAGTGCTGGGTAGACTTATACGGTCTGTGCCAGAGCCGGTGGTGGGAGGCGGGACTGGTAGTTGGGAGGCGAGGATAGTGCTGGGCAGACTTATACAGTCTATGCCAGAGCTGGTGTTGGGAGGCGGGGTTGGTGGTTGGGAGGCGGGGATAGGGCTGGCCAGACTTATACGGTCTGTGCCCTGAAGAGGACAGTACAAATAAAAAAAAGTAGCACATATGAATTTATCTTCTTGGGCAGACTGGATGGACCGTGCAGGTCTTTTTCTGCCGTCATCTACTATGTTACTATATGGGAAGGGGGCAGGAGGGAAGAAAGGGAGATGTTGGTCTTTAGGGGGGGAGAAACGGGGAGTTGGAAGACAGGAACGAAGGAGAGATGCTGACTTTGGTGGGGATAGAAGGGAAGGAGAGATGCTGGCCTTGGGGGGGGGGGGTGGATAGAATGGAAGGAAGAGAGATGGAGAAATGCTGGCCCCAGGGAAGCGGGTAGATGGTGTGGGAGGAAGGGAAGAGTGAAGCTGGACATAGGGAAGGATAGCACAGCAATGCTGGACAGAGGGAGGGGGTATAGACACAGAGAGAAGATGCTGAACAGGGCATTAATACGGACACAAAAAAGGAGATAGTCAACGTAGCAGGAAGAGTGGGGTAGGGAAACAGGGGAGATACTGGACAAGGAGCATAGGAATTCAGAGAGAAGATGAATCACAAACATGGAGAGAGAAGAAATGCCAAATGGACAAGGAGACCCTGGTAGCTATCCAGCTTATAATTGAAAAAGAAAAACGCCTATATTGCGACCCAAATCGGGAGATAGACGTTTATCTCACAAAAACGAATAAAGCGGTATAATCGAAAGCCGAATTTGGATGTTTTCAACTGCACTCCGTCGCGGATGCGGACAAAGTTGATGGGGGCATGTCGAAGGCGTGGTGAAGGCGGAACTGGGGCGTGGTTATCGGGCGATCAGAGATGGGCGCCTTTTGCCGATAATGGAAGAAAAATATGCGTTTGTAGCGAGAATTTAGGGCACTTTTCCTGGACCCTGTTTTTTCACGAATAAGGCCCCAAAAAGTGCCCTAAATGACCAGATTACCACCAGAGGGAATCGGGGATGACCTCCCCTGACTCCCCCAGTGGTCACTAACCCCCTCCCACCACAAAACATGATGTTTCACAACTTTTTATTTTCACCCTCAAATGTCATACCCACCTCCCTGGCAACAGTATGCAGGTCCCTGGAGCAGTTGTTAGGGGGTGCAGTGGACTTCAGGCAGGTGGACCCAGGCCCATCCCCCCCCCCTACCTGTTACAATTGTGCTGCTTAATGCTTAGTCGTCCAACCCCCCCAAACCCACTGTACCCACATGTAGGTGCCCCCCTTCACCCCTTAGGGCTATAGTAATGGTGTAGACTTGTGGACGGTGGGTTTTGAGGGGGATTTGGGGGGCTCAACACCCAAGGGAAGGGTGCTATGCACTTGGGAGCTCACCTTTTTTTTTGTTTTTGAAAAGTGCCCCCTAGGGTGCCCGGTTGGTGTCCTGGCATGTGAGGGGGACCAGTGCACTACGAATCCTGGCCCCTCTCACGAACAAATGCCTTGGATTTATTCGTTTTTGAGCTAGGCGCTTTCATTTTCCATTATCACTGAAAAACAAAAACGCCCAGCTCACAAATTGTCGAATAAAACATGGACGTCTATTTTTTTCGAAAATACGGTTCGGTCCGCCCCTTCACGGACCCGTTCTCGGAGATAAACGCCCATGGAGATAGACGTTTTCGTTCAATTATGCCCCTCCACGTCCCCAACATGTAGTATCTACTATAATAAAACGCAGCCTCAACGTTCTGAGGCACTGACGTCACTGAAGTCACTCACACACCGGTTCGTGGTTTCATGGTGGTGAAGCCACCACAACATCTTCATGCCCCGCCCTCGCGTCACACGTGATGACGTCGAGGGCGGAACACGAAAACAAATTCCCTACTCCTCCCCTTCCAACAAATCCCAGCTACCGCCGACGTGCACATGAATCCGGCCCCTTTCGCCACATAGCCCCGCCCACGGTAGCACACGCTTAACCTCACCAACCTCCCTCCCTCCCTCCCTGTCACCTCCCCTCCCCTTACGCGTGTCTCCCTGGTGGTCTAGAGGTACCTGTTCCGTCGGCCCAGGAAAGAAAGAGCCCCCTCTTTCCTCCCGTAGCAGTGGCTTCCTTGCTGCATGGTGTGGGAGTCCGGCTCTCGGCGTTTGAAAATGGCCGCCGAGAGTTCAAGCTGCCTCGCGAGACTTCAACTCTCGGCGGCCATTTTGAAACGCCGAGAGCCGGACTCCACACCATGCAGCAAGGAAGCCACCGCTACGGGAGGAAAGAGGGGGCTCTTTCTTTCCTGGGCCGACGGAACAGGTACCGTAAGGGGAGGGGAAGGGAGTCCCGTGCCCGCTAGCGCCCGTTTCATCGGCGCCAGAAACGGGCCATTTTTACTAGTATCAAATAAAACTGAATCACTGAAGCATAAGCCTGAGTCTGCCAACAGCGAAAGGGAAACACACCATGGTGTCTTATTGTTAGTGTGCACTTTTCAACTTGCTCTTTTCTATTTCATTTCTATTTCTTCTTTCTCATATGTCTCTCCTTATCCCCAATACCTACTCTTTTTTATCCCGTCGTCCCCAAGAACTTCAAGCACAGCTTTCCCTTCTTCAACCCCTCCCCCCACTACTACTACTACTACTATTTAGCATTTCTATAGCGCTACAAGGCGTACGTAGCGCTGCACAAACATAGAAGAAAGACAGTCCCTGCTCAAAGAGCTTACAATCTAATAGACAAAAAATAAAGTAAGCAAATCAAATCAATTAATGTGTACAGGAAGGAGGAGAGAAGGGTAGGTGGAGGCGAGTGGTTACAAGTGGTTACGAGTCACATCATCCCCACTTCTCTTCTTGCAATGATGCTGGCTCTCTCTTATGTGACATGAACAGCAGAACAGGATGAGCCACCGGGACCATTGCCCAATCAAATTTCTGCCCCACCCAGCATAAACACAATTAGAGATTTGGGGGAGGGGAAGTAGGAATGAAAGTAAATTTGTCCCCCCCCCCCCCCCCCCCCCCCCCCCGATGAACAAGGTATTTTGCTGCACTTGTTAGCTACCACAGAGTTCTTAGTTTAGTTGTTTGAACTGTGCAGGACTCTATCTCTCCCCCTCCCCAGATAATCAGCCGGCAGCAGGCAGCAATTTTGCTGTCCGCTACCAGCATTAAAGCCACATATTCAATGCCAGGCCATTTCTGGTGACCGGCACTGAATATCCAGGTTTTTTTTAACTGCTAAAAAGTTAACCAGTTATGCTGATATTCAGGGCTAACTGGTTAACTCTTTAGCGGTCAAACATAGGCCTGACATTTGTGCGGCCTATTTTAATCACTAAATATAGCTGGTTTGACGTCGATATCTCCCACTGTGACTGAATAGTCCCAGTGAGGTGCTAAAACGCTATGTAACCGCCACTAGGAAGATAGGAAGAGCCAACACTGTGGAAGAAGGAACAGCTGGGTTGCAAATGATGAACAGGGCTAACAGGAAAAGTCCTGAGGGAGAGAGGGACTCTGCAACCCAGTTGTAAGAGGGGAGACTTGTGACTCAGAACTCTTCAAAACACAGATGGAGCAATTTTGGAAATTTGAGCAGGCAGCCAGCAGAGAGGTGCAGATCCCTTTTCCCTCACTCAAAAAGTCATAAGAATATAAGAGTAGCCATACTGGGTCAGACCAATGGTCCATCTAGCCCAGTATCCTGCTTCCAACAGTGGCCAAGCCAGGTCACAAATACCTGGTGAAACCCAAATCATGGCAACATTCCATGTTACAAATCCCAGGGCAAGCAGTTGCTTCCCCATGTCTATTTCAGTAGTAGACTATGGACTTTTCCTCCAGGAACTTGTCCAAACCTTTTTTAAACCCAGATACGCTAATTGCTGTTACCATATCCTTCGGTTCTAGAACTTAACTATTTGTTGAGTGAAAAAATATTTCCATGTAACTTCCTCGACTGTCCCCTAGTCTTTTGTACTTTTGGAATGAGTAAAAAATCGATTCACTTCTACTCATTCTACACCACTCAGGCAAGTACAAAATTAATTATCCAGACAAATAAGGACAGTTTAGAAAATGGGTATTTTTAGAAAGTAAAACAATATACATATTAGTTTAAAAAATATTTACTGAACAAAAGTCACCAAGCATAAAATATCAATATAGAGAACAATCCTTATGTCAAACAACACATATGAAAGCAGTTATCTGATGAACATTACCTTGTAACAAATAACTCCATCTACATTACCTATGGAGAGACCAATACAGTCTCCATGCCGGGTTATAAAGCTCCAACTTATAATGAGTAAACTTCTCAACCAAAACAATATCTTTAATTTGGATTCACCATGCATCCTTTTGTGGCTCATGCATCCAAAATACAGGAATTGTGCACAGGCAGCATTCACTTGATTCTCCAAGGGGAGAGCCCTCATATGGGCCAAGTAATATGTACAAATTATTTAATATATAAATATATGCAAATTTAATACAGAAGTTTCTGTCTTGTAACATGGGAAAGGTATGTTAGCAAGAGAAGATCCCTACCTCCAAGGTTTGCAGGCAAATATCTGGTTAATAGCTGTAAGCTCTTTCGATCATTCATCTTAGGTATCTTCTTATGGACATTGGCAGAGCAGTGACAGCCAAAGATGACATCCAACTTCCTGGCACAGGTAAGCCACCCCTGGCTCCTTTTCATCTTTTTAATCTACATGAGCCAGTGGAAAATTCTTAAGTTTCAACATCTTATTGTCTGGTAAATTTCCACCGATTTACAGGTAAGAGAATGGCAAAGGGTACTTTATGTGCTTATGCTGCCTGAGATGTCTCTGTAAACACCCTTCCCACCCACCCCCACCCCACACCTACATATACACATATCACATATACATTGCCCTGCAACAGAAGAGTTGGTTAAAGCTTTTATTGCAATTTCCTGTTTATTTTGATCTTAGCATTGTAAACCTCTTAGCATTGAATTGAAAAATGTTATATCATGTACATTAAAACCAGTGAGCTACCCTAGTGTCTATTTATGAAGAGCGGTATAGCAAATGAAAAATAAACTCGATGTGTACAGCATCAATACAAGTGTAAGAAGTGTCTGGGGCACATTCTTTGACCCAGATTGTAGGGTTCTCATAATCAATGGTCAATCCAATGTATTGGACCAGGAAGTGAAGCTAATTTACTGATTAAAGGTGACCAAATGCTGAGAGTGGTTAGGGCCCCCAGGCCATAAAGGTCATTTGGGCCCCCCAGCCACTGCCCGCTGCACCGTCGTCCCATCCCGCCCACTACAACCTCGCCACAGTTGCCACCCCCTTCCACACACTACAGACCCCTGAGCTAAAGTGGGCCCTCCACAGTCCTACCTTGAAGGGCCCTGGTGGTCTAGTGGCTTCTTCGGGGGCAAGAAAGAATCTCTGTCTTTCCTGCCCACTGTTGCTATTGTGTCTGGCGCTTGCCATGTTTTCAAAATGGCTGCTGAGACTTCCTTCAGAGACCACTAGACCACCAGGGCCCTTCAAGGTAGGACCACTGGGGAGGGCTGTAGTGTGTTGCAGCAGTGGCAGTGGGCAACCGGGCAGAGCCTCTGGGTCCTCTGGCATTGCCCAGTTGCATGAATGGTCAGTCCGACAATGACCAGATGTCTCTTTCTGAGCGGAGGAGTAACCTCATGGTTACAGCAGTAGACTGAGAACCCAGGAGTCCCAATTCAAATCCCACTGACATTACTTATGGTCTTGAACAAATCACTTAACCCCTTCCATTACCTGTAGTACAGACTTAGGGGCAAATATTCATCTGGTGGCGGTCAGTGATTTTTCACTATGCTCAGATATTCAATCCTGGGTCATGTCAGGGCAGTAGCATTGAATGTGCAGGTGTCTACAGCCAGCTAGCACTTAACCAGTTAAGTGCCGATATTCAGCCTTGGTTAAACCTGCAAAGATAGCACTACTATTTATGTGGTCCTATTTGGTCAGTTAACTTAACTGGTTAAGAGCTGAATATCAATCCAGAAAGAAGCACAAAGGGCTCTCAAGAATGGAACCAGTACACTTTATCAATTACCTGTCACGAGCAGTGTTTCAGCATGAACCAACACCTGCCTCAGGGGTCAGTCAACCAAGCAACACTAAATACTAAAGTTGTTGCTCACAATATAGTGGTTCAACACAATGAAAATCCGTCCTAAATGCAGAATTAATTCCTAATGCAGAGCAGGACGCCAAGAAATTGCACATTCGGAATTCGTTCTGTACTCAGGACGGATTTTCATTGTGATGAACCACTATATTGTGAACAACAACTTTAGTATTTAGCGTTGCTTGATTGATTGACCCCTGAGGCAGGTATTGGGTCACGCTGAAACACAGCCCGTGTTAGGTTATTGATAAAGTATACTGGTTCCATTCTTGAGAGCCCTTTGTGCTTCTTTCTGGACTGTGTGTGCCGTGTACCTGGTCCCTCTCCATTTTATGTTAAGAGCTGAATATCAGTACTTTTAACTGGTTAAGTGCTAACTTTGCCCTGACTTCAACCTGGACCACCCACTGAATAGCTGGTTTTGGCTTAGGCAGTTAGTGCTGATATCCTGTTAGGTTCCACTGAATATCCCCAGATAGCCCCACACAGGCAATTAAACCAAAAAAGAGCATCTCCTGCCTGGCTTAATCACCATAAATATTGACCCCTTAGATCAAGGATGGGCAACTTCAGTCCTCAAGGGCAGCAACTCAGTTGGGTTTTCAGGATTTCCTTAATAAATATGCATCAGATCTATTTGCATGCACTGCCTCTATTGTATGCAAATAGATCTCATGCATATTCATTGGGGAAATCCTGAAAACTTGACTGGGTTGCAGCCCTCAAGGACCAAGGTTGCCGACTCCTCCTTAGACTATAAGCCCTCTGAGGACAGAAAAATACCTACTGTAACTCACCTTGACTTATAAGGATGTGAAATAATTCCAGAATCCCTTTCTTTCCCCCTCTAGATAACACAGACTAACAACTGATCTAGGGAAGGCACCGTTCGGCACAATGCAAGTGTTGAGATAAGCATTATCAGTGAATCTGAGAGATATCCTGGTACAGTTCTGTGTTTTGTGTATGTGAATTTTGTTTCTGTATGTGCAGAACTAACCCATTCAGAAACACCAACCCAAGAGTGAAACCTTATTTAGGGGTCCTTTTACAAAGCTGCGGTAAGCACTAATGCGTGCTTACCACAGTGTTAAAGGACTAACCGTGGGGTACGCTGTTTCAACAGTGGCCAATCCAGGTCACAAGTATCTAGCAGAAACCAAAATAGTAGCAACATTCCATGCTACCAATCCCAGGGCAAACAGTGGCTTCCCCATAACTGTCTCAATAGCAGACTATGAACTTTTCCTCCAGGAACTTGTCCAAACCATTTTTAAACCCAGATACGCTAACCACTGTTACTACATCCTCCAGCAAAGAGTTCCAGAGCTTAACTATTTGTTGAGTGAAATAAAATTTCCTCCTATTTGTTTTAAAAGTATTTTCATGAAACTTCATTGAGTGTCCCCTAGTCTTTGTACTTTTTGAAAGAGTAAAAAATCAATTTACTTCTACTCATTCTACACCACTCAGGATTTTGTATACCTCAATCATATCTCCCTTTAGCTGTCTCTTTTCCAAGCTGAAGATCCCTAAGCTCTTTAGCCTTTCCTCATACAAGGGGAGTTCCATCCCCTTTATTATTTTGGTCACTCTTCTTTGAACCTTTTCTAATTCTGCTATATCTTTTTTGAGATACGGTGACCAGAACTGAATGCAATACTCAAGGTGCGGATGCACCATGGAGCAATACAAAAGCATTATAGTATTTTTTGGTCTTATTCACCATCTCTTTCCTAATAATTCCTAGCATCCTGTTTGCTTTTTTGGCTGCCACCACACACTGAGCAGAAAATTTCAACGTATTATCTACGACACCCAGATCTTTTTCTTGAGCACTGACCCCCCCCCCCCCCACCCCCCAAGGTGGACCCTAGCATCAGGGTTATTCGGATTATTCTTTCCAATGTGCATCACCTTGCATTTGTCCACATTAAATTTCATCTGCCATTTGGACACCCAGTGTTCTAATTTTCTAAGGTCTTCCTGCAATATTTCACAGTCCGCACGTGTTTTAACAACCTTGAATAATTTTGTATCGTCTGCAAATTTGATCACCTCACTCGTCGTTCTGATTTCCATATCATTTATGTTAAATAGTACCGGTCCTAATCCACACCAGAACCTTGCCTCCTATCCCATGACTCTAATTTTCTCAGGAGTTTCTCATGAGGAACTTTATCAAAAGCTTTCTGAAAATCTAGATACAGAGCATCAACCGGCTCACCTTTATCCACATGTTTATTCATGTCTTCAAAGAAATGAAGCAAATTGATGAGGCAACTGAACCAATGCTGACTTAGTCCCATTAAACCACGTTTGTCTACGTGTTCTATAATTTTATTCTTTATAATAGTTTCCACTATTTTGCCCGACATCGACGTCAGGAATGAATTCTTTGCTTCGGTCTTTACAGAAGAAAATGTAAGAGATCTACCTGTATCAGAAATGGTTTTCAAAGGTTATGATGCAGAGGAACTGAAAGAAATCTTGGTGAACCTGGAAGATGTACTGAGTCAAATTGACAAGTTAAAAAGTGATAAATCACCTGGACCGGATGGTATACACTCCAGGGTACTGAAAGACCTCAAGCTTGAAATTGCTGATCTTCTGTTAGTGATCCATAACCTGTTGTTAAAATCATCCATAGTACCTGAAGATTGGAAGGTGACCAGTGTAACACCGGTTTTTAAAAGGGTTCCAGAGGTGATCTGGGAAATCACAGACCGGTAAGTTTGACTTCATTGTCAGGCAAAATAGTAGAAACTATTATAAAGAATAAAATTACAGAACACGTAGACAAACATAGTTAGAAAAGGTATAGAGAAGGGCGATGAAAATGATAAAGGGGATAGGACGACTTCCCTATGAAGAAAGACTAAAGTGGCTATGGCTCTTCATCTTGGAGAAGAGAAGGCTGAGGGGAGATATGATAGAGGTTTATAAAATATTGAGTGGAGTGGAACAGGTGGATGTGACTCACTTGTTTACTCTTTCCAAAAATACTAGGACTAGGGGGCAAGCAAAGAATCTACTAAATAGTAAATTTAAAATGAATCAGAGAAAATATTTCTTCACTCTGGGACCCTTTTACAAAGGCGCATAAGGGCTTACATATGTCCAGCATGCACCAAATCGGCATTACTGCCCAGCTACCGTGTGCCCAGGGTGGTAATTCTGAATTTGGCGCACGCTGGAAACGTGGTAGAAAATATTTTCTATTTTCTACTGCGTGGTGCTTACCTGGCAGTTAATAGCAGTGGGCGTGCGCTGCATACCTACCACCTGGGTAGCTCATGAGACCTTACCGCTAAGTCAGTGGGTGACGGTAAGGTCTCAAGCCGAAAATGGATGTGTGCTGGTTTTTATTTTGCCGCACTTCCATTTCTGGCCTCTTAAAAAAAGGGCCCTTTTTCCAGGATGTGGTAAAAAACTGGCCTGGCTTGCACTCGCACTGCCACAGGCCACTATGCTGCAGTTTAGTAAAAGAGCTCCTCAATGAGTAATTAAACTCTGGAATTCGTTGCCAGAGAATGTGGTAAAAGCAGTTAGCTTAGCAGGGTTTAAAACAAGCTTGAATAATTTCCTTAAAGAAAAATCCATAAGCCATTATTAAGATGGACTTTTTTTGTTTTGTTACATTTGTACCGGCACTTTCCCACTCATGGCAGGCTCAATGCGGCTTACATGGGGCAATGGAGGATTAAGTGACTTGCCCAGAGTCACAAGGAGCTGCCTGTGCCTGAAGTGGGAATCAAACTCAGTTCCTCAGGACCAAAGTCCACCACCCTAACCACTAGGCCACTCCTCCACTGGGAAACTCCACTGCATATTCTAGGATAAGCAGTATAAAATCTGTTTTGCTGTTCTGGGGTCTTGCCAGGTATTTGTGACCTGGATTGGCAACAGGATGCTGGGCTTGATGGACCTTCGATCTGTCCCAGTATGGCATCGCTTTTGTTCTTATGTTTTTATTTACCACTACCCTCTGTTGCTTTCCACTCAACCAGTTTCTAACCTAGTCAGTTACTGCATACAGAATGGGTGGTAGTAAGGGCTCATGTGCTAAATTTTGTTAATGGCTGCCTGCTAATTTATTTATTTATTTATTACATTTGTATCCCGCACTTTCCCCACTAAAAGCGGGCTCAATGCGGCTTACATAGTAATAGGTAACACAGAATTTTGTTATGTAAAGTAGGAAATTAAGTATAACATAGTAATGATGGGTAGTAATAGGATGGATGATTAGGTAGAGATAGGTGAGAGAGAGGAAGGTAAGGTGGGAGATAGAGTCTGGATCAATGTCGTTTTCTCTTCGGTATATGTAAGGTAGATGGGTTCATAAGATTAATTTGGGTCCTTTTGGCAACAGTGGTACATAGCCATTAATTGGGAAGATGGAAAATCAGTCGTTTTCCGGCTGTGATAAAAGTGGCCTTAGTGAGTGGGAAAGACCCGCACAAAGTGCCTCATGAAAGACTCCAGAGGAAACTGGAGAGTCATGGGATTGGAGGTAGGGTATTACTATGGATTAAGAACTGGTTGAAAGATAGGAAGCAGAGAGTAGCAATGAATGGTCAATATTCTCAGTGGAGAAGGGTAGTTAGTGGGGTCCCGCAGGGGTCTGTGCTGGGACCGCTGCTTTTTAACATGTTTATAAATGACCTAGAAATGGGAGTAACTAGTGAGATAATTAAATTTGCTGATGACACAAAGCTATTCAAAGTCGTTAAATTGCGAGAGGATTGTGAAAAATTACAAGAGAACCTTACGAGACTGGGAGACTGGGCGTCTAAATGGCAGATGACGTTTAATGTGAGTGCAAAGTGATGCATGTGGGAAAGAGGAACCCGAATTATAGCTACGTCATGCAAAGTTCCACTTTAGGAGTCACGGACCAAGAAAGGGATCTAGGTGTCGTCGTTGATGATACGTTGAAACCTTCTGCTCAGTGTGATGCTGCGGCTAAGAAAGCAAATAGAATGTTAGGTATTATTAGGAAAGGAATGGAAAACAAAAATGAGGATGTTATAATGCCTTTGCATTGCTCCATGGTGCGACAGCACCTCGAATATTGTGTTCAATTCTGGTCGCCGCATCTCAAAAAAGATATAGTGGAATTAGAAAAGGTGCAGAGAAGGGCAACGAAAATGATAAAGGGGATGGGATGACTTCCCTATGAGGAAAGGCTGAGAAGGTTAGGGCTCTTCAGCTTGGAGAAAAGGCGGTTGAGGGGTGATATGATAGAGGTCTATAAAATAATGAGGGGAGTTGAACAGGTAGATGTGAAGCGTTTGTTCATGCTTTCCAAAAATACCAGGACTAGGGGGCATGCGATGAAGCTACAATGTAGTAAATTTAAAACGAATCGAAGAAAATGTTTCTTCACTGAACGTGTAATTAAACTCTGGAATTCGTTGCCAGAGAATGTGGCAAAGGCGGTTAGCTTAGCAGAGTTTAAAAAAGGTTTGGATGGCTTCCTAAAGGAAATGTCCATAGACCGTTATTAAATGGACTTGGGGAAAATCCACTATTTCTGGGATAAGCAGTATAAAATGTTTTGTACATTTTGGGGATCTTGCCGGGTATTTGTGACCTGGATTGGCCACTGTTGGAAACAGGATGCTGGGCTCGATGGACCTTTGGTCTTTCCCAGTATGGCAATACTTATGTACTTATGTAACATATAAAAACAGATCTTACGAAGCATGTGTTTAATAGGCCAAACACAGCAGATGATTTATGTGTCTATTGTGTGTGTGTGTGTGTGTGTGTATGCTTGTGTATTTGTTTTATTCTTTTAGGATCTGCCAGGTACTTGTGATTTGGACTGGCCACTGTTGGACACAGGACACAGGGTTTGATGGACCTTTGGTCTGTCGCAGTATGGCAACACTTATTTTCTAATGTGTCTGGGAGGTATGCACGTGTGTGTTTGTGACTGAGAGAATACAGAAGACAGGAGCAGAAATTTGAAAGGAGCAATTCCATATCTGCTGTGTTTCATTGTATCAAAGTTTCTATGCTGCAGAAGATGAAAATAGTTCTCCCACAGAAATGCACTGGATCTTTTTGTGTGTGTGTGGGGGGGGGGGGGGGGGGGGGTGAGGAGTAGAGATAGTAGGGGGAGTTTATTTGTATGGAACTCCAAGTCCATTCTGTCCCATTTTTGAACTTGATATGTCTTTTCACCATATGGTCCTGTTTCATTCAATTTTCGGACAGTTATTCTCTCTCCAGGCAGATAGGGTGACGTTCCCAACCCCACTTTTAAACTACTTAAAAGCTCACCAGCTGCCGGTAAATGTAAAAGTCTGCTATGTATAGATTTTTAAAGGTTATAAGGATAGGACAGTGCCAGGCTGAAAAGTCCAATAACAAGCCTGACACTATCTGTATAGTGAAGGGGGGGAACAAGGGAGGAGCCAGAAAATTTATCAATATAGTGATGATATTCAGCCTCTATCCCCCTAATTTTGTTATCTTGAATGCACATGTTTGCACTTAGCACGCAAAACTGCATGCAAGATTATGAATACTGGCACTTATGAGTTTACATTAAATGGTCAAGGAAGGGACCAATCGGTGGTAACAAGCAATAATAAGCAATAATTGGAGTTCATTGCCGCTAACTGTCACTAATTTGGTGGAGTTATGAGTTTAATTGCACTAAGTCACTATTCTAGAAACTTAGAACGCAAAACTTGTGCAGAGCAATTCTATAAAGGGTGTTATGCACACTAATCCCCACATTCTATATAATGCTCCTAGAGTTAATAATGGTTCTGTGAGTAAATCTAGGCATAGTCTATAACTACACGTGTTGATTAATTACTTTAGCAAGATGTTATGCATTGTTAACAGCTCTTAACAAGCAATAACGAGCACTAATTGTCAAAAATTAGAATTTACACATGTACTTGCTAAGTGTATTCTGTAATGTACTGCGCCTAAATTGTAATGCAAGCAGGCAAAAAGGGACGTGGTTAGGGGGCGTGGAAATGAGCATTTTGTGGGCATTCCAAAACCAATGCACATTGTTAGAAAAGTTTTTCATTTATGTAAATGGACACAGGCAGATATAGTCGCATGAACTACTTCTAAGTGTATTCTGAATACCGTGCGTAGATGTATGCACAGTATTTAGAATACACTTAGGTGTGATTGCCTAAAGCATGTTAATTGTAGGCGCTATACATAGAATCGGGCCCTGGTTACAAAGATGCACTAGCGTTTTTAGTGCGTGCTAAAAATTAGTGCACGCTAACCATATAGATATTTCTATGGGCATCTACACAGCACACGCTAATTTTTAGTGTGCACTAAAAATACTAATGCACCTTTGCAAACAGGGTCCTTATTACAAGAGGGGCATAATCAAACGGGGCCGGCCATCTCTAATGACGGCCCCATAAAGGAGCGTACCCGACTGTATTATCGAAACAAGGTGGCCGGCCATCTTTCGTTTCGATTATATGATCGGGGCAGGCCAAATTTCAACATTTGGGCTGCCCTTAGAGATCGCCGGTGTTAGAGATGGTCGCCGTTGGTTTTTGCCGATAATAGAAACTAATGGCGGCCATCTCAAACCCGGCCAAATCCATGCCATTTGGTCATGGGAGAAGCCAGCATTTGTAGTGCCCTGGTCCCCTTCACATGCCAGTACACCAACCGGGTACCCTAGGGGGCACTGCAGTGGACTTCACAAAATGATCCCAGGTGCATAGCTCCCTTACCTTCAGTGCTGAGCCTCCCAAAACCCACTCCCCACAACTGTGCAACACTACCATAGCCCTTAGGGATGAAGGGGGGCACCTAGATGTGGGTACAGTGGGTTTCGGGTGGGTTTTGGAGGGCTCCCATTTACCACCACAAGTGTAACAGGTAGGGGGGGATGGGCCTGGGTCCGCCTGCCTGAAGTGCACTGCAGTACCCACTAAAAACTGCTCCAGGGACCTGCATACTGCTGTGATGGAGCTGGGCATGACATTTGAGACTGGCATAGAGGCTGGCAAAAAAATGTTTTTTAATTTTTTTTGGGTGGGAGGGGGTTGGTGACCACTGGGGGAGTAAGGGGAGGTGATCCCCAATTCCCTTCGGTGGTCATCTGGTCAGTTTGGGCACCTTTTCAAGGCTTGGTTGTGAACAAAAAGGGACCAAGTAAAGTCGGCCAAATGCTCATTAGGGCCAGCCTTCTTTTTTCCATTGTCGGCCGAGGACGGCCATCTCTTAACCACGCCCCCGTCCCGCCTTCAGTATACTGCCGACACGCCCCCTTGAACTTTGGCCAGCCCTGCAACAGAAAGCAGTTGAAGCCAGCCAAAATCAGCTTTCGATTATACCGATTTGGCCGGCTTTAGGAGAAGGCCGGCCATCGTCCCGATTTGTGTCGGAAGATGGCCGCCCTTCTCCTTCGAAAATAAGTAGGATGGATTCTAATGTGCATTGTCAAAAAGGGGGAATGTCCAAGGTTGTGGAATGGGTGGATTGTGGGCGTTCCAGAAATTTACAGGCAGGGTTATAGAATATACCTGCTTTATGCCTAACTTAGGCACCTGTATTTATACCAGGCTTTACTTGGTGTAATTCTTTGCGACTAAATATAGTTGCACAGATGTCAATAAGCATATTCTATAAACTGCATGGAAATGTTATAGAATACACTTAAGCAGAAATGTTTTCCATGTGGATTTTCCAGCTGCCATATATAGAATCTCCCCCAAGGTGCGTAACAGCAAATAGACTGTACAAGTGGGTGGAGCATGGGCATGTCAGGGATAGTCCACCTAGGAACACATGCACCTTATAGAATAGTATCAGATGCATGTATTGCAAGGTGGACTTAGGCCCGCCTACTTAAGCCTGCCATTGATCTTGTGGAAACTGTCACACCTAAGTGTTGGCATGACGAAGTGGCTTTGTGCTATCATTCTAGAATGGGATAGGTGTGTTTTAGTGCCGTTATAGAATTGGCAGTAAGCACGCTTCTTTGTTGCACCTACATATGAATGCCACTGTATAGACTTGGGATGAATTCTATATATGGTGCTGAAAAAATCAGCGGCAAAAAGTGCTATTCTATAAGCTGCGCTTAAAATTAGGTACAGTTTATAGAATAGCAATTACACCCGGGGATCACATCTAAATTTAAGCATAACTATTTCCACCAACTGAAACGTGGTGCAAATGCATGCATCTAAATTGGGTGCATATTTTATAACAACGTGTGTCAATGCTAGGAATGCCCCCATTCCACCCATGACTCTTACGCACCTAAATTTATGCACATAAGTTCTAATTAAATCTAATTAGTGCTAATAATTGCTTGTTAAAAGTCAATTGGCGCTAATTAGCTTGCTATTCAATTAAATTGAATGTGCAAATTAGGCACGCACCCACATACAAGGTTAACGATTGCCTTTTCAAGGAATCATAGGGGCCCTTTTACTAAGCCACGTAAGGCTCTATGCGCTCCCAACGTGCGCCAAAATGGAGTTGCCGCCCAGTTACCACGTGGCTCTTGCAGTAATTTTGTTCTTGGCACATGTCCAATACGCGTGGCCAAAAAATAATTTTTATTTTTGGACATGCGTATCGGACACGCGCCAAGTGGCATTTGGTGCACATAGGTCATTACCGCCCGGTTACTGTGTGAGACTTTACCACTAGGTCAATGGCTGGTGGTAAGGTTGCATGCCCAAAATGGGCGCGCAGCAATTTTGACTTTGCCGCACGTCCATTTTTGGCAAAAATTTTAAAAAAGGGCTTTTTTACAGGTGCGCTGAAAATGGATCAGCGCGTGCCCAAAACCCATGCCTACACTACCACATGCCATTTTTCAGTGCACCTTAGTAAAAGGACCCCATAATGTGAAAGAGATGTTGAGCACTGTTCCCTCCAAGTTGATCGGGTGTCCTCTAACTGCATTGCTACCAGTAGGGGAGGGTGCTTCAATACCGTGTTTTCAATCTCTAGGGACAGGCAGATTCCCTAGAGTCCTGCAGAACTTGCCTGTCCTTCATTATTGAGCATGTGGTAGTGAAACAGCACCCCCCACTGGCAGGACTGTAGCTGGAGGACTCCCACCCAGCTTAGAGGGAACGATGGTTGAGTCCTTTTATGTTGCCACTAGCAAAGGCCAAGAAGGTTACAATGTTGTTGAAGGACTCAAAAAAGATAAATCTATAAGCTAGCACCTAAATTTAGATGCCAGTAGTGCACTTAGTTTATAGAATAATACTTGTACGGGGTCAATATTCAGCTTGTGACACTAATTTTGTTTTCTGACTGCCACTGGCTTTATTCCTGGGTATTCAATGCCAGGCCCTGTCCAGGTTTCAGCATTAAATATCTTGTTTTGTAGAGCCGGCTAATGCATATCCGGTTAAGTCCGATATTCAGCACTAAACCAGCGATGGGTTACCACATATAGGACTGACTTTTATGCAGACCTATTTGTTTGGTAAATCTGGTCAGTTAAGTGCTGAATATCGGCTCTTAACTGACCCTGGAGCCCCAAAATAGCTGGTTTGCAGTTTGCTTGGCACTACCCAGTTATTTTCAGCAGCACTAACTGAAACTAGCGGTTAGCCCCGAACAGGTGATTTAACCGGCCAGGAGCCGTTTCTGGCTGGTTAAATCACTTTGAATATCAACCCGCTATTTATGTGATTGGTGCTAAAAATTGGCAGTTAAATGTGTGTTAGGTGCTATTCTATAAACAGTGAGAGAAATTCTATATATGGTGCCTTAAAAATTTGTGCTGTAAAACCACGCGGTTAGCGTGATTCTATAAACTATGTCTAAAGTTAGGCATAGTTTATAGAATATGCTCATGCACCATTCTTGCAACTAAAATTTAGGCGCACCCATTTAGGCCACCTAAAACCAGGCCTAAATGCTTGCTCCTAAGTTAGGCGCAGATCGGGTGTATTCTATAATAGCATGCATAGTTTTCTGAAATGCCCACAACCCGCTCATTCCATGCCCATGACCACACCCCCTTTTTGACTGCGCGCATTAGAATTTATGTGCACCACGTTATAGAATACGCCTAGAAAGTTGTGCAAGTAAATACTAATTGAAGCCAATTAGTGTCGTTAATTGGTTAAGTACCAATTATCGGCACTGCTTGGCTTGTTAATCAATTAAGTTGTGCGTGTAATTTGGCTGTGTGACCAAATTAGTGCACACAACTTAAGGTGCCATATATAGAATTTGGGGGAGTTAGCCTAAATCTTTAGGAGCATCTAGGCGTGTCAGCAAGTGATGTGCACCACTTGTAAAATGCTATCAGTTGTGCGCATTGCATGCTGTACTAGAACAACTTAGGGGTGCCTTTCAACCTTTATAGAACTAGCACTAATCGCCCCTCTTTAGGCACTAATTCTGCCAAAGCTTTTGGGTCATTTTAAGTAAGGTTTTGCATGAAATATGTAAAATTACAGCACAAATAAAAGATTTTGTAAATGCAGCTGATAATCTAATCAAATTCATGACTTATAGACTGCAGTAATCCCAACAAAAGCTTCTAGATGGTTTACAATTCAAAACTCACCAAGGTAAAAAAATGATAAAATAGTAAAGAAAAACATAAAAACAATCTAAAATTTATCAAATAAAGAGGTTTTTTAAACTTCTTACGGTATTGCATATAATTTACTTCTTGATGAATCAGAGTAGGTAGATCATTTGAAATAGTGTGATAGAGTCACAGGATAGTTGGGTTAAAGCAGTTTCAGTCTGAAATACAAGTCCCAGACGGCATTGCAGGCAAGGAGCCAGAGGGTGAGATGAAGAACCCAGACTGGACTCCTAGCTGCAATAGGGGAAGACATGGGTGTAAGCTGACAGGACGTGTAGATTGGCTGCCACTAGGGGGAAAGAGAGTTAAGAAACCCTGTGTGCAGGAGCTCATCATTAGTCTAATGCTTAACTCAGCTGGTATGGGTGTGGGGGAAGCTAATGGAAGGAGAATGATTGGTTGTGGTAGCAGAAGCCAGGGATTGATTAGGCAGGTGGGAAGGAGTCCCAGGAGGGGGAGAGAAGAGGGTAGAGTGATGCAGATGCAGGCTGAAAATCCTTGGGTAAGAGAAGTCACTAAAGTTGTGCAGGCTGAAAACCCTTGGGTACGAGAGGTCCCTAAAGTATTGCGTCTACCAGTGAAGTAGATGCAGGGTGGAATCCCTTGGGTATAAGAAGTCCCTAAAGTATGGAACCTATTATGAAGGTAAAGAGAGTAGAAGGTAGAAACCTCTGCTTTGGGATTTAACTGTGATGATGAACTGAATGAACTGCTTTTATTTGGAGTTGAACTACTGTTACTGTGCCCTGGATAAAGAGCCCAGACTGGAGCTGACTGTGAGCCTATATTGAATCCTGATATGTGCTGATAGCCTACTGCTTAAAGGGGACTATTTGCCACACACTTTCAGCTGGCTAACATGTGTTTAAGATTGAAGGTGAATGCTGCTGTTGGAACTGTGTATCAGGTCTACTAGAAGCCTGCATGGAATAAAGTCCTTAAGAGTGAAGTTGATGGTGGACATTTATTTCTTGACTGTACCTGGAGCCTGTGGCTGGAGGAGATTGTTCTATCCTTGGCTACACTTAGAGGTACCTGGTTACAATAGTATCAGCCTGAAATGAAAACATTGAACCAAGCTGCCTCTTAAACCATATGTTCTTAAAAACTGGATATTTCAATTGCAAACTATTGCGAATTTGAACAGAAGTATAAAATCAGCAAATAAAAAATTGGATAAGTAATACAGAGGTCTGTCCATATAGCATCTGAAAAAGTAAACTTCCAGCTTTAGAAATAATTCTTGAGTGAACCCAAAGCCAATGTAATTCTTTCATATATCCAGATACACTATCATATTTCCACAACTGAAAAATTAACCGTATGCCCATATCCTGTAATAACTGTAATTTAGCTAATAACTTACTACTAGGGCTTCTATTACAAATCCGCACTTGGTGTGGCAAATAATAGGACCCTGTAGGGTCCCAATAAACTTTTTTGGTGCTCTTACCATCTGTTGTTTCAGTCTGGTCCTTTTGGGTTTCTTCCGCTTGTTTTGTTGGTTTTGTGCTTTTGGCATTTTTTGCGGGAGATTTGGACTCTCTTCTTGTTGTTCTTAAATAATAGGAAGTACATAGTCGTTCCTCATACACAAGGCACAGCCGAAGAACAGGAACCCTTGCAGCCGTGTACACACAACAAACACAGCAAGGGCGATGGAAAGAAAAGGGAACAATCGATGATATAAAAACTTGCACTTTATTGAGCATCCAGGACTCGACACGAGCCATGTTTCAGCCTGGAAGAGGCCTTCCTCAGGAGTCACTACAAACATGTATAAAAATATGTATTAAAATCAGGTATAAAAATAAAAATCCAATAATATCACATTCAATTCCTATGGGCTTCCTCTCATTTGTCACGCGGAGATCGGTAGCACTGCTTTGTAAAAGAAGCCCACAGTGAATTACAGTAATCAAGATTAGGCAAAATCAACATTTGAACCAAAAGTGCAAAATAAGATTCTACAAAGCATACGCAGCGCTGCATAAACATAGAAGAAAGACAGTCCCTGCTCAAAGAGCTTACAATCTAATAGACAAAAAATAAATAAAGTAAGCAAATCAAATCAATTAATGTGAACGGGAAGAAAGAGAGGAGGGTAGGTGGAGGCGAGTGGTTACAAGTGGTTACGAGTCAAAAGCAATGTTAAAGAGGTGGGCTTTCAGTCTAGATTTAAAGGTGGCCAAGGATGGGGCAAGACGTAGGGGCTCAGGAAGTTTATTCCAGGCGTAGGGTGCAGCGAGACAAAAGGCGCGAAGTCTGGAGTTGGCAGTAGTGGAGAAGGGAACAGATAAGAAGGATTTATCCATGGAGCGGAGTGCACGGGAAAGGGTGTAGGGAAGGATGAGTGTGGAGAGATACTGGGGAGCAGCAGAGTGAGTACATTTATAGGTTAGTAGAAGAAGTTTGAACAGGATGCGAAAACGGATAGGGAGCTAGTGAAGGGTCTTGAGGAGAGGGGTAGTATGAGTAAAGCGACCCTGGCGGAAGATGAGACGGGCAGCAGAGTTTTGAACCGACTGGAGAGGGGAGAGGTGACTAAGTGGGAGGCCAGCAAGAAGCAGATTGCAGTAGTCTAAACGAGAGGTGACAAGGGTGTTGATGAGGGTTTTGGTAGAGTGCTCTGAAAGAAAGGGGCGGATTTTACGGATGTTGTAAAGAAAAAAACGACAGGTCTTGGCAATCTGCTGGATATGAGCAGAGAAGGAGAGAGAAGAATCAAAGATGACCCCAAGGTTTCGAGCTGAGGAGACAGGGAGAATGAGAGAGCCATCAACAGAAATAGAAAACGGGGGGAGCGGGGAGGTGGGTTTGGGGGGGGAAATGAGAAGCTCGGTTTTGGTCATATTTAATTTCAGGTGGCGTTGAGACATCCAGACAGCAATGTCAGACAAGCACGCTGAAACTTTGGTTTGGATGCAAGGTGAGATATCAGGGGTAGAAAGGTAGATTTGGGAGTCATCAGCATAGAGATGGTAGGAAAAGCCATGGGATGAGATTAATGAACCAAGGGAAGAAGTGTAGATAGAAAAGAGGAGGGGACCAAGAACAGAACCCTGAGGTACTCCGACAGGCAGAGGGATAGAAGTAGAAGAGGATCCACCAGAGTGAACACTAAAGGTGCGGAGGGAGAGGTAGGAAGAGAACCAGGAAAGGACAGAGCCCTGGAATCCAAGTGAGGACAGGGTATCGAGAAGTATGCTGTGATTGACAGTGTCAAAAGCAGCGGAAAGATCAAGAAGAATGAGGATGGAATATTGACCTCTGGATTTAGCCAGTAATAGGTCATTGGAGACTTTAGTAAGCGCAGTTTCGGTTGAGTGGAGAGGGCGAAAACCAGATTGTAGTGGGTCAAGAATAGCATGTGAGGAAAGAAAATCAAGGCAGCGGCGGTGAACAGCACGCTCAGGTAATTTGGAGAGAAAAGGAAGTGATTTTATACTACTGAGCCTAGAATATATAATTTTTTTTTTTTTAAATCTTAAAACCTTTGCAGGTCTCGGTGCTCTTTGTGTCTTTTTTCTGTTCTGCTGTACCTGACTGTTTTGCCATTTGCTTCAGTGAGCTCGCTGACTGGAGAGGAAACCTTCACTAGTTTATGTACCTTGGTAAATAAGAATAGCAATATTTAAGTACAATTTAGGCCATAGACCTTATAAATTGATTATGTACCCTTCTCAGGGGTGACCCTCAGCCCCGATTAATGAAAGGCTGCTTACCCAAGCATTCTTCTGGCTTTTGCTGCTGCCTTTTCTACCTGTTTAGCCACCTTAAGATTGGTCAGATATAACCATCCTCATGTCCTGCTCTTCTTTCAGTCAGAGGAGTACTTCACTGCTCCTTCAGGTTTTTGGAGCCCAACAGCATGGCCCTACATTTTTTAGCATTAAAACTTAGCTGCCAAATTATGGACCATTCTTTACGCTTCACTAGATCCCTCTACCCTATTGAGGATTTTAGTATCATCCACAACAAGGCAAGCAGTGGCGGCCCTACCATTAGACCAACTGAAGCGGGGGCCTCAGGCAACACTCTTCCTGGAGTGGCATATCCCCTTCTTCCTCCACCCCCTTCCCCGAGTTTACCTTCTTTTTCCATTTTCCAAAAGGTGGCGGCTGCAGTGATTCTCATATGCACCAGCCTTTACTGGGCCTGCCTTTCTGATGTAACTTCCTGTTTCCTCAGAGGCGGACTGCAGTAGAGATGAGGCTGGTGCCAGCAGCAGGGCAACGTATGGGAATCACTGCTACCACTGCCTTTTGGAAAATAGGAAAAGAAGGTAAGCTCAGGGAAGAAGGTAGCAAAAGGAATGGGGAAGGCTTCTCATCCCTGCCTCAGGCGGCATCTTTCCTTGGGCCACCCTTGAAGGCAAGGCTCACCTGACAGCCCTTCTGCAATATTGCTTACAAAAATGTTGAAAAGAACTGGACCAAGAACTGATCCCATGGCATACCACTGGTAACAGCCCTCTACCCCCACCCCCCAAGACAGTCTCATCACAGGCAACAAGAAAGCAGGGTTCCCTCATGAATACACAGGCTCATTACAGAACAGATAAAGCACTGGCAACAGCAGTGCAAACTTCCCTCAAAAATACACCCTGCCCCACCACAGAACAGGCCTTCTGGCCACCCCGCCTCCAAACACACATACCCAGGTCCTTCACAGAACAAGTATAGAATTTGTCCCTGCAGTTTCCTCCCGTACTCCTTTAGTTTATTCCTTTAGTTTATGGGAAGGAGTAGGAGGAACCTGCACCTCAATCAACTCACCGACCTAGTCATCACAGCAGCAGTCATGGGCTGAGGATCATGCAGCAGGGCTCCTTCCAAATCATGCAACTTAAAATTGACCACTAGGTGTCACTGTTGTATGATGACTAGCACCTCCTTTCCCCAGGTGCTGTGAGTGCTTTCTCCACAGCACAGCATCCCAGCCCAGCCAACCCTCTCCACATGTTGGCACGTAGCACTGTGACTGAACCATAAACCTGGCCCCAGTGAGTGTCTTCCTGATGCTCATCCATTCTCTTAGTACTTTTCCCTGATGCAAGCTGTGGAGGAAATATCAGTGCTGTCATTTGTAACCTTTTGAGCTTATGATGTGTGCACAGTCCTAATATTTCATGTTATTTATCTTCTGTTTATTCCATTAGACTGTATTCTTTCATGCCAAGTTCCTTCTTCCTTGCCAGAATAATGTTTTACCAGTGTGCCCTGTGGGGAGAAGAGCTGCCCAAAAGTAAGTCAAGAGGGGAATTGGTGAGCAATGCACTACAGTGACAAAAAGAGAATATGAGTGGAATAATCAACTAGTCTAACCTACAGCACAGACACCATGGGAACTGGTTACTCTTGACAGATGAGATTTAAACTGCGAGTTCTGTATCATCAGACTTTATACCTGGAATCATCTCAATACCTGACTGATTGTCTTCACTGGTATAGACCATGATGAGCTCTCCACTCTGAGGACTCCTGTATGCCAGAGGTGCCTAATTTTCAGCTCTCTCAGCTTGAAATCACATGGAGGAGGATTTATTCCATTACTGGTCCAACGGAATGGAATAAATTACCAGTTGCTCTGATGAAGCATGTTAGAAGAATTTGACAGTGTAAAAAAAACTACTAAAACAGTGTTTGTTGTCACAGGCTGGTTTTTGAATTAGGATTGCAGTGACTATAGACTTGTTGTTTGATTGTCTTGTTTTTATTGTAGTCTGTGGTCTAATTTTGTGTGGAATATGTTTTATTATGTTATTTTGTACTTCGCTTTGGACAAAAGCGGAATATAAATTGAAATAAATTAAATTAAATACTGATTAGTGGATCATTCTATCCCAGCACCATTCATCTCTACAGCACTGAGGCTGTGAGAAATACAATCATCAGTGCTGTGACAGAATAATTCACTATTTTACTCAACAGCACTGAGGCCATGGGAAATACACTAATCTACACTGTGATAGAATAATCTGTTATTCTATTCTACAGCACAGACATTTTGGGGAAATGCATTCATCAGTGCTGTGACAAAATAATCTGCTATTCTACTCTACAGCACTGATGCTATGGGAAAACACTGATCAATACTGTGAGAGAATAATCTGCTACTTTATTCTGCAGTAAATACATTGTGGGGAAATCTACCCATCAATGCTCTCATAGAATAATCTGCCACTATACAGCACCAGGGGTGGGAAATACATTGGTCAACAGGGTGATAGAATAATCTGTTACTCTATTCTGCAGTACAGACATTGTGGGAAATTCACTCATCAGTGCTGTGACAGAATAATCTGCTATTCTGAGCAGACTGGATGGACCGTGCAGGTCTTTTTCTGCCGTCATCTACTATGTTACTATCCAGCTTATTTTCAAAAGAGAAAGACGCCTATATTTCGACCCAAATCGGGAGATGGGCGTCCGTTTCCCGTGGGCGCCCAAATCGGTATAATCGAAACCCGATTTTTGGCGTCCTCAACTGCAGTCCGTCACGGAGATGAACAAAGATCATGGGGGCGTGTCGGAGGCATGGCAAAGGCGGGACTGGGGCGTGGTTATCGGCCGAGGAGAGATGGGCATCTTTAGCTGTTAATCGAAACAAGAAGGGCGTTTTTGATGAGAATTTGGTCTGCTTTATTTGGACCCTTTTTTTTCAGGTCCAAGTCCCAAAAAAGTGCCCCAACTGACCAGATGACCACCGGAGGGAATCGGGGATGACCTCCCCTGACTCCCCCAGTGGTCACTAACCCCCTCCCACCAAAAAAACCCCACTTTACAAACTTTTTTTCCCAGCCTGTATGCCAGCCTCAAATGCCGTACTCACCTCCATGACAGCAGAATGTGTTCTATCCTCTGACAGCCTTTCCCTGGTTCTGATGTGGGTCTCGGGTGAGTGTGACACCTTTTCTGTTAAGGGCACTGCAGAGTCACATCAGCAATGCATTGTGGTGGGTGTAGGGTATTGGGCTCCGTGATTCCACTAGCTTGTGGTAAATGCTCACGATGTTGGTAGTTGGTAGGCTCTACTCCCATGGTGCTTTCCCCTCTGCTTACTGGGTCAGAGTGTGCCCTGTTTTGTTTCCGGTAGTCCATGAGGTAGTGGCCATTTGTGTAAGACACTTTTAGATCCCTTTCGTGTGTTAGCCACGTTACAGCACTTAGTTCTTACCTTGAATGTTGCTGAAAGAGGGCATTGTACACCATTCTGCCAGCTCTGACCTACTGCTAATCTCAGTACCAGGGAGACTCGTTGCCAGTGGGGCACAACCTCTGATCTGCAGTTAACTGTGAGTAAAGATGCTTATTCAAATAAAGGACGTTTTCAGCAGGGCTCAGGTGTGAACTGCTGTGCCAAGGTTATACAGCAGCAACAAGTCCTGTCCCTGGAGCACTTTTAGTGGGTACTGCAGTGCACTTCAGGCAGGCAGACCCAGGCCCACCCCTCCTACCCGTAACACTTGTGGTGGTAAATGGGAGGCCTCTAAAACTCACTGTACCCACATGTAGTTGCCCCCTTCACCCCTAAGAGCAATGGCAGTGTTGTACATTTGTCCCTCCCACGCCCAAATGGTTTGGATTAGGGTGTTTCTGAGCTGGACATTTTTAGTTTCCATTATCGCTAAAAAAAAAAAAAACGCCCATCTCAGAAGGGACCAAATCCATGGCATTTGGTCCATCCAAACCGTATTTTCAAAACAAAAGATGGACGCCCATCTTTTTCGATAATACGGTCTGTCCCGCCTCTTCACATACCCATTTTCGGACATAGACACCCATGGAGATGGGCGTTCGCGTTCGATTATGCCCCTCCACATATGTTACTCTATAGCACTGAGGCTGTGGAAAATACACTGATCAACACGGTGATAGAATAATCTGCTACTCTACTCTGCAGTACAGACATTGTGGGAAAATACTGTGACAGAATAATCATTTTTACACTGCATTGTGAGGAAATACACTCATCAGTGCTGTGACAGAATAATCCAGTATTCTTTCTTACAGTGCAGACACCAAGGGAAACCTGCAATTCAGTACTACAATCTGAAGCAGTGGTGTATCTTCAAAGTTACTCTGCTCTTACTGAGCTCTTGAATTTTTCTGTTAAACCTGGGCAAAGCTCGGGCTCAACTGCTCCACCCTTCTGAGCTGGCTTCACTTGTAAATTCAAGCCCCGGGAACCACTTCTGCCGGTGGCTTTACTAATCTCGCATTGCCAGAGGGATACGAGAGAAACTAAGTCTCAAAGTCTTTGGCACTCTTCCCGTTCTCTGGCTGGGTGTGACAAGACCAAAGGCGTATAAGAAGAAAAGTTACAGTATAGAGATACGTTTAGATTCCTGTGTATGTAAAGATACAGAGAAGGAAAGGGAGGTGGTGGTGGTGACTTTTGCTCTGTCCCTCCTTGGCACTTCTCAGGGGACACGCCTCTCCCCGCCTCATGATCAGGGAGGCAGACTTGAAGGAAGTGTCTGCTTCCTTCGGGGCTCTTTCTCCACTTCTCTGCCTGGCTCCCGCCTAACCAGGGAGGCACATGGGCAAGGTGGGTTTGCCACTGTTTACATCATGCTTTCCTGCCACCCCAAGGAGCGAGTCGAGCTTGGAGATGCAGGGCAGAGCCGAGGCCACAGAGGTAGTCATCCTAAACTCCAAGCCAGCCCGGGCAGGCGGCAGGTCCAGGGAGAACCTGCTGAGGCTCGGGCGGAGGAAGGTTATGGTGGAGGAGAGGAAACAGATAGCAGCCTGGTCCCTGGGGCTTGCCATCATTGGCATTGTCCTAATGGTTTTGCACACTGAGCTGCTCTGGTTCAGCCACTGCAAGGTAAGCCGCCACATCTTCTTCCCTGCTTCTTAAACACAGCCCGGGCTTCCCGGAAGCTAGTTCCACTCGCAGCACAACTTTTCTTTGCTAAAGTCAGCTTGGTACGTGAGAGTTTGCGTTCTGGAAGACAGCCTAGCTTTCCGCTGTTTGATTAATAAGCCCTGAGTCCACGCAGCGTTCACTTGCTGAGCGGTTCTAAGAAGCTCTTTACAATCACTAACATTTCAGCACTTGTACTGTGCCGTAGGACTGCAAGGATTATCTGTTGCATTTGGGTTTTGTGTGTCCAACGTCCCTCAGTTCACATGTATTTTGTTTCTATTGAATTTGTGTCCCTGCTTTCCCTCACCTGTTCCCTCATTCTCCCCATCAGTTATTGTCTCTCTTTATTGCCCATGTTTCCTTCTCTTGCCCCTGCTCTTCCACACCCGCGCCTTCTCTTTTTCTAAGTCTCTGTTTACTGCCCCTCGATCTGTATTTATTGCCCCTGCTTTCCCCCACCTGCCTCCTCTCTCCCCCAATTGTTTGTTGTCCCTGCTTTCCCCCACTGGCCCCCTCTCTCTCCCCTGTCTGTTCCCTCTTTTTCCCCAGCATCTCTCCTTATTGCCCCTGCTTTCTCCTTCTCTCTCTCCCTGTGTCTGTTTATTGCCCCTTCTCTTCTACACTTGCCCTCTCTCTTTCTCCAGCAGTTCCCAAGTCTCTGTTTATTCCCCCTGCTTTCCCCGTTTACCACCTCTCTATCCTCGATTCTCTGTTTATTGCCCCTGCTTTCCCTCACCTGCCCCCTCTCCAGTGGTATCCTGACATAAGTATTTGGGGAGGCAATAGAGGGGAGAAAGTCAAAGTGATATTTCCACATATCACACCTACATCACAGCCCACTATTGTCTTATGTATAAAGGGACTATCAGTTAGATTCAGTCCCCCAGTAAAATTATCTTTCAATGATTTCTTCTACCTGAGAGTGAAGTCTGGAGGCTATAAAGAATGAATCTCATTATAAACCTCCACAACTCTCAGTTCTGTAACAGTCTCAGTATTCCCCCAACAATGAAGCTAAGACATTTCCTCTTACAGCTGACTACACAAAATATGTAAATATTAAAACTGTGATATAATCTCAGGAACAACATATGTTCCTCTGTGAGTCACTTTGAAGGGCATTTTCGAAACGTCCAAAATCCAAATAGGAAAGAAGGTCATTTTCAAAAAAAGAAAAATGTCTTTTTTTTTTTTTTTCAAAAATACTGTTTCGAACAAGGTTTTGTGCTTTGGACTTTTTGTTTTTTGGTCCATTTTCAAAAAACAAACAAACAAATGAATAAGTGCAAAACGTAGAGACTCATGCCATTGGGATGTAGGAGCAGTCAGTATTTTTAGTAGACTGGGCCCCTAGACATCTCAGGAGAACAATGGGGCACCCTAGAGGGCACTTCTGTGCATGTCATAAAAATGCTCCCAGGTACACATCTCACCTTTACTCCCTTATCTTGTTCCCTGAGCCCTCCAAAACCCACTACCCCTCATTGTACCCACTACAATAGCCCTTTTGTATAAAGGGGGCACTTTTATGTGGGTATAGTAGGGTTTTGGTGAGTTTGGGAGGGGTCACAGTTTCCACCACAAGTGTGACAGGTAGAGGGAGATAGGGACCCAATTCCTCTACTCCAGAGTGCATTGCACCAACCATTACACTACTCTAGGGATCTGCATGCTGTTCTAATAGACCTGACTTTAACATTTGAGGCTGTCATAGAGGCTGGTAAGCCATATTTTTATTCACATTTTTGGGGGGTGGGAAGGGGTCAGTGACCATTGTGGGGTCACCCACTGATTCCCTCCAGTCATCTGGTCATTTAGGACACCTTTTTGTGCATTATTCATTATTAAAACAGGTTTTGTTTCATTATGGCTGAAAAACACCCAAGTCTTAGGAATGCCCAAATCCCTCCCTTAACACACCCCTGACACGCCCCCATGAGATTTGGAGGCACTGCAGAAGAACAGCATAGAAAAACGTCTGAAAAATAGCTTTCTAAAATACTGATTTGGACGTTTTTGTGAAAAACAAACATGCAAATGCTGCTTTATGACACTTTTTAGACATTTTTCTCTTTCGAAAATGAGCCCTTTTGTGAAGTAACAAACAACCCTCAAAAAGTTACTCATAACCTGTATAGCAAATATACAAAAACAGCACTAACTCCTGGAGCAGCAACCCTACCTATGAAAAGGCTGCCCTACAAATATTACACCGGATCCAAGAACATCCAAACTCCTTTTATTGAGGGAAACCAGAACAAACGGAAATGGACCAGATTCCTACACAGGAAATACAGGCTAGCAGCATCTGTCACCTCAACAACACACTCAATACATGGAAAGACCCTCACCAGATACAGAGAGGTCCTTTTTCCTAAGTTGTCTAATGGATTTAGCATCCGCTATTGATTAGGTTCAAGGTTGCAGGTTGCATTTATTTGATTAACTGCCTAAGGTCAACCATCAAAGCGGTGAATAACTACAATATTTCATACAATTGTTTCACAGTAAGAAGCAGAAATCAAATATATAAACGACAAGTGACCGACTCACCTGCAAATGCGCAGTAGAGTCGGAATGCTGAGAGTGTACAAGTCCAAGCCCCGCCTCCACCAGCAGTACAGCCCAATAGGGAGGAGGGCTTGGACATGGGCGTGGAAATCGGAGGAGGAGGGAGCAGGGAGGGAAGGAGGGGGCGGAACTGAGGGAAACAGACGCTGGGGGGAGGACAGGGGAGAGAGCAGGGTTGGTGGACAGAGGGGGGGAGGCCATAGGAAAACAAAAAACTAGCCCGTTGTTACAGGCTTAACGGCTAGTCAAATATATAAACGACAAGCAGGGTTGCCAGCTGGAAAAATTTTCCCAGCCCCAAACGAGCCGTAAACCCGCCCAAAAACCGCCCGTAGCCAATCCCCGTCTCCCGCGTCACCAAACCCCGCCCCCGCATCACCAATTCCGCCCCCGTATCACGTAACCCCGCCCCCGTGTCACTATCCCCGCCTCCCATGTCACTAGCCCCGCCCCCTGTCATCCCTGACGTCAACCCCGCCCTTGAAAGGCTTCTATTGGTCCAATTTGGACCATTAGAAGCCCCGGAAAAGCTTCTATTGGACCAAATTGGACCAATAGAAGCCCCGGAAAAAACCGCCAAACTCGCACAGCGGCAACGGGAAAACCACCCAAAAAACCGCATCCCGTGGCCGGCAAAATTTTCCCGCCGCCGCTGACGAAAACCCGCCCAATTGGGCAGTAAAACCGCCCACCTGGCAACTTTGACGACAAGTGACCGACTCACCTGCAAATGCGCAGTAGAGTCGGAATGCTGAGAGTGTACAAGTCCAAGCCCCGCCTCCACCAGCAGTACAGCCCAATAGGGAGGAGGGCTTGGACATGGGCGTGGAAATCGGAGGAGGAGGGAGCAGGGAGGGAAGGAGGGGGCGGAACTGAGGGAAACAGACGCTGGGGGGAGGACAGGGGAGAGAGCAGGGTTGGTGGACAGAGGGGGGGAGGCCATAGGAAAACAAAAAACTAGCCCGTTGTTACAGGCTTAACGGCTAGTTCAGTTATAATAGGAAAGAAGCAAAGACACTCCAAGTTCAAGCCTATTGTGTTCCACAGGTCCCCCTGACCACCAGCAAAAGGAACATAATGGTCTGCATGCATGGCCTTTATCACAAGCTAGTTGTTAGCGAGCATTAGTAAAAGGACTCCAGAATAAGGAATCACAAATTAGAAACAAACATGCAATAGAAACCACAAAAAACTAGACTCTGAGCAGTGCAATACTGGTAAAAGAGAAACAGAAATGTGTTTTGCAAAATACAAAAAGAAGAGAAGCACATTTCCCAAAGCTGACACATTCCAGTCCTTAAAAATTGAAAATACATTTTTTTTCATTTTCCACCTTTATTCTTTGGCCACTTGTGTTCTGTTTTATTTTTCTGATCATTCCCACTGTTATGTTGGTTTTCTCTTCCTACCTCTCCCTCCGCACCTTTAGTGTTCACTCTGGTGGATCCTCTTCTACTTCTATCCCTCTGCCTGTCGGCGTACCTCAGGGTTCTGTTCTTGGTCCCCTCCTCTTTTCTATCTACACTTCTTCCCTTGGCTCATTAATCTCATCCCATGGCTTTTCCTATCATCTCTATGCTGATGACTCCCAAATCTACCTTTCTACCCCTGTTATCTCACCTTGCATCCAAACCAAAGTTTCAGCGTGCTTGTCTGACATTGCTGTCTGGATGTCTCAACGCCACCTGAAATTAAATATGACCAAAACTGAGCTTCTCATTTTCCCCCCAAACCTACCTCCCCGCTCCCCCCATTTTCTATTTCTGTTGATGGCTCTCTCATTCTCCCTGTCTACTCAGCTCGAAACCTTGGGGTCATCTTTGACTCTTCTCTCTCCTTCTCTGCTCATATCCAGCAGACCGCCAAGACCTGTCGTTTCTTTCTTTACAACATCCGTAAAATCCACCCCTTTCTTTCCGAGCACTCTACCAAAACCCTCATCCACACCCTTGTCACCTCTCGTTTAGACTACTGCAATCTGCTTCTTGCTGGCCTCCCACTTAGTCACCTCTCCCCTCTCCAGTCGGTTCAAAACTCTGCTGCCCGTCTCATCTTCCGCCAGGGTCGCTTTACTCATACTACCCCTCTCCTCAAAACCCTTCACTGGCTCCCTATCTGTTTTCGCATCCTGTTCAAACTTCTTCTACTAACCTATAAATGTATTCACTCTGCTGCTCCCCAGTATCTCTCCACACTCGTCCTTCCCTACACCCCTTCCCGTGCACTCCGCTCCATGGATAAATCCTTCTTATCTGTTCCCTTCTCCACTACTGCCAACTCCAGACTTCGCGCCTTCTGTCTCGCTGCACCCTATGCCTGGAATAAACTTCCTGAGCCCCTACGTCTTGCCCCATCCTTGGCCACCTTTAAATCTAGACTGAAAACCCACCTCTTTAACATTGCTTTTGACTCGTAACCACTTGTAACCACTCGCCTCCACCTACCCTCCTCTCTTCCTTCCCATCCACATTAATTGATTTGATTTGCTTACTTTATTTATTTTTTGTCTATTAGATTGTAAGCTCTTTGAGCAGGGACTGTCTTTCTTCTATGTTTGTGCAGCGCTGCGTATGCCTTGTAGCGCTATAGAAATGCTAAATAGTAGTAGTAGTAATAGTAGTAGTTCTCCTAAATTCTTTTCCAGGTTTGCCGTACCATTTCTTCTGTCTACTGTTGTCTTCTTCCCTACATCTGTGTGGCGTGTGATTCTTTTCTTTTTTTTGCATTATGTTTCAATCTTTTTTATTGACACTTAGAAAATTACAAAACAGTGTGAAACAAAAAAGGCAAACAATAACCAAGTGTCGATCTTTGCATTCCTATAAACCCCTCTCTTACACTTCCCTGCCTCCCTTCTACCCACCCAGGTCGATCAAATCTAGGAAGTCAAATATTTAGCAGGAAGCTATGGGCTCTTGGTGTCAGGGTCCCCCCAAAAGGTTCCCAAATAGCCTGGAATTACAGACCTACTGCTACTACTAATCATTTCTATAGTGCTACTAGATGTACACAGTGTTGTACACTGGACATGAAGAGACAGTCCCTGCTCGACAGAGCTTACAAAAAAACAAACCTGTTCAAAAAGGCATACCCTGCCGATCCAGCCTAAATGCCTGAACTCTGCAACACAACGAAACCAAAGCAAGTAATGGACATAACATAACTCTTACACTCTAGAATCCCCTAATGTGTCTTTCCACATGAACTTTATCCTACCACTACATCACTTTGTATTTGCTCATACCGGAGTTGGCGAACGCCTCTATGGTACTATGTAAGCCACATTGAGCCTGCAAATAAGTGGGGAAATGTGGGATACAAATGTAACAAATAAAATAAAAATAAAAAAAATTAGGACAGACAAACAGGACAAATAAGGGATAAGGGAATTACTAAGGTGGGAATGATAAATTATGGGTACTGAACAAGTGAGTAAGGGTTAGGAGTTAAAAGCAGCATCAAAAAGGTGGGCTTTTAGCCTAGATTTGAAGACGGCCAGAGATGGAGCTTGACGTACCGGCTCAGGAAGTCTATTCCAGGTATATGGTGCAGCAAGATAAAAGTCTGGAGTTAGTAGTGGAGAAGGGTGCAGGTAAGAGAGATTTACCCAGTGAACGGAGTTCCCTGAGAGGAATGTAGAGAGCGATAAGAGTGGAGAGGTACTGAGGAGCTGCAGAGTGAATGCACTTGTAAGTCAATAAGTGGAGTTTGAACTGTATGTGGAAACGGATAGGGAGCCAATGAAGTGACTTGAGGAGAGGGCTAATATGAGCATAGCGACACTGGCGGAATATAAGTCATGCAGCAGAATTTTGAAGGGGAGAGAGATGGCTTAGTGGGAGATCCGTGAGAAGCAAGTTGCAATAGTCTAAGTGAGAGGTGATAAGATTGTGGATAAGGGTTCTGATAGTGTGCTCAGCGAGGAAAGGATGAATTTTGGTGATACTATAGAGAAAGAAATTAAAGGTTTTAGCAGTCTGTTGAATACATGCAGAGAAGGAGAGAGAAGAGTCGAAGATGACCCCAAGGTTACGAGCTGATGAGACAGGGAGGATGAGTGTGTTATCCACAGAGATAGAGAATGGGGGAAAAGAACCTGAAAATGGACCATGCACATTTCAGCAATCATTAAAGTTTTCCATTGCCCTTAAAGTCATTAAAAGTGCATAGCATAAGAAGCCCTGGAATCCCTTGGTCTTACGTTCCATTGGTATAGAAACCCCAAACAGCAGGAGCAGGGTCCCAGGAAGTACACAGTCCCATAAGGCACAAATTCTATGTAGTAATCGAGTCCAAAAGTCTCTTATCACCTGGCAGTGCCAAAACATATGCCCGAGCGTCGCTGCAAGAGTCTTGCATTTAGCACATGCTCCTGAGGACGACAAGCCCACATATTGGGCTTGGTGTGGGGAGATATATAAGTGGAGTGCAAATTTGTAGAGTCTCATGGTGTGCTATGTTCATTATATTCAAAATAAAGTCCCTCAACGGGGCGGGCATGAGGCACACCTGCAAATCTGCACTGATCTTTTTTATGTTTCTCTGCCTCTGATCTACTCATTCTCCCTTTCACTCATGCTCTGCTTCCCTAGTTGCCTTCTCTTCACCTCTCTTCTACATACTGGCTTTCCCCATCTCCCTCTCATCCCTTTTCCAGCACTCCCATTGTCCCCTGTCTCCTACCCCCCTTCACCCACACCCTAGCCCCCCCCCCCCCCACTTCCATCCTTTGTACTCACTTTCTCTGTCACTGCCTTTCATCCCCACACCACCACCCCCTCTCTCTCTGTGTTCCTCTGTATTGTCCCTGCTTGTCCCCTCACTTTGTAGCTTATACTCCCCCCCCCCATGCCCCTCCTTGTCTTCTTGCTCCCTAGAAACTACTGTACATTTATTGCCGTGGAGTTACTGTGTCCAGGTCTGGAGGCCGTATATTCAAAAGCATATAGACAGAGTAGGGCTGGTCCCAAGAAGAGCTGCCAACATGCAGCAGGTTTGACAGCATAAACCCTATGACACAAGACTTAGAGTTAGAGACCTGAATATATTTTATACAGAGGAAAGAGGAGAGAAGGTGGATATGACAGAGTCGTTCAGATATCTCAGAGGTATAAAGAATGCACAAGAAACAAAACGTTGCAGTGGACAGGTGGTTAGAGACACAGTCTAAGGCTCGGAGTGGGTGGATGCCTAGAACAGCTAATGGATATGTTCAAGTCACAAACTGTGACAGAATTCAAGAAATCCTGCAGGATCACAGAGGAACCCAAGCTGTGAAGACTGAGAGGACAGGCAAAGATCTGCTGGAGTCTGTGACACTGTAACAGGATATGAATCCGGCAAATTCAGTGAATTGTACATCCCTTATCCTCTATCAGATTGTCAGTTTCCTGTTGCAGGTACTGGGAAGAATAGCATGAGAGATTCTTCCTTACCCGGGAGGCAGCCCTCTCCTTCAGCACCTCTCCTTTTCTTTTGCCCCTCAAGGGTTTATTTGGTAAGGGTCCATCCTCAACAGGATCTGAGGCTTGTGTGGAGGAGTAGCCTAGTGGTTATTGCAGCAGACTTTGATCCTGGGGAACTGGGTTCAGTTCCCACTGCAGCTCCTTGTGACTGTGGGCAAGTCACTTAACCCTCCATTGCCCCAAGTACAAAATAAGAACCCATATATATGTAAACCACTTTGAATGTAGTTGCAGAATACCACGGAAAGGTGATTTCAAGTCCCATTTCCCTTAAACTACAGCCTGGATCTTTGGAGGTTGGAAAAAAGGTGGCTTGGTTCAGACCTTCTTTACTCTTATTCCGGGCCTAAGCTGGTACCTGGGACCCCACTGACTTGGGAAGGCGCTGCACCCCTTCAGGTCAGCTTGGTCCAAAGAAAGTGGGAGAAAGACACTTTTTTGCTCCCAAACTCCCCTTCTTATCACTGATGTGACATCAAAACTCTTCCCCTGACTTTCCTTTTAGGGCAGAAGAGATGAGCCAACACAAGTAGTTCCAATGAGTGTAATCCAAATTTTATTCAAACATATGGAAGACCCGACATGGCCATGTTTCGAGCGTGTGTCGCCTGCGTCAGGACTCTGTAGTATCCAGCAAAAGCACATAAACACTAGCATCTTGTTTGTGGAGAACTGAAGACTTCTTTCCTATAGTTTTGTTGTTTCCATTGTATGGGGACTGGGACGCAGTGGTACTCTTGCACCCAGTCTGTTTCAGAACAAGGGCATGTCACCAGAAACTGCTTGAATGCTATTGGCACTTAGTAAATGGTGCTCAAATTTAGGCACCAGGAAAAATCCATGCCAAGCTCTATTCTGTAAAGGGCACTCCAAGCTGAATGCCGTTTTTTGAATAGCACTTACCCTCTAAGCTGAGGGGGTGTCCTCTGACTGCATTGCTACCAGTAGAGGGTGGTGTGTTTTCAGTCATTATGGACAGGCAGATTCCCTGGAGTCCTGCAGAGCTTGCCTGTCCCTCACTATTGAAAATGTGATAGTGAAACAGCACCGTCCCCCCCCCCCCCCCCCCTCACTGGCAGGACTGTAGCTAGAAGACTCCCAGTCAGCTTAGAGCAGGTGCTCTCAACCCAGTCCCAGGGCTGCCGAGAGACAGAGCCGGGCCTTACTCAGGGGCAAGGCCACTGTAGCCATTGCCCCCCATGGGCCACACCCACCCCCCACCCCCACTCAGTGTGTCTAGGGTTACCATACATCCAGTTTTATCCGGACATGTCCTCTTTTTGAGGACACGGCCGGACATCTGGGCGGGTTTTGCAGAAGTCTTGCAAGGTCACTGCTTGAACTCTTGCAGCCATTTTGAATCAGTGCCAGAATGGGAGGCAGCAAGACAGTCTACAGCTGCGCCGGGCAGGAAAGAGGGGGCTGTTTCCTGCCCCGAAGAGGTCACTAGACCACCAAGGCACTACAGTAAGTTAAAAGAGGGGAGGGAAAGATAGGACACCCTTAGGGGGAGTGACAGGGGGCAGGGATGGAGCATGTGTCCTCTTCTTCCTTGGGGCAAATATGGTAACCCTAAGTGTGCTGCCACCCCCCAACTCGGTGTGCCGCCACCCCTCACCCCCTTACCTTCCTGCATCTGCTCCTCCCTCAGTCTGTCACTCTCCTGCTCCTGTGTGCCGGGACCAACACACAGGAGCAGGAAAGAGACAGACTGAGGAAGCAGAACCTTCTGCCTGCCTCCGGGAAGCCTTGCTGATGCCAGGCCTGGGGAACCTTGCCCCCCCCACCTCCCCCTCTCGGCGGCCCTGCCTAGTCCTCGGGATACACCTAACCAGTCAGGTTTTCAGGATACCCACAGTGAATAGGCATGAGATAAATTTGCATACAATGGAGGTAAAGCATGCAAATCTATCTCATGCATATTCATTGTGGGTATCCTGAAAACCCAACTGGCTAGGTGTGTCCTGGGGACTGGATTGAGAACCCCTGGCTTAGAGAGAACAGTGTTAGCATGAATTCCTGTGCCCAACATTGGGTGGAAAGAAAGACACCTGCTGAAAACTGGTGTAAATCCTGACACACAAGCTGGGCGTGTAACCCCGGTATTCTATAACACTGTGCCTAAATATTTGGAATGCCCCAGACCCACCCATGCCCCTCCCATGGCCACGCCCCCTTTTTGGGTTGTGTGCAAGACACTTTTGGCACACAGCATTATAAAATGGCACATAGGAAGATACGTGCGTAAATCCAAATTCGTTGATTGTTAATGGCTCATTAGCTTGCATACAAATTTTGGATCTTTGCCCAAATTTGGGCACCCACATTGGTATGCCATATATAGAATCCAGGGGCTAGTGAACCCAGAGTCACAGAGAGAATTTTTCCATTCTGTGATTTTGGAAAATATCTTTATTTATTTATTCTGAAGGCCCTATAACTTTCACAAAGAGGAGCAAGCTTCCAGTTCTAGAGTTTTTCTTTCAAGTCTCAAAGATTCCTAGTTAATTGGCGCAGTCATTGCAGAGATGAGTTTGTTCCTGGCCGCCTCCTTTCTGAGGGTGGCAAAAGATTTAGCCTGTCTAGACGAAGTTTTTTCAAAGATTCTGTGAGTGAGTAACAGACTTAGTCAGGACTTCAGTGGTGAAGGTTTGTTGAAAGAAAGTTAAGCCTTCTCTGCAGAGAACAATACACAAGATGGTCTGCATTACTTTACCATTCCTACATGTATAATCAAGGTAGACCTTAGACCAGTGTTCTTCATTGTAAGACCCTGCCCTCATAGGCCCTAAATGCCTCCTTCTTCTCTCCAGTACATTTCTCCACAGAGCTGCCAAGTTATCCAGTTCTGAGAGGGAGACTTTTTGGGCAGTCCTGGTTTAGAACTTATATCCTAAAAGTACTGAAATCAGTGCTGAAGGTCCTAGGATGGGGCTGCTGTCTGAAACCCAGGACTGGTTTAAAATCTTCCTCTTTGAACTGGGTAACCTGGCAGCTCTGCTTTCACCACTGGAACAAATATTCTTCCAGAACCACACAGCTTTCAGTGAATTTGAGTTGCACAGAACCAAACCTCTTGCCCGCCTCTTGCTAATAGCTATGTGATGCCATGAGAAAGCAGTATGTGTTCCCAAAGTAGCGCCAGCAGCAAGCCTCTGTAGAGGGGTGGATACGGGGACAGGATGTTGGAAGCTGTCTAATAGGACAGCAGGGGCGTAGCCAGACCTCGCAGTGGGAGGGGGCCAGAGCCCGAGTTGGGGGGGCACATTTTGGTCTGCCGCCCCGCTGCCTCACTGACCTGCCACTCTCCACCCACTGCAGCAGCAAATACCTTGGCTTCCCCTCATGTCCTGCACATTCCTTTTAGTGAATTGAGCATGCTTAGTTTCACTAAAAGGAGCGTGCCAGACATGAGGGGAAGACAGCGCAGGGCAGGCAACGAGGCAGCGCCGGAGACTGGTGTGGACAAGGCTTCAGCTGGAGGGGGTTGAGGACCCCTGCCAGCAAAACCAGGGGCCCAGAGGAAATTTGGGGGGCCCAGACCCCCACGGCCCCACATAGCTATGCCACTGTGGGAGAGATGGGCAGAGGCTGAGATTGGTTGGGGTGGGTAGGAGGAGAGTGTGTAGTGGAAAAGGGAGTGTGTGGGGGAGGGGTTGGAGATTTGAGGCATGTAAAGAGCATGTAGGGGGAAATGGGCTGGGGAAGAGAAAGAATCAAGTCAAATTCACTGCCCTAGCAGTAGTAAGACAGTCTCACAGGTGCTGTGGTGACCACGGCAAAGGCATCCTTAGCGAGTCTCTTCCAATGCAGTGAAATCTGTATAATTAAGATGAAGGCTTTCTCCTCAGCGTTGTCTCCCTCATGCTGTCTTTCCCCACATGCACTCTCTCCATCTTCCCTCAGCCCATTTCTATCATACTCCAGCAATTGGAAGCACAGTCACTGCTGGACAGATTTCTACGGTCTGTGCCCTGATCAAGGCTGGACAGATTTGGATGGGCTGAAGTGGGGCTTTGATGACAACTTCAGTAGTTGGAGAACCAGACCAGTGCCAGGCAGACTTCTACGGTCTGTGCCCTGAAAATGGCAAGGACAAATCAAGATCAAGAATACATATGTAGTATCACATCATACCTTATGCTATGAATTTTATCTTGTTGGGCAGACTGAATAGACTGTACAGGTCTTTATCTGCCATCATCTACTGTGTTACCATGTTACTCTTTCTCTTCCAATTCACATTGGAAGAGACTGCACTGGAAGAGAAAGAGGGAAACGGACTGAGTAGCAGATAGAGAGAGAGAGGGCATGTGGGGATGACAGAAAGAGGAAGACAGACAATGCAGAGGCGAAAGACTTCATTTTAATTACACAGGTTTGTCTAAGTGCGCCTGAACAACTAGGCTAGCTGTCTCTTTGAAGAAGGACCCAGGGCACCTGTCACTTTGTTCAGCTATGTTTTTGGCTCTCACATTAAAGCTGCTAAGCCAAAACTGTCCCTGTTTGAAAAATAATAAAGAAAAATGAAGGCAGATAAAGACTATCCAGCTTATAATCGAAAGAGAAAAACGCCTATATTGCGACCCAAATCGGGAGATGGGCGTCTTTCTCCCGTGGGTGCCCAAATCGGTATAATTAAAAGCCGATTTTGGGCGTTTCCAACTGCAATCCGTCGCGGAAACGGGTAAAGTTGATGGGGGCGTGTCGGAGGCGTGGTGAAGGCGGAACTGGGGCGTGGTTATCGGCCGAGGAGAGATGGGCGTCTTTAGCTGATAATCGAAAAAAAAGGCGTTTTTACCGCGATTTTGGGTCACTTTTTTTGGACCCTTTTTTTCATGAACAGGTCCCAAAAAAGTGCCCCAACTGACCAGATGACCACCGGAGGGAATCGGGGATGAACTCCCCGGACTCCCCCAATGGTCACTAACCCCCTCCCACCAAAAAAATCCCACTTTACAAACTTTTTTTCCAGCCTATATGCCAGCCTCAAATGCCGTACCCACCTCCATGACAGCAGAATGTGTTCTATCCTGTGACAGTATTTCCCTGGTTCTGATGTGGGTCTCGGGTGAGTGTGACACCTTTTCTGTTAAGGGCACTGCAGAGTCACATCAGCAATGCATTGTGGTGGGTGTAGGGTATTGGGCTCCGTGATTCCACTAGCTTGTGGCAAATGCTCACGATGTTGGTAGTTGGTAGGCTCTACTCCCATGGTGCTTTCCCCTCTGCTTACTGGGTCAGAGTGTGCCCTGTTTTGTTTCCGGTAGTCCATGAGGTAGTGGCCATTTTTGTAAGCCAGTTTTAGATCCCTTTCACATGTTAGCCACGCTACAGAACTTAGTTCTTACCTTGAATGTGGCTGAAAGAGGGCATTGTACAGCATTCTGCCAGCTCTGACCTACTGCTCATCTCAGTACCAGGGAGACTCGTTGCCAGTGGGGCACAACCTCTGATCTGCAGTTAACTGTGAGTAAGCGTGCTTATTCCAATAAAGGACGTTTTCGGAGAGATTAGTCTTCAGGTGTCAACTGGTGTGCCAATGTTATATAGCAGCAACAAGTCCTAGAGACCTGCGTGTATGCAGGTCCCTGGAGCACTTTTAGTGGGTACCGCAGTGCACTTCAGCCAGGCGGACCCAGGCCCATCCCCCCCTACCTGTAACACTTGTTCTGGTAAATGGGAGGCCTCCAAAACCCACTGTACCCACATGTAGGTGCCCCCTTCACCCCTAAGAGCTATAGTAGTGTTGTACATTTGTGGGTAGTGGGTTTTGGGGGAGGGGTTGGGGGCTCAGCACCCGTGGTAAGGGAGCTATGCATGTGGGAGCGTTGTCTGAAGTCCACCGCACTAACCTCTAGGGTGCCCAGTTGGTGTCCTGGCATGTCAGGGGGGCGAGTGTACTACGAATCGCGGCCCCTCCCACAACCAAATGGCTCGTTTGGTTTTTTTAGTGATAATGGAAACTAAAAATGCCCAGCTCAAAAACGTCCATTTTTTTTTTTGAAAATACGGTCTGTCCCGCCTCTTCACGTACCCGTTTTCGGACATAGATGCCCCTGGAGATAGGCGTTCGCGTTCAGTTATGCCCCTCTATATGGCCTATCCAATCTGCCCCTCTATGCCATCTACTGTCCCTTGCTTTCCCTTAGAGATCCCATGTAGTTATCCCAAGCTTTTTTGAATTCACGTCAGTCTTCATCACCACCTTGACAAGGAGGTCATTACACAAATTCATCACCCTTTCCATTAATCCTTAGATTACTCCTGAGTCTGTCCCCTTTCACCTTCATGCTATGCCCCTTATTCCAGAGCTTCCTATCAATTGAAAAAGACTTGCCTCCTTTGTATTTATGCCATGCAGGTATTTAATTGTCTCTGTTATAGCTAATAATGAAGATCACTGCCGTAGGTCACACCTGGAGTTTGGCATGTTCTCTCCTTATGATGCATTCTGGTCCCTGTAGTGATGATTTTACATAGGATGGATGAGAAACTGCACATCCCACAATGCCTCAGGCATGACATCAATAAAACCAGAGCTGCCAATTACGCATTCCAGGAGGGAAACTTTTTGGCTGGTCCCTGGATTTCTGCCAATCTCATCCTGGTGCATTATCCACCTTATAATTTAAAGAGAAAAACGCCTAGATTTCGACCCAAATCGGGAGATAGACGTTTATCTCACAAAAACGAATAAATCGGTATAATGGAAAGCCGATTTTGGACGTTTTCAACTGCACTCCATCGCGGAAGCGTACAAAGTTGACGGGGGTGTGTCGGAGGCGTGGCGAAGGTGGAACTGGGGCGTGGTTATCGGCCTAGGAGAGATGGGCGCCTTTCGCCGATAATGGAAAAAAAGTATGCGTTTGTAGCTAGAATTTAGGGTACTTTTCCTGGACCCTGTTTTTTCACGAATAAGGCCCCAAAAAGTGCCCTAAATGACCAGATTGCCCCCAGAGGGAATCGGGGATGACCTCCCCTGACTCCCCCAGTGGTCACTAACCCCCTCCCACCACAAAAAATGATGTTTCACAACTTTTTATTTTTACCCTCAAATGTCATACCCACCTCCCTGGCAGCAGTATGCAGGTCCCTGGAGCAGTTGTTAGGGGGTGCAGTGGACTTCAGGCAGGTGGACCCAGGCCCATCCCCCCCCTACCTGTTACAATTGTGCTGCTTAATGCTTAGTCGTCCAAACCCACTGTACCCACATGTAGGTGCCCCCCTTCGCCCCTTAGGGCTATAGTAATGGTGTAGACTTGTGGGCAGTGGGTTTTGAGGGGGATTTGGGGGGCTCAACACACAAGGGAAGGGTGCTATGCACCTGGGAGCTCTTTTACCTTTTTTTTTTGTTTTTGTAAAAGTGCCTCCTAGGGTGCCCGGTTGGTGTCCTGGCATGTGAGGGGGACCAGTGCACTACGAATCCTGGCCCCTCCCACGAACAAATGCCTTGGATTTATTCGTTTTTGAGCTGGGCGCTTTCATTTTCCATTATCACTGAAAAACAAAAACGCCCAGCTCACAAATTGTCGAATAAAACATGGACATCTATTTTTTTCGAAAATACGGTTCGGTCCGCCCCTTCACGGACCCGCTCTCGGAGATAAATGCCCATGGAGATAGACGTTTTCGTTCAATTATGCCCCTCTATGGGACCTATTGCATTGATTTGCAAGGGATAGAATCATGGGATGCTTTGGGATGTACGTTTAAAACCAGGACTGGCCAAAAAGTCACCCTCCTGGAATGGGTAACTTGGCAGCTCTGCAAAACAAACAACAATCACCTTAACTCTCCTGCCAAAAACTGAAGGCTATTAGTTTTGTACCTTCCTCTGCCTAGCATAGCATTGCCCTTTACCTGAGATGCATTCTATAGAATACATTGAGTCTACAAAGAGCAAATGCCTTTGCACTGGGGAAAGAAAATAAATTCCAGCTAACCGGTCAAGCTGTCTTCTAAAGCAAGAGTGGGAACAAAGTATTCAATCAGGTACATCCGTGTTAATCTTCAACAGAAACCGTCTCTTCCTACAGACAGACAGACATAATTTCTACATGTTAGTACAGGTTAAAGACATCCCACTGCTCTTTCTTACATGTCTGAAGAGAGAAGGGTCTGCGGCAGGGCTTCTGAACCTAGCCTCACAGCCAGATGGGTTTTCAGAATATGCAGCAGAGCAATTAGACTGGGTCTGTAATGTAAGCAAACACATCTCATATACATTTCTTGTGGCTATCTAGAAAAACCCATCTTCTGGGGGGCCTCCAGTACAGGTTTAGGGAGTTCTGGTCTACACAGGTTTCTATCTTTCCTTCTCATTCCCTCCTTTCCTCTAATGTCTATCTTCTTTCTGTACCAACAAATATGTATCCCCTCATTCCCTTTGCTTTTCTAATTCTCTCCTCTTTCTATTTCTTTTACACTTCAAACTCCCTCTGCCTCCCTGTATCTCAAGCAGGGCCACCGAGAGAGTGAGCCAAGCCCCGAGCAGGGCTGCCGCCCCCCCCCCCCCCCAGGATCACCACCGCCGCCACCCCCCACACAGAATCATCATCGCCCCTGCCCACCCGAAGTACCTTGGCTGGCCCCACCAGCTGCAGGCGGTGCGGCTCCTTCTCTGCTCAGCATTGCTTGCCCCTGCGGCTGCTTTCCTCAGGTCGCACATGCTCAGTCTCAAAACTGAGCATGCGCGGCCTGAGGTCCCAGCAGCTGCTAGTCAGGCAATGCAAAGGGGGCCCCGGTGCCGGGGTCTCTCTCTCTCTCCTGCTCCTGTCGGGATGTGATCACCCAGGTCACGTCAGGAGCAGGAGAGAGAGAGACTCCGGCGCTGGGCCCCCCTTGGAGGCCCGGGGAATTTTGCCCCCCCTCGGCAGCCCTGATCTCAAGACTTCTCTGTATCATCCTCCCTCCTCCCTCTGTCCAAAGACTTCTCTATATCCCCCTTCCAATTCTCTCTGCTCTTTTAACTCGTTTCTTCCTCTTTCCAAGACGTCTGTATCCCCTTCCCTAATACCTCTTGTCTTCTAACTCTCTCCTCTCCCTCAAAACTTCTCTGTATCCCCCTCCCTAATCCCTCTCCCCTTCCTCCTGCTTTCCCAAGACTTGTTTGTATCCCCCTCCTGATTCTCTCTGCCCTTCTAACTCCCTCCTTCCTCTGTCCCAATTTCCTCTGCTCCTCTAACTCTCTCTTTGTTCCAAGACTTCTCTGTATTCTTCCTCCATCCTGATACTTGTCTTCATGCAGTTCCACCTAAGTTTATTTAGATTTAGCTCATGACGTTTCTTTGGCTATGAATCGTTTCCTGTTGAAACTTTGCCATTTTGGATTTTGTTTGCACGCTTTCTCTTATTATTTTTTTTTGTTGTAATTATGTTTAAATTGTAATCTTTTGTAATCCACCATGAACCATTATTCTTAAGAAAAAGCTGGGTAAAAGTGTCAATTAAATGGTAGCTTAAGGCGAGTTGCATTCAGTATAGTAGGTGTTTCTCTGTCCTTGGAAAACATACACTTTAATTGCCTCATTTACTAAGCCGTGTTAATGCTTTAATGTGATATATTAGTAAATAGGCCCAATTACAACAATGGAGCATGAAATAATGAACATTAGAATGTTAATATCCTCAGGAGCTTAGTCGAGATCGGGGGGGGGGGGGCAGAGCTGGTGAAGGAGGGCAGACTCAAGAAAAATGTCAGGAAGTATTTTTTCACGGAGAGAGTAGTGGATGCTTGGAATGCCCTCCCGCGGGAGGTGGTGGAAATGAAAACGGTAACGGAATTCAAACATGCGTGGGATAAGCATAAAGGAATCCTGTGCCGAAGGAATGGATCCTCAGGAGCTTAGTCAAGATCGGGAGGCGGGGCTGGTGGTTGGGAGGCGGGGATAGTGCTGGGCAGACTTGTATGGTCTGTGCCAGAGCCGGTGGTTGGGAGGCAGGGCTGGTGGTTGGGAGGCGAGGATAGTGCTGGGCAGACTTATACAATCTGTGCCAGAGCCGGTGGTTGGGAGGTGGGGCTGGTGGTTGGGAGGCGGGGATAGTGCTGGGCAGACTTATACGGTCTGAAAAGCACAGGTACAAATCAAAGTAGGGTATACACAAAAAGTAGCAAATATGAGTTATCTTGTTGGGCAGACTGGATGGACCATGCAGTTCTTTTTCTGCCGTCATCTACTATGTTACTATGTTAATACACATCAGTAAATCTAGCCCTAACTTTGTACCTGTGGCAGTGGAGGGAGCAGAAGTGTAGCCAGACCTCAACATTTGGGGGGTCTGGAGTCCAAAGTGTGTGTTGGGGGGGGCATAGTTTGGCCCGCCTCCCTGCCATAACCGCTGCCCCAAAGTGTCACGCATGCTCAGTTTCGCTAAACAGAGCATGAACGTGATGTGAGAGGAAGCAGGGCAAGCAAGGCACAGAGAACAGCGCTGGAGAAAGGCTTCAGCTGGCGGGGGTTGGGGACCCCCACCAACCAAACCAGGGGCCCCAGATTTAATTTGGGGGGGGCCCAGGCCCCCAAGGCTCCCCTTAGCTACGCCATTGGGAGAGACTTGCCCAAGGTCATAGTGAGCCTCTGCTTCCCTGGCTCTCGACCTGCTGCTCTAAGCACCTGGCTACTCCTCCACTCCCTGGTACCCTCTGTACATCTAATGTCCATCCTCCCTGTGTCCCAGGACTTAATTTCAATGTCTCTCTTACCAAGTTTTCAAATGTATTATTTGATATACCGTTTTTTAGAATCCTCTCGAAGTGGATTACAATAAAAATATGAACAACAAAAAATAGTATAACATACGTCATTAAAAACAAGAGACAATAAAGGGAAAAACGAGGAGGGAGAAAAATAAAGAGAAAAATATAAAAGGGATAGGGAGGGGTAGGAAGGGCAGAACTGATGCTAACATCCTCTAGCTCCAGTCCAATCGAGATGTGAAAAAGTCAATTAGGGGCCATAGGCCTTGGGGAAAAGAAGAGTCTTGAGTTCAGCCTTGAACCCAACTAGGGAATTGTCTAGCAGCAGTCCTAGGGGTAATCCATTCCACAAAATAGGACCTATTGCACTAAAGAGGTACTGTCAAAAAGTTGGAAGGTGGACAGCTTGGATTGCAAAACTTGCAAAAGATTTTCTCTGCTCTTTTAACCTCTGTTGCCAGTCCCATCACATAATCCTGTTCAAGATAGCTGTTCTCCATTGCTTCTCCCTGTTCCAGTGTATGTCTGCCCAGCCCAACTATCACTCTTTGTCTAGATGCCACTATGAGACATAGGAGGCAGCTCTGCATGCTATGGTTGCTTGAGCACCTTCAATATTGAACAAAGTCTTGGACTGTGTCCAGACAGAGGTGATTTCTGTTGGATTTAGCAACTCCAATAATTTAGATAAATTGGCTCCTATGCTACAAGACCCTTCTTCCCCTGTATGTGATTAACCCCAATCTGCCTCTTAGGTATATTATACAATTTCAGAGTGCGTTTATAAGCAATAGTACTCCATGAAGGCTTTGGTTTCACATTTTTCTGGACAACACAAGTGCACATCAAACATAAACAGACTCCAAACATGAAAACCTGCTGGGTGGAAGGGAAGGGGCAGGAACCAGCTGCTCTTGCAGTGACTCAGTGTTTCACAGAGCTACAAATTCTTGGCCCTGCCAAGTCACCTGCTCCACATCCTGTCCGTCTCAGAGCTGATATCTCCAGAGAGAGAACAGTTTGCTAAGAGTACCTCCGCTGCTTCTCCTGTCCAGTGTGGCTTCGTCCACATGAGATGCAGAACTGACTAGAACTTCATTTCAAACAACTTGGTTTTCTTGAATACTATATAAAAAAAATATAACAAAACACAGTTACCTTCAGAGTGTATTTGAGAGGAAATTGCATTCTATGGACGGGAACTGAGTGTTTGAAAAGTTTCATCTTGAACACTTACAGGTGTTGAGGTGGGTAGAAGAATCACCCCTTACCACCCTATGGCAACGCACTATATGCCGGCTGCAAAGAACAAATAATCAGGAAACTTCAGATAGCCCAGAACACTGCAGCTAGACTCATATTTGGCAAACCTAAATTTGAAAGTGCCAAACCCTTACGAGAAAAATTAAACTGGCTTCCACTTAAGGAACGCATCACGTTCAAAATATGTTCACTAGTTCACAAAATTATCCATGGAGACGCACCAGCTTACATGTCTGACCTAATAGACTTACCACCTAGGAATGCCAGAAGATCATCCTGCACATTCCTTGATCTGCACTTCCCCAGTTGTAAAGGAATGAAATACAAACTAATGCACGCATCAAACTTCACCTACTTGAGCACACAGTTATGGAACGCACTGCCGCGCAACTTGAAATCGACCTACGAAAGAACGAACTTCCGCATACTACTGAAGACCCATCTCTTTGAAAGAGCATACCAAAAAGACCAACCCAAGTGAACCTACACTACACAACTCGCCTATTTAATCTCAGAACTGTTTCTTAAAATCTGCTTGTATACTACTACTTTGTTTTTATCATCATACTAACAAGATCATGCAATACTAAATGTTTATGATACTAACACTTTTCCACTACTCATGATGTATTGTAAGCCACTTTGAGCCTGCAAAGAGGTGGGATAAGGTGCGATACAAATGCAACAAATAAATAAATAAAAATAAAAATGGTGCCTTAAGCAGTGTTGCCAAATGGCAAAATATTTCCAGCCCCAAACCAGCCCAACATTAATATAAATATTAATGAGGTCAATATGAATATTAATGAAGTCAATATACATATCAATATTATATTAAATATTAAATTATAAATAAATCATAGTATATAAATAAATATTAATAAAGTAACCACAATCATAAACATACCCCCCCCCCATGAAGAAAAGAACTTACTGAAGTCACCGCACATGGTAGACTGAAGAGGTAGAGAGTGACTCTGTGTGAGACTCTGAAAGGCTTCCCGCTGCCACGCAGGCATGTTCAGGCATTTAAAAGAAGCCGGCAGCCCACCTTCGTGGGGCTTCTATTGGTCCGTGAGAAAAAACAGCCAACCCGCAGCAGCAGCAGCAAAAAGCCGCCCAATATTCCGCGACCCATGGCTTTTCGAAGAAAACCCCGGTTGTCACGTGAAACCCGCCCAATTGTGCGGTCGAACCACAGAATTGGCCGCTTTGGCCTTAAGCTGGGTAATAGCAAAGGATCCAGAAACAGAAAGTAAATGTCCTTAACATGGGGAAAGTGGGGAGTAAGGACAAAAAGATTTAGAATTAAACATTGCTTGGTGTGTACTCAACATGTTACACTTTGCTCACCCTGTGGATAGGTCAGGGATTTAATCTAAGAACTTCTTGAAGGTTCTGTAGGCTGTTCTTAGTAAGGTATGTATTTAAAGTTACAAAACAGAGACTAGCACTTCACATGAAAGTCAGGATCACCTCTTATTTTCTTTCTAATTTACATTTCATACTTGAAAGATGAATGTGTAGAAAGGTTATATTTTCTTTAGAAGCCCAGCTTTTTCTTTTTGAACTTCTGTTCCTCATTTTAACTCCCGGTAACTGCTGTCTGCCCAAGATGCCCAGGCTATGATTGAAGAGAGGCGCAGTGCCCCATCGGTGCACGGAGCCGCAGATAACATGGCGCCGTGCACCGAGGGGCATGCGCGTTCGCGCCAGCGAGGGTGCCATGGAAGCAGGGTGGGCTCGTTCCCGCCGCCAAAGGGCACCCCGCTGGTAGGGGAGGAGAATAAACGGGGTTTAAAAACCCTAGGGCGGAGCCTGGACGACCTTTTCTCGCGTCCGGGCTCCACAAAGATATCAAAGCCAGCTAGTGGGTATCACTGTTGTGTGATGTCTGGTGGTCTCTAGATCTGGGGAGTTTGTATAAAACCTAATGTGCAGCTGCTTGGGCTGGATTCATCCTAGGTCTCTCTTGTACAACACAGTGTCTGACCCAATTTTCTGCTTGGCAGCTCTAAGGCAAAGATTCACATTGGGCTCCCCCTGCAATACCCCAGAAATGCCCCTTTACACCTATGATTCTGACTGCAGAAGGGAAGCAGTAGGTAAACACTGCTATCTAACTCACCTATTTACAAAGCCGTGCGGCAGTGCCGAAGCAACCCTTTCAAAGTGAATGGGATGTGTCGGCATTACCACACTGGCAGCCGCCAGTGCAGCTTTGTAAACAGGAGGGTAACTCCTCTTGTCCACTGGAGGCCAATGCACTGGAGTAGGAGGAATAGACAGACCTCTGAAGACAGTGGTGGTACCTGGAGTACCTTAATGGTTAGAGCAATTGGCTAAGAACCAGGGGAACACATTCAAATCCCACTGCAGCAACTGTGATCTCAGGTGAGTCACATACCCCCCCCCCCCCCCCACCATTGCCTCAAATATAAATTTAGATTGTGAGCCAGGGGCGTAGCCAGACTTTGGCGGGAGGGGGGTCCAGAGCCTGAGGTGAGGGGGCACATTTTAGCCCTCCCGGCGCCGCCGACCCCCCCACCATTGCCAACCCCCACCCACCACCACCACCAACTTTGACCCCTCCCCCTGCCGACGACCCTCTCGACCCCCCTCCCGCCACCATCCTTCCCCCACTGTCACCTACCTTTGCTGGCGGGGGACCCCAACCCCCTCCAGCCGAGGTCCTCTTCTTTCTTCGTTCTGTTTCTGAGTCTGACGTGTCTCTCTCTCTCTCTCTCTCTCTCTCTCTCTCTCTCTCTTTCTCCTGACGGGACTCGGGTGATCGCGTCCCGACAGGAGCAGGAGAGAGAAAACTCTGGTGCTGGGCCCCCTTTGGAGGCTGGGGAGGAGCAGACACAGCAGGACTTCAGGCCAGGGCCTCTGGTTTGGCTGGCGGGGGTCCCCCCCCAAGCCTCGCCAGCAGAAGAGGTCTTCCTCCAGCACTGCTCTTCACTCTGCTGCATTGCCTGCCAAGCGTCTGCTTTTCCCTTTGAAACCGAGCATGTGCGGCATGAGAGAAAAAGCAGCCACAGGGGCAGGACATGTGGCAGAGTGAAGAGCAGCGCTGGAGGAAGACCTCTTCTGCTGTCAGGGCTTGGGATCCCCGCCAGCCAAGGTATGTGCAGTTGCGGCAGCAGGGGGGGCAGTGATTATGTGAGGGCGGCAGCAGCGGTGATCCTTGGTTGGTGGGGGTCGACGGCCCTGCCCCCAGGCTGGGCTCAGTCTCTTGGCGGCCCTGGTTGGCGGTGATATTTAGTGTCACTATCCAGGTAACTGCTACTGAATGTTGATGGCAGGCCAGCTCAGCAGGGTTTAACTAGGCAGGAGCTTCTCTTGACCAGTTAAACCCTAAACAAAATGAAAACTAAGGGGGTCTTTTGCAAAGCAGCAGTAAGTCCACCGCTCGCTAATCCGGAACTTCTGCTGGCCCAACGTGGCTAGAGCATGCACCATTTCCAGCGTGCCTGAAATTTTTTTTCTGTAGCGCAGAGCTAGCCTGGCAGTAATCGGGCATTGCCGTGTGCTACCCAGTTACTGCCGGGTTACCGTGGGAGCCCTTACCACCACCTCAATGGGTAGCGGAACGTGCTTCCCGCCGCATGGTCGTGTGTTAAGGGTTATCATACCACATGGCCACGTGGAGGGGGGGGTATTTTACTTGCTCAAGTAAAAAGGGCTCTGGTGTGTGGGAAAAACAGCTCCCACCACTACCGCAGGGCCCTTTTTCCCACAGCTTAGTAAAAGGATCCTTCAGTAAATCAGGGGGGTGCTGCTTTACTGCTCATCATCAGATCTGCCACTGCTTCCCACCCAGGAACTTGTAGTTTTGCCGTTATATTTTTTGTTTAATGAAATCAAGTCTCTGCACAGTGTGGGAAAACTCCTCAAGTGGATCACGATGTTCAGATTAATCTGGGTCATTTAGAGGGCTCCTTGGGATGTTTTCTATTCTTGCTCTTTGAGTGCTCATTTGCTTTCTTCAGTGATGACCAAGACTTCCCCATCTTTTTAATGTTTTCCAGTGGTTCCTCTATTTCTTCATGGTGAAATGCACCATCAGCCTGTCCACTGGAGTTCTCCTGGTTCTTATCGTGGCCTTCCACACCAAGGAAATCCAGGTGAGTCCCCCATGCATCCAGATTCCTTAAAGGAAGGATCCTGTCCTCTCAAACTTTTTCACCTATGCTTCAGAATCTGAAATTTAAAAAGAAAAGAATCAACCAGCTTCACCTTAGAAAACAACATTCACCTATTCTTTGCCTTTGGAAACAAATCTTTACTAAATAAAACCCAAAGTGCCAGATTTAAGGATCATGCAAATCCTCCTTCTCCCCCATCCAAGGTCAGGTCACTGGTTCAGGTCTGACACGGTGTGCTTTCTACCCTTCCCAGCAGCTTTGAGAGGAGCAAAATATCCACTGGAAAATAAAAACAATAAACCAAAGTCTAAGAACTGGGCAAAAAGTCCCACAGCACTATTGTGCTAACATTTGTTTTCTCCCCTCTTCCCTCCCCCCCTCCAAGAATTTTTCCCCCCTTTCTTGAAGCTGTGGGAACTGGAACCTAGGGGAGAAGAGAAACTACGTCAAAAGTGTACCAGCCTGTTGGGCTGTGGGCTTTTTTTTTTTTTGCCCAATCCTTAAACCTGGCCCGAGAAGAGAGAGTTTAAGAAACCAAAGGAAAAATTACTCATCAATCATTCTCCCTCTGCTTCATGTGCCAAATACCGTTTTAACGTTTCATATCCGTCTAGCTTACTGAGCAAATAAAGCCCATGGGTGTGTGTGCAAGAGGTTTGGCTAGAGAAAGCCCGCAATGGCAGTCCCTCCTGCACATGCAGCTTGATATTACAGAGAGCAAATATTGTAGCTGTCTCAACAAATCCACCACAATGCAGATACCACAACACCAAAAGGCAAAATCTGCCCAGTGCACTATATTCGAACCACATTTGGAACCAGGGACCCCTGCAGTCCCCAGCATAGGAAGACTCGGAGCAGCATAGTAATTTACAGCTGGAAAAGGCAATCTGGCTCCCCTAGTTTTCCTGTTCACATTGCTATTATTTTGTCCACACTGGATGGAAGGAAAAGCTCTCACTCCATGCTAGGACAGGGAGATCTCTAACCACATGGTCTCCCTCTTTTTTCCTCTCTCTTGTCTCCCTGCTTTATCTGACACTTTTTCTCTTTGTTAATGTTCATTCTCTCTCTGTATTACTCTCCCCTGTGTGTATGTATCTTTCTTCTCTTTCTCACATTTCATTCTGATTTTTTTCTTCTTTCTCCCCCTTCCCCGCTTCTCTTGTTTTTCCATTTTTCTTGTGCTTTTTCATTGTCTCTTTATTTTCTCTCCCCTTCCCTTCAGTCTCTCTCCTTGTTTCTGCACCCCTTGTTCTCTGTGAAAAAAACAGTAGCATAAATTAGCTGCCCAGTTGCCACTGAATTGGAGTTGTTAGATTGAGGCAAATGCCTCCGGGCCCCACCTTTGGCTGGCGACTGTGCCAGGCAGATAGTATGACTATCAGAGATTCCTTTCAGCTCTCCTTATCTCTTTCCAGAGAAGCAGCACATACTCTCAACTTCCTGTTACACTAATTTATTGAAGATTAGCAGAGTCTTTTAAAAGTCTTGTTTTGTAAGATGGAGAAGTGTCTCCTACACCTACACTGTGACTCTTTGAAGGAGCCATGGCATTAAATCAGGAACTCGGGTTCAGCCGCTTTATGTTGCTTCAAAGTTATCAGCCATTGCTCCATACAGAAGCTTCTTAGTGACAGTGCATTAGCAAGTCCCTAACAACTCATTTTCAGCCTTGAATTATATCCCATCAATCAGAAAATGAGTTGTATTTATTTATTTATTTATTTATTTGTTGCATTTGTACCCCACATTTTCCCACCTATCCTATGGAGCTTAATATTTTTGAAGTTTTCAAGGGACTTTAGGCACTTGCAACTCCTTATTCAGTGCGATCCTAGGTCAGGGATGTCCAAAGCTCAGGGCTGCAAATGGGTCAGGTTTTCAAATATTCCTAGTGAATATGCATGATGTGAGATTATCTGTACACTACAAAGGTTAGATGCATGCAAATCTGTCTCATCTATATTCATTAGGCATGGACTGAAACTCTGCTGTTTAGGCCCTCAAGAACTGAACTTGGACAACCCTCTCCTAGGCATTAACCACAAACCCATCAATAATACCTGGGAGTCAACGGCACCCAACTGGACATGTTGCCTTAACAAGCTGAGACAGTCCTGGTTTGACTCCATTATACCAACAGGAGTAAAATCCAAGACTGACTCACCCTGTCCAGCCAACATGGAGTCAACTGGAGCACTGTTTTGAGGTTTGGTATGTCTGATTTCTCACCCTCACCTTTCTGTTTTGATCTGATGGTAGCTTTTCATGGTGGACAACTCGCTGGATGACTGGCGGATTGCTGTAAGCGCCAGAAAGTTGGCTTGGATTCTGTTAGAGCTGGTGGCGTGTGCAGTTCATCCATTCCCTGCAGAGAAGACTTGCTCTACTGAACCCGTTGGGGACATGATGTCAGAACATTCTGCTTTCCTCTCTGACATAGATGTGGTCCTCTCAATCTTGATGTTCTTACGGATCTACCTGCTGCCTCGGACTGTCCTACTCTACAGCCGTGTGCTGGTGGATGCTTCCTACAGAAGCATTGGCTCCCTCAACAAGATTAAGTTCCAGTATCATTTTGTGATGAAGATCTTGATGAATACCTGTCCGGGACGAGTCCTGCTAATACTAACTGTCGGCCTGTGGGTCATTGCTTCCTGGATCCTCTCTGTCTGTGAACGGTAAGAGGGAAGGATGGGAAGAGTGGAGAACAGAGACATAATCAGCTCCTGGGATGTTATGGGAAAAGGATAGTCTAGAGCAGGGGTTCTCAACCTTTTTTCGTTCCTGTACCTCTTCAACCAATTAATGAAACCCTCATACCCCCTTCCTAAACCATGTGTCCACTAGTGTCTACTGACAGTTACATATATCGCTAAGGCACTCATTTTTGAAGCATATGGATGACTCAAAAGGCCAAAATGGACACCCGTGTGCTTGAAACATCCAAATCCCGATTTTGCAAGGGCAGAATAGGGACGTCCAACACTACAGTACATCCAAATAGCAAGGGTGCATGTTCTGGGCAGGACTAGGGAAGGCCTGAAATATGAACATCCAACAGTGATTTCCACAGGGGAATAAATGTCCATGTCTAAGAAAGACATCCTTATTTAGATCTGTTTCAGGAACATCCAGGTTACAGAAAGGTGCTCTGATTGAGCTGCTCTCCACTGAAGAGATTAAGGCATGACACCTCTATAATGATGATGGATACCTGCAGTCTGCTTTATCCCTACAAATAGGTTCAGAACAGATTAACAAACAGTGCTAATTAATCATTTACAAAAATCCAATGTATTAAACAATAAAAATCACAATAAGAATTTCTGAAACAGATATGCTTTTATCAGCATTTGAAATTTAAAATAATCATAACAACTATGAACATCTACTGGCAATATGTTCCAGAATGTCACTAAGTAGAGGAATTGGCTAGTGGTTACTGCAGTGGACTTTGATCCTGGGGACCTGGGTTCAATTCCCACCACAGCTCCTAGTGACCCTGGGCAAGTCACCTAACCTTCCATTGCCCCAAGTATAAAATATGTACCTGTGTAGAATATGAAAAACAATTTGATTGTAACCACAGAAAGAAAGGCAGTATATCAAGTTCCAGAGTACTAATAAAAACAAATCAGTTGGCGGTAAATGCCGAGATGCCCATTATCTTCCTATGGGTGTTTACTACCAGCTGATTTCTACTGTGAGCTAAAAACGTTACCACAGCTTAGTAAAAGTATTTATAATTAAATGCTACCGCAGCTTAGTAAAAGTACTTATAATTAAACTCTGGAATTCATTGCCAGAGAATGCAGTAAAAGCAGTTAGCTTAGCGGGGTTTTAAAAAGGTTTGGTAGGCTTCCTAAAGGAAAAGTCCATAGACCATTATTAAAATGGACTTGGGGAAAATCCACTGCTTATTTCTAGGATAAGCAGTGTAAAATGTATTGTATTATTTTGGGATCTTGTGCCAGATACTTGTAACCTGGTTTGGCCACTGTTGGAAATAGGATGCTGGGCTTGATGGACCTTCGGTCTGTCCCATTATGGCAATACTTATATACTCATATACCCCTCAAATGTACCTAAATATATGTCACCTGCAAGCCTGAAGGCTACTGACGTGGTGTACATTCAGGTACAGTAGGTATTTTTCTGTTCCTGGACGGCTCACAATTACAAAATCAAAGAGTTAAAGTGGGATTTGATTTACAGTCCACTGCACTAACCACTGGGCTGACCCTCTGCTCTGTAGGGATGTCTGTGTGGCCATTTTCTAAGAATGCTGTTATGCAGATGTCCTTCCCTGTTCAAAATTTGGACGTTTCAGTTTGTAAAATGGATGTCCATGCTGGACATTTCCAGCGCATGGATGTCCATTTCACGTATTTTCAAACAGGCTGAATCCTGTGTCACTAAAATTACAGTAGTGCACACTTATACTACCAATAACTGTCTTAATAACTTCCTTCACTCAGTCTAGAAAGTTTCAATAACTTGCCTCAAATTTCAAGACCTTTCTCCGGGCTCTGTTTGTCCTTTTCTCACACCTCTTGGGGATAGGGGCACCACTGCTTAAGAACCCCAGCTCTAGAATATTGAAGTTTTTTGTAGTGGACCAAGTTTCTAGAATATTATGAAAGGAAAAGAAAAAAGATATTGGGGTGGATTATATAAATGGTGCTCCAAAATGGGCACTGGAAAAGATAGGCGTTTACCCTTGGATTCTATATAGCACACCTAGAGATCTGTGCCAAAATCCAAGCATATTCTATAACAATGCGTGTAACTTAATTGGCTTAACAAGCTAATCAGCATTGATAACAGCTCTTAACAAGCAATAATGAGCACTAATTGGCAATAATTAGAATTTATGCGCACAACTCGCTAAGTGCATTCTGTAACGCAGTGTGCCTATCTTCTAACGTGAGCAGGCAAAAAGAGGTGTGGTTATGGGTGGGGAAATGGATGTTTCATAGGCATTCTGAAATTTACTCGCATAGGTATAGAATATGGCCCAGTGCGCCTAAATCTACGTTCCGGGATTTACACCACATTTTCGTTGGTGTAAATGCATGTGCATAGTTTTAGGCACTGAGATAACTAAAAATATTCTATATATCATGCCTAAATCTAGGTGCTGCTTATAGAATACACTTAGCATTGATTTCCACGCTGATTTTTTACACGCCATATATAGAATCTCCCCCTTAGTGCTGATTCCCAAAAAAAGTGAACTAAAAAATTATAGATTGACCTCAGTATGTCAAAAAACTCTCTTTAGCAAGAGAAAAAGACCTCAGACATTGCAAAGAATGTCTACCATTGGCGGACTACAGTATTTAACTTTCAACGATTGATGTAATCATAGGTCAAAAAACTCCTTGCTAATCTGTGAACTGTATATCTTTTCATATATTTTTATCATATTTTTTGTGCAATTAGAATTCAACTGTGCTTAACATTCTTCAGTATATACACTTTATGATCATGAAAATCATTTCAGCAATGATAATATAACACACACTGCGTATTCAGTGACACTTATCCCAAAACTAGGATCCTGACAGGCACCCATTTCACCGGGCCTTCTTCTAGGGATCCATAGTTAAGTCACTAGCAGTGTGCAAAAGCCCAACTTCTCAGAGCTGCATAAAGGCATAAATAATGCACACCTTAAATTCGGGCACCAGACGTTCGCCTACTGAAACCTGGTGTAAATGCTGGCGGCCAAGTTGGTTGCGGAGACTCAGTATTCTGTAACAACACACACAACTTTATGAAACTCATGACACACCCATGCTGCTCCCATGGACACTCCCCCTTTTGAGTTGCCTGAGATGGGATTTGGGTGCCATGCATTATAATATACCATGCAGCCAGATGTGTGAGCAAATCCTAATTGGTGACAATTAACATCAGTAATTTGTTAGCAGCCAATTATTGCTCATTAATGGCTCAATAGCCAATTAAGTTTCATGCGCATCTCAGAATCACATGCAAATTTAGGCGCCCAAATCTGGGTGCCATACATGGAATTAGGGGGGGGGGGAGGAGTGGGCTTCCTGTTGCATTATGGGAAAAGTGAAGGTACAAAATTGATTCAGGTGCATCAAGGAGGAGGGAAATGATATTTAAGGTTGTGGTCAGGGCCGTGCCGATGCGGTAAGCGGGGTAAGCGCCGCAGGGGGGCGCCCACCTCTGGAGGGCGCCGCCGCGGTGCTTACTCTCGCCCCGCGCCGCCGAGGCCTTTAAATCTTTTACCTGGTCGCAGCAGCGTCAGTGAAAGCGCTGCCGACGTCTCCCTTCCCTTGCACTCATTGGTTCCCTCAGTGTCCCGCCTTCTAGAAGAAGGCGGACACTGAGGGAACCAAGAGCGCGAAGGGAGATGTCGGCAGCGCTCCGCTTTCACTGACGCTGCTGCGACCGGAAGTAAAAGATTTAAAGGCCCCAGGGTGCGGAGGAAAGAGCAGAGGCATAGGCGCCCCGTATAAGAGGCTTGGGGAGGCTAAGCCTCCCCAGCCCAACCATGACCTTTAAAACCGGCTCCGGTCCCCACCTGGCAGTGTTGACGGCGTCCCCTGTGCCTTTGAGCAGCTTACCGGCACACGCAGCACTTCTCTTGTTTCTCCTCTTCGTTGCCGTCGCGTCGTCCCACCCCCCCACCCCCCCTTCACGCGATTTGCGAACCGCGCTGCCGCTTAGCACTGCTTAAAAAAAAATTTACACGTCAGCAGGAACAGGCTGCTTCAGCCAATCCCAGGAGCCTTCCTTCAGCCCTTGGGCGGAACACGCTGAAGGAAGGCCCCTGGGATTGGCTGAAGCAGCCTGTTCCTGCTGATGTGTAATTTTTTTTTTTAAGCAGTGCTAAGCGGTTCGCGAATCGCGTGAAGGGAGAGGACAATTTGCTGGAAATGGAGGGGAAGGGAGAGAGAGGAGGATTGCTGGTTATGGATGGAGGATGGAAGGGCAGAGAGGGACAAGGATGGACATGGGGGCCCACGGAGAGGACAATTTGCTGGAAATGGAGGGGAGGGGAGAGAGGAGGATTGCTGGCTATGGATGGAGGAGGGAAGGGCAGAGAGGGACAAGGATGGACATGGGGGCCCACGGAGAGGACAATTTGCTGGAAATGGAGGGGAGGGGAGAGAGGAGGATTGCTGGCTATGGATGGAGGAGGGAAGGGCAGAGGGGGACAAGGATGGACATGGGGGCCCAGGGAGAGGACAATTTGCTGGAAATGGAGGGGAGGGGAGAGAGGAGGATTGCTGGCTATGGATGGAGGAGGGAAGGGCAGAGAGGGACAAGGATGGACATGGGGGCCCACGGAGAGGACAATTTGCTGGAAATGGAGGGGAGGGGAGAGAGGAGGATTGCTGGCTATGGATGGAGGAGGGAAGGGCAGAGGGGGACAAGGATGGACATGGGGGCCCAGGGAGAGGACAATTTGCTGGAAATGGAGGGGAAGGGAGAGAGAGGAGGATTGCTGGTTATGGATGGAGGAGGGAAGGGCAGAGAGGGACAAGGATGGACATGGGGGCCCACGGAGAGGACAATTTGCTGGAAATGGAGGGGAGGGGAGAGAGGAGGATTGCTGGCTATGGATGGAGGAGGGAAGGGCAGAGAGGGACAAGGATGGACATGGGGGCCCACGGAGAGGACAATTTGCTGGAAATGGAGGGGAGGGGAGAGAGGAGGATTGCTGGTTATGGATGGAGGAGGGAAGGGCAGAGGGGGACAAGGATGGACATGGGGGCCCACAGAGAGGACAATTTGCTGGAAATGGAGGGGAGGGGAGAGAGGAGGATTGCTGGCTATGGATGGAGGAGGGAAGGGCAGAGAGGGACAAGGATGGACATGGGGGCCCAAGGAGAGGACAAATTGCTGGAAATGGAGGGGAGGGGGAGGAGGATTGCTGGCTATGGATGGAGGAGGGAAGGGCAGAGAGGGACAAGGATGGACATGGGGGCCCAAGGAGAGGACAAATTGCTGAAAATGGAGGGGAGGGGAGGAGGATTGCTGGCTATGGATGGAGGAGGGAAGGGCAGAGAGGGACAAGGATGGACATGGGGGCCCAGGGAGAGGACAATTTGCTGGAAATGGAGGGGAGGGGAGAGAGGAGGATTGCTGGCTATGGATGGAGGAGGGAAGGGCAGAGAGGGACAAGGATGGACATGGGGGCCCAAGGAGAGGACAAATTGCTGGAAATGGAGGGGAGGGGGAGGAGGATTGCTGGCTATGGATGGAGGAGGGAAGGGCAGAGAGGGACAAGGATGGACATGGGGGCCCAAGGAGAGGACAAATTGCTGAAAATGGAGGGGAGGGGAGGAGGATTGCTGGCTATGGATGGAGGAGTGAAGGGCAGAGAGGGACAAGGATGGACATGGGGGCCCAGGGAGAGGACAATTTGCTGGAAATGGAGGGGAGGGGAGAGAGGAGGATTGCTGGCTATGGATGGAGGAGGGAAGGGCAGAGAGGGACAAGGATGGACATGGGGGCCCACGGAGAGGACAATTTGCTGGAAATGGAGGGGAGGGGAGAGAGGAGGATTGCTGGCTATGGATGGAGGAGGGAAGGGCAGAGGGGGACAAGGATGGACATGGGGGCCCACGGAGAGGACAATTTGCTGGAAATGGAGGGGAGGGGAGAGAGGAGGATTGCTGGCTATGGATGGAGGAGGGAAGGGCAGAGGGGGACAAGGATGGACATGGGGGCCCAGGGAGAGGACAATTTGCTGGAAATGGAGGGGAGGGGAGAGAGGAGGATTGCTGGCTATGGATGGAGGAGGGAAGGGCAGAGAGGGACAAGGATGGACATGGGGGCCCATGGAGAGGACAATTTGCTGGAAATGGAGGGGAGGGGAGAGAGGAGGATTGCTGGCTATGGATGGAGGAGGGAAGGGCAGAGGGGGACAAGGATGGACATGGGGGCCCAGGGAGAGGACAATTTGCTGGAAATGGAGGGGAGGGGAGAGAGGAGGATTGCTGGCTATGGATGGAGGAGGGAAGGGCAGAGAGGGACAAGGATGGACATGGGGGCCCACGGAGAGGACAATTTGCTGGAAATGGAGGGGAGGGGAGAGAGGAGGATTGCTGGCTATGGATGGAGGAGGGAAGGGCAGAGGGGGACAAGGATGGACATGGGGGCCCAGGGAGAGGACAATTTGCTGGAAATGGAGGGGAGGGGAGAGAGGAGGATTGCTGGCTATGGATGGAGGGAAGGGCAGAGGGGGACAAGGATGGACATGGGGGCCCAGGGAGAGGACAATTTGCTGGAAATGGAGGGGAGGGGAGAGAGGAGGATTGCTGGCTATGGATGGAGGAGGGAAGGGCAGAGAGGGACAAGGATGGACATGGGGGCCCAAGGAGAGGACAAATTGCTGAAAATGGAGGGGAGGGGAGGAGGATTGCTGGCTATGGATGGAGGAGGGAAGGGCAGAGAGGGACAAGGATGGACATGGGGGCCCACGGAGAGGACAATTTGCTGGAAATGGAGGGGAGGGGAGAGAGGAGGATTGCTGGCTATGGATGGAGGAGGGAAGGGCAGAGGGGGACAAGGATGGACATGGGGGCCCAGGGAGAGGACAATTTGCTGGAAATGGAGGGGAGGGGAGAGAGGAGGATTGCTGGCTATGGATGGAGGAGGGAAGGGCAGAGAGGGACAAGGATGGACATGGGGGCCCACGGAGAGGACAATTTGCTGGAAATGGAGGGGAGGGGAGAGAGGAGGATTGCTGGCTATGGATGGAGGAGGGAAGGGCAGAGGGGGACAAGGATGGACATGGGGGCCCAGGGAGAGGACAATTTGCTGGAAATGGAGGGGAGGGGAGAGAGGAGGATTGCTGGCTATGGATGGAGGAGGGAAGGGCAGAGGGGGACAAGGATGGACATGGGGGCCCAGGGAGAGGACAATTTGCTGGAAATGGAGGGGAGGGGAGAGAGGAGGATTGCTGGCTATGGATGGAGGAGGGAATGGCAGAGAGGGACAAGGATGGACATGGGGGCCCAAGGAGAGGACAAATTGCTGAAAATGGAGGGGAGGGGAGGAGGATTGCTGGCTATGGATGGAGGAGGGAAGGGCAGAGAGGGACAAGGATGGACATGGGGGCCCAGGGAGAGGACAATTTGCTGGAAATGGAGGGGAGGGGAGAGAGGAGGATTGCTGGCTATGGATGGAGGAGGGAAGGGCAGAGAGGGACAAGGATGGACATGGGGGCCCAAGGAGAGGACAAATTGCTGGAAATGGAGGGGAGGGGGAGGAGGATTGCTGGCTATGGATGGAGGAGGGAAGGGCAGAGAGGGACAAGGATGGACATGGGGGCCCAAGGAGAGGACAAATTGCTGGAAATGGAGGGGAGGGGAGGAGGATTGCTGGCTATGGATGGAGGAGGGAAGGGCAGAGAGGGACAAGGATGGACATGGATGGGAGGACAGGACCCAGGGAGAGAGAAGAAATTGCTGGAAATGGATCTAGAGCAAGAAATGAAGAAGAAAGGAGGAAAGTAAAGAAATAAATGGAAAGGAAGCCCTGGAAATGGAGTTAAGGGGACAGATAGCAGCAGACTCAGATACTGGGCCAGCATGATCGGAAAAAGAAAGTCACCAGACAACAAAGGTAGAAAAAAATCATTTTATTTTCATTTTAGCGTTTGGAATATGTCTACTTTGAGAATTTACATCTGCTATCTTATTTTGCAATGTATAGCAATTTGTTTCTAAGAATATTGCTGACAATTCCTGTCAGTGTAGCAAGTGGTGAGCGATCATTTTCACCGGGGGGGGGGGGGGGCGCCAACTGATAGTCTGCAGGGGGGCGCCAGAGACCCTAGGCACGGCCCTGGTTGTGGTACATCATGACAGGGCCGCAGAGAGGGTCGGACAGGAGGGACAAAATTCCTCAGGCCCAGCCTCCAAGGGGGGCCCTGTGCCGGGGTCTGTCTCTCTCCTGCTCCTCTCGGGACCCGGGTGATTGAGGTAACCCAGTCCCGACACACAGGAGCAAGCGAGAGACAGACCTCGGCACCAGGTCCCCCCTTGAAGGCCGGGGAGGAGCAGATGCACTGGCACAGGAAGGTAGGGGGCGGGGTGGGAGTGGCCTGAGCAAGCAAGGTCCAGAGACGGAAGCTGCTTCCCGAGTAGGGGGGGCAGTGGTTGCGTCCCGAGTGGGGCAGGAGGCTTCAGCTGCCCTGCCCCAGGCCCAGCTCTTGTCTCGGTGGCCCTGCATCATGACAGGGTTTATAGGTATCTGTTGAAATATGAAAGGAGACCAATTAATACATTATGGTAATCTGGGACAGTTAGGAAGTGGAAATCATTGGTGGGAGCAGAGGGCATATCGTAAGAGACCATGAAACCTGTGGAGCATTGTGGGTTGGAGTGAGAGTAAAAGCAGCAGCAGTTAATTTTAGGTTGGCACTTAGGGAAAATAATGCCAACGGTGCATAGTATGGAAGTGAGTTGGAGAACAGCCACCCTAGAGGAGCATTATGGGAAGGGCATGATAGATCACTACGTGGAGGGTTAGGCAGCTGACAGCTAGACTTCAGAGGGTACAATTGTGGGTGACCCCATGAATGCAATCTTTATCATTTACATTGGATGGGCTCCAGGGAATTACTTAACTACTGAGATAGCTCCACATTACAACAGGCTGTCACTAGCTCTGTGTATTTAACATCAAGTTCGGCACTCCAGTCTGTTTTAATTCAGGGTGTGACTGTATAGCATTATACTAGAAAGCCATACTTTAAGTTGCCTGCCTGCACTCACACACATACATTCATCTCTGTGGCAACTTATAAACATCATCAAGAGGATGAATCATGAATCAGAAAGGATCCCCTTACTGTTCAGTTGTTCCACCCAAACACTGCTAAGGCAAGGAGTCACAGCTATACAAGTCAAAGGATGCAAGGGAGCAGCATACAAGATTCTCCTTGGTACTATGTAAGCCACATTGGGCCTGACACAGTTGGGAAAATGGGGGGTATAAATGAGAGTGGAGGAGTGGCCTAGTGGTTAGGGTGGTGGACTTTGGTCCTGAGGAACTGAGTTCGATTCCCAGCACAGGCAGCTCCTTGTGACTCTGGGCAAGTCACTTAACTCTCTATTGCCTGCCATGGGTGGGAAAGTGCAGGGTACAAATCTAACAAAATAAATAATCTCTGTCAGTGACAAACAAATTAAGTCATATTCATTCATACCTCTCCAGTAGTTTAACACTATAATTTATTTATTTGTTACATTTGTATCCCACATTTTCCCACCTATTTGCAGGCTCAATGTGGCTTACATAGAGGGGCATAATCGAACGCAAACGCCCATGTGTAAGAACGTCCATCTCCAAGAACGGATCCGTGAAGGGGTGGGCCGAATCGTATTTTCGAAAAAGATTGACATGTATCTTTAGTTTCGCAAATACGGTTTGTGCCAGGCAAATGCATTGGATGTGGGCGTTTTTGAGATGTGGGCATTTGTTTGAGCTGGGCGTTTTCGTTTTTCAGCGATAATCGAAACCGAAGCATCCCAACTCAAAAACGACCAAATCCAAGGCTTTGGGTCGTGGGAGGGGCCAGGATTCATAGTGCACTGGTCCCCCTCACATGCCAGGACACCAATCGGGCACCCTAGGGGGCATTTTTTAAAAATAGGAAAAAACATTAAATTACCTCCCAGGTGCATAGCTCCTTTACCTTGGGTGCTGAGACCCCCAAATCCCCCCCCCCCAAAACCCACTCCCCACAGCTCAACACCATTACCATAGCACTTAATGGTGAAGGGGGGCACCTACATGTGGGTACAGTGGGTTTTTGGGGGAGGGGGGTTAGAGGGCTCCCATTTACCACCACAAGTGGTACAGGTAGGGGGGGATGGGCCTGTGTCCGCCTGCCTGAAGTGCACTGCATTACCCACTAAAACTGCTCCAGGGACAGGACTTGTTGCTGCTGTATAACCTTGGCACAGCAGTTCACACCGTAAGACTAATCTCGCTGAAAACGTCCTTTATTTCAATAACCGCGTTTACTCACAGTTAACTGCAGATCAGAGGTTGTGCTCCACTGGCAACGAGTCTCCCTGGTACTAAGATTAGCAGTAGCTCAGAGCTGGCAGAATGGTGTACAATGCCCTCTTTCAGCAACATTCAAGGTAAGAACTAAGTTCTGTAACGTGGCTAACACACGAAAGGGATCTAAAATGGACTTACAAAAATGGCCACTACCTCGTGGACTACCGGAAACAAAACAGGGCACACTCTGACCCAGTAAGCAGAGGGAAAAGCACCATGGGAGAAGAGCCTACCAACTACCAACATCGTGAGACTGTAATACAAGCTAGTGAAATCACGGAGCCCTATACCACACCCACCACAATGCAATGCTGATGTGACCCTGCAGTGCACCCGAGAGCCACATCTGACCGAGGGAATGGCTGTGAGAGGATCGAACACATTCTGCTGTCATGGAGATGGGTACTGAATTTGAGGGTGGCATAGAGGCTGGGAAATAAGGTTTTTGCAAGTGGGGTTTTTTTGGTGGGAGGGGGTTAGTGACCACTGGGGGAGTCATGGGAGGTGATTCCCGATTCCCTCCGGTGGTCATCTGGTCATTTAGGGCACTTTTTTGGGACCTGTTCGTGAGAAAAAAGGGTCCAAAAAAAGTGTCCTAAATTCTCGCTAAAAACACCTTTCTTTTTTCCATTATCGGCCGAGCGCACCCATCTCTGCTCGGCCGATAACCACGCCCCAGTCCCGCCTTCACCACGCCTCTGACACGCCCCCGTCAACTTTATTCATTCCCGCGACGGAGTGCAGTTGAAGACGACCAAAATCAGCTTTCGATTATACCGATTTTGCCGCCCATGGGAAACGGACGCCCATCTCCCGAACATGGACATTTTTCTCCTTTCGAAATTAAGCAGGATAGTACCATAAAGGTGTTCGCCAAGTCCAGTAGAGGAACAAATACAATATGATGTTAGGGTCGAATAAGGTAGGGATGTTTCAAACACATTAGGGGTCGAAGAAAGGGAGGGTTAAATAATGTCCAGTACGATCTTTGGTTTTGCTGTGTTGCAGAGTTGAGACATTTATGTTGGGTCAGTGGGGTCCGCCTTTCTAAACAAGTAGGTTTTTAGTGATTTCCTGAAGTTTAGATGGTCGTAGATTGTTTTCACAGCGTTTGCCAGAGCGTTCCATAGTTGTGTGCTTATATGGGAGAAGTTGGATGCATAGGTTGCTTTGTATTTGAGTCCTTTGCAGTTAGGGTAGTGGAGATTCAGGTATGTTCGTGATGATCCAGTTCTGTTTCTGGTTGGTAGATCTATCAGGTCAGTCATGTATCCTGGGACTTCACCGTAGATAATCTTGTGGACCAAGGTGCAGATTTTGAAGGTGATGCGTTCTTTGATTTGGAGCCAATGCAGTTTTTCTCGGAGGGGTTTGGCACTTTTAAATCGTGTTTTACCGAATATCAGCCTGGCTGCTGTGTTTTGGGCTGTCTGGAGTTTCTTTGTGAATTGTTCTTTACATCCTGCATAAATTCCATTGCAGTAGTCTGCATGGCTTAGTACCATTGATTGTATTAGGTTACAGAATATTTCCCTTGGGAAGAAAGGTTTACACGTTTGAGTTTCCACAATGAGTGAAACATTTTTTTTATAGTGGAGTTTACTTGGTTCTGAAGTGTAAGATTGCGGTCAATTGTAACACCGAGTATTTTGAGGCTATCTAAAATAGGGAGAGTGAGGTCTGGAGTGTTTATGGTTGTGGGTTTGTAATAGTGCAACCCCATATCCATTCTTTCCTGTATCTCAGCCCCCTAACATATTCTCCATCCGTTGACTCCCTCCTGTAGGTCAGCCCTGCAACACACCACTGTATCCATTCTCCCCCAACTATACCTCAGCCCTAAAGACACTTGTCTTTAGATTGTTTAGATTGTCTTTAGATTGTACACCTGTCTTTTAGATTGTAAGCTCCTTGAGCAGGGACTGTCCTTCCATGTTAAATTGTACAGCGCTGCGTAACCCTAGTAGCGCTTTAGAAATGTTAAGTAGTAGTAGTAGTAGTAGTGTGTGTGACACATCCCTGTATCCCTTCACTTCCTCCTGTATCTCAGCCCTATGACACACCTATGTATCCATTTATCCCTTCCTGTATCTCAGCCCTGTGACTCATTCCTGTATCCATTCGTTCCTTCCTGTATCTCAGCGCTGTGACACACTCCTGTACCCATTCACTCACTTAGAGATCCTTATACTAGGGTGCAATAACAGATTTAGTGTGAGCTAAATGATAAGGCGCCCATTATATTCCTATTGGTGTCATCATTTAGGGCATGATAATCATTAGCGCACACTAAATCTGTTAGCGCACCTTAGTAAAAGGACCCCTTAGATTATGAACCCACTACAGACAGAAAGTAGCTACACATAATAATTATACACCGCTTTGATGGTACCATAGAAAAGTGGTATATAATACCCTATTACCCTTATCCCTCCTGTATCTCAGCCCTGTAACACATCCCTGTATCCATTCACTTCCTGTAACACATCCCTGTATCCGTTCATTACCTCCTGCATCTCAGTCCCATAACACATCCCTGTATCCATTTACAATACTTCTGTATCTGAGGGGCACTTTCTACTTTTCAAAGATGGGGTATACGTAATAGGCTAGATACTATATATGGCGCTTAAAGTTAGGCACAATTTATAGAATAATGCTTAACCCGGGAATCACACCTAACTTTAGGCGCAGCTGTTTACACCAGATGAAACGTGGTGCAAATGTACACACCAAATGAGGCAGGTATCCCCATTATTCTATAACAGGGTTGTCCAACCTCCATCCTTGAGGGCCGCAATCCAGTTGGGTTTTCAGGATTTCCTCAATGAATATGCATGAAATCTATCTGCATGCACTGCCTCTGTTGTATGCAAATAAATCTCAGGCATATTCGTTGGGGAAATCCTGAAAACCTGACATGCCGAGGGCCGAACAACGTGCAATAATTTTAGGAATGCCCCATTACACCCATGATCCTCCCATTTCCGTGCCCTCTTTTTCAGATCATGCATACATTTTAAGCACAGATGCCACACCTACATTTACGCTTGTAAATGCCAATTAAATCTAATTAGTGCCAATAATTGCTTATTTTAAAAAGGCAATTATTGGTGCTAATTAGCTCATTCAATTAAATTGCACGCGCAGATTGGGCACATGCCCAAATTTGTGTGCAAAGCTTTTGGCAGCTTATATAGAATTAGGAGGATAGTACCCACCAATATTTCTTGATAATTGCAGGTATTTTTAAAGACATAGAACAGCAACATAGATCATGTATCAACATAGAGCATCATTACAATTATTCCAATCTACATTTCAGGGGTGTAGCCAGACAACAGATTTTGGGTGGGCCTAGGTAAGAAGTGGGAGGGCACCAAATGTTCCCCCCACCACCACCACAAAAATATCTCAGCTGGCAGGAAAATGCTTCTTTCCACCTTGGCAGTCTGCAGCAGGCATGTGCTGAAAACTGAGCATGCGTAGGTGCCAGTATTGTGGAGAGTAGAATTTTATTACTATCAGGAGAAAGTCTTCAGCTGACAGCTTGGGATCTCCACCAGCTACCGCTAAACATGTGCTACTGTTGGGTGGGTCTGAGCCCTAAGTGGGTGGGCCCTGGCCCACCCATGCCCACCTGTGGCTAAACCACTGCTACATTTTTTAATAATAATAATTCTCTATAATTGAAAAGAGCTTTCTTATGTTCTCTTTATAACTTTCTTAGGATAACCATGTTCTAACAATGTTTCTTTCAAAACTTGTGATTGTGCCTTAAAGTCCACATCAGAAAAACTAATCCTTCTATATTGTAAAAACTACAAACTCTCTTTTATTCTCCGAGGAAATGCAGAATCAACATTCTTACAAGTGAGTGATGTTATCCCAATTGAGCCTGCACAGGAATGCTCACAAGCTTGTTTACAACAAGTTTTTAGAGAGTTGCACCGGGGAAGTGAGCATCTTCCTGTTTGCCGCTGTTGCCTGGGATATAGCCAGTCTTGTTTGTTCTGTGGAGCAGTTAGAATGAGTTTCTGTAGTTCTCCTCAGCTCACATCTCAAGATACCATGTGTGACTAACTTATTGGGCATTTGTCCCTTTTTTTGTATGTAAGTCCTGTTGCTGTCATGCAAGGCCCTAATCCCTGGTGGGATTTCTTTAGTTAGAATTGTTGATAAATTTCTCTCTTTTCCACAGCCCACTAGGCCTTCTTGGGCCACGGGCAACTGGCTGAATACATTTTCTCACCATCAAGTCATTTGATTTCAGTGGGGCTATTTTTTTCGGACATGTCCCAAAAAAAGCTCCCAGTGGCTTGTAGAAGTGTTTCAGGCGTAACAGGACAATATCCATCATGGATACTTATAACTTGTAGTGACACCAAAGAGCACCAACGAGTTCCACACAACTCATAAATCAAAACGAGAGGGTTTTGATCTTCCTCAACATTAAGCATCGATAAAGGCCATCAGGATGAGGCATCCTTCAATACCTACCTGAGGAAGAGAAAGTATTCATCCTCATTGGTACTGAAGGAGGCAGTTATTGGTCATCAGGCAGGGCACACCAATACTGATCCCCCTTTAGGCACAGTGCCAAGAGCATTGAGGTACTGAGGTCATTAGTGCCCTCGAAGCACATGAGGGTGGTTCACCCTCCTTGACAGTGGAGTGGGTGCACCAGCCTCTAAGGAGCTGAGACCCAGCACCTGATACATCTGAAGTATTTCTGAAGAATGTGATCACACTGACTGAGGAGGACCTTGAGGAGCATCTCATGGGCAGGTTAGATGAACACATGAAGTACTTCTTTGCAAAGCAAGAAGCTAGGGCTTCAAGAGCCTCGATGCCAAGACTCAAGGTGATTCATCCCATCCTTGAACCTTATTCACTGGCTGCAGGTGGTGTTTCAAACCCAAGGCCTTGAAAGGCATTGGGTTCAGTGTACATTGTGCTGGTATCAATCTATAGCCCTTCAGGGGAAGAGGCTTTCTCTAATACACCAGAGATTACAGGTGCCTCAATGCACTAAGTCCAGGCCTAACCAGGCTGTCAGTTTTTTGAGGCAGGCAGAGAGTCAGCCATCTTGTGTGCAGTATTTTTATGAGTCAGATTCTTAGTGCTTTTGGGCATCTGGAGAAGATGCAGAGGTCTTCTCAGAGGAGGGATCCATTTGTCTTCCTTCATATCTCTCCCCACTGTATGAGAGATGGAAATCACCCCCTAAAGAGCTTTTGTTCTTTTGATTTTGTGCAGGAGATGGCCAAGTCCGTCACATTTGAGTTGGAAACTAAGGATGAGCCCAGAGCAGAAACGTTGGGCATCCTCCAGTTTGATGAATCCCCAGAGGAAGCTGTGACACAGAATCCTTAAGCTAATACAGATGAAAATGAGGGTCCCCCCTCTCTGTATAGCAGATGGACAAGAAGATTGACTCTATGTATAGAGTCCAAGTTTTGAGAAGCTGCAGTTGCCTCACCATTCCATAGTGGTTGAATCCATTCTCAAAATGGCCAAGAGTATAAAGACTCACTCCTCGATGCCCCTGGGGTGAGAGTTGAGGATTTTGGAGTCTTTTTGGAAAAAAGTTTATCAGAATGCTATGCTTATATCCCACACAGCTTCCTACCAGCTCTTAATAAGCATGCACTTGTGGAACATTGTGCGCAGTGTGCTGGAATTCTCAAACTCTCTCCTCAGAAGAAGGCTAATGAGCTCTGTTAAGTAGTAGCCAAAGAGCAGGAGTGAAATTAAAACATTTTAGAGGTTATCAATAGAAATCAAACAAAATAAAACATGGAAAAGAAAATAAGATGATACCTTTTTTATTGGACATAACTTAGTACATTTCTTGATTAGCTTTCGAAGGTTGCCCTTCTTCGTCAGATCGGAAATAAGCAAATGTGGTAGCAGACAGTATATATAAGAGAAACATCAAAGCATTACTTTGACAGTCTGACAGAGTGGGAGGGTGGGGGTATGCATGGGGACATCAAAGCATTTCATTGATATTCTAACAGGATAGGTGTTGGTAGGTGAGAGGAGGGTGATAAACAGAGAAATAAACAGAGAAATACAACTTTATGGTTTATAATGGGCTAGAAAACAAAGATCCTTATTAAGTCTTGTCTGTTGGGTGTCAAAATATTCAATCATTCTTACTTCAAAGGTCTTACGTTCCTGTATGGTTTTAAAATTACCTTTCAGTATTCTTACTGTGAAATCAGTGGTGCAGTGTTCTGGTCTTGTAAAATGTTGGCCCACAGGGGTGGGGGCTTGACTGGCACCGGCTATTTTCATGTGATGTCTATGCAGATTGAATCTTGTCTTAAGCATCTGGCCTGTTTCTCCAATATAGCACCCTTTGTTACATTTTTTTACACTGAATGATATATACCACATTGGAAGATGAGCATGTAAAAGATTCCTTTATGTTGAATATTTTTCCCTTGTGAATGACTGTGGGGTCCTGTGAAATGTTTTGGCATAGCTTGCAGCTGGATATGTTACAGGGAAACGTGCCCTTTTCTTTTTCAGTCTGTGTTGGGAGTTTACTTCTGATCAGCTTGTGTTTTAAGTTTGGTGGCCGTCGGAAGGCCAGCACTGGTGGGGATGGGAATATACCCCCACCCCCACCCTCCCACTCTGTCAGACTGTCAAAGTAATGCTTTGATGTTTTTCTTATATATACTATCTGCTACCACATTTGCTTATTTCCGATCTGACGAAGAAGGGCAACCTTCGAAAGCTAATCAAGAAATGTATTAAGTTATGTCCAATAAAAAAGGTATCATCTTATTTTCTTTTCCATGTTTTATTTTGTTTGAAGTCTATTGATAACCTTTAAGAGTGGACTAACACGGCTACCACACCTCTCTATTTAACATTTTAGAGAAAAGAAGAATTTGTTGCATTCTTGGCAGTTGGAATTTCAGTCATACTGAATTTCAGTTGTACTGAAACTAGTTTGGTGTCTCTTTGAGTGAAGTGCATAGCTATTTAGTAGGATTGTACTTATTGGGGGTTATTCAGTACAGGTCACCTAAAGTTAGGCACTGGGATGCTGCAGGCTAAGTGTGAATTCTTTATCAGCAATTATGCACGTAATTGCTGTTATAAAATATTGTTTAATTGATATTTACGCACCAACATTGGCTGGTGTAAATGTCCATGACTAAATATCGCAATTGCACATGTAACTGTCAGTATTCTATAACCTTAATGCCTAAGTGCGGGGCACATCCCTGACCCACCCTTGCCCCACCCCCCACCCCCATGTCCACATACCCCTAGCAGTTATGCGCTAAAGGATTTCTTTGCTAGGGTTATAGAATTATAACTAAGTGTAGTTACATGTGTAACTGCAAATTAGTGTCAATTAACACCAAGTAACTCTAATTATTACTGATTATTGGTAGTTAGTGCCAATTAATGCCTAATTTATCAAGTTACACACATAACTGGCACTATTCTGTAACCGGTAGGTATGCAGAAGAAGGAAAATGCCCCACTTTAACAAAAGCAGGGAATAAAAAGTGAGGCAGTCAAACCAAAAAGTAAAAGTCCATCCAAAATGTTAGTAGACCTTTAATGAACAATTCATCGATCAGCATTCATGGCATAGAACGAGGACTCAATACAGCCGTGTTTCAGCGAACATGTGTCAGGAGTCATACATTTCTACAGCGTATCATAAACAGGGTGAAATGATGAATAGTCTTGGGCAGCCAGCCTGGGCTGGTACATACAGACAGGAATCTCTAACTATTCGACATTTCACTGACAGAATTGCACAAGTTTGCATGCTAAACACAAAAATGTTCATTCAAGATTATAAAATAAAGGTTGAAAGGTCCAAGGTTAAATTCATTGGTATACTGCCTATATAAGTAAAAGTTTAAGGAGGCGATTCTATAAAGTGGTGCCTAGAATTTATAATTTAATTTAATTCTGGCATTTATATTCCACTTAACCATCAAGTTCAATGCGGAGAACAATTACACATTATGAGCTAGAAGCAGACGTCACTTATGCTTGGCAAAGGTGCTATTCTTTAAGGAAGCACCTAAGTGTCATAGCAGATGATTACAAGGGGGTGTACATGAGGGCAGAGCATAGGTGGGCCATGGATGTGTCTATAAACTATATACTAGAGACTACATACATCACTTGGCATACCCATGCCAGCCAACTTACACCTTGCATTGACATGGCATAAGAAGGCACACCAACACATGGACATACCAATGTCGACCTTATGCTAGTATTCTATAACTGAATCTTGGCACCAAATACGGAAGAAAAAATGACTAAAGATGTAAAGAAAAGTGACAAGACCATTTTCAGATATATTGGGGAAAGGAGAAAGGCTAGGAATGGAATTGTAAGACTGAAAGATGCTGAGAACAGCTATGTGGAGAGTGATGAGGATAAAGCGCCCTGGAGAAGGACCGCGGTTGGCTGCCAAGGGTATATCTAGGAATGGAGTAGAGATTGCACCATTCAGGGAAGAAAGCATTTATAAACAACTTGAAAATCTGAAAGTGGATAAAGCAGTGGGGCCAGATGGGATACATTCCAGAATGTATCCCATCCGGTGCCATGAGGGAGCTCAGAGAAATTCTGGCAGGACTTCTTTAGGATTTATTAAATAGATCTTTAGAGACAGGAGAGGTTCCATGGGATTGGAGACAAGAATAGGTGGTCCCTCTTCACAAAAGTGGGGATAGGGAAGAAGTGGGAAACTACAGGCTGTCTGAGAATCTCAAGGTGATGAAAAAATGTGTCAAGGCAGTGGCCTCAGCCAGAAGGATGCTAGGCTGCACAGAGAGGGGTATAACCCTCAGAAGAAAGGAGGTGTTGATGCCCCTGTTTAAGTTGTTATTGAGGCCTCATTTGGAGTACTGAGTTCAGTTTTGGAGGCTGTATCTTGTTAAGGATGTAAAATGCTCATTACCACTGGCTGAATATTGACAATGTATTTCCCACTGTATATGTACATTTACCACATTACTTTTTTCTTTGTTTGCCAATGTGATTTTTTTAAGAGTCCTTTTTCTTTTGTTTTATGAATTCTGTTGTTCCTTTACCCACATATATTTATGGATTGTCACTCATGCCTTCTATTCATCAGAATGTTTGTCTATGTTTAAGAATTCTGAACGTTTACCCTCATAATGCTTTTTGCTTATTTGGGTCTGCAAAAACTGTTAAGTATGCTTGTAGGCCTATGATAGCAGCTCTGTATGTATAATTTATTCCTGTAAGAGTTATCCACCTTCAACTCTTGGGACATACGGTGTCAGTCAGCACACAATAATTTTCATAGGTTACCTCATGGGCACGGAGGAGTTTTCTTGCTCATACATCCAGTTTTTCAAAATCTTTATGGAAGCGATAGTTCCAAAACTGTATGATAGTATGAAATTTGCAAGTTAGTTTGTATCTTATTTCATGCAACTAACCACTTTTCAAAATCTGTTTCGGTCTTCTGTAATATTCATTGCTGATTTTTTTTCTTTCAGTAGTTTGTGCTAGATTGTTGCTTCTTTCTCCACTGAAAGTTAATAATTTCAGAGAAAGAAAGATAAGAATTACAATCTTCTAAAAATAACTCATTCTACCATACAGGCTGACTGTACTTATGATATCAAAATTCTGTTCGAGTACAGAAATATCCAATGGGAAAAGGCCTCAGATCCCTTCCTCTACTTCTGTATTAAGGAAGAAATAATGGTAGGAATTATGTAGGGTGAAATCACTTCATAGGCATAAAAAAAACCCTTGGAACAAGTCTGTTAAAGCTCTAACCGAAGCAGCTTTTAAGGATCCAATCCAAAAAAGGGATGTAAATATAAATTATTTTAAAACTTAACTTTAAGCTGCTTCCATTGTCGACACACACTGATTGTAGCCAGTTTTGCCAGTAAGGCTGTGTCAAGGTGTCACGAAACGCCTATCACCCACCTGGGGTTATCCCTGCGGTCACTTAGAGGGTCTATTCCCTGTACAGTTCAGGTCCGCCTGCACCTGCCACTTGTGCTCTATACTAGCACCCTCCTCCCACCAACTGGGTCCCACTTGCCTCTGAACGAGTCTCCAACTCTGAAAGTATTCCCTGGTGATTTCTAGGTTACTGGGGCCAGACTCCCAGTGGTCCCACAGTTCCTAGAAAGCACCCACAGACCCAACACACAAACCACCAGGATTCTTAGTCAGTCCAGGACATCAGAGCAAATGAACAATTATGTTTATTTTCATAAAAATATTGAACAGTGAACTATAAAAACAGATGGAAAATAAAAGGTAAATAACAGGTAACTGAATAAGGATCAATTATAAAACTATCTAAACATTTTGTCACTACCTGGATAGTGCCTGGAGAGTACAGGAAATATAGCTGCTCACAGGTTACAGAATAACTGCTTACAGGGCCTCAGTGAAGAGATCTTTCTTTCTCTTCTCCCTATATGAGACTCGGGGAAAAGCCAGTACATCCCGGCTGAATTTGAGCTTCTGGGCCAATCAGAGACCAGAACAACATTTTTTAAAAGTAGCTGGCCACATCACTACAGGTTATTTCCTCTCGGTGTTAAACTAAAGAAGGAACAGTTATTTTTTCTGTGACTGCTTTAAACATAAACATGCACCACCTGCTGGCCAAACTAAAGAAAAACACTTCATGAAATATTATAATTCTCATGCTGAAAAATTCACCATTTCGCCACACAAGGAATAATACATGTGCCAGCTTTTAACAGCATTACTCTTCTATGAACGTCACCAGACCCCCTCCTTCCTCCACTTCCAGATATTTGTATACAAACATTCCTGTTCAAGTTCCTTTATGTCACAGTCTTCAGTCAGAGAGATGTTTTCAGTTTTACTCAGTTTTTCTTTATGGAAGTTTGCTTTAGCACATTTGTCCAAACCAAAAGTCATCTTGACATCATCTGAGAAGTGTTTCACTACTCAGTGTTTTTCTTTGAAATGAAATCACTGGAGCTGTAATGCTTCAAGAGTATGTTTGCTAAGTTGTGAAAAATCAGTGCTAGAAAAAAGCAGCACAGATCTATAAACAGCATTCTGAATTCAGCACTGTTTATAGAATAGCACTTAGAGCCAATTCCCACACCCAAAGTGGGGCGCTGGTATTTATGCCAACCTGGTGTAAATGCTGGTGCCCAAGTCTTGGCATTTGAGCATGGGAATGATGATATTCTATAACAACGCGTTCAGTTTTATTGAACACCCCTGCCCTGCTCCTGGCCATGACCCCCTTTTGAGTTGCACACTAGTAGATTTGTGCACCTGGTCATATTGAATAGCATGCAGGAAGATGCGCATGTAAATTCCAATTACTGCCAATTAGCTGCAATAATTGATTGCATTGGCTAATTTAATTTGTGTGCACATCTTCAATCCAACACACATTATTCGGCGCCATATATAAAATCTGGAGTAAGTGTGTAAATGTTGGCCCCACCTCTTCCCTGCCCATGCCCTTCCCCTGTACACACTCCCTCACAATTACCTACAATGCCATTTTAGGGTACAATTATCAGTTGAGTGCACTACTGCCATTTCTATGCATAAGTGTACACTAGACAACCAGAGATATCACTGGGTAAGTCTTAGGATGGTTGGGGGAGGGGTTGGGAATTAGGGGGTTTTGAAGGGATGTCTAGAATCAGAGAGGTCTTGGAGGGTGGGATCAGATCGGGGGGAGGGTCAAATGGGGCTTTAATGGGGGGGGGTTATGATTATGCAGGACATCTGTTTGGGGGATTGGGGATTGATCTAGATGGATTGTAATTATCATGACTAAGTGACTTGTTAAACAATTGAGGTGCGCACATAGGTTAAGCGTGCATACAAATCTATGTGTGTGCCTCAATGCACCATATATAGAATCCATCAGTTAACTCTTAATTACTGCCAATTAACTTCAATAATTGATTGTTAGCACTTAGAGGGGCATTTTCAAAAGGGACGTCCAAGTTGCGATAGGGACGTCCTTGCAAAACGGTGAAATCAAGTGGCGGGGAAACCCGTATTTCAAAACAAGATGGACGTCCGTCTTTCATTTTGAAAATACCATCAGAGACGTCCAAATCCTTAAATTTGGACGTCCCTACATTTGGTCGTCCCTAGACATGGATGTTTCTGACTTTCGGCGATTTTCGAAACCAAAGATCTCCATGTCTAAAATGACCAAATGCAAGCCATTTGGTCGTGGGATGAGCCAGCATTTGTAGTGCACTGGTCCCCCCTGACATGCCAGGACACCAACCGGACACCCTAGGAGGCACTGCAGTGGACTTCATAAATTGCTCCCATGTACATAGCTTCCTTACCTTGTGTGCTGAGCCCCCCAAACCCCCTCAAACCCACTGCCCCCAATTGTACACCACTACCATAGCCCTTACGGGTGAAGGGGGCACCTAGATGTGGATACAGTGGGTTTGTGGTGGGTTTTGGAGGGCTTGCTGTTTCCTCCACAAATGTAACAGGTAGGGGGGGTATGGGCCTGGGTCCGCCTGTCTGAAGTGCACTGTAGTACCCAGTAAAACTGCTCCAGGGACCTGCATGCGCTGTCATGGACCTGAGTATGACATCTGAAGCTGGCACGAAATATTTTTAAAATATGTTTTTTGAGGGTGGGAGGGGGTTAGTGACCACTGGGGGAGTAAGGGGAGGTCATCCCCGATTCTCTCCGGTGGTCATCCGTTCATTTCGGTCACCTTTTTGTGCCTTAGTCGTAAGAAAAGCAGGTCCGGGTGAAAACATCCAAGTGTTCATCAGGGAAGTCCTTGTTTTTTTCAATTATGGGTCAAAGACGTCCAAGTGTTAGGCACGCCCAAGTCCTGCCTTCGCTACGCCTCCAACACACTACCTTGAACTTTGGACATCCTTGCGATGGACTGCACTTGAAGACGTCCTAAATCGAGCTTCGATTATACCGATTTGAACATTCCTGGGAGAAGGACGTCCATCTTCCGATTTATGTTGAAAGATGGACACCCTTCTCTTTCAAAAATGAGCCCATTAGTGGCCCTTTTACACAGCTGTGGTAAAAAGTGACCTGCGCTAGTTTGGATGCATAAAATCAGCGTGCGCTGGACCATTTTTTTTACTGTGGCAGGTAAAAAGGTCTTTTTTTTTTAATGGGGCGGTAAAATGGCCGTTCGCTAATATTAAAAGTAGCACGTGGCTATTTATTGCCTGAGCCCTTACCGCCACCTGATTACTTGGCGGTAAGGGCTCATGCACTACTTATGTGGTAATCAGTCAGCACACAGCAATGTTGCCACGCTTCCGATTACTGCCGGGAATGCCCCCCGTTGTAGAAAATAGAAAATTATTTTCTACTGCAGGAAACAGCATGCACTCAATAGTTGTGTCGAATTAGCACATGCTACCCACACGTTAGGTCTACCATGGCTTAGTAAAAGAGCCCCTTAATTGACTAATTAATTTATCTGGGATCCACACCCAACTTTGGATGACTTATACAGAATCTGGCGGAATATAGCTATCTCTTCTTTCAGTCATCTGTGAAAAAAACAGATTAATATATTCAGTTCCATTCAGCACTTCAAATAATACTGCTCTTCTATCTCTTCCATTCTTTTAATAGATTCTCAACAGTCCAAATTCAAATAATACTTTTCAAAAATTTGATCCCAACTGCTATGTAGTACATTCAAACCTGGAAGTTTCTCAAGTGCCTGATGCTGGTCAGTGTTTCGCAGTGATGCTACATCAAGTTTTCAAATTGCTTTGATTCTCCATGGCCAAAACACCTACATCATTTTCCCCGATCATTTTCTAAATGGCAAAATGGTGTTCTGAGGTTATTTCCTCTTATAACAATAAAAGTTAAAAGGACTTTTCTATAAAAGACACCTAAATCTAGGCACCAACCCCCTGGGTGCAGAACAAAAATAGGATGTTTTCCCATATAAACTATCATATGAAAATATTGAAATTCTGGCATCATCTCAGTAACAGCAACACAGACTCCCTCCCCTACTAGATAAACTGTCACAAAACACAAAGCTCCGCCAAAAAAGACACTCAGAGCCAATGAAGCAAAGCTGCTACACCATAGCAGCATGAAGTCCCAGGACTGAAAATATTATACCAGGCCCTTGAACACCACTTATTTGGAAAAAGAGACCAAGGCAAACAGCTACAGATTCCTATACACACATGCAAAAAACATGGACAGACCCTCACCAAAACAGACTAAGGAACCAAAAACATAGAAGCAAAAAAAAAAAAAAAAAATGGAGCTGGAAACCCCTAGAAGCTAGAATCAGCCTGCTGTGCAACCTATCTCTCACTTCTTCATCAGCCTCCTGTTCCTTCTGTTCACCCTACTCCTCTATTCCTACTTTATGTAATAATATCCACCCCAGTTCTTATCCCTTCACTATCTCCTGCTCCTTTTCTTCCACTCGTTCCCGCCCCTGCCTTGAACCCCTTACCTACTGAACCCCTTTAATTTACTGTCCTGCAGCTTCCACCCTCTTTTGCCCCCTTCACAGACCCATTTCACCGCCTCGCCCTACATTTCCTCTCCAGCCATTCATACCTTTTCTTTACTCCTCCCCATACTTCAGATCTCTCATCCAATCAGTAAATATCCATTGCCTCCTAAATCCTTGTTCTCCCACCTGATCTCTGAATCCCCACTCAACCTCTAATTCTGAGCTCGCCCACTTTCCCCGCTCAGTCCTAAATCCCCGCTAGTCCATATCCAAATCTCCATCTAATCCCAGAGTCCTTGCTCTCTTCCCATTTCTAAATCCCCAATCTCGGCCAGATGCTCAAAATTTACCGGGCTTGTAATATTCTGTTTTCATGGTTTTAACTACTTTTGTGCATACGTTATGTGCACCTAATGCTTAAAGGGTTTTGCCGATGCTTTTACCATTTGTGAAAGCAGTGAATGAAAACAAGATGCAAATGTATTAAAATGAGCATTCCATGCAATGCACAGATGTTTCCGTGCAATGCACAGAAGAGAATCCTACTTGTAACTTTTAAAATTTTTTCGTAGGTCCAAGGTGGCGTTGCATGTGAAAGAGCAGCTTCTTGGAAGAGTGGTCTGCACCATTTTTCACGTGCAGTGTGTGTGCGTGCCCTGAACAGTAGTGCAACCTTTAAAAATAAAAGGAAAAGTGCTCTGGTTGCCAAACACAAAATACAACAATAAAAAAAAGACAACAACAAAAAAAGGGTAGTCAAAAAGAATAGTCCATGAACGTACATGCATGACACACCTTTACAGCAGGGGCCAAAGAGCAGTTGTTGCCATTTTTCAAGCCTGGGTGTGCGCAGAACATCAACCCTTACCACGAGACCATTCTGCACATGTGCCAGGTGCTTTCTCTATCGAACTGCTTGCAGCTTTTCCACACAACTCATTTGCATGCAGTTACCTTTGAGCATCGATCACTGTTCCTCATTAAGTAAGTTCAGCCACGGCTATAAATGACAACTTTTGAGCATCAGCACTCTATTACCAAGTCACCACTCTCCTGAGTCTCTGCATTGGCCCCCCACCACAACCACCACTACCACCACCAACACCATCATTCCCATTTCCTCTGTGTCACTCCCACCCAGAGCCTTTTAAGTCATTCCTGTTTTCTGGTCCCAGGAGCCTCTCTCTAGTCAGAATTAGTATTTTGCTGCTGTTTTCCATCCTTTGGTATGGAGAGGAAGCAGTCTGTAACCCTTCTTCTCCCTCCCTCGCACCAGTTTCTCTGGGCAAGCTCTCATTTGCTTTTTCGGTTATGGTGATTAGAGTTTTAGTAGAGCCTCCCAGCAGCCATATACAAAATTGTACAGTTGGTTGTGGCATTCACCTGGTCTCCAGCATTTCCCCACACCTGCATGTCCTGTCCTGGGAAGGATTTTAGTCATCTGTCAAGAAAAGCTACGAGAATGGTATGGGATTTGCGTTACAAGACGTATGAGGAGAGACTTGCTGAACTAAACATGTATACTCTGGAGGAAAGGAGAAACAGGAGTGATATGATACAGACGTTCAAATATTTGAAAGATATTAATCCACAAACAAACCTTTTCCGGAGATGGGAAGGTGGTAGAACGAGAGGACATGAAATGAGATTGAAGGGGGGCAGACTCAAGAAAAATGTCAGGAAGTATTTTTTCATGGAGAGAGTAGTGGATGCTTGGAATGCCCTCCCGCGGGAGGTGGTGGAAATGAAAACGGTAACGGAATTCAAACATGCGTGGGATAAGCATAAAGGAATCCTGTGCCGAAGGAATGGATCCTCAGGAGCTTAGTCAAGATCGGGAGGCGGGGCTGGTGGTTGGGAGGCGGGGATAGTGCTGGGCAGACTTATACGGTCTGTGCCCTGAAGAGCACAGGTACAAATCAAAGTAGGGTATACACAAAAAGCAGCAAATATGAGTTATCTTGTTGGGCAGACTGGATGGAGCGTGCAGGTCTTTTTCTGCCGTCATCTACTATGTTACTATGTAAGTCCAAATACTTCCTCCTTCTGCTAAGAGGACAGCAGAGATCTGTCCCCCCCCCCCCCCCCCCCCCCAACACACACACACACAAACACACATCCCTCCATAAGAACATAAGAATAGCCTTACTGAGTGATGCATGGGGGAAAAAGGAACCCGAATTATAGCTATGTTATGCAAGGTTCCATGTTAGGTGTCACGGACAAAGAAAGGGATCTAGGTGTCATTGATGATACATTGAAACCTTCTGCTCAGTGTGCTGCTGCGGCTAAGAAAGCAAATAGAATGTTAGGTATTATTAGGAAAGGAATGGAAAACAAAAATGAGGATGTTATAATGCCTTTTTTTTTTCGCTCCATGGTGCGACTGCACCTCAAATATTGTGTTCAATTCTGGTTGACGCATCTCAAAAAAGACATGGAGGAGCATAATCGAATGGAAACGCCTATCTCCATGGGCGTTTATCTCCGAGAACGGGTCCGTGAAGAAGCGGGCCGAACCGAATTTTCGAAAAAATGGACGTTTTTGAGCTGGGCGTTTGTTTTTTTTAGCGATAATGGAAACTAAAAACGCCCAGCTCAAAAACGTCCTAATCCGAGCCATTTGGTCATGGGAGGGGCCAGGATTGTTAGTACACTGGCCCCCCTGATATGCCAGGACACCAAGTGGGCACCCTAGGTCAGTGCGGTGGACTTCAGAAAAAGCTCCCACATGCATAGCTCCCTTACCACGGGTGCTGAGCTCCCAACCCCCCTCCCCCAAAACCCACTACCCACAAATGTACATAGCTCTTAGGGGTGAAGGGGGCACCTACATGTGGGTACAGTGGGTTTTGGAGGCCTCCCATTTACCAGCACAAGTGTTACAGGTGGGGGGGGGGGGGGGATGGGCCTGGGGCCACCTGGCTGAAGTGCACTGCGGTACTCACTAAATGTGCTCCAGGGACCTGCATACACGCAGGCCTGTAGGACTGGTTGCTGCCATATAACATTGGCACACCAGTTGACACCTGAAGACTAATCTCTCCGAAAACGTCCTTTATTGGAATAACCGCGTTTACTCACAGTTAACTGCAGATCAGAGGTTGTGCCCCATTGGCAACGAGTCTCCCTGGTACTGAGATGAGCAGTAGGTCAGAGCTGGCAGAATGCTGTACAATGCCCTCTTTCAGCCACATTCAAGGGAAGAACTAAGTTGTTAATGTGGCTAACACAGGAAAGGGAACTAAAACTGGCTTACAAAAATGGCCACTACAACAGGAAACACAACAGGGCACACTCTGACCCAGTAGGCAGGGGGAAAAGCACCATGGGAGAAGAGCCTACCAACTACCAACATCGTGAGACTGTAACACAAGCTAATGAAATCACGGAGCCCAATACCCTACACTCACCACAATGCAATGCTGATGTGACCCTGTACTGCACCCGAGAGCCACATCTGACCCAGGAAAAGGCTGTGAGAGGATCAAACACATTCTGCAGTCATGGAGGTGGGTACGGCATTTGAGGCTGGCATAGAGGCTGGAAAAAAAGTTTGTAAAGTGGGGTTTTTTTGGTGGAAGGGGGTTAGTGACCACTGGTGGAGTCCGGGGAGATCATCCCCGATTCCCTCCAGTGGTCATCTGGGCAGTTGGAGCACTTTTTTGGGACTTGTTCGTGAAAAAAAAAGGGTCCAAAAAAAGTGACCCAAAATCACGGTAAAACGCCTTTTTTTTCGATTATCAGCTAAAGACGCCCATCTCTCCTCGGCTGATAACCACGCCCCAGTTCCGCCTCCACCACGTCTCCAACACGCCCCGGTCAACTTTATTCGTTTCCGCGATGGAGTGCAGTTGGAAACGCCCAAAATCGGCTTTCGATTATACCGATTTGGGCGCCTTTGCGAGACAAATGTCTATCTCCCGATTTAGGTCGCACTATAGGCGTTTTTCTCTTTCAAAAATAAGCTGGATAGTGGAATTAGAAAAGGTGCAGAGAAGGGCAACGGAAATGATAAAGGGGATGGGACAACTTCCCTAAGAGGAAAAGCTAAAGCAGCAAGGGCTCTTGAGCTTGGAGGAAAGGTGACTGAGGGGAGATATGATAGAGATCTATAAAATAATGAGTGGAGTTGAACGGGAAGACGTGAAGCGTCTGTTTACACTTTCCAAAAATACTAGGACTAGGGGCCATGCGATTAAGCTACAAAGTAGTAAATTTAAAACAAATCTGAGAAAATTTACCTTCACTCAATGTGTAATTAAACTCTGGAATTCGTTGCCAGAGAATGTGGTAAAGGTTTGGACGGCTTCCTAAAAGAAAAGTCCATAGACCATTATTAAATTGGACTTGGGAAAAATCCACTATTTCTGGGATAAGCAGTATAAAATGTTTTGTACTTTTTTAGGATCTTGCCAGGTATTTGTGACCTGGATTGTTCACTGTTGGAAACAGGATGCTGGGCTTGATGGACCTTTGGTCTGTCCCAGTATGGCAATACTTATGTACTTATGGGTCAGACCAGTGGTCTATCTAGCCCAGTATCCTTTTTCCAACAGTGGTCAATCCAGGTAACAAGTACATGGCAGAAACTCAAATAGTAGCAACATTCCATGCTACCAATCCCAGGGCAAGCAGTGGGTCGGTCTGGTAGCAGACTATGGAATTTTCCTCCAGGAACTTGTATAAACCATTTTTAAACCCAGATACACTAAACGCTATTACCACATCCTCCAGCAATGAATTCTAGAGCTTAACTATTTGTTGCATTAAAAAGTATTTCCTCCTATTTATTTTTAAAGTATTTCCATGTAACGTCCTTGAGAGTCGCCTAGTCTTTGTACTTTTGGAATGAGTTAAAAAATCAATTCACTTCTACTCGTTCTACACAACTCAGGATATCTCCCCTCATCCATCTCTTTTCCAAGCTGAAGAGCCCTATCCTCTTTAGCCTTTATCATTTTGGTCACTCTTCTTTGAACCTTTTCTAATTCCGCTACATCTTTTTTGAGATACAGTGACCAGAACTGAACGCAATACTCAAGGTGTGGTCCCACCATGGAGCGATACAGGGACATTATAGTATTTTTGGTCTTATTTGCCATCCCTTTCATAATATTTCCTAGCATCCTGTTTGCATTTTTGGCCTCTGCTACTCACTGGGCAGAAGATTTCAGCATATTGTCTACAATTACATCTAGATCTTTTTCTTGGTTGCTGGCTCCTAAAGGTGGACCCTAGTAGCAAGTAACTATGATTTGGATTATACTTCCCAATGTGCATCACTTTGCATTTGTCCACATTTAAGTTTTGTTTTAATTTGATTCCATACTTGTTATATATATATATATATATATATATATATATAGGGATGCTCTGTGTAATTACAGAATAAAGGAGTTCTGCACATAAATTTAGGCGGGGCATTTCACCACATTTTCATTGGTGCAAATGGACGTATCTAAATTTAGGCACAACTCCTGCACTTAAACACTATTCTATAAACTGTAGGTGCAGCTTATAGAATAGCGCTTGAGCATTTTTTTTCAGCGCCGATTTTTTAGTGCGATTTATAGAATTCACCCCATATATAGAATCCAGGGGTTAGCTTGTAACTTCAAGGGGGGCATTCATATGGGTTGAACATGGATGGAAAGCAGAAGAGTAGAGAATGGAAGACAAGCTTCAATGTAGGGAGTGTTGGACAAAACACCTTTATTAGCACCAAAGACCCAACACTAGGTCGTGTTTCGGCAGGAGAACTGCTAGCAGTGGCGATGTTGGTGCTAAGGCGTTTTTTTGGCTAGCGTTTTTCCCATCTGTGCAATCCTTTCACACATAATCACATCAGGATAACTTTACTTCAGACACTATACACTACTTTGTCCTACCAGCAGTGTAATCCTTGGCCCCTGAGGCAAGCGGGCTCTCCTGCTGAAACACAGCCCCATGTTGGGTCTCTGTTTAGTGCTAAAAAAGGCGTTTTGTTCAATACTGCCTGCATTGAAGCTCGTGTTGCATTCTGTACTCTTCTGCTTTCTTTGGACTTTCATGTAGAGGTGTTCTCTTGTTTTGTGGTCTTTGAGCATGGATGGGCTGTAGGTTTGGCATCATGCAACTACTCAATTTATAGAATACTAGTAAAAGAGGCCCGTTTCAGAGCAAATGAAACGGGTGCTAGTAAGGTTTTCATCGCCAACACCCCCTCCCTCCCTCCCTCCCTCCCTCCCTCCCTGGCCAACCCCTTCGTTGTTCTGCCATTGCTCCGCCCCCAACGTCATGATGTTTGACGCGAAGGCGGGGCCCGGAGCGATTCCCCCCCCCCCCCCCGCCTCCCTGCCTCCCTCCCTGCCAACCCCTTCGAGGGCGGGGCCTGGAGCGATTTTGGTGGCTTCACCACCACGAACCTTCAAACCTTTTTGAAGGAAGTCAGGGCTTGGCTTCACTGACGTCAGTGTCCTCAGAACGTTGAGGGTGAGTTTTATTATAGTAGATTTAAATAAAAAAATGGGGATGAGGAATACAATCCACTCTTATCAGAACAATATTTACTATCCCCACACACTGTAAACAGCCTGCAAAAAACAGATTTAAGTTGGGAGGAAAAGCCTCAAACAGCTCCAGACACGCTATCTCTTTGCCACTATTTTCTTTTGTCCTCTAGAACAGAGACCCCGACCTTGAAAAAGCTAGAACGAAACACTGGCCATCGTCGGTCAGGGTTCAAAGTGGATGGCAAGAGGCAGTCAGATAAGTGCATTCTGTACTTACCCAGCAGTGGAAGGAGTGGCTGGGATACAAGTTTATTGATGTAAAAACACTGTGGTGTTTCAAGAAGACATTTAGTAGAGATAGCTGTTTGAAGAAATTTATACCAATTTAAAAATATTTAAAGAACATTTTGCAGAAGAGGTGGAGAGGTTTTTCTGCCAATGATGAAGAGTCGTTTAGTTCCGAGGGCGTGTTCACCTGGAGCTCTTCGAGGCTTTGCCTTCCACCTTAAATCTCTTTTTTACAGGCTGTTTACAGTGTGTGGGGATTTATAGAATATTGTCAGTTACATGCCTTGCATGGGTACCCGATCAAAATAACCTCGACAAAATGACCCCGATAAAAAAGCCCCCACACAAAATAGCCCCGACAAAAAAATCTCCAAACAAAAAAGCTCCCGACATAATAGCCACTGTCAAAATGGCCTGCCCACAATATAGCCCCTGACAAATTAGCCCTCCGACAAAAGGACCTGATCAGGCTGCCTAGAATATGGCCTCTGACAAAGTAACCCGAACAGTACCAGACAGAAGGAGAACTTACCTTGCAGCACACTGCATTTTTTCCTAATAATCTTACCTTGCCAAACATGATAAAGTTGGTAAGACTATGAAAATGACAACCAGGGGCCCAGAGTGAATTTGGGGGGCCCAGGCCCCCGTGGCTCCACCTAGCTATGCCACTGCTGCCGCCTGAGGCAGAAAATGATCTGCTGCCCCAGCTCCTCTGCTGTCCCCCCCCCTGCCCTTTCCTCCCTAACCCCCTTCCCGAAACTACCTTTTCTATTTTTTTCTTTTTTTTTCAAAAGAAGGCAGTGTTAGCGACTCCCATAGGCTGTCCTGCCTCCAATCCCGGCTCCTGTACTCTACTGCGGGCAGCCTACCTCTCTGATGTAATTTCCTGTTTCCTTGGAGGTGGGCCGCCCGAGGTAGAGAGAAGGGGCTAGGACCAACTGCAGGACAGCATATGGGAGTCACTGCCACCACCTTCCTTTGAAAAACAAGAAAAGAAAATGGTAATTTGGGGGAAGGGGGTTGGGGAGGACAGGTCGATGCCGCCTCACAAGAGTGCTGCCCGAGGCCCCCACCTCAGGTGGCCCAATGGTAGGGCCGCCACTGAAAAGTCTGTCCTGTTTTTATGCAGTAACCCATGGCTGCTTAAGTGATGAATGTTGACTTAAGCGGCTGTCTTAACCAGGTTAAAAATAACTGGATATTCAAAGCCGAAGCCCACACAGGTCCCAAATTTGAATAACCAGGAATAACTCCATTGTCACTTTCGGCACCTAACCATTGTACCTCTATCCAGAAAATCTAGACTGCCTCAATCTTGATTGACTGCACTTTTTGTCCTTTAGATTGTAAGCTCCTTTGAGCAGGGACTGTCCTTCTTTGTTAATTGTACAGCGCTGCGCAACCCTGGTAGTGCTTTAGAAATGTTAAATAGTAGTAGTAGTGGTGGTGAGCAAAGCGCTTACGCCCGACAGTTGAATATTGACCCCTACAAAGCTAACCAGGGTGACACTTCTGTTAGAAAGCACTTTGCCAAACCAGGAGACAGCATCAATGACTTTATGGTGAGAATACTAAAAGCCCCGTGGGTGTAACCACAATAGATCCGATTCACTATTAAATCAGTTATACAACTAAACACACTGTGAATCTCATGTACACACTTGCAAACCACTGCGTCTATGCGCATATACGTTATTTATAGTGATGAGAGGAAAAACCTCATACTACTTCAACAGGAAAAAACAGCAAACAGCTCTAAGCCCACAGTGAAAAAGTAATCATTGGAACAAAAACCTCTCATTAAGCTTCTTCAGTGATACAATAAATCAATCAAAACCCCTTATCTGTACTGTGCTCTGCTGCTCCCTTAATGTTCTCTCACAGAGTGAGGTCTCACACCCATTTCACTTAGGCTTTTTCAAGAGTCCTCACCATCTGACCTGGAACAGCAACAAAAGTGCATGATAAATGCAAGAAGAAGTCCCAGCAAAACAGACTATAGTGGGCATGTGCGTAAATACTGAATCCTCCTGTACCCTGAGAGCTACAGTCCCATGGCATACGAAGCCAGCAAGCAGGCCTGCAAAATGGAGCATCAAAAATGTTTAAGCTACGCTTCCAAAAGGAAACGCAGAACAGTGCGTCATGACGTCCTAACGTCATGACATCACGAAACTCAGAGCACCATCAAAATCAAACTCAAAACCAAGACATGGAAAACTCCAAACCAAGGCAATCAAGTCAAAAAAGTTTACTGCCCTGAGGTTTTTCCTCTCATCACTATAAATAACGTATATGCGCATAGACACAGTGGTTTACAAGTATGTACATGAGATTCACAGTGTGTTTGTGAGAATACTAAAAGGACATTTTAAAACAATGTCGGAATGAAAGAGCTTTGAAGTTAAAATGATGAAATATTTTGACACCCACTAGACAAGACTTAACAAAGATCTGGGGTTCCTGTCACATTATAAACCATAAAATTACACTGCTTTGTCACCCTCGGATCACCCATCCATCTCTCCCAGTTTCTGACTCTCATCCCACCCCTACCTTTCCCAGTCATTGAAATGCTTTTATGTTTCACTTATATATTCAGACATTTGACAACATTTGCTCATTTCTGATATGAAGAAGAAGGTATTGCATTTGAAAGCTAATCAAAAAATATATTAAGTTAGTCCAATAAAAGGTATCATCTTATTTTCTTTGTTTTGTTTTATTTCTGTTTATTACCTGTTTTCAATATAAATCCTTTCTTAACATCAGACTTTGCATTCACCTCTCTGATCCCTGAAGTGCCCTGGGCCAATAATTTTAGGGAAATTTCCTCAGCCACTGTAAGATCTTGGCCAAACAGTCGCTGCAGAGGGGAAGTTGGGACTGTCCTTCTCATGTGCATGACTTAGCACTTTTTCTCCCCCCTACAGTCCTTGTCACAAGTCAGTGACAAGGCCTGCAGCAGAATTTGCCCTTTATCTATGCTCAGACTTCTCCATTCCTTTCATGCCCCCTCCCTTAGATTTCAGAGGCCTCTTCATTATTCCTCACCAGCAGTCTTGGGTTTTTGGTATGATCTGCAGACCTTGTCCCCTCACTGTTTATTCTCTTTTCCAGATTGTTTATGAGTACACTGAACAGCACAGATCGTTTCCATCCTTTCCCCCCCCCCCTTTTTTTTTTCAGTTTTTACACAGTACACAGAACATGTTGCCACATAAGGACCATCTGACCCACCAGACTGCCTACATTACTCTGGCTCAGGATACCTTCCAGCTGTCAGCTGTACAAATAACCACCTGCAGGAGACCATATCTTCTCCTTTAATTATATATTATATATATTTATTACCCGCCTTCCCAAAAAGTTCCACCCAAGTAATGTACAAAGTAAAAATGCTTAAAAACAACCGGATTGATATTCAAAGTGATTTATCCAGCCAGAAATGGCTATTGGCTGGTTAATTCACTTGTTCGGGTCTAAACCATTATTGGTGCTGAAAATGTCCGCTTAACACCGAACTCAAAACTGGCTATTTTGGGGCTGTTCCAGGGGTAGAGTCAGCACTTGGCCGGTTAAGTGCCAATTTCAGAACTTAACACAGTAAATGATGGCAGATAAAGATCCTCATGGTCCACCCAGTCTGCCTAACCACCCAGGTTAACCACATAAATAGGACCTATATTTATGTGCTGTTGCATAGCCAGTTAAGTGCTGAATATTGCATCTAACCATCTATGTTTTGTCTGGCTCCACATGCCCAGAAATTCAATGCTGAAGCCCAAACATGGCCCAGCATTAAATTTCCAGGCATAACATCGGCGGCAGTCAGCAAAATGCTCATCACCACCCACTGAATATCGACCCCATTTGCTGAAAAAAAAAAAATGTATAAAACCCAAACACATAAAACACAAAAGCAACATTGCAATCCCTTTGTCACTATTTACAGCATTTTAAGATTATATTCCTTAATTCCAACCATTGACTAGAAACAAAAAAGGTTTTACATTTCTTCCAGAAAGCCATATAGTTTGGTTACTTTCCCAGTATTAGCAGGAATCTGTTCCACCCACGGGAGCTGCCACTCAAAAAGTGCTATCTATCACAATAATCCAACTAATTCTATAAAATTGGGTGTCCAACTTTACCCTTAGCCCAATTTATAGGATAAGGTCAGTTGCACACTCAACTGTTAACTGGAGTTAACAGCCAATTATTGGCTGAAATAGAGATGTACCAGAAAGGAGGAGAACGATTGATAAGCACAGTTCAGGAGAAGGACCTTGGGGTAATGTTGTCTGAGGATCTCAAGGTAATGAATCAATGTGATAAGGCATGGCCAGAAGGATGCTAGGCCGCATAGAGAGGGATATAACCAGCAGAAGAAAGGAGGTGTTGATTCCCCTGTACAAATCGTTGGTGAGGCCCCACTTGGAGTATTGTATTCAGTTTTGGAGGCTGTATCATGCTGAGGACATAAAAAGACGAAGTGGTTCAGAGAAAGTGATGAAAATGGTATAGGGTTTGCGTCGCAAGATGTATGAGGAGAGACTTGAGGACCTGTACATCTATACCCTGGAAGAAAGGATAGACAGGGGTGATATGATACAGACATTCAAATATTTGAAAGGTATTAATTTAGAAACAAACCTTTTCCAGAGACGAGAAGGTGGTAGAACTAGAAGACATGAATTGAGGTTGCAGGGGGCCGACTCAGGAATAATATCAGGAAGTACTTTTTCACAGAGAGGGTGGTAGATACCTGGAATGCCCTCCTGTGAAAGGTGATAGAGATGAAAACACTAATGGAATTCAAAAATGAATGGGATAAACACAAAGGAATCCTGTATAGAAGGCATGGAACCAAAGAAGCTTAGTGATGATTAGATGGCAACACCAGTAATTGAGAAGCAAAGCCAGTACTGGGCAGACTTCTACACAGTGGCATAGATATGGGGGGGGGGGCCTTAGGGTCCCAGGTCCCCCAACCCTGATGGCCAGCCAATTGCCTGTGTTTTAGGCACTACTGGCTGCCCTTCCACTCCCTGCACCGCTGTCCTTCAATTTTCTGGGCCGCCGGCAGTGTCGGTAGGGTAAACACACTGCCTTCGGCAGCCCAAAAGCTTTCCCTCTGCTACAATTTCCTTTTCCGCCTAGACAGGATGCTGGAACAGAAGGAGAGCTTCCAAGACCACTGAAGGCAGTGTGTTTACCTTACTGACGCTGCCTGCGGTCCAGAAAATTGAAAAAGGGCAGTGGTGCAGGGAACAGTGAAGAACTGCGTTTCAGGGAGCCGGAACAAGAGACGTCAAAAAGCTGAAGCCAATTAGGTTGGTCTCCCTTTCCCTCTCCTCTACATGGCTATCGGTCAACCCCGTTCACTCAAAACAAAGCAAGCAAACCTATGAGCTGCTGTATCCATTTTGTCGTCCTTTATTGTTGGTAACATTTTAACTTTTCTTGGGTATCCAGATAATTTATTTTTGGGTTTTGTTTTGGGGTAGAAAGTGATCTTGTATTGTGCTCCTTACAGTACATAATTCTTTTTATTTTTGTTTCTCCTGTGCTGTACTGCTTACAGAGAATATGATTTCTCAGTGTTTCCCTTTCTAATTATGATTCTTTATTCTGTAATTGGTGAGGATTGGCACGTGTTCTGTAAGTGACCAAGGTGAGAGATTCTGCTGGCATATAATTTGTGCATGGATCCATAGGAGTCTGATTTGTCTGGTTTTTCCAATAGGATGCATATTGCGGTTCTGTATATTCACTGCTGCCTTTTTAAAGGTACAGTTACTGATATTTATGTGTTCAGAAGTGGTACTGTTAAGCTTGCTACATAAGCTCTGAGAAGCTTGTTTGCAGGATTTAGTGTTACTTCACAACAGGGGCGTAGCCAGACCTCGCTGGGAGGGGGGCCAGAGCCCGAGGTGGGGGGGCACTGTTTAGCCCCCCCCCCCCGCCGTCACCCCCCCCCCCAGCCACCACATTGGACCACCTCCCGCCACCAACCCCCCCACCATCCCCCCCCCCCAGCCGCCGCAGCCGCCGCCACATTGGACCCCCTCCCGCCACCAACCCTCCCCCGCCGCCGTCGCCGCCCGCCCCCGCATCAGATACCTCGTTTGCTGAAGCCAGAGAGAGTCTTCTTTAGTTCAGTGCCGGAGTATCGCCTTCGTTCAAGGAAGTTCCTGCTGGTCAGAAACAGCTGATCACAGGGTTGCAGTGCACTTCCTTGAACGAAGGCGCTACTCCGGCGCTGAACTAAAGAAGCCTCTCTTCGGCTGCAGCAAACGAGCTATCTGATGCGGTGGCGGGGCGGACGGCAGCGGGGGAGGGTTGGTGGTGGGAGGGGGGTTCAAGGGGATCATCGCCAGGGGGGCCAGGGCCAAATCTATGGGGGCCCAGGCCCCCTCAGGCCCCACGTAGCTACGCCACTGCTTCACAAACAATCTGGCAGACAATCCTTTATTTGTCTGCTCCTTCTTAAGGAGAAGGGGGTGGAAGGAACACTGTCAGGAACTCCAGGAACTTGAACTGGTTCAATGTCAGCTTCAAAAAGGAAATAAAGCACTAGAACCTGAGTAAGGGACAAGAAGACTTACTTTATTAATACAGCTTAATAAGGTATTTTATATTTCTTATAAAGTAAAGTTGAGGGATATGTGCCATTGCAGTAATCATTTTCCAGGATACTGTGATGTGTGTTGACAGGTTGACCAGAATCAAGTCTACTATAATGGTAAAGTTAAATTATGGGATAATGCAACTTAACTTTTGCTTCCAAGGTTTCCATAAGTGTGCATGTTATTTATGTTGATGCAGGACAGACATTTTAGTTAGAAATCCGTTATCAAGTGCACTCTAAGGCATTATTTAGGAGCATACCAAGCACTATGCAAGCCTATATGTCTAGTTCCCCCCGCCCCAAGTTAACTCTGGACCCCCCCCAAAATGTTAGGTCTGGCTATGCCCCTGCTTCTACGGTCTGTGCCCTGATCGTGGCTGGACAGATTCAATTTCAGTAACTGGAGAACAAGGCCAGTGCTGGGCAGACCTCTACAATCTGTGCCTTGAAAATGACAAAGACAAATCAAGATCAAGTATCCATATGTAGTATCGCATCATACCTTATACTATGAGTTTATCTTGTTGGGCAGACTGGATGGACCATACAGGTCTTTATCTGCCATTATGTACTATGTTACTATGTAAATTGGTGTTAATTGGCACGAGTTGGCAGTTGCGCATACAACTGACCTTAGTCACTGTACTAAAAGCTGTGTGCGCAATTTCTGTTGTACACAACTTTGGGGCATGGCTGTGGGAGGGCACGGGCAGATCAGGGGCATGCTTAGGAGTTATGCGCACAGGTTAGAGCATACTAGGGGGTTACATTCCTAGCTGCCAACACTTAGGCGCGAACACACCAGCCAGGGGTGAACGCGAGGGCCCCGCTCTCGTGGCAGTGTGTGATGACAAGGGCTTTGAGAACCATATTGCCGACGCAAGTAAAGACTTTCACACAATCACCCACAAGGAGCCTCTTGGTGCTCCTAGCAGTCCTGAGAAAAGGCTGACTTTCTTCTGATAAGTGGTGCGCTCTGCACTTTCCCAATTCACTTTACAGAGCAAAAAAAAAAAAAGCCACTTGAAGCATGCACAGAGCAGACATGCTATGTGATTGTCTGCTCTGCGCATGCTCAGCTGACCGACTGGCTTCCCCACCTATGGAGATAATTGCATGCAAATGAGCTAACAGTGAGCAGCTCATTTGCAGGCGATTTCCTTCATGCATGCCCGGCTTTTTAAAAATCAGTGAGTGACAAAGGGGATCAGTAATGTAAGAGGTAATTGTGGGGAGTTTAGTGCATCTGGACCCTAGTCGGCTCACCTGGTAGCTACTCAGCTAGATCTCTATTAAAAACTGACTTCATAAGGTTACATATATTAGTACTTCTCAGCCCCATCCTGGAGTAGACCTAGACAGTCTTTTTTTCAGGATAACCAGCATGAATAAGTATGAGATAGATTTGCATCTTGTTTTCATCGAGGCCTGTTAAATATTTGCATTTTTCTATTATCTCTTCCCTTTCCTCCAGTGAATAATTCAGAGTTTCATAAGCTTCTCCGAGTTGGCTTGTGTTTCTGATCCTTTTCCATTTTGGTAGCCCTTCTGTGAATTGTGTCTGTTCCAAGGAAGGATAATTTTTAAATGGATTTAGAGAAGAATTTTAAAAGAGGGTGCTGAAAAAATATGAATAGTGGGCTTATTTTATGCTTATTGCAAAAAAGCAATATAGGTGCCTATGTTCATTTATAAAATAAGCACCCAGAAAGTATAAACAGGTGACGCAAAATTCTGCTGCTCGGGTGATTGGAGGCATGGGTAGGGTTGATCATGTAACCACACAACTTATTAAGCTTCTTTGGCTTCCCATTGTTTGGAGTATTAAGTTTAAAATCTTGATGTTAGTTTTTACGGCCTTACATAATGATGCCCCATCATGGCCAGAGTTAGAGGGGAAGCAGACAGGGCAGCAGGGAGCCCCACCGTGGGCCAGCATGTCTTCCCTGTCTCTCCACCCCTGTCCAGGGTCTCCCTCACCTTCCCGGTCTAGTTTTTAAATGTTTTTGTTCAGTAGAAAATGAAGTGCATTTCTATTTTTATTTCTCCAGTGTGGCAGTACTTGCTGAGTTTAGGTTTTTGGGGTTCCCAGTTCCATTTTGGTGTTCATATTTCTAATCTGTGATCCCTTGTTCTGTATTTGGTTAAGGTCTGTCTGTGTTTTGTGTGTGAAGAGGTCATTTAAGGTTGTTTTATGTGTGGTAGTAATGAAGGGTAGGGAAATCAAGGGAGGGGGTAGGGAAGAGAGGGGATTGGAGGCCCCCTGCTTAATTTCTACCCTGGGCCCCAGCATGTCTAACACCCGCCCTGTGCCCCATTAGCCATTGCGCAAAGTCTGAAAGTTTATCTCCCTTCAAGAGATTTAAGATTACAAGGCCAATGTCTTCTGGATGTTTCCTCTTTTCGGGAGGTCCATCTGCAGGAAGATTGTTCCCATAATTCTTTCTAGCTGGGCCAACTATGTGAAACACTTCCTCTGGACATGCGCCAAATTACTTCATTATTAATGTTTAAAAAAACATCTAAAGACCTATTTGTTTTATGAGGCATTTCATTGAGTAATTAAAATCAATTATATAAAGGACTCTGCTTTTCCTCCAGTTCTGGAGTTGCTGTATGTTATATGTTATATTTTATTTTTGAGTTCTGTTTCAATTTTTATGAGTGTAAGTTGTAACCCGCTTAGTCTGGTAACTTAGTTGTTACCTGATTCGATTGTTCTGTAAGTTCCCCTCCAAGTGATTAGAACCACAAATGTACTTTCAGCCAGGAAACTAAAAGAGGTGTTTCCAAGGTGTGGAGGAAGGTTGGGGGAGGGAAAAACACACACAGATTTGATTTTCAGACCGTTCATGCAGTGTTTTGCCCAGCTTTTGCTGTCTGTATCAAAAGTAGGTGGAAAATACGTGGGTGCAGAGGACTCACATAGCTTATGGGCCATACTCAAAAGGAAACTGTACGACCCAGCTAGTTTCCCTTGGAAAATGTATCTATAGCATTTATAGCCCATCTTATCAAACACAGTGGCGTCCCCAAATGTGCCATTACATCCATGGGTACAAAAGTACCCAGGTCTTTTGCAACTACACATGCTACTGAAAAATGCACAAAGTTGTGTTCCTTCTCCAGCTGGTGATACTTTCCTTATAGACACAAGCAGCTTGTTATTTTATTAAACGCTGACTGACAATCGTCAGAGAAGAATCTGTGTAAGTCAGAAGCAGAGGAAAGGACAGGAAGGCTGAGGGCACCTGATGGACTAAGGTGCTACCAGCCTTTGGGGCTCATTTTCAAAAGAGAAAAATGTCCAAAAAGTGACATAAGTCTGCATTTGGATGTTTATCTCAAAAAAACGTCCAAATCAGTATTTTCTATACCTCTTTTTAGATGTTTTTCTCTGAAGTCCGTCAGAAGGACATCTAAATCTCAAGGGGGTGTGCCAGGGGCGTGTTCAAGGCGGGACTTGGGCGTTCCTAAGACTTACATGTCTTTCAGCCATAATGGAACAAAACAAAACCATCCAAGACTAAAACTTAAATGTTTTGAGCTAGACCTGTTTTTATTACGAATAAGGCACAAAAAGGTGTCCCAAATGACCAGATGACCACTGGAGGGAATCAGGGATGACCTCCCCTTACTCCTCCAGTGGTCACTAACCCCCTCCCACCCCCAAAAATTGTGATGAAGAACATTATTTGCCAGCCTCTATGCCAGCGTCAGATGTCATACTCAGGTCCATCACAGCAGCATGCAGGTTCCTGGAGTAGTCTAGTAGGGTTGCAGTGCACTTCAGACAGGTGGGCCCAGGCTCCTACCTCCTCCTACCTGTTACACTTGTGGAGGAAACTGTGAGCCCTACAAAACTCACCAGAAACCCACTGTACCCACATATAGGTGCCCCCTTCACCTGTAAGGGCTATGATAGTGGTGTACAGTTGGGGGTAGTGGGTTTGGGGTGGGTTTTGGGGGGCTCAGCACACAAGGTAAGGGAGCAATGGTCAGATGTGTACCTGGGAGAATTTTATGTAGCCCATTGCAGTGCCCCCTAGGGTGCCCTATTGCTGTCCTGGGATGTCAGGGAGACCAGTCTACTAAAAATGCTGGCTCCTCCTATGTCCCAATGGCTTGATTTTGGACGTTTTGCACTTGGACTTCTTTTTTTTTTTTTTTTTTCAAAAATGGTCCGACCCCCCCCCCCCCCCCCCCCAATCCAAATCAGAAAAACGTCCATACTATTTTCGAACACAAAAGATAGACATCTATCTTTTTCAAAAATAACCTTCTTTCCTGTTCAGAATTTGGACGTTTTCTTCTTCTTTGCAGAGCATAGGTGTGACATGGAAAGGTGTTTAACTTATAGAATACTATCAGGCTTATTTTTGAAAGAGAAAGGCGCCCATCTTTCGACACAAATCAGGAAATGGGCGTCCTTCTCCCAGGGTCGCCCAAATCGGCATAATCGAAAGCCGATTTTTGGCGTCCTCAACTGCTTTCCGTCGCGGGGATGACCAAAGTTCACAGGGGCGTGTCGTAAGTGTAGCGAAGGCGAGACTGGGGCGTGCCTAACACATGGGCATCCTCGACCTATAATGGAAAAAAGAAGGCCGTCCCTGACGAGCACTTGGGCGACTTTACTTGGTCCATTTTTTGTTATGACCAAGTCTCAAAAAGGTGCCCGAACTGACCAGATAACCACCGGAGGGAATCGGGAATGACCTCCCCTTACTCCCCCAATGGTCACTAACCCCCTCCCACCCTAAGAAAACTTTTTAAATATTTTTTGCCAGCCTCAAATGTCATACCCAGCTCCATGACAGCAGTATGCAGGTCCCTGGAGCAGTTTTAGTGGGTACTGCAGTGCACTTCAGGCAGGCGGACCCAGGCCCATCCCCCACTACCTGTTACACTTGTGGTGGTAAATGTGAGTCCTTCAAAACCTACCAGAAACCCACTGTACCCACATGTAGGTGCCCCCCTTCACCCCTTAGGGCTATGGTAGTGGTGTACAGTTGTGGGGAGTGGGGTTGGGGGGGGGTTTGGGGGGCTCACCACACAAGGTAAGGAAGCTATGCACCTGGGAGCAATTTATGAAGTCTACTGCAGAGCCCCCTCAGATGCAATTTCCTGTGGGCGAGATGCCATGCTGCTGCCTCTGGCGACCAACACTGCTGGGAAGTGAGAGAAATAAGGGAGCAGTGCCGGACCTACGGTGAGGGAGTGAAGAGAAGGGGACAGACCAGATCGGGGGGGGGGGGGGGGGGGAGGGATAATAGGCTTAACCTGTAGACTAGGTGAGATCAGAATCTGGGTATTTTGGCACCCTTAATCGCCAGTTCCCTGGGCCAGAGCCTCACCTGGTCCGTTAAGCCGGCCCTGCCCAATTTATGCCAGCCATTGACCTACTTACAGTACTCCTTAAGTTATGCACATAACTGGGAGCCCCGCCCTTCTTTTACGTTTACACTCACCCATACAGAATAGTGCTTAGGCGCCTTGCTGGCACTTTCTGAAATAAGTGAACACTTATCCACATAGGCGTAGAAGGACGCTAAGTGCCAATTGTGTATATCGCTGTTTATTTAACCAGCCTAACACAGACACTGACCAGTTAAATATCATATCAGTATCTAACTGTTAATAATCAGTGGCAGATAACCAGTTATCACTGCTGAATATTGTTATTTAGTGCTTAGCACAGAACCGGCTACATTGCAAGACTTATCCTGTTCAACGCCGATATTCAGCACCTAACCAGATAAGTTTAGTGGTCAACTAGGATCGCATAAATGGCTGTCCTGTCTTTAACCACTAAAAAGTTAACTGGTGAGCGCTGTATATCAGCATAACCAGTTAACATTTTAGTAGTTAAAAAAAACCTGGATATTCAACGATGGGTTCCGGCATTGAATATCCGGGTTTAATGCCAGCAGTAGACAAAAACACGGCCTGCCACCAGCTGAATATTGGGCCCTGTGTTTTTAGAATAGCGCCTGAGTGCCGTTGCATGAGTAATTAATTAATGCTAATTAGCACCAGTTAACACAACTTAAGGGCTATTATTGGTACTTTTAATGCCAGTTGATGCCTAAATTAACAATTAAACTACTGGCATTAGTCTATAAATTTTGTGACCAAGTTTGCACACTAGTCAGAAATTTGAGCGTCCTAGAGGATATAGGTAATATTCTGTACATTTAGGTGCACAAGAAACATGTAACCTTGGGCATCTGCAGCCATTCCCATTCCAGTCCTCGGGGCACACCTAGTCCCATCGGGTTTTCATGATATCATGAAAGTGTGGAGTGGAGGAGTGGCCTAGTGGTTAGAGCATCAGTCTTGCAATCCACAGGTGGCTGGTTCAAATCCCACTGCTGCTCCTTGTGATCTTGGGCAAGTCACTTAACCCTCCATTGCCTCAGGTACAAACTTAGATTGTGAGGCCCTCCAGGGACAGAGAAATATGCAGAGTACCTGAATGTAACTCACCTTGAGCTACTACTGAAAAAGATGTGAGCAAAATCTAAATAAATAAATGATATCCTCAATGAATATTCATGACTTAGATTTGCATGCCATTAAGGCAGTGCATGCAAATCTATTTCACACTTATTCCTTGTGGATATCCTGAAAACCCAATGGAAATAAGTGTGTCCTAAGGACTGGGTTGGGAATGGCTGGAATAGCCTTCGAGCTTACTGCTCTGGAATCTGGATGCCCAGACACTGTAGGAGAGGGCCCCACTGCACTTCCTCAGGGCACCTGAATGAAGGTGTCCAATTGTAGAATTGTCCTCTAACAGTTCTCTTTCATTTCTTGCCATCCCTCTCAAAGACTCTGTGCTGTTACAGACCCATGTGTCATCCATTGACAGACATTTTTATTCCTCTGCAATATCATTGATAAAGATAATTAAAGAGAATTGGCATGGCCTCTTCACTTTCATCTAAATGTATTCCATTGACTACACACTCTCTGTTGCTTAACCAGTTTCTCACCCAGTGTTAACATACCTTGACCCATAACAACATTTTCTTTTGTTCCATACAGCAGGCTCGTATCCATTCATTCATTGCTTTCCCCCACTGTATGTGAACCCTGTATCCATTCACCCCTTCCTGTATCTCAGCCCTGTAATACATCCCTCTATCTATTCATAGCCCTTCTATGTGTCAGCAGTGTAATATAAATATCTCCTTACTGATATACAGAGCTTTCTCTTTGGCACAGGCAGAGCACAGATGGGAGTGAACAGCTGACCAAAGCCATGTGGCTGATCCCCATCACCTTCCTCACCATTGGGTACGGAGATGTGGTCCCTCAGACTGTCTGCGGGAAGGTAGTTTGTCTGTGCACTGGAGTTATGGTGAGCAATCCCAAGGCTTGGAAGTTACGCTTCCGTGCAAAAATAGTTCAAAAACATTGATTTGTTTTACAGGAGTGAAGGTGTAGCCTAATGGTTAGTGCAGAGGGCTGAGAACCTGGGGAACTGGGTTCAATTCCCACTGCATCTCCTTGTGACTATGAGCAAATCACTAAATCCGCCATTGCCACAGGTACAATACTTAGGGCCCAGTTTACTAAACCGCGTTATAGGTGCGTTAGCGTCTTTAACACACATTAACCATGTATGCGCATTAACCATGTACACACCTACAGTATCCCTATAGGTGCCTGCATGGTTAGCACGCGTGCTAATTGTAGGCATGTTAAAAAACGCTAACGCGCCTTGGTAAACAGGGCCTTTAGATTGTGAACCCACTAGGTACAGAGAAAATGCCTGCATATAATAATTCTAAACTGCTTTGATTGCACCACAGAAAGGCAGTATATCAAAATCCCATTAGCCTTGTCCTTATTACATAGACCTCAGAGTAATTTATATATTTCAAAGCAAGTTTAGCCCATCAACCTAAACAACTTGGTTTTAGCAGATTACAAATTGATATAAATCTAAACATTTAAGCAAGATATCATCAAAGCAATATGTATGTGTATATATATATATATATATATATATATATATATATATATATATATATATGTGTGTGTGTGTGTGTGTGTGTGTATGGCCGACCAGTAAAATCGCTTGTTTGCGGTTATCCGGTCATTTTCAGTGGCACTTAACTGGTTGTCTCTACTGAAAATGACCGGTTAGCACCGAATTCCAAAGCGGCTAACTTATGGGCATTCCAGGGGCAGAATTGAGCTAATTACCAATATTCATACCCTCACCGCATAGTAAACCATTTAAATCATGCCGCACAAATAGCAGTCCTATCCTTAAGCGATTTGGCTTACGCGGTGAGGGGTTGATATTCAATACTAAAGCCCGGACAAGGCCCAGCATTGAATATTTAGGAATAATGCTGGTGGCGATCAGCAAAACGCTCACTGCCACCAGCTGAATATCGGCCAGATTTATGTATATTATAAAAAAACAAAACCATTATAAAACAACTCATAACTAAAAACAAAACAATCATATAGCAGCAGAAAAAAAACACAGTTTCTTTCCTTGGGGTCATAAGGAGAGATATTGTTCAGTGGAGAAAGCCCAGTTTGGAGGCTATATGGAAATGAAGGATGTAGTTCAGAGTTGGATAGTCCAGCTCATAAGCCTTCTAGAAGATGAGCCCAGATTATCAAGCATAGCAACTAAGCTATTATTCAAAAACACTCACTATAGAAAAACATTAGAAATTCATTTATGTATTTATTAGGCTTTTTTTACCGTGTTTTTGAAGGAATTCTCTCAAGGCAGTGTACAGTAAGTAACATATGCAATAGACACATCAGCAAAAATATTCAAATATCAATATAAAGTATGGCATAGTATACTACTTGCAATGTCAACACAATACACAATGAAACATTTTAACAGAATGCATTCTATTATCAAAAAGTTAAAAATCTATAGGTACCTCTACATCTTCCCCCGGATTTTGTATAGGTTGTCCAGATTTGGACGCAGATTCCAAATCCACGTGTAAACTAATTAGTCAATTAAGTGCCAAGTGGCACTTAATTGGCAGTAATTAGGAGTTGTGCATGGTTTTTGCCTTATGCTCTATTCTATAACAGATCTGCTCTCTATCTGTTATTCGATTCTAAAAATTGTTCCTATATAACCAGGGAATCGCATCAGAAAACTCAACTCTCCGCCAAATTCTAGAAATGGCACCTAAAGTTGGGCATGTAAATGTGTGGCTAGTTATAGACTAGGGTCAGTTACACACAAAATGTTTATTAGCTAATTGGTGCTCAATTGGCACTTAATTGGAGATAAGTACCAATGATTGGCATTAACAACAACTAATTGGCACTAATTAGCAGTTGCATGCGTAACTGACGCTTCTATAAATTGAGCACCTAACTTCTCTCATTCACAACTACAAAGGGGGCATAGGGCATTCTTGGGATTTAAGCACAGAGTTATAGAATACTTCCATTTCTGCGCCTGACTGACAGTAGTTACATGCGAGCACTTACACCAGGCTCTCTTGGTGTATTGTGGTGCTTTCAGAGCATTCCAGGCTTTAGGCTGGTGTCCACACTGAAAGGACAGGGGGTTCATATGCACAGGGGCAGCCCAAGGCAAGCTGCTGACAGAGGCAGGGTTGAGATGCCGGCGCCCCCCCCCCCCCCCCCCCCCCCTGGCCATGGTCTGGCATCTCCCCCCTTCTTTCCTTCAGCCCTTCCCCTAGTTTACCTTCTTTTCCCATGTTCCAAAATGCAGCAGCAGCTCCCATGCACTGCCCTGCCGCCTCTGAGGAAATAGGAAGTTACATCAGAGGGGTGGGCCACAGTAAAGGGAAGAGGCAGGTGCTGGCGGCAGGGCAGCCTATGGGAATCGCTGCCGCCGCCGCCACCTTTTGAAAAATGGACAAAGAACATAAACTCAGGGTAGGGAGTGGATGAAAAAAGGGGGAGATGCCGCTTCAGGAAGAGTGCCACCTGAGGCCCCCACCTCAGGTGGCCAATTGTAGGGTCGCCACTGTGTACACAACAGATGCACCTTGTATAGATAAGCCACTGACTACATGGGATTAAAGAGAAAGACTCCCTGAGTCCCCTGGTGTATAACCCTGACCAAAACAAGCACTTAAAAATATATATATACATACCTTTGAGCAGATGTAAATCTCATCATGGCGAATAGATGTGTAGATTTTAGCCCCACCCAAGCCTTCCCAGATCACAGCCTCTTGAAATCCCCATGAGTTGTGGATATTCATGTGTAGATGACAACTTTCTGAAATTGGTATTTACACTTGTATGCACTATTTACACATGGACATGTTTATAATGAAACCCCACTATTTACTATTCTACTCTCCAAGTGCTTTACCAAATAGCCATATTTCAACCAGTATTGTGGATTACAACAAAATGAATGGGCTTATTTACTGATATTTAGCAGCCTGACCCTTACTGTGAGACTTCCAAACCTGGAATCTGAGTTGCCACCATGTGAACACCTATACAACCTAATGCAGCTTATTTATTTTATTTTATTTATTTACAAAGGCTTGATATACTACCAAATGCCAGAGAAATGGCTTCAGAGCTATGTACATTAATAAAGGCTACAAGAGTTCAGTGGGGAGTGGAGTAAGCAAGGGTAGTGAGTTTTCAAGGCAGATTTAAATGCACAGTAGGAGGGTTCTGAGCAAAGAAGAGAGGGTAATACACTCCAAAGCTTTGGACCAATATAGCTAATGGGGGGAGGTTTGATTTGATTCTAGATGGATAACAGAGGAAGGAAGGAGTTTAGTAATCCAGTGTTGGTAGATTGGAGTGTAGGATATGAGGAGGCAGGAAAGATAATCTGGGGCCATGAGGAGACGTGATTTGAACATCAGTACTAGAATTTTAAACTAGATCCTTGCCAACAGAGGTAGAGCAAGGTTGTGATATGGTCGAAAGGCTTAGCACAGTGAAGAAGGTGAACTGCAGTAGATTGTACTAACTGAAGTCTTTTTAAGGATTGAAGTGGAAGCCCGGCGTAAAGTGAATTGCAGTAGCCAGAGTAATTACTATGGACAATAGAAGAGAGCAAATTGCTGCAAGAGATAAGTTGGGAGCTAAATTGATGGTTCTCAACTTCTCTTCTATTGTGACACACCTGACAGTGTTCACATTCATGAACAACTGAACACTACAAGTCACAGCTGAACAAAGAAAAACTCCTATATATCATTTCATGGTGCTAACAATGATGCAAGGGAACTACAGATGCAATGGCAATGACTGCAGGGTGGGGGAGATGAGTGGGCCAAAGGCCTGCAACATTTCCAGTTAGGGCTGGTGAGAGACGTAGGGATTAGTTATGGAGATTTCAAAAACGTGACTTCCTGGTACTCAACCTGCCGCACACATGGTTGTTAATGAAAGCACGAGTTTGTTGATTCAAATTTAATATGCAGCCTTTCTTTTAGCAGATTCCAAGCAAGTGTAGAAAACAATAATAAACAAATAAAGTTTCAAGTTTAATAACATTTAGTATATTGCCTGATATACTACCTTTAGAGCACTCAGAGCAGTTTACCCAAAAAAACAAACAAAAAAAAACTACTTGGACAAGGGAGTATGAGCCGGATAAGGAGATGGGGGGCTATAAGACACAAGGCCCCTTGTCTGTTCCGCAGTAGTATAGTACAGACAGAGAGGGTAATACAGTATACAATCAAAGAAACCAAAAGAAAAAAAGCAACACTGGGCCTTCAAGAATGAGACAACAGGAGTACTTTATTAAGCCAAAGACCCGACACGGGCCGTGTTTCGGCGCCAAAAAGGCGCCTGCCTCAGGGGTCTATTAATAAAAACATATAAATACATCAATAAAATAGAACATACAAAATAAATAATGACAGCATCGTGTTAACTTCAAATATATAAGAAATTAAAAAATAATAATAATGATAAAATGTTAATTTTACAAACAGTTGTGTTGATTCAATGAACTGTGTAAAATTGTAATGTTCCAGCAACCGTAAAATAGTCATAGAAACAGCTCCAGTAAGTTTAAAAATTCTTAGAAAATATATATATAATAACAAATATAAGCCAACATAATGCCAACCAATTTTCAAAATATAAGCAGACATGTAATAAGAGATATAAATAATATGAAAATATATTGTGAACAATTTTTTAAAATAAAATGTTTTTAAAGTAGTAATGGACATATGTGTCCACACATAAATACATATACATACAGATATATATCCAAAGCTGTAAGAACTAATTATATTTATATGTTTTGCATAATTATAGTGGTACTGATAGAATAGAGTGGCTTGTCTAATCTCAATATGTATGATGGCTACAAACGTTATTGCTATAATTAGCAATATGTATATATATGGAGAAAAAACATCATTGAAAAGGGCTTACCAAATTGTAGATATGGCAATCGTGCAATGTTTAAGTTGTAAGTGCCTACAAAATGAATAAACAGGAGTTGAAAAAATGTATACCCGACAAGTACTCATAGCCCCCCTAGAAAAGGAATGATATTTAAATATATAAAGTGTGGAGGTAACAGTGCCTTTCTTAATGATTGAGAAGGCATTCCTTAATAATTAAAGGGGAAAAAAACGGGGTTTAATTGACTTAGTACAGATATCGTGCCTCGCTTTTAACATATATATATAGAATGAGAGAGAAACGCCCAGGGAGAAAGTTGCCGATAGGGCTGTTTGAAAAACTTCTTACCTTATAGACAGCCTGTGTAAACTTGCATTAATTTCGCTATAACGCGAAAAAAAGGGGCTCCGATGAAGGAGCCTTCTCCTGTTTGATCCAAAAGGATAAATGGTTGTTTTGTGTCTGATCTCTTCTATATAAAGTGACAAAAAGGCGGCAAAAGAAAGACGCCGAAAAAAGACGTTTGTAAAGGGTTGCGTGAGCGTCGTCAAGACGTTGGCGTGATGACGTCATATTTTCTGATGCAGGGATGAATTTAAAGGAGACAGAACACCATTTCAGGTGTTTTCAAACATGACATGTATAGTTGTAATGGTTATCAGTCAAGATGAAGAATACAACATATGATTTTATATTAACATGAACAGTTATAAAGCAATGGTAGCCAAGGGCTTAATTTTATACATGTAAATGATGTACTGAATTTAGGTTGCTCGACATAAGATCAATTTACACAGAAAAATAATAAATAATAAAATAAGGCAATGATCAAAAAAGCGCAATTTGTTGCATGAGTGGTTGAATACGATGCTTCATAGGATGATAGTGGGATAAGGAATGAACAGTATCTTTTTTAAAAAAATTTTTGAATATATAAAGATTCTTGTCAATGTAAATCTATCAATCTGACATTCCTTATTGAAACATAACAACAAAAAGGAAGAAAGAGTTGAGAAAATGAAAAAAATATTTGTTAGAAGTTAAAAATTAAAAATTGAAAAATATATAGAATGAGGAGATAAAAATCATGAAAAGACTGTGAGGTCTAATTCTGCATTAAGTCCTACTGGATGTAATGTATTCAGCTGAAAGATGGTTTTTTGCTCTTGTTTAAGTAGCATTGAGTCTAGGTTTCCACCTCTCCATGGTTTTGATATGACCTTAAATACACAGAAACGGAGGTCGGCGAAACTGTGGGATTGTTCCAGACAGTGGTTTACCATTGGTGCAGAAGTGTCCATACGTCTAATGTTGCTTCTGTGTTCTATCATTCTGGTTTTCACTTTTCGAATTGTTTTTCCTATGTAAATCAGATTGCAAGGACACAAAATTAAATAGATTACACCCTCTGTATTGCAATCTGATGAGTGATTCAATGGATAGTGCTTCATTGTGGTAGGGTGTATAAAGGTGCTAATGCTCATGGAGGATGCACATACCGAACATGACCCACAGGGTTTGTGTCCAGTTGGAGGTATAGCTGTTGATTTTGTGATAGGCAAGGCAGAGGGAGCCACAATTTCTTTGATGTTTCTGTTTCTCGTGTACGCTATAGTTAGATGTTTATTCTTGAAGCAGTCTAGGTTCTCTAAGATGTGCCAATGCTTTCTCAAGATTCTTTGTATATCAGATGACAGGTTTGAAAACCTAAGGCTGCATACTATGTCAGGATTTTTTCTTTTTATTTGGCCCTGTAGCAATGTATCTCTATCTGCCATTCTTGCCATGTTAAGTCCTCTATTAACGTGTTCCTCAGGGTAGCCTCTTGAGAGAAATCTTTCCGACATAGGTATTGCTTGATTTTCAAAGTCGTCGTAATTGCTACAAAGCTTTTTTAACCGGAGGAATTGTGAGTATGGTAGATTCTTTTTCAAACTCCTATTATGAAAGCTCTGAAAATGCAAAAAATGGTTCTTGTCAGTCGGTTTTCTGTATATCGTTGTTGTGAAGTGATATGTTTCTTTTTTGATGAGGATGTCTAGAAATGGTATTTCTTCTTTGTCATGTTTCATAGAGAATTTTAAGTGTGGATTGAGGTTATTTAGCCAATCATGGAATTCCTCGAGTCTAGCAGTGTTTCCCTTCCAAAGAATAAGGATATCGTCTATGTAGCGTTTCCATAGCTTGAGTTCCTCCTTAAAGGGGTGATCTTCCAAGTATTGATGTTCAAAAGAAGCTACGTAGAGTATTGCCAGATCGGGAGCCATGCTTGCTCCCATCGCTGTGCCTTTTATCTGTTTGTAAAAGGATTTCTGGAAACTGAAAAAATTCTCTTGTAATGCTATGGATGCCAGCTGAATAATGAAAGCCGTAGGTACTCTTAAGTTATTCTCTCTCTCGTTTAGTACATCAGTTATAATATTTAAAACTGGTTGGTGTGGGATATTTGTATAAAGTGATTCCAGGTCCAAGGTGACCATAGTTAATTCTGAAAGGTCACCATCGTATTCTTCTAGCAGATTTATCACATGGGAAGAATCTCTGATGTAGGATTTCACTAGCGGGATGAAGGGTCTGAGAAAAGTGTCCACAAAAATGGAGAGGGGTTCCAAAACAGAGCCTATACCCGATACTATTGGTCTTCCTGGGGGATCAATTAATGACTTATGAATCTTAGGTAAGGTGTATATGATAGGGGTTATAGGATGTTTGGTAATAAGGAAATCTCTTTCTTTATTAGTAAGGAAACCAGAATCAAATCCAAAATTGACCCAAAAGGTAATTTCTTTTTGAAGTTCTTCTGTAGGATCACTGTCCAGTTTGTGGTAATATTGGGTGTCAGATAATTGACGATTGATTTCTCTGATGTAGTCACTTGTATTGAGAATAACTATTCCTCCTCCCTTATCTGCTGGTTTATTGTGATCTCTTCATTGGTTTTCAGGTCATGCAGTGCTTTGTTTTCAGCTGTGGAGAGGTTATAGAACTGTCTTTTCTTCTTTTTTTCTAATGTCTCAATATCTCTTAAAACACATTGGTTGAATGTTGAAATGAATGGGTCAACAGGTCCTGGAGGGAGCCATTTCGATGGAGGTTTAACAATTGAGGGGTCTGTATTGGTGGAATCATCCCCGAAAAAATGTTGGATCTTAAGTTTCCTTTCAAATTTGTTCAGATCGATTCTGGTCTGTAACGGGTCGTAGTTGCATGAGGGGACAAATTTTAATCCTTTTCTAAGGACTGAAATTTCTGTATTAGTTAAGGTTTTTTTTGAGAGGTTAATAATTGGAATATCTAATTCCTGTATGATTGGTGACGTTGATAATATGTCCTGCCTCTTCCTCTGCCGCGTCCTCTCCCTCTTCCTCGAAATTCCATCCTGGGAATCGGATGATGTTCGTGCTCCTGGTACCTTTCTTTGGTCTTGTATTGTTGATACTGTGGATGTTGAGAGTAATGTCTCTCCTCTTTTTTCTTTTTGAATTTCGTATCCCATAGTGTGTCTAAAAAAGTAGAACTACTTTGCTTACCTGGTATCAAAGTGGAATTATTGATAGGAGTGGAGCATTGTGAGATGAAGAGTTCATCTGAGTCATTTCGTATTCTTTTGCGTGCTCTTTCTCTGTTATGGCTTGTAACCTCCTCTGGATTTCTTTCCGTCATGTGGTCCTCAGTACTGTATAGATTAGTTGACGGTTTTCCCTGATGTCTTTTTCTGATTCTGGTTGATGGAGGTTTAATTTTGTTAACCCATGGATAAACAAAGCCATGTTTATAATCTTCCTCATCTCTTTTGTATTTATCATATTTGGTCTTTTTAATATCCCTCTTATAACTATCTAGTTTGGTATCAAGTGCTGAAGCATTGTTCTCAAAATTTGGATCTTCCCGTTTGAGGATATCTATTTTTTCTTTTGTTTCATTTTTATTGTCATCCAATTTTTCTTTGGATGTTTCAATAAGGAGTATCCTTAGATCGAGAGAGCACTTGTTTAGGATAGAGCACCATTTTTCAATAAAGGGTTTATTGTCTCTAAAGAGCTGAGGTTCCTTGTTGATTCTAAGGCCTCTTGGGATACGTTGGACTCTACAGTATTGAATTAATGTTGCATAATGCAATTCACATCTAACAGAATTTTGTCTGAGGTCAATAAGTTGATTCCATTGATCCTGAAGGGATTCCTCATCCTCGTCTTCAAAAAATGCTGGTTCCTGCAAGAAGTTGTGCAGCCTTTCTTCCGAGTAGCTCAACACGTTGTCCCAATTCTTGAAGGCCATCCCTCACCAGTAAGTATAGTACAGACAGAGAGGGTAATACAGTATACAATCAAAGAAACCAAAAGAAAAAAAGCAACACTGGGCCTTCAAGAATGAGACAACAGGAGTACTTTATTAAGCCAAAGACCCGACACGGGCCGTGTTTCGGCGCCAAAAAGGCGCCTGCCTCAGGGGTCTATTAATAAAAACATATAAATACATCAATAAAATAGAACATACAAAATAAATAATGACAGTATCGTGTTAACTTCAAATATATAAGAAATTAAAAAATAATAATAATGATAAAATGTTAATTTTACAAACAGTTGTGTTGATTCAATGAACTGTGTAAAATTGTAATGTTCCAGCAACCGTAAAATAGTCATAGAAACAGCTCCAGTAAGTTTAAAAATTCTTAGAAAATATATATATAATAACAAATATAAGCCAACATAATGCCAACCAATTTTCAAAATATAAGCAGACATGTAATAAGAGATATAAATAATATGAAAATATATTGTGAACAATTTTTTAAAATAAATGTTTTTAAAGTAGTAATGGACATATGTGTCCACACATAAATACATATACATACAGATATATATCCAAAGCTGTAAGAACTAATTATATTTATATGTTTTGCATAATTATAGTGGTACTGATAGAATAGAGTGGCTTGTCTAATCTCAATATGTATGATGGCTACAAACGTTATTGCTATAATTAGCAATATGTATATATATGGAGAAAAAACATCATTGAAAAGGGCTTACCAAATTGTAGATATGGCAATCGTGCAATGTTTAAGTTGTAAGTGCCTACAAAATGAATAAACAGGAGTTGAAAAAATGTATACCCGACAAGTACTCATAGCCCCCCTAGAAAAGGAATGATATTTAAATATATAAAGTGTGGAGGTAACAGTGCCTTTCTTAATGATTGAGAAGGCATTCCTTAATAATTAAAGGGGAAAAAAATGGGGTTTAGTTGACTTAGTACAGATATCGTGCCTCGCTTTTAACATATATATATATATAGAATGAGAGAGAAACGCCCAGGGAGAAAGTTGCCGATAGGGCTGTTTGAAAAACTTCTTACCTTATAGACAGCCTGTGTAAACTTGCATTAATTTCGCTATAACGCGAAAAAAAGGGGCTCCGATGAAGGAGCCTTCTCCTGTTTGATCCGAAAGGATAAATGGTTGTTTTGTGTCTGATCTCTTCTATATAAAGTGACAAAAAGGCGGCAAAAGAAAG